>NC_090939.1:328651358-329261467 GCF_040938575.1 Ambystoma mexicanum
ACTAAGTAGGATGTCGTCTTTGTCCTTGTGGTCAAGAGCATTGTTGCTGGAAGATGCTGCTCTCCACGCTGCATTATGGCCAGAATCAATATTTGTAGTCATTTAAGAGATTGTGCTGAGTGGATGTCGTTTGTCTTCTAAACCGCTTTGCTGAGGAAGAGGAGATGGGTGCTGGTGCGATAGTTGTCCAGGTCATCCGGGTTCAGTGTGGGTTTGTTCAGGGGAAGGATCTGTCCAATTTTCATTGTATCTGAGGAGGTGTTTTGTATGAGTGATGCATGGATGACATTGGGTTGTCGTGGGAGTGTTTCACTTGTGATGATATCATACGCCATACTCATGATTGGGAGTTTAAGGGTCCACCCAATCATGAGTATGGCGTATTTACCTGCAGCTCAGAGCTGGGGATAACCACGCCTGAAAAATTATGATTTTTGACGCAATTAGCGCACAGTAATACCGCTGGCGGTAATTGCACAGAAAATTCCCGGACCCAATGGGGAATAATGTTTACTGCCCAACCCATGATCTGGCGGTAGGTACCACCAGACGGGTAGGTGGTAACAGAGGTAAAGTTGGGCAGTATCCCAGTCTGGATACCGTCCAACCTGCGATGAGGCCCAAAAAGTTGTAGCACACACATCCCACGTTGTGCTGGGATGAAAATGGCCTTATTTGATTTGTGTAAGTGAAAGTAATCTGAAGAATTGATTATTAACTTGATCTCATGTGTGCAATGTGGTGTTTTAGAAAGTTAGAACTGTTTAATGAAGACATTTCCAAGAATCCAATGAGAGGAAACTGGGTTTATGAAGTCACTCCCAATAGACTACCTTCTTCATTAATATGCTTAACGAGCATGGAGGGGATGTGTCACTTTTAAAACACTATCCAGTCACATACATTGACCAATTAGATTAGAGAAATTATACACACAGGGAAGTGTTGGCAATAGTACTGGCAGTTGGTGGCAGCAGGAGCCTGTAATTTCTCTGCTCTTTGTTTGCAGGACAAAAGGGTTGCTTTACCTTTAACAAGACAAATGAGGCAGACTCTTTAAAATGCTTGTGTGGCGTGATGTCCCGAAGGAAATGCTGCCAGAAGTACTGGCAGTCAGAGGTTGCAGCAGCGGCTGCAGCAGTGAAGGGTGGTCATCTTCCATGCCCCAGCGTACACCAACATAACCGCGCCTGGAAATCTGTGGTTATTTTAAGACAGACCTTCAGACGTCAACACAGGTAAACTGGACCAATCATCTGCGTATAGCCATCTTCTCAGATTTAAACTGTTGTGGAAATTAGCCCGGCATAGTACAGCGTTTTTGTTTGTCTTTGCATTTTCTTCTCGGAGTGTGAACTGCGCACATCTGTGGTGAATTTGATGAAGTCAGAGTATTCTTTGTGGAGACACTCCTGGATGATATGCCTGAAATGGCCTCTTGTACAGAGGCCCGTCCAGTCACCCAGGCTTGGGGTGAAGAGACAGAGGGAGGTAGAGCGCGGGAGTAAAACTCTGGTATATACAGCATGACACCCGTTGGATAATGCCCTGCCTGGCTAAACTAAACCGAATGGGTCTATGCTGGTTTTATGTTGCTTGCCGCGGGTGGAAGCCTCAAACCTGCTTACACCGGGCTGTAAGCTCGCTCTGAAACAGCTTTGCTCTCCCTTGGTAGGGCGGCTCCCAGAACCTTATGATCAAATCCACTCCAAGTGTAATATGTTGCTTGCCAAAGAAATAACAGATGCAGAAATATTGAACGCAGCAGGAGCAGCACGCTCTGGGATGGAGCCGGCTGCATTTGATTCCATTGAAGGAAACCCCTCTTTGGCGAAGGGGGCCTGCAAAAAATTGAATTAAATGAATCATTCATTAGAGGGTCCCAGGTGCAGCTCACCAATGAGCAGCCATGAAATAAAGGGGAAAATAAAGGAATCACAGCCAAGGTGATGGCTCGCCAAACCTATTGTTTGACTCAGACAGTATTGGGTCCTCATTGGAGTCTGAAAGTGTAGCCTCCAAACAGTTTTCACCACATCTGTGGGGCTTTTCAACACAGTGAATACAAACTTAGTGGACCAGTGTAATTTGATAGTACAAACAAATGTCAAAATCACTTTACTTGATGAGTTGTTGGTGGGGGGATGTCATGACACAGGGATTAGGCCTGTACATGTGGATTAGTAATCAACTAGTAATATAACCTGTTAAATGCCAAGTGTCAAGGAACCTGACAAAGCTCCCCTTACAGTCATGTATGACTCCCCTAATAGGGTAATAATGGAGGTAGTGCACAATCCTAGAGACAAGCAGCTGCAATTACAGAACAGTGCTGGTGAAGAACCCTTTACACTCCTAGAAGACGAGGGGGTGAGGCAGTGACCCTTAGTAGAGACTCAAGAGTGGAGGAAGAAGACAGTGAAGTCAATTTGTTTTCTATTTTTCAGAAGTCTACAAAATGGAGGCATGCAAAAGTACAAACAAAATTCTGTCAAAATAATCTAAAAATTCAGATGGGCAAAAATGTTAATACAAATTGAGGCTCCCGGAAGTATTTGAAGAACTTGACTATCCCCCTCTCCAGAGTAACACTACTAGAACATGCGCAGGGTTAACCTGGTAACAGTGAAGAACTGGGGGCTCAGAGAATGCAACAAAAAGGTATAAACACCAATTTAAAAGATGAGTATCATAAAAATACAAATAAAAGCACAAGAAAGCCAAGGACCGTAATTAGGCCACAGAGGGACCAGTACCACCAACATGGCGATCTGGATGATGAGGAAGTAGTAAACAACATCTCAGTCTATTCACACTCTGTACAGGATCAGGATGACGGCAAATATTAAACCTAGTCTGCACTGGTGGGCCGCCTATCTAGGTGAAAAAAAGGGATTTCAAGGCCTCTCCCTGACTGTCTAGTACCTCAATGTAAGTACTCACAACCACTAAGTATACAGCATTTAAAACAATTGAACTAGGACTTGTAATTTCACCCAATTTTATTCATGTACAGCCCAGTCTATCTTATATTAAAAAGGAGTCTAACTAAAAAAAAAAGTAACAGAACTGTGGAACAACAATTTTTGCCGGAAAACCCTCTATTCACTGAGCTGTTACCAAACAACTCATTTCCAAACGTACTGAAAAAGTCCTGAAAGAGTGATTATTTGACAGATGACCACATTTATTTCTGCTCATTCCCTTACAACGTCAACCGGTTTCAGTGGCGTTTACCATATTGAGCCAACTTCTTCAGGACAAAAACACACATATATATCTGTTATATTTACCATACCTTCAATGTTGCTAGAACAGTCCACACTTTTATTGTTTCCTCTGGTTCATGCACTTTCCACCTGTACGGGCAGTCAAAAGGAACACTTGTCAATGCTCGCATTCTCACAGTTACTACTGAGGTCAATACCTTATGACCCAAACATTAACATGTACCAAACAATAAAAACACGCTACCATCATCGATGGAATGAGATGCCATTCTGTCTCACAAAGTTGTTCTATAAGTGTGCAATCACTCACCACTATTTTCTTTATGTGGCTGGTGCACACAAACGTATTAGTCAGATGTGTAATGTCTAGTGCCTAGGACTGCAGATTTTCCTTACAACGCAGCTGACTGTTCTGCCATCTTAGAACTATTGTGAAAAAACAGGAACATAACTTATACTCTGTTTTTATGAATTTGCCCTTCTTAGTTCCCTTGTCTAATGACTTCCAACGTGGCACACGTTATGGTGCTGGTTCCCCTTTCCTTATTATTCACACCAAATTCGGTAAACACTAGAGCCACTGCCTTGCATCTTTTCTTATCTTGCTAACGGGTTTGCAGCACCCAGGTGAGTGCTGTGTCTGCAACTGCTTTTCCCGTTCCAGTGATTACCTTGCTGCCGCATCACATTGTTCTTTAACTCAAAGCGACTCCAGGGCTGTAGCAAGCGATGACGCTCTTGCCAGGCCGGCCCTTCATGGGGTGTCACTAAACTGGCAGTCATTTTATAACATTCCTTACTCATGCTTGCCCTAGTATGTTATTCTCGGTGCGAGTCACAGTTCTCTTATTTTCAGCCACTTCATTTTGTATGTTCTCTCATCATATTACATCAAGATAATGTGTTTTCATTATTTTCATTTGTGAACTGGCTTAGTCAGCCAACCAGTCAGTCTTGTCAGAACCACCGAAATCACAACCAGTTTTGCTCTGGTGATATGGAACCCTCTTTGTTACCTAAACATCTTAAGCCTAGTGTTCGCTAGTGTCACCCACTTGCATTCACTGGTATCAGTGTTTGTATGGATCCCAATAGTCATACAGAAATCTTATCCTATAAATATTGACAAGGAAATGTGTCAGATTTGTTACCTTAGGAGCAACATGTTTAGTGTGTTCCCATCTCTGGTTGGAACCTTAACCTGTTTGATTATGGTCTACAGTAGATCATTCCCTGAGTGGCCCTTCTCCACACAGTATGCTACCATCAGAGCAGCCACTTTCTTAGTTCTTATGCACGATTTGTACTTCGTTATTCTCTGTAGAATTTTCTATGTAGTCATCCCCACATACCGAAATTCAAACGGGCAAGCAATTGCATAAACAACATTCTGGGTATTATAGTTGGTAAACCCCCTTTGTTGCCATGGAGTGTGGAGCCCACAATATATCTCTCAGCTTCTAGCTGTTTGAGGGCAAACTGAACAATTCCCACATGGTCTGTGTCTTGTCAGCTGCCCAGCCACCCACAAGGTCCCTCGTCTATACACCTGGGCAGTAGCAGTGGTAAGCAAGCTCTTAATCAGCAGGTCCCTTACACTTATACATCTCTATACCGCAAAAAATGGGTTTTCAATGTTCCCGATGCCCAGATTCAAGAGCGGCCACAAGCGATAGATCCTCTTCTTGATCTGATTCACCAAAGGTGAATTGGTTATCAAAACTACTATCTCGGTGTCCCTTATCTTTCCTTTTGGAAGTTGTTGTAGTGTTATGTCTCTCGGGATATTGCTTGCTCTCTCAGGAGCCTGTTTAATCACCTTAGTATGATAGCCCTGCGCTTGTAACTTGTGACTCACATAGCTTGCTTGAGTCAAATATTTCTGTTTAGTGGAGCAATTCCACTGGTACTTAAGGTATGTCCAAAAGGCACATTTTCATGCACATTTCTAGGGTGATAACTGGCATATCGCAATAGAGAGTTCCTGTCAGTTTTCTTATGATACACAGTAGTCACCAGAATGCCCTGATCCAATGTGATTCAGAGGTCAAGGAATTGGATGGATCCCTTACTGTGTGTCTTTAAGAATCTGAGATGTTGCTTTTGTGTGTTCAGCCATTGAAAAAAGATAGCGAGTTCTAATTCTGTCCCCTTGAATATGACAAAAATGTCATCAGTGTAATGTCGGCACACACCTATATGTTGACTAAATGAGTTATTGGCATAAATGCAATCTTCCTCAAAAGCATTGATGTAAAAGATTCTCAAACTAGGGGCAAAGATTGCCCCCATAGCTGTGCCCAAGATTTGTTGATAGAATTGCCCATGAACACGAAATAAATTAATTGTGAGCACGGTCTCTGTAAGCTGTAAGATAAATTGTATCAGGACCTGCAGAGCTGGAGTGCATTGTTCTAAACCCCTATAGATTACACGTAGGGTCTTGATTTGTGGTATCTTGGTATAAAGAGACTCCACATCTATAGTTGCCAGCTATTCATTTTGTTCATCGAATGGTCTATTCTTAAACAGCACTAACATTGCTGTGGTGTCTTTGATATCGGACCTGCATTTGGGTACCAAGTCTCTCAGAAAAAAGGCAACAAATTGTGACAAAGGCTCTAGTGTAGACTCTATCCCTGAGACTATAGGTCTCCCTGGTGGGGGGTCAATAGCTTTGTTTATCTCAGGTAGTGCATATAGCATTGATGGCCATGGGAAATCAACCAGCAACTGCCAGAGTCCCGAAATGGATACAAAGTTCTGCTGGAGAGCTTGCCATCCCTCAGCATGCGAGGCTCCTTAAATTGTGCTAAGGTATTAACCCTATTTGCAAGCTTGTGGATGTTACAAAACATCAAAACAGCACACGTTGATAGGGTTGAGTTCTGGGACAATTACAATGTCCAAAAAGTGGCACTTCATGTTAAATTTAAATGAGTGTTTAACATACTCATGAAATCAAAGGAACAATGCCTGGCTCGGGGATACATTTTGGAGAGTGGGTGTAGTGACATTGGAAAGGACTAGAAGCCGTACCCTACCCCGGGTTATGGAGGGAGTAGTTCAGAAATGTGCAGTTTACATGTGTGGGAGGAAGTAGGGCTTGTAAAGAGCTGGGACAAAATGACCTTGAGTCATGGGTGGCCTGTAACGAGACCAAGGTTGATTGGACATGGTTGGCCAAAGCACTGAATGGAGGTCCTTTGGGAAGAACATAGCGGCAAGACACTAGGGAATCTTTAATGGTGCTGGTTTGGAAATCAAGGGGACACAGCCATCTGTTCCAAGTGGGGGAATGGACATATTCTTGCTGCAGGAGATGTGGCTCCTTAACAAACCACTCCTGAATGGGTACAGTCAGTTCTTAAACCCAGCAATTTACCAGGGTAAGGGACGACCGTCTGTAGGGCTTTTAATTGGCATTAGAAACTCTATCAGCGTTGATGTGATGAAAACAATTTTCCCTAACCCCTTCATTCAAGCAGTTATGATCTCTTGGTATGAAACCATATATTGTAAGTGATTCCAGTTAGGCACACACCCAAGTCATGGCCAGCATGTAGTGCACAAATGACACCCTTATTTATTTTATTTATAAGTTCAATTTTCTGAACGATATACCACTCATATCACACCCTTCTCCTGAGACCCCGCCAGACACACTGAACCAGGAATCAGGCTCGTTTGCAAAGATAAATATTTATTTATGTATTTAAAATTTAATCACAATATATTTTAATAGGTACACAACAATCACCAAAGGGGTGACAGAATACTGAGTAATATCTTTAATACACTAGGAATCAAGTAATGAGCACAAAAACAAATGCAGCACAGAAAAGAATACTTTTGGGTTGGTTTGGACAGATGGCACTATGGTTAGAGGTTCCCCCTGCAACACGCCTCAACCCCCCAATAGGCAAGTTAAAAAGATGTGAGGAGAGGAGGTATTCAGGAATAGAACAAATCAAACAGAATATCACTCCCACCTTTCCCCTTCAAACACAAGAGAAAAACAGAATTGACTTTTCAGCTGTCAACATGGCTGTGAAATTGTCTTTGGAATTGATTGGGCAAAAACACCAAATGTGGTCAAAAATAATTACATTGTTATACATTCTTATGGAATCTGCTTTGAACAGTTGCACACAATCACAAACAATGATTTAGTCAAAAGAAAACATTTGAAATCTCAAAGTCCAAGTGGGAAAAAATTTATAACTGTTTCACAAGTGTAAAACCTTTCAGAATTTCAATTTGCAGCAAACTTTTCCTTGCATGATTTTTTTTGCAAAATAGGCGCGAGAATGGAAAACAGAAATGCACTTTGGAAGATGACAGATGGGTTTGATCACACTAGATTATGACTATGAAAAAGCAAATGCCACAGATGGATCTTACAGTCATGTGATCAGCGTAACCCGCCTGTTGTGGATACTCTACTTCTTCCAGGGGTTTACTTCTCTTAATAAAATCGATAAGAAGTTGGGGTTTAATAACACAGATGAGAAAAAAGTCAGCACAAAGATAGTTCTAGCAATACTATGGTTCTGAATTAAAGATGGGATGGGTTTGATATTGGGATCATACAATGCTGATATATAATGAGTCACTGTTCTTCCTATTAAGACTCACAGAATAAATTATTAAATTAGACCGTCAGCTCTGGTCATGGATTGGATCTGTCAAGGAAGGACAGCACATCAGGCACGGATTGGATCAGCTAGGCCAGACCCCGGATTTGCACAGGCTCTGCCCTTATTGTTGTGGGTATTTTAACCAGCTGTATAGTGAGTTCCTCAGGCAAGCCTTGTGGTAGCAAGCCAGGGAATTTCAGGATACTAGTTTAAAAGGCCTTCCCACACCACAGCGTTTCACTGGGTTGTGAGAAAAAGTTTGAGAATTTAGGCCTTGCAGAAAGTCAATAGTTCTCTACTGCTGGCAAGAGTCTGGGCATCTGGATCTGGAAGGATGTTAAAGGCTGGATTTAGGATGCTGAATCCGAGTGCTTTGCTGGAATCAGGAAAGTGGGTGAATCAGTGAGTCCCTATGTGTTGTCAGCTGTCTCTAATTATCCTTTCAAATGACATCACAAAATGGATGTATGGGCCGGCTTAACTAAGCTGCCCCTTTGAGCTGAGATTGGATCAAGACGTCATCTCTGCCTTGCATTTGAGTCATTGGATCAAGGCCGGATGATGTCACATTTTATGGTTTGCTTTACAGTCCTTAGAAACCTCCCTTTAGCCACTGGTCTCAAAATCGGATTTTATCTTAAATACATATTTCTACATTGGTCACCTTTACACAAATCACACAAAAAGATTCCATATTTTATGTAGTAGTTGTTCCTCAAAATCCTGCAGCTGTGGGATCTTGTTTCATCTTTCTACAGAATTTTGTCTTTTTTGCCATGAACACAATTTCCAAACTTTCTGCAACTTTCCACAAATGTTTGTGTATACCATAGGGATGTGTGTGTAAAGTTTCATAATTTTAGCATTAACACAGTCCACATAAAACCACATATATTGCCGTTCCTGTCCACAATATGTTACACAGTTCTACCGCCTCTTAGAACGTGCAGCCAAAAATTAGATTAAAAAATCTGTCCTTTGTATATTTTTCACCACTTTGAATCACAAGTTATGATTCTTTAAAAATTGTTCATTGTTCATACTTAACAGTAAATGGTCTCCCTTTGTCTCTCCCTGCAGTCCAGGAGCAGCCCCCTCCCGTGGGAGTTCCTTCCAGGAGCAGTTTATGACCCCTTTCACACCTCTGTTTCTTGGGCTGAAGGGTCTTCTATTGTTCATTCGCTTTCTGTAGACAAGAGTCTGGTCTAACCCGCAATTATCATCTACCAGTGAGTTTCTGCTGAGATGATTAACCCTCCCCTTGGAAGAAACCTGTTTTTCCACTTCTAAAGGGTTGTAGCTCAGCCAGGCTAATTTATTCTTAATTAAATATCCAGCAGAAACCAAACTTGTTGCATCAAATCCCCTAAATACATTACTTTCTTAGCTTTAAAACTGTGGGATCAAAAAAATAAGTACGATCTGTATTCCTTTTAGTAACAATCCTTTTATGTTTGCTAATCTGGCAGTTTCAGTTTAAATACATTGAAGTTTCATCAGGAGCTCAGCTGACAGCTGTCATTCACAGGTAGCCCAGGCTACTGCACACACATTTTGACAGGGGCTGTCAGTTTACAGACAATCAGTTTTTCTGAAGAAATATTTTACTCTTTACACTTTAGGACTTTATATGTTCGCAGTGCTTCATAAGATTGCATGAATTCTAGCGTCAAGCAAGATTTTGAATGTTAAGAAGTGTTGTGTTATAGGCATTTTGGAGTTTTTAGCAACAAAGCAGATGTCAGTTGTAGGCACATTTTGGAGTTTCATTTGCAAAGCGCTGTTTCTCTCTCTGCACTCTGTTTGCTGATCATGGAGCCCACTGGCACATTTACTGTAGTTTGTGCTCTACCCCACCACACATGTATCATGGGTGGCAGGTTGTGCATCCATCTTTTTTTGTGTTGCAGAACACAGTTTTGTAGGTTTTTGGCGCGCACCAGAGTTTTGCCGCCATTATTGCTGTTTCTTGCACCATAACTCTCATAGTGATGCTGCGTAGCAGAGCAGAGTGGGGTAATACATCCCACAGATCCTCCCTCCCGAATTAGCTTTGACTTCCAGTCGAGGGGGAGTAGGGAGATTGGGATGTTCTTTTCTGTCCGTGTGGAGACTTCAGTTGCTTCTCCCATCAGTGATTGAGGCGACTCGCTCTCCTTGCTGGTTCTGGTTGGGAGTATGGAGCGGCACTCCGAATTCCTTGGGTTTCTCCTCCCGCTCCCCAAGTGGTTCACCTTGGTGATTCTTGGGATAATTTTAAGTCCAAATGTAGAAAATAGAACATAGCATGGTTATGGAAATGTTCCCACTTCTGTACCCACACATCTTCGGGGGATGTCAGCAGTGGGAAAGACACTTGCATTGGTTAACAATTGGCAATATTCTCCATCTATTCTTCAGTGATCCTTTATTCACTTTCTTTGGTGTGATAAATGAGGATCTAATAATTTTTCTAGGTGTCTGGAACTTCACCCTCTGGGTTTCTGATAAGCCCTTCTATCTGCTGCAAAGTATGCCTGGGGTGGCTACTCTTCAGCTGGTTTATATGGACCCACTTGTCTTCCCCTTCTGCCAAACTGCCCTTGGGGATGCAGATTCTGTGGGCGAATGGTGAGATTCTGCCCACAATATCAAAAGGACCCTGCTAAATTGGGAGGAATTTGCTCTCTTTGGCTTGGTTCCTTTGGAAATTGTACAAGTAGACACGGTCTCCTACTTGATACTCCTTTTAGTTGTCTAAAGGTCATAGTGGGTCTTCATACTGTCTGCAGATCTTTCTAGATTCTGCTGAGCATAAGCAAAAGCATGTTGAAGGTGTTTTCTCAGATTCTCAACATACTCATGAGTTTTGGATGGATTTATCAAGGTCTGCTCTTGGGTTCTGTAGAGCAGATGCTGGGCTAGCACCATCCTTCGTCCAGTCATCAGCTCAAATTGAGACATTTTTGTTGCAGAAGAAGGGGTAGATCTGATGGCCATCAGGACAAGGGGTAATCGAATGTCCCAACTTGCCCAGAATCTGCCACAAACTTTTTTAACATGCTCAAAATAGTTTTATTGTACCTCTCAACTCCACCACTAGAGGACACCGGTAGGCAATGTGTAGTTTCATTTTGACCCCAAGTATCTCCCACATCTTTGGCATCACTTCGCTGGTGAAGTGGCAACCTCGGTCTGACTCAATCCTTTGGGGTAGTCCAAAACGCGAGAAAATGTGATTGATCATCAGGGCAGCTGCTGTTTCTGCCTTACAATTTGGGGCCCGGGAGACATTCCACCCATTTAGTAAATAAGCATGTTACAGTCAACATGTACTTGTTCCGCCTAGAGGAGCGAATCACAGGCCTGACAAAATTGACTTGTAAATCTCACCAAGGCAGTGTCATCCCCCTCTTTTGGAGGGGAGCACGGTGTATGAGTGATGTTGTCTGAAATTGTGCACACACAAGACACCACTTCAAGTATTGGTCCAGGTCCTTCCCCATGTGTGGCCAGTATGCAACCTCTCGCAAGATTTCTAATGTCGTATGAAACCGCAGATGACCGGCTGTGGCCGCATCATGGCTGTGACTTAGCATCAGGCTTCGGAATGAGGTAGGGACAATCCACTGGTCAGGGCAAGATGTGGATATCCTCACCAACAAACCGTCTTGGATTCGGCATATTTTATGACATTTCATCAACACTCTGAGGTCCTCTTTCCCAATATAATCGGTATCCGTCAGGGGAAAGTTCTCAGGGTCCTCAATGTGTTGATAACACTTACCAATTATTGGATCCCCTTTTTGAGCCATAATCAAATCAGCATCTGGGGTCTCCTTACTCCATTGTGCAGTTGAGAGTTCATTGTGAGCATTTGTCTGGGACCTAGTGATAGCAGTGACCTGATTTTCCCCCAACAGGACTCAATCTCAAGTAGATCCCCTTGGATGGCTCTGGTTTTGGCCAGCTGATCAGGTAGGTCATTTCCAGTTTTGTCTGGTCCCTCTACTTTAGAATGACCATTAATCTTTTTCCAGAAGATAGTCATCTCATTCGAGGTGACCAGATCATCAATATTTTGTATTAATTTTCTGTGTTTTAATGGTTTATTATTAGCACTTAGCATGCCTCTGGTTTTCCAGTTAACCAGGTGCTCCACAAACCCGTTCCGTACATAATCTGAATCAGTGATTATGACCAGTTCATGGAGTTCGTTTTGGACAGCAGTGAGGATGGCTTGATGCACAGCCATCAGCTCTGCCACTTGACTACTTCGGGGATGGATTTGTACCCAGCGGAGGGTTCTGGGGCACCATTCACCCATGCATTCCCTACACAGGCCACAAGTTCCTTTTCCCGTTGTTGTCAACGTGGTAGGAGCACCCAACCACATAGACAGTGGGCATTCCCTCACACTGGTCTTCTTCATAGACTTTATGTAGGGAATTAAGGTATGCCTCCATGTTGTCCTTGATTTTAAGACTTTCGTCCTCGAGACAGTTTTCTCTGTCACAATCATGCAAGTCAGCCAGACCTTGCGTGAGGGGACTCTTCTTGTTTTGGCCATATCTGACCTCCACAGGAAAGCCTTGCATTGACAGAATCCAGGAAGTAATTCAGGAATTACTCACATTTCCGGCCCGGATTGTATCACTTTGAAGAAATTACGAAGGTTGGTGTGGAGTCTCCACTATGATGTGTTCCTCCTGGATAAACGGGCGGTAATTCTTCAATGCCCACACCATTGCCAGGAGTGCCTCTCACAATTGTTGAATTTTTCCTCCACAGAGGATAAAGTCTTGCTTGCATAGGAGATGACTTAATTGCTTTATTGACCTTGTCATGCTTTTGATAAAATACTGCTGTCCAGCATGTATTCAAGAACCCTGTCTCCAAGAAGAACTCCTTGTTTTTGACAGGGTAAGCTAGGCAAGGCGCTCGTGAGAGGCTTCTTTTGAGTTGTCTTACTGCCTCAGCTTTTTCTGGACCCCACTCCCACTTGACCCCCCTTCAACAGATGGATCAGGGGTCTTGTGATCGCTGCGTAATCGTCAATGTACTTTCTGCTGTAATTAGTCAGTCCAAGGAGGCTCCTTAGTTCCTGCAGAGTTGTGGGATCTTTTATTTTCTGGAGTGCTTCTACTTTCTTTTCCTGGGGACAGAAACCCTCAGGAGTTATCTCATGGCCCAAGAAATTGACACGGGTCCTGCACCAGTGTGCCTTTTGGAAAGAGAGTTTTGCTCCGGCAGCCCTCAACTGTGTCAGAACATAACGGATTGCTGCTATGTGTTCCTCCACAGCTGGGCTTTTGATTAGAACATCATCTACATAGGCCAGGTTACCCCTTTCACCCAGGTCGGCATGGCCTTATGCAGAAAGATGTTAAATTATTTGCCGGAGTTGATGTATTCGAAGGGAGTCCGGGTCCAAGTGTACTGCTGCCCCCCGAAGGTAAAGGCCAGCTTGTATTGGTCCTCCCTACTGACAGGTACAGTCCAGTACCCATTGGTCAGGTCAATGGCAGTACATACCTTTGAGCCCTGGATCTGGGCCAGCCCTTGGTCATTGTAGGGAAGAGGCCATCGGGAAGTATGGACCCATTTGGTGAGCTCCCTTAGGTCAGTACAGAGTCTACACTGGCCGTTTGGTTTCAAAATCCCCAGCACTGGATTATTTAAGGTGCTGTGGACTGGACAAATTATCCCACGGGACTCAAGGTTTTTAATTATTTCAGTAAGGGATTCCATTGATGCAAGAGCAAGCGAAATTGCTTCACAAACACTGGAGTCATGCCAGGGTCCGTGGGAATTGTTGTTGTGTGGATGTCGGTGCAACCACAGTCATATGAGTCCACCGCAAATAGATCTTGAAAATCTAAGAAAACTTGTTTCAATTTTTGCTTTTGCTCCAGAGTCTCACAGGCATCAGCTAGGATGACTCTCTCTTCGACCATCTGCCTGAAGCCCGGAAAGACGTCTGGTTTGGCTATCTCAGCGGCCTCCGGGTGGAGAAGTCCATAGTCAAAGTAGTGACTTGGACTGATGGCTTCAGATGGGGAAGGCAGTCCTGCTGGACTTGAAAGATCACCTCATCCTTCCCAAAGTCACAGGTCACATCTTCCTTACTATAAGGGCAGGAAGACTACACCAGGAAATTCCCCCCATGCCGGGTGAAGAGCCTGTCTGGTGTTGTGTCATTGTCGCTATCACTGTCAAAACAGTTATTGGGGTTTTGTCCTACCAGTTTGTTACCTAAATCTTTGGAAAAATTTCGGTCATCAACCGCCAATCCAATAATGGTGCCTGTGCCCAGAGTGATACTCCTAAGGTCGCTGTTATCTACCTCTATTGGAATGGTGTCTTGTTCTGTATTGACTAGTGGTGTTGGGTTTAACCCCAACCCTTGCAGTTGGAAATGAGCATTGAGATGAACACAGGTGTCAGGATTTTTCAGTTTCTGTGCTCTTTTAATTTTTACTTCAAATGAGAATTGTCGGGTCCGTTCTGGGATGGTGACTTCCTCTCCAGTCTGAATTTCAACTGTATATGGCAGCAGTTGGACTGACCAAAATGCTTTCTCTGGGTCATCAAAGTCCATGGGATTACCCGCTAATCAGGACCAGGCTTTGAAGTTTATTAGGTCCAAACTAATGGCAAAGCGAATGAGAATGTCATTGCCTAAATAAAATGCAGCAGGGACAACTCGCACAACCCAACAATTATGTCCTATGCTCTTGTTGCCTATTGACATTTTGAGCATGCACCTGCTAGGCAGGAGATGTTTGGAATTGGGGGGGTTTCCAGGTCCATTTCCCATTTGTCTATACATTTAAATGTGGGAATGGCTGGATCTTTTGGGAGTTTTCGGAACATGGCCTTGCTTATGATGCTCTTACCGTTGTTCACGCAGACTCGGGCGAGAACAGAGTCCTTCCCCTCATTTAACTGAATAGTGATGAACAACTGCTCTCCAATTTTCTGAATGTCAGCCAAGCTTTGAGCTGGTTTCTCATCATTTTGGACTACAGAAGTGGGATTTTCTGATTGTAAATTTGTTTAGAATTTCAGAGTATTCCATTCCAGTGTGGAATGCCAGTTAAGACTGGAAGGAAGGTTGATTTTCAGAAATAGAGAGAACTTCCCATCACCAGTTTTTTGTCCTACTGCAATTACTGTCACGTCAGGGATTTGATTATTTTGGAAATGGAATTCAATTTGGTCAGGTTTTTTTTCAACCATGTGGCATGTGACATTTAAACTAACATGGTTGACACTATGTTTTAGTTTGATTGGTCGGTTAGTCTGGGTCCAAAGGACCTTGTTTGCATAATCTATGAGGGAAGACAAACTATGCAGGATGTCATTCCCTAGTAAAAATGCTGTGCCCTCAGGAGTCACAACTATGTCTGGGTGCTTCACCTTGTAACGCCCAATTTTAATGTCTAAATCTGCAGTCCCTTCGACAGGAATTTCATTCCCATCAAAGTTCTGAAGTTGTCCAGGAAGAGGGGTGAGATGGATTTGGTATTTCTCCCACCTTCCAGAATTCAGCAGATTAAAGGCCCTTTTTGACAGATGGGAGGCTTGGGATCCAGTTTCCACCAGTGCCAAAATTGTACATTGCCCCTGTATTTGGACCGGGGCATAAAATCTTCCTTCCTTCTCCTCAAGGGGGCAAAAAGAATGCACATTTTTGGCCAATTAGTGGGTTAATTTCTTTGCTCTTGATTCTGACAGAGGGGTGATTTGGGTAGGATTTTGTTTGGGATCTTGGGAACCTGTAAGAAAAAGGTGACAGTTGGCTATGGGGGGAGTTTTAGTCCCCCCCTGGTTCTGGTTCTGGGTTGCCCCCCCTTTTTGGAGGCAGTCACCAGAATTGGTTTGAACAAGGTAATTTTCTAGCTGGTCATTCTGGGGTTCAATGTTGGGAGGTTTAAACTCGGTCCCCCCATCTACCCAGTCTTGATCAGGATCCCTTGGGACCCATTTTTCTTTGGGAGGAGTTCCCCCATCCCTGAAGGAGAAGATATTTTCCCAGAATCCTCTGAGAACCCCTCTCCTTCAAATTGGAAGATTCGAACCTCCTCCACAAAATGGGCCATTTTATTTCTCCTATTCGGCCTCTGTTACCTAGGTTGCAGACTTTCGAGGGCAGGAGATTCTGGTTCTGGTTCCTGGGCTTCCAGGGGCTTTTCACAAGTGGTGAAGGAAGCTTCCTTTAAGTCTTTGTACCCCCCTTCTCCTGTGCCTCCTCCCTGGGAACCGGTGGGTTGTCGGGGTTCTATCCCCGTCATTGCTCTGGAGTACCAGACCCTTGATTTGAGGGTTTCTGAGCCGCCATGTTCATCTGAGGGTTCTGCTGAGCCCTCAACATGCAACCCAGATCCTGTGTCAAGTTCTGGACCTGGCGCTCCAGTTGGGACACCCGCTCTGGCTGGTACGGGGTTCTCTGGTCTACCCTTGGTTGATCACGGGGAGGGTAACTGTCCCTTCTCCCATAATACTCTTAGTTGGGATAGTTTTGGTACCCCTCCACCCTTAGCCTCCCCTCTCCCGGATTGGGCTGTCTGGGCTCAGGAAAGTGGGGAAAGAAAGAAGGGTTGTTTTGGGGATTTATGTTTGGTGAGTACCGGGGAAAGAAACTCAGCCTGGCATTTGGGGGATTACTGCCCTCCTGGGGAAAGTGAGGAGGGAAGTTTCCTGTGTTGGCAGCTGCCTGGTTGGAGTCCACACATAGCCCAGGATGGGTCTGTTGCCCTTGTAACAGGGGCTGATGTAGTCAGGGGAGTTAAGGGTCCCATTTGTGGGGTTACCTCCCTGACTCGCTGTTCGGGATTGGCCCGAGGGCCTTCTGGGTCTTTGGTTAGTAGGATTTTGCACAGGAATGTTTTTAGGCCCCCCTTCTCCAGATCTAAAATGGGGGCAACCTTCACCTCCGTCACCTTAGCAGCAGCAGGGGTGTTGGTTGGTTATGGGCTTTTATAAGCACTTTTATTTTCTACTATAATGTATTTAGGGAGTGCATGAAAGAAGGTATTGATGAACTCCCTGCTGTCTGTGTGCACCCTCCTTGTGGTCTGCGCAAAGGCACGTTTCAGTTCTTGGACAAATTCTTGTGGGGCCTGGTATTGTCACGCTCACCTGAGTCTCCACAGGAGTGATGGAGTTTACCGACCACTGCCCTGCCCTCTCCTCACCCGGAATACTTGGAGTTCTACCTGTAAGGAGAATGACGGGTTGGTGAGTGGTGTTACCCTAGCCCAGGGAACCTTTCCCCCTCTGTGTGCTGAAATATAGTGTCTGGGGGCTCACCTGTAGGTTTGGAATGGCGAGCTCTCCGTCCTTCCTCTGCAGGGGTGCTATGGTGTGGGTCAGCTGGCTGTCGCACTGACTTGGTGCTGGTTTTGCTGGTTGCTGCGCTGGTACTGCTATGCAAACACCACCGTTTATTTTGGATAGTGAAGTCTTGTGCTCCTAAAGAATGTTCCAAGGCCAGTTACCACACTGGAACCTTTGTACTGCCAGAATAGCAGATGTGCAGAAATGGATTCCTTTTCGGATCAGGTAAGTGCTATATGTCCTTGGAATCCCAGTTGCTTCACTGGGTTAAAGCATGTGAAATAAGTTCAGGTTCATATTGTCTATGAATGTTTTTGCCAACGATGTGTCTTCAAGTTCTAACCTGTCGTTCCTTGTTCTTTTCTCTTTGCAGGTTGCCAAAAAATCACTCGGTGACGGAAAATCCGGAAGCGCTTGCAGAGAAGACAAGTGGGAGTGACTTGTCAGCCCGTGAGTGGAAAAGAAGTCGCGAAACCTCCAGACGAGCGCTGAAAAGGTGAGTAGAAAACCGCTTATCAGTTTACGCCTCTGTTCTTCTCTTTTCAGGAGCGATGGTCGCAGTGAAGAAGACTGATCTGCCAGTCACAAGGGCTGAAGAATGCTGTAAAAATCTCAGGAACCAGGTAAGCGTGTGCTCAAAGCTACAGAAAGCACACGAAGCATGGGTTGCTCATTGTGCGTGGCTTTTATAGAGAGCCACGCCCGAAGACTAGAGTGTTCAACTTAGTTCTGGGGCGGGCACCAAAGGATCCATACTAGTGGAAACAGGAAGTCTCATGTTACTCTATGGGAGTAGGGAGTACCAATGGATGAAATGGATACTAACCCTATCCTTGCTCACCATGCTCTCACCCACAGTGCTCCTGCCTGTTTTCCCCTCTTGCCATAATGAATTGAATATGAAGGTGACTTGGTAGTGCTAGCTAAGCTAGTGCCCATGACAGTCCTCCCCCTCACGGCCCCTCTAAAAGGTGTGCTTCCTGGACCAGGCTTGGTGGGATTGTACTGATGGTATTTGAGTAGTAACCGAGGGGCATGAATGTTCCTGCTTGGCTCCCATGACCTATCTTGGGGCCCATATCCCTTCCAATCCACTAAGTAATACAGGGTGTTTCGTACTATCTTGGAATCCAGTATTTGTTTGACCTCATACTCTGGTTCTTCCCCTTTGATTTCTATGGGGGCTAGTGGAGCTAGTGTTCTAGTCCCATGGTGTACAGATTTCAACAAGGAAACATGAAAACCAGGTGTATGCGCATTTGTGGTGGTAGAATCAACCTCATGGCAACAGGAGTAACTACGCTTTCAATTGTGAACGGGCCTAAGAACTTGGGTTGGAATTTCCTGGCCCCTTTTAATGCTATGTATTTAGATGCAAGCCATACTGAATCTCCTGCTTGGTAGTTTGGGGCCTCTCGTCGGTGATGGTCAGCACACCTCTTTTGTGTAGCCTTGACTGCCTCAAGATGTTCTACTGCATCTTTGGTTGCTTGTGAGATGTTTTCGTGTAAGGTCTTAATGGCTGGCATTTCGATGGCTTTTGGCGGGTTGTATGTCGAAGTTCTTGGGTTGCGGCAATAAAGAGTATAAAATGGCATCATGCGTGTGGAGGCGTGTATTGAATTATTGTATGCGTATTCAGCTATCCACAGGATTTCCACCCAACAGCATTCTGTATGATTTAATAAACAATGATGGTATTGCTCCAGAGTCTGATTTGTGCGCTCTGTTTGCCTGTCTGTTTGCGGATGGTGACTGGTGGACAGTCGGATTTCTATTCCGGCCAACGAGCAACAATGCTTCCAGAATCGTGACACAAATTGGCTTCCCCTATCAGAGACTAATATGGACGGAAACCCATGCAACTTCACTATGTTATTGAGAAATACCCGAGCCAAGGCCTGAGCAGATGGAATGCCTTTTAAGGCGATGAAATGGGCCATCTTGGTGAATAAATCTACCACCACAAGGATGGTGTTAAATTTGGAACTGGGTGATATGTATGTGACAAATCCATGGAGACAGTGTGCCAGGGTGTGGGTGGTATCACCAGTGGTTGTAATATACCGGCGGGTCTTTGTCTTGAGACCTTGTTCTGAGCACATGTTCCACATGAGTTGACAAAGTCGTGGGTGTCTTGTCGCCAAGTTGGCCACCAGTAGGATCTTTCAATTTTTTCAGCAGTCTTTGCCACTCCTGGGTGCCCTTCAATTAGTGAATTGTGATAGTTAGTGAGTATTTCTTCCTGCAAGGTGCGCATTGGAAGGTAAAGACGATCTTGGTAATACGGTAGGCCATCCTTGATGGAAAAGTTAACTCCCTTATTTCTCCATGTTCATAATTCTCTTATGGACAGGCTGTCATTTATCTTCTGCTTGAATGCCTCCCATGAAGAATCACCTCCACACAGACCCAGGATCTTGTCACCAGGGATGATGTCCACCGGATCAGGAATGCTGTAAGCTTGTTCCCCTTTGCCAATGCATGATAAAGCGTCTGCCTTCCCATTTTTTACTCCGGGCCAGTAAGTGATTAAAAAATCTTATTCTGATAGGAACAGAGCCCAGCGAAGCTGTCGGGATGATTGTGCTTTAGCAGAACGCAAGTACTGGTGATTTCGATGATCAGTTATTATGGTGATGGAATGCTTGGCTCCGAGTAAATAATGCCTCCATTCCTTGTGGGGCTCCTTAATCGCAAGCAGTTCCTTATCCGTGACTGCGAAATTTAGTTTGGCTGGAGAACATTTCTTCGACCAGAAAGCCACGGGGTGAAGATGACCTGTGTGGGGATTCCGTTGGGATAAGACCGCTCCCATGGCTACAATAGCGTCAGTCTCAACGATGTAAAAGAGGTCTGGTTGTGGATGTTGTAATACGGGGGCTGACGTAAATCTGCTCTTTAGAGCACAGAATGTCTCTTCTGCTGCGGGAGTCCATTCAAATTTTCGGTGCTTGTGTAGGAGAGTAGTGATAGGATGCACCTTGTGCGAAAATCCTAGTATAAAACGTCGGTAGAAGTTTGCAAAACCAAGAAAGCTCTGCACTCCCTTTAGATACGAGGGTGATGGCCAAGTGAGGATCACCTCTACTTTCCTGTTGTCCATTCGGATCCCTTGTGGATACAACACAAATCTTAGAAACTCGACTTCGGTGACATGGAAGGAGCATTTTTCAAGCTTGGCATGTAGGTGGTTTTCGTGTAACTTGTGGGGAACTGCTGGCACATGTGCTACATGTTCTTGTACGGTAGTCGAGTAAATGAGGATGTCATCTATGTACACTATGGCACATACGTTTAACAGTTCTCGCAGGACATCATTCATGAAGTGTTGGAATTCTGCCGGTGCATTACATAGCCCGAACGGCATTACCTGATACTCGTAGAGGCCGTACCTAGTGCAGAACGCAGTCTTACATTCATCACCCTCCTTTACGCGTACCAGGTGATAGGCCCCACGAAGATCCAGCTTCGTAAGCACTTGCACTTCTCGTACTTGGTCGAGCAACACAGGCATTAGCGGTAACGGGTACCGGTTCTTTACCATGACCTGGTTTAACACGCGATAATAGATGCACGTTCTTAGGTCCCCCTCCTTCTTTGGGATGAGGAAGAGGGGAGAAGCCACAGGGGATTTGGAAGGGCGAATAAAACCGTTTGTGAGATACTGGTCCAAGTAGGTCTTTAGATGGGCGTTTTCCCCTTCTGTCAGGGCATATATGCGACTGCATGGTACCTTTGCCCCCGGTACCAGGTCTATCTGGTAGTCATAGGAACGATGTGGGGGCAGTGTATTGGCTTGTTCTTTGGCGAATACATCTTGAAAGTCCTGGTATTCTTTGGGTAAGGCCCCTAGTATTCCTAATACTGGGAGCATGTTCTGAGATGCAGATATCGGATGTTTTGGTGCCTGACCTGTCTCATAACAGTGTCTGCAGTCCCTGGGAAAGGTTAATGACCTGCTACGCAATCTATGAGCGGGTTGTGTTTCTCGAGCCAAGGTATACCAAGGATCATCTGAAATTGTGGGGCCGAAATCAGATCAAATGAAATTGTTACGCTCACCTGGTATCCACAGGGACGCCACCCAGCCTGGTTACTCGCTGGTATGCTTCTCAGCTTTGTCCAGATGTGGTCGGCGGGGAAGGTTCTCCCTTATGGTAGAGTTAGGCATGCTCTCCGTCCTGCCTTCTTTGCAGTGGCGCGTTGTCTTTCATGGGCATGTGCGGGTCCAGTTACTTCACTGATGCGGCCAGTTTGATATGGTTCAGGTAGGTCTTATTGCTGTTCTTTAGTTTTGTTGCTATCCTGCATGCCTTTCTTTGTTTAAAATGTCTCTTTTTTCTGCCTTAGGTATGCGGAGCTTCAGTGCGGCGAACTGGCTTGGTTGAGGCCTGCTGGTAAATGATGGCGCATTAAGAGCGCTATGATGTGGTAAGTAAGCGATATGCGCAGCGCTGCAAAGTCTTGCCTTTGCTAACCTGTGTTTTCCTTCCTTGTAGGTCGCGGTGTTCTTCAGCGCGAGTGGAATGTCCGGAGTGGTGCCAGCCGAGAGGCGACCAGCCAGGTAAGCCTTTTGAGCAGTTCGTAATTTGCAAATGTCTCTACTGCTTACTTTAATGTTGCCTCTATCTTCCTCTTTCAGGTTGTGCTGTCCGGGAGGTGTGCAGATTCGAGGAAGCTGTTTTCAGTAGCTGTGAGTGGCTAAAGATGAAGACTGCAGGTAAGATGCTGCTGCTAATGATGTTCCTTTTGTCTCCTTGCAGGTTCGAGGAAATAGCTGGACACGGAGAGTGTCACGTTGCAAGCTGCAAAGTAACGCGAAGCGTGTTGACTTGCTCGGGTGTGGTTTAAATAGCCCCAACAAAATAGTCCAGGTAAAATAGTCCCTAGGCTACCACACCCAGAACACTAGACTGCATAGCTTGGTTCCTTGGAACCAAGCTATGTAGATGCCTCCATGTTGGCTGACAATACATTAAGAAGTTCCCAAGCACATGTTTTTTTCATGATGTATGTGCCTGGCGCCATAGGCGCCAGGAGTGGCCCCAAGAGGGTTTTGGAAGAGGATGCCAGGCTCTAGAGGCCCAGGTCCTGACTCCACCTGGCCAATGGGTTTGCCAGAGGGGGTTTTGGGCGAGGGTCGTGACAGAAATGTCTTCCTTATGTCCGTCTTGACAGAGCATAATGATCTTTGCAGTACAACGGGTAACCGGGCCTGATAGTAGCTGAGTTCCATCGACTGCGGTTACATTGTCTATGACTTCCTTTGCACAGACTGGTAAACCGATTTTGTCTGCTGTCTCCAAGTCCAAATAATTCCCAATGGCTGCGCTATCCACAAATGCTTCAAGTGCGTATAACCTGGAGGGCTGGCGTTGGTCCACGATGATCACCGAGATGGTGAAGTGGGGGGTCAAGGGATTCTTAGTTGCGCTTGACGAACCGACCTCTATGTTTGTCGGGCGTTGGAGTTTTCCACCTCGGTTGCTTCCTTTGCTCAGTGTATAGCTCCAACTGTCTTTCGAGGGGGTTTTGCCGGGCAATTACAGAGATAATGGCCAGATTGTCCACAGTACAAGCATAACTGCTCTTGCCGCCTTCTGTCGCGTTCTGCCTTGGTGAGTGGACCTCGAACTCCACCAATTGCATGGGTTCAGGATGTGCTTCCATGGGCTGGCGAACCGGAGTCTCTTTGGGCCACATGTACAACGCCCTGCTCTCAGAGCGTGTGCGGTCGGCCCTCCGGGTTTGTAAACGGTGATCAAGCTGAACTGCTAGGTCAATGTATTCGGTGCACCCAGCAGGCGGGTTGACTTCTTGTGCCAGGACGTCTTTGAGTTCCCCTCGTAGACCTTGGTAAAATAGAGTTGTACGTTTTTCTTCGAGCCAGTTTGTTTCGGCTACCAGATGATTAAAAGTTGCTACATAAGCCAAAAGATCCTGATTTCCTTGCCGAAGAGATAACAACTCGTCATCCAAGGCCTGTCCTTGTATGCTACGAGCGAAGAGCTTTTCCAACTCACACTAGAAACTGGCAAAATTCCAGAGCAATGGGTCATCCCTGTTGACTAACGGCATGGACCAGTCCGCGGCATGTCCCCCAAGTATAACAGCACAAAGGCCACTTTTGATAGGTCTGTGGGGAACAACCCTGGTTTGCACAGGAAATGTAGATGACACTGGTTCATGACATTTCTGAACCTTTTGGGTTCTCCTAAGAACCTCTCAGGAGGTGCCAGTGGTATGTTTCCTGGAAGGACTACTTGTACTGGTGCTGCTATGGGTTGAGGTGGTGACGTTGGCGTAGCCGTGGCTCCCCCTGGCAACAGAGCTAATCCCGCTTGAGTCTGTAGTAATTGGCGAGCAATCTCATCTGGTTTGTCTCTGTTCACTATCAGTTCACGCCTCAAGGCGCTTGTCTCAGAATGGGCTGCATGCACCTCAGCCCGCAGTTCCCCCAATAACTGTGACAGCTGATCTACCTCCAAGGTCTCCATCGCTCAGGCGGAGGTGTTTTAGGGTTGGCTTCATGTTCTGTCACACTCACCTGAGTCACCGCAGGAGCAATGGAGTTTACCGACCTCTGCCCTGCCCTCTCCACACCCGAAATACTGGGAGTTCTACCTGTAAGGAGAATGACGGGTTAGTGAGTGGTGCTACCCAACCCAGGGAACCTTTCCCCCCCACTGTGTGCTGAAATATAGTGTCTGGGGGATCACCTCTTAGTTTGGAATGGCGAGCTCTCTGTCCTGCCTTTGCAGGGGCGCTATGGTGTGGGTCAGCTGGCTGTCGCGCTGACTTGGTGCTGGTTTTGCTGGTTGCTGCGCTGGTACTGCGATGTAAACACCACTGTTTATTTTGGATAGTTAAGTCTTGTGCTCCTAAGAAGTGTCCCAAGGCCAGTTACCTCACTGGACCCTCCGTACCACGGGAATAGCAGATGTGCAGAAATGGATCCCTTTTCGGATCAGGTAAGTGCTATATGTCCTTGGAATCCCAGTTGCTTCACTGGGTTAAAGCATGTGAAAAAAGTTCAGGTTCGTATTGTCTATGAATGTTTTTGCCAACAATGTGTCTTCAAGTTCTAACCTGTCTTTCCTTGTTCTTTTCTCTTTGCAGGTTGCCAAAAAATCACTCAGGGACGGAAAATCCGGAAGCGCTTGCAGAGAAGACGAGCGGGAGTGACTTGTCGGTCTGTGAGTGGAAAAGAAGTCGTGAAACCTCCGGACGAGCGCTGAAAAGGTGAGTAGAAAACTGCTTATCAGTTTAGGCCTCTGTTCTTCTCTTTTCAGGAGTGATGTTTGCAGTGAAGAAGACTGATCTGCCAGTCACAAGGGCTGAAGAATAATGTAGAAATCTCAGGAACCAGGTACGCGTGTGCTCGAAGCTACAGAAAGCACACGAAGCATGGGTTGCTAATTGGGCATGGCTTTTATAGAGAGCCACGCCTGAAGACTAGAGTGTTCAATTTAGTTCTGGGTTGGCACCAAAGGATCCATACTAGTGGAAACAGGAAGTCTCATGTTACTCTATGGGAGTAGGGAGTACCAATGGATGAAATGGATATTAACCCTATCTTTGCTCTCACCCACAGTGCTCCTGCCTGTTTTCCCCTCTTGCCATCATGAATTGAATATGAAGGTGACTTGTTAGTGCTAGCTAAGCTAGTGCCCATGACAGGTATTCCTCACATTTCAGATTGTGGGCCACCTTGCGGGCCTCTTGAGGGTTTCTGTGTATTGCGAAATGCTTTAAGATGGCCACCCTATAGGTGGACCATCTTGAATGGTTCTGATCCTCCAGCCCCGCAAAGAAGCTGGAGTATTTAGGTGAAAATGTCCACTTGACATACTGAATACAACTTTGACCGTCCTTCAGGTGGAAAGTCTCCATCATTTGCTCATACAATTCGAGGTGCCCCCAAACTGAATATTTGTCATTTTTATGGTAGGGCATTATGACGCTCCTCATAGCCTTGATTTGCTTCATGGGATCTTTCAGTAGGGCCCTATTAATTTTGTTGGCCTTTTTAGTTTTGGTCACCCTTGTCCACTCATCCTCTGACTCAGAGGCACTGATACCAGAGGTGGCTGCCTGGTTCTCTAGGCTCTCCCTGCTTCTGCAGGCTTGGGAATGGCTGGCAGAAGGTGGGGGCCTAGTCTCTTGGAACCTGTGGCGCTCAGAAGAGTCTTCTGACTCTCCCTTACTCCCAGCATTGGCTGAGTACCCCCCCCAATGTCCTAGCTGGGAAGAAGTTTTTAAGATGCTCTTTGTGGGCCTATTTTCATGGAATTTCCCACCAAATTTGACTGACTGATCCCTTGATAGGTGATATTTCTGAGGATCCAGTTCTCTGATTCTCCCCTAATATTTGGGAACCTGTACATAGATGCCTGCCCATCCATTTCTGGGAGGCGCTGATCTGTCAGTCCCATATTTCCCATTGTGTTGAAGTATACCATCCCTGTGGCTCTTGGTTCATATGATCAAGTGGACATGGCGGTGGCAGAGTCCATGGAACTGAAGGGATTAAAGTCCCTGATGCCAGGGGTCCTGAGGTTATGCTCAGGGGTTTCTCTTTCCCATCTTAGCTCATATCTTTCAGCCCCTGTTCCCTGATAACATGCCAGAATCTGACCCTTTTGCTCCTCTATTAAGGCCTTACTGGTCTCTTTGATTTGTTCTTGCATGGCTATCTGTTTGTGGAGCCTGTCATTCTTTTCACAGAGAGCCTCATTGTTTCTCTGTGCTTCCTGCCTGGGATGGGAATACTGGGCCAATTTTTGCTTCAGGAGACTCCCCTCCTGAGTTTGGTCCTTATTGGTCTGATCGTTCTTTACCAGAGAATCCTCCACCCGCCTGGTGTGCTCTAGTAGCTTTTGGTAATCAGTTTTGATTTCACCAAATTCCTGAAGGGCAAGCTTACTTTCCACCAACTTTGTTTTTAAATGGCTGACTTCCTAGCCTAAGGCGTCCCTCTCCTGAGTTAGAGTGCCCCTCTGGGCAGCCAGGTCGTCCCTCTGCTTTTTAAATTCAGCAGCTTTTTGGCGCTCCTCTTCAAACTCTGCTTGGGATTCTAGGTCTTTCATAATTAACTTATTATTTTCCTCTTTCAAGGATTCTACATGGTTCTGTAATGTGACTACATGCTCTGTGCAGGTTCTGTTAAAATGTAACTGTTGTGCCAGCTATTGTTGACTCTGTTGTAGAGAATCCAACCTTTCTTGACACTCTTATTGCAGTGTCTGTACCTGGGCATCTTGCTCTGCAGTCTTTTGCAGCAAGAGAGCCAGATCTTCTTGGAGTTTGGTGGCATACTGCCTATCCTCTGTTTCAGATTCTTGGCTATCCTGGAGCCTTTGCTCTGCAGAGTCCAGATTGCTCTGGATTTTCTGCAGTGCTTCCTCTTGCCTTTTGGTCAAATCTATATAGTCTGGGTGCTTTTCCTGTATGACTCCTATGTGGAGGTACATGTAGGCCGCTATTTTGGCAATTTTGCACTGCTCCTCTTTTATTTAAGGGGCCATATATAATTCGCTAAGTGCTTGATGTAATGGATCCTTGTCCTGCCCGGTATCAAGGTTAATTTCAGTGATTTCAGTGATTTGCTGTTTTATTTCCTGCAGCCATACCCTTTTGTCCTGTTCTGGCCATAAGTACTTGACAAACAATTTGTGCTGTTAGTGTTCCCTAGCAATATTAATTTCCACTGGGGTCGCCATTCCGGAAATATTAATTTCCTTCGGACTTATCTCACGGTTACTTTACTTTTGCAAATAGGCCAAATTCCTTTGAGTATTTCTTTTGAGGGGTGCTTGTACAGTGTAGCACAGTATGGTAATCCAACAAGTTATATGTACCCCTTCGGCTAGCACGCTGTGTTAGACTGTCATGAGTGGTATGTCAAATTCAGGATTCCGGCACCTAGCCCCTGTAAGTGATTTCAATCTGGCACACACCCAAGTCACGCCCAGCATGTAGTGCACAAATGAAACCCTTATTTATTTTACCTATAAGTTCAATATTCTGAACGATATACCACTCATATCACACCCTTCTCCTGAGACACCCCAGGTCACACTGAACCAAGAATCAGGCTAGTTTGCAAAGGTAAATATTTATGTATTTAAAATGTAATCACAATATATTTTAATAGGTACACAACAATCACCAATGGGGTGACAGAACACTGAGTAATATATTTAATACACTAGGAATCAAGTAATGAGCACAAAAACAAATGCAGCACAGAAAATAATACTTTTGGGTTGGTTTGGACAGATGGCCCTATGGTTAGAGGTTCCCCCTGCAACACCCCTCAACCCTCCAATAGGCAAGTTAAATAGATGTGAGGAGAGAGCATGTTTTCAGGAATAGCACAAATCAAACAGAATATCACTCCCACCTTCCCCCTTCAAACACAAGAGAAAAACAGAATTGACTTTTCAGCTGTCAGAATTGGCTTTGAAACTTAAATTATTATACATTCTTATGGCAGCCACTTTGAACAGTTGCACACAATCATAAACAATGATTTAGTCAAAAGAAAACATTTCAAATCTCAAAGTCCAAGTAGGAAACAATTTAAAGCTATTTCACACGTGTACAACCTTTCAGAATTTCAATTCACTGCAAACTTTTCCTTGCATGATCTTTATAGCTAAGGATGTTAGGTACAAGTAAGAGTTTAAATTTCGGTTCTATCATAAAAACTGAGCCAGTTATAGAGGTTTTAGTAAGAGTCATTTTTTTGCAAAATAGGCGCGAGAATGGAAAACAGAAATGCACTTTGGAAGATGACAGATGGGTTTGATTACACTAGATTATGACTATGAAAAATCAAATGCCACAGATGGATCTTACAGTCACGTGATCAGCGTAACCCGCCTATTGTGGATACTCTACTTCTTCCTGGGATTTACTTTTCTTAAATCAATATGAAGTTGGGGTTTAAAAACACAGATGAGAAAATAGTCAGTGCAAAGATAGTTCTAGCAATACTATGGTTCTGAATTAAAGATGGGATGGGTTTGTGATTGGGATCATACAATGCAGATATATTATGGGTCACTGTTCTTCATATTAATACTCACAGAATAAGTTATTAAATTGGACCGTCAGCTCTGGTCATGGATTGGATCTGTCAAGGAAGGACAGCACATCAGGCACGGGACTGGATAAGCTAGGCCGGTCCCCGGATTTGCACAGGCTCTGCCCTTCTTGTTGTGGTTATTTCAATCAGCTGGATAGCGAATTCCTCAGGCAAGCCTTGTGTTAGCAAGCCAGGGAATTTCAGGATACTAGTTCAAAAGGCCTTCCCACACCACAGCGCTTGACTGGGTTGTGAGAAAAAGTTTGAGAATTTAGGCCTTGCAGAAAGTCAATAGTTCTCTACTGCTGGCAAGAGTCTTGGCATCTGGATCTGGAAGGATGTTAAAGGCTGGATGTAGGATGCCGAATCAGAATACTTCGCCAGAATCAGGAAAGTGAGTGAATCAGTGAGTCCCTAAGTCTATGTTTTGTCAGCAGTCTCTATTTATCCTTTCAAATGACATCACAAAATGGTTGTATGGGCCAGATTAACTAAGCTTGCCCTTTTGAGCAGGGATTGGATCAAGACCTCATCTCCACCTTGCACTTGAGTCATTGGATCAAGGCCGGATGATGTCACATTTTATGGTTTGCTTTACAGTCCTTACAAACCTCCTTTTAGCCACTGGTCTCAAAATCAGATTTTATCCTAAATACATATTTCTACATTGGTGTCACTCACCGTAAGGGGGGGCCTGGATTGGCGACTACGTCTGTATGGTTGTTGATTTGCCTGAAGAGCTTGGGTTGGAGCCTCCACCCGAGCCTCCTCTCTGTGAGGGATAAAGATCTTTTTAATGATATGGCCCTCTACTGATGAACAGTACAAAGGACCCAATCACTCAAAAGAGCAGGGAGAACACACCGCCATGGTACCAGCTGCAAGGAAAAAAGAGACCGTGAGCAACGGGTGACAGGTAAGATGGCATGACCTATAGCCTTGCTCTGCTGTATACCTGATAAGTCCTTCCCTCTGATTAGTGGCTAGAAACACATAGACGCCTTCACACCTAATGGTACAAAACAAAAGAAATACCAATGTGATAAGCTGGAATATAAATTCTTGATGAAGTACCCAAAAAGGATGATGTCAGATCTTACCAGTGAATGTACTGGCTCGACTTCCAGGGAAACAACGACAGGTATAAAATAAAAAAAGGGAATTAGTGATTAGTAGAGAAACTAGACCCGGGCGGCACGAGGGGCGCTCTAGTTCCGGGTTGGTGCACAATCAGCGTAGCGTCCCAAGTGCACGTAAGTAATCATCAACAGGAGAAATGCCAGTACAGGTTGGAAAAGGGAAGTTTAGGATAGGCAGTCCAATAACAGCAATAAGTCACTAATTAGCGAGTGGAAAATTAACCTCAAAGACAGGAAAAGGAGCACTCACATTACCAGAGGACCCAGATCCAGAGGATGTATAGCGAGTTGCTGAAGATGGGATGTCACGGCAATCGTTATGTGGTGCAATCCGTGAGAGTAGCCAAGGGTCTGGTACACAAGCTGACAAGCCAATAACAAAAATCGTCATCAGAAGCAGTCCGTGGGAGTAGCAGGGTCTGGTACACGGTTGGGAAACCAAGGACAGAATCGTAATCTAACTCAGTCCGTGAGAGTAGCAAGAGGTCTGGTACACGAGTTGAAATGCCAGGAACAGAATCGCAAGGCAGGGAAGTCCGTAAACGAAAGCAGGAATCAAATTGGCACGGAAGCAAGTAAGACGTGACTTTGGGGAGTAACTTCAAATAGAAGCAGCGAAGAACGTTTCACAGCTGCTTAAGTAGGCGGAGCTGCTCCATGACTGGAAAAAATAGTTCACCTGACACAAGCATGGCAGCTTGGGAGATGTAGTCCCAATACAGGCACCTCTTGTCTAGTGACGCCGAAGACACAATCTAGCAAAAAACGGTGCAACAAAATGGTGCACACCATGCAGGATGGCCACAGTTCTGTGCGCAGTCCCACGGCGCCCGCGAGAGTGTTTATCCAGGAGCACGGGGAAGCCGAACCGCCGCATGCGCACAGGGTGAAGTGTGACAATTGTTCACCTCCACACAAATCACACACAAAGATTCCATATTTCATGTAGTAGCTGTTCCTCAAAATCCCGCAGGTGTGGGATCTTGTTTCATCTTTCTACAGAATTTTGTCCTTTTTGCCATGAACACAATTCCCAAACTTTCTGCAACTTTCCACAAATGTGTGTGTATACCATAGGGATGTGTGTGTAAAGTTTCATAATTTTAGCATTAACACAGTTCACATAAAACCACATATATTGCCATTCCTGTCCACAATATGTTACACTGTTCTGCCGCCTCTTAGAACATGCAGCCAAAAATTACTTTAACAAATCTGTCCTTTGTATATTTTTCACCACTTTGAATCACAAGTTATGAGTCTTTAAAAATTGTTCATTGTTCAAGCTTAACAGCAAATGGTCTCCTTTTGTCTCTCCCTTCACTCCAGGAGCACCCGCCTCCCTTGGACGTTCCTTCGAGGAGCAGTTTATGACCACTTTCACATCTCTGTTTCCTGCATGAAGCATCTTCTATTGTTCATTCTCTTTCTGTAGACAAGATTCTGGTCTAACCCACAATTATCATCTACCAATGAGTTTCTGCTGAGAGGATTTCCCCTCTCCTTGCAAGAAACCTGTTTCTCCACTTCCAAAGGGTTGTAGCTCAGCCAGGCTAATTTATTCTTAATCAAAAATCCAGCAGAAACCAAACTTGTTCCATCAAATCACCTAAATACATTACTTTCTTAGCTTTAAATCTGTGGGATCAAAAACACAACTAAGATCTGGATTCCTTTTAGCAACAATCCTTTTATGTTTGCAGTTTTAGTTTAAATACTTTGAAGTTTCATCAGGAGCTCTTCTGACAGCTGTCATTCACAGGTAGCCTAGGGTACTGCACACAGATTTTGACAGGGTCTGTCAGTTTACAGACAATCAGTTTTTCTGAAGAAATGTTTTACTCTTTACACTCTAGGACTTTATGGGCCTCATTCCGACCCAGGCGGTAAGTTACCGCCTGGGTCGTACCTTTACCACCATGGCGTAAACTACGTTTACGCCATGGTGGTTGGCGGACTTACCGCCCCATTCCGAGGTTGGCGGGGCGGTAAATCCCCAATCCCCATTTACCCTTCCCCATTCCCATTTTTGCCCCATAGGGCATAATGGGAGTGGGGAAGGCGTTAATTACGCCACCGTAAATTACGGTGGCGTAATTAACAACAAGGTCCCTTAGCGCCATGGATTTTAACACCTGCCAAAAGCAGGTGTTAAATCCTCCATGGCGCTAAGGGACCTCGGAATCAGGCGGTAAGGGTCGGCGCTGTTTACGCTGCCGTAAACCCCTTACTGCCTGGGTCGGAATGAGGCCCTATATGTTCGCAATGCTTCATAAGATTACATGAATTTTAGCATCAAGCAAAATATTGAATGTTGAGAAGTGTTGTTTTATAGGCATTTTGGAGTTTTTAGCAACAAAGCAGATGTCAATTGTAGGCACATTTGGAGTTTCATTTGCAAAACGCGGTTTCTCTCGCTGCGCTCTGTTTGCTGGTCATGGAGCCAACTGCCACATTTTCTGTAGTGTGTGCTCTACCCCACCACACATGCACCATGGGTGGCAGGTTGTGCATCCATCTTTTTGTTGTGTTTCAGAACGCAGTTTTTGTAGGTTTTTGCCGCACACCAGAGTTTTGCCGCCATTATTGCTGTTCCTTGCACCATAACTATCAGAGTGATGCCGCAGAGCACAGCGGAGTGTGTCAATACATCCCACAATATGGAAAAAGGGCCCCAACATTACTAATCATCATGTGTTGGAATCCAGTGGCTTTGTCCAGGCGTGTTGTGAAAGAGGACCCAGCCAGGTTATGGAGCACATGAATATCAGGTTTCTGGGTATGGAAACACTGATTGGAGGGGACCTTAACTGTTGCTCTCTCCAGGAAGAGGGGATGAGCCTGATTTGTAGACCCATGAATAAAGGTTTAATAGCATGTGGGAAAGCTTGATGTGATTTTTGGGATGAGTGGGGTATTCATAATTTAAATGGAGCAATGGTTGATAACATTCCCCCAAAATCCACTTGGAAAAATTGCCCATACCTCTCCTTTATAGATAACATCTTAATCTCTAACACACTGATGTTTCAATGTATTAATCTGCAAGTAAATTAGTATTTGGAAAGTGATCATGCATGTTTACAACTTAAGTTAAAGGTAATGAGTAGGAAAGTCTCTCAAGACTTCCATCCCATTAACATGGAATGCAATGAGGCTGGAAACCTTTTAATTTGGAAAGGGTTTCTTGTGGATACATGTAATACTCTTCTGAGTAAGCAGCTGAAAGAATCCACAGTGGCATGGGGACTCTGTTTCCATACAATACCAAATGATGTTGGAGATGTATAAAATCCTGGTTCGCCCTGTAGAAAATGGTTTGTTCGTCATCATGTATTTGACAGTCACATTAAAGAACAGAAGAAACAGCTAAGAAAGAGGGCAAGAGCTTTGCAAGTTGATTTCCTGGAAAATTACCAGGAGATGCGTAACGGGTTATACAAGTAGCATAAATGCTGGCTTAGACAACATTGTAGCACGATAATCCAACAGGATGCAGAAAAAATGCTGGGCAGCTTAAAGAACCAGAATTTGGGGCATTTCTGGGATGTGGTGAGGAAAGTATTCAACTGTCAAACTCAAATCCAGCTTACCCCTTTTATTAAGGAATCAGTTAAGAACTTGGGGTTGTGTTCAATACTTGTTTGAATTTTTATATGAGTTGTACTCAGGAACCTCTTTGAAAATCAGGCTGAACGCAGAAGCCTCTGGTCTAGATCAATAACACCAACACAGCCTAAAACAAGGCTGTGTTCTGGCACCACTACTTTTTTTATCTCTTTATTGCTGACTTGGGATCTACTCTTAATGGGGCCAGATCATTCCCACCGAGAATAGATATCCTTCATGCGATCCATCTTTTATATGCAGATGATCTGGTGTTACCAACCCCCTATTGACCTTAAACAGCAATTAGCAGTGTTGGTGCATTTTAAATGGTTTTTATTAGATGAAGTTATAGGTAAAATTATGGATTTTGCATACTTGCATACTTGGGTTTTAATATTTAGGAAGTTGAGATACCTAAGCTACACTATACAGTTCTTTGGAAAAAACTATGTAATTTGATCACCCAGCCAAAAATGATTGATCGCCACTATGGTAAATGTACTGCTAACCCCCTAATACAATTCTGTCATAGAAAAGTTTGTTTTGCGCATCCAGGAAGTGCACGGAAGTGCACGTCTACTGTTAGACTGTTCTGGTCTGCTACGCTGCTTGCATCAGCGTTTGGATTCACGGAATTGTGGAGTACCTTGGAGTCGAGTCGGCAAGGATCTTTTGTGATTGGCTGTGATTGGCGCCTGCCCCCATCCGAGTCCCGCCCCTCAAACTTCACCACTAAGCTACATAATCCTGGTGCACGCGCATCCAGTGCGCGCATGCAGGAAGAGCACCGGAAGTGCAGGTCTACTGTTAGACTGTTCGACGGGTCGCGGATTGACGGATTGGGGGAGGGTATATCGCCAGTCTGACATTTAATGTCCTAAAACGGGGTTACATGTAAGGTTTGTAACTTCAAGCATATAGAATTGGACGCAGGTGTGCGATTCTGCTCTGCTGTGAGAAGCGGGCCCTTTCATAACAGCAAGACTGTTGTTGAGAGCAAGTATACAGAGGTCTGTCTAGTACACCTCATACACTGAATAGGTGGGCAGCTTTTGTTATAATAACTGTGCAGTATTTACTATTTGGTTCATTTTGCCTTGAAGATAAGGAAATATTATTGTCTGGCATACCTCCCCTCTTTCCACTCGCCACTCTCGGCAAGTGAGTGTCTTGGACCGGATAGTGGAAGAATTAATTGGACACAGCATTATGGTAAACGGCTTAAGAAGTGGTAGGAAATTAACAAATGTACATAGTCCTACCATGCTGAATGAGGAAATGCTTAATGTAATGTCCCCAATGAAGAGCTGGGGACTCAAGCAAACCCACAGGGAGAGATGGTCAATTTTGAATGTAATGAACCAAGCCCCTAATCGGTATCTCAAATTACTGACAATATTGTTGAAGAAGCAGACATAGTTGTGGGAGGTATTCATGTTAACTCAAAGCAATGTGAAACTAAAAATCTGGAATCGTCCCCTGTCAAATTTAATGTAACAGAAGTCAATGATATAACAATTATGGATGTGACTAATAAGATTATGACAGAGGAGTTGGGAAGGCTGCGCAATAAAGTAGCATTAAGTGAAATCACTCAAGCCGCTAATATAGGGTTAAACGATTGTTCCATTCTGGGTCCCGCTATTGAAGCCGAAGTGGGGAAGAGGATGAGATTTTCCCTCGGTCCCTCCACCCCAGTGTCAAAACGAGCATTTGTAATAGAGGATGTACACATGTTCATTCTTCCCCCACAGCATAAACAGGGTACCTATGCATTTGCATGTGATATGAATGATGCTGACTTGCGCAAAAAAGAATGGCATAGGGAACAGATGCAAGAAAATGATCAGGTTCCATATGTTAACATGCCTCTGGGTCAGTGCAAATCCCATTCTATTTCCAAGGAACAAATAGATATGTTTGACCTGACAACAGGGATATTTCCCATAGGAATGCATCACGAGCGTGGAGATAATGATGAAGAGACTGATCTCCGTGCTAGTGATATGGATAGGTTTGGTATGAACTTCCCTGTGATATCTAGAATCTTAGATTTGCTAGACAAGGGCCATGAGTTGACACATCTTGAACTGGGGAATCTAAAAACTACCTTGACAGAGCTGCTATGTAAAATTAACAAAGTGGAAGGTATGCTATTTACATGTCAAGCTGTATCTAACTTAGTAGGTGACCTCAAAGAAATTAAGTTCACACAAACTCCAGCTGATGCTAGAATGGTCGATGCTGAAATGAAATCATTTGCAGAAATGGCAGCTCTACCAGTAGCCAGTAAAAAGACAGTAGTTTCACATTCTCCACCTCCTTATTGGGGTAGCGGGGAGGGTATTGTGACTGCAATTGAGCAAATAAAAGCAGATATTGTGGATATCAAAATCGCTATTACTAATGGACAATGTGAAACTTTTGGAACCCCTAATCCATCAAATCACATTCCCAATCCCACTGAGGAAGGTAGAGATAGCCTGACAGCTTTGTTAGGTTTGATTGACCTGACTGAAGGGGATATGAAAGAACTGGGAGAAGTGATGGATACTCCAGCTTTGGATGAGCAGAGGGACAAAGAATGTGTGGTATTAACCCGTAGAGAAAAAAGAGTAATTGCTAGAGCACAAAAAAGAAACACTCGCAACAAAAAGATGGTCATTGCAATAAAAAAAAAGAACACAAATACGGTTAAAACATGTGACCAAATGAGTGAAGCCCTCAATAATCAAAATGATGATAATGGCTTTGATTTACAGCAACTTGATGAGGAGTCAAAGGAACATCTGAATCTGTTGCCAGAGTGTCCTGCAAGCACATCCAAGGTGGCAAAAAATGCCTAAAGAAGTTTAAACATCTAACCATATTAGACTCTCAGGCAGAGGTGTTAGGGTCTGAGGTGAGAAGTTGTCCATCCAAGAAAAATGGGAAAATAGCTCCGACTCAAACAGGTCCTCTAGGGGTACAAACTGCACTTTCACAATTTTATGAAATCAAAAATATGAAGACTAATATTAACATTACCAACAATCCCATTAAGGGGGTTGTCCAGGGTTGTCCTACTAGGCCACAGGATATGAAGAATGGAGGAGTGCAAATGGTTGAAACTGCCGCAAGCACTATAGCTGTAAGTGAGGAACTGCTGGCAAGTAGTGAGGAAGAAGATGAGGAACTCCAGGTAGTTGACTCTCAAGTCTCTCGCCTAGTTAAAGACACTCCTCTTTGCAATATCCCAGATAGAAAGTCTACACCAGAGGAGAATAATGGACAGACACTAAACGGTGAGCGTAATAATGCGAACAAAGATGAGTCAGAAACTGGGAATCTATTGTTATTAGACAATCTAGTACCAGTGACACCGATTATCATGGGATGGGAGAGTGATGTAGCAATCAAAGGTAGAACTAGCTTCAACAGAACATGTATGTTAAAAACTTTTGAAGCGATCCCTCCTCTCAGAACTCTACGTTCTGTTGATATAGAGTGGATTCGGTTGGCCACCAATTACAATCACCGCATTATATATGGTTTTCATTCCACGATCATCACAAGGATGGTTTGGGATCAGAGAGAGAATTTCTCTATGATTGGCATTGTACCATTCTTATTTCAGAATGAAGAAGATGCAAAGTCCTTCCTGGTAACACCACTTGTAAAAGAGGGTGCTAATAGCGGGTTAAAATTGAATGCGCCTTTATCTAACCTCAACGATGAAACCATTAAACAAATCCTAGCACTGGCAGCATCTTTGAATAGTATTATATCAGCAGCACACAACAATGATATGCTGCCTAGAAAAGGCAAACAGGTACAATAGCATAATGAGAAGGCCCTGTATATAATGTCATGGAATAGCTGTGGTCAGGCCAATTTTTTAAGGTGGTTTAATAACAAGGAGGCAATTAATCTTCAGAAGTGATCTTACTCAGGAAACTATGCATACTGAACCTTTTGGTGTAGCATATCCATACATATCCAGCATCTAAAGGATTAAAGGGATGACCCTCTGGGGGTCTTGCTGTATTGGTGAACAATAAGTGCAGATTTGATGTTGAACTTATCCATCAGGATACCTCTGTGTTGGCACTGCAACTCAATCCTTACCAATCTACAGATATTAAGATTGCAATTCTATGCATTTATTGGAATAGAGCAACAACTGCATGGGAAAGAATTGAGAACAATTTATATTATATATAATATATATAGAATTATATTATAATTCTTGAAGGGATATTTATCAGAAGCAATCATGTATGGGGTGATATTAGGTGGAGATTTAAATTCCGCATGTTTTACTACCCATGTGAAAATTGAAGGTAAGAACAAAAAAAAGTTATTGCCTTTGTTAAAGTATGGACAGCAATGGGTTAATTATCTCCTAGGATGGGACATACAATTGGTGCCCCGCCTGGTAGAGGTTAACCCTGTTACTTGGAGGCGTGGAGATTTAAAGTCTTACATTGACCACTTCTCTAACTCCTCCTCCATGCTGCACTATTGTTAAAAAGTAAAGATTTCTGATTTAGGTCTTGGTGATCACTCTGCAATCTCCATAGGACTAAGCCTCTTCTCAAATTGGCTCTATCATTCGGATACAACTCTGCATCTTATTGAGACTGATAGACCAGGGATATCTCTTGTCCTTCATTATATATACTCAACTCCCTATTGGGGTGGACACAGTGATGGAAAGAGAATTGTATTACTAAGCACATTAAAACCATTTTATCGAGTGTCAATTTGGTCCGGACTCCCATTCAGCACAGACATGCGTTTAATTTACAAATCCATCATTTGAAAATAAGGAAAAACGCTATTCTATGGCAGTTGCTAAAGCTCGAGTTAGATTCGGAGTTGCATAAAATTGAGAAAAATCGCATTATCTTGAGACATAAAAACCAGGGTATTGCTTTGAAAGACAATCAATACATGATGTATATTATCAAAAATGATACACGTAAGATCTGGACTCTCTTAAGAACAATTACTATCCCTACACCATATACGCATCAACCAGCCTTTCTAGCCTCCACTTGGGAAACTTATTTTACTGCTAAATTTAAACTACCCTCTTCCTTTAATACCGTGGGTCTGCAAGATTTATCCTTGAGCGTTGCCCTTGGTCTATTGAGGATATAGTTTTGGTGATATCAAGATTAAGAGAATCCAAAGCATCAGGTCCGGACGGGATTCCGCCATGTTTAATTAAAACAGATCCACATCTATGGTCTCCAATTTAAAAAAATAAATTTGACAACATATTTGCAACAAAACAGATTCCGATCTCCTGGTGCTCTGCAATTATTGTTCCGGTATATAAAAAGGGATACACCAAGGAACCTGAAAATTATAGGCCAATTGCACTTACAGATGCCTCCTATGAAGTATTTTCACAACTGATCCTCAATGACCTACAGAATTTCCTAGCAAAGAATAATACTCTCTCGAAATTTCAAATAGGCTTCAGGAAGTTTATGGGATGTTCATTCAATGCCACACTAATCTCTCTTCTCCAGTGCCAAACCAAGGACAAACAGGTAGGAGCAATTTATATTGTGGCACTGGATCTGTGTGCAGCATTCAATACTGTGATTAGAGAAATACTGTGGGAAAAATGATTCTTTTGCACTCTTGCATACTCAGACAATTTATAGGGTCCGTATTAACCACACTGGTGCCCTGTCTGATCCCATTAATGCTGCAATTGGGCTTCAACAAGGTTGCTTATTAGCAGCAGTTTTATTCAACCTGTATCTTTCAGACTTGGATTGGTACTGGAGAGATATAATAAGCTATCCTGCCAGATTGAATCATCTAAAAATCAATTCTATACGTTTTGCGGATGACATACTTTTGATAGATAGAACGGCATTCGGGCTACATAATAAATTAAACTGCACTTTTGAATATGCTCAATCCTATAATTTGAAGATAATTGAATCTAAATCTCAGATTTTTATCTTCGCTGATGGGATGTTGAGGATACATAGATTTAACTGGTCTATTGGTCTATTGGTATGGTCAGTCTGCAAGAGGTGAAGAGAGTTAGGTACCTGGGATACACTTTAACTGACCATAACTCGATCAAATGGTGGAAAAAACTTCTAAATGAAAAGCTGAAGCCCTTAACATCTCAGATGTGCATTATTCGAGGTAAATACTGTAACTTTTCCTTTCTTCTGTTGGTCCAATTTTATCTACTAAAAATGTAACCTATTATTCTTTATTGTCTTGACATTTGCACCGTCGAGATTGATGTTCTGCTTGACACAGTTCAAGATAAATTATGGAAAAAGACATTAGGGTTAGCAAAATCTATCCCTAATGATATTATCCGGCATGAATTTGGCCTATTACCACTCTCAGCTAAAAGGAATAGGAGAATGCTTAATAACTATAAAAAGATGCTATATTTGCCAAAGACTTCATTGAATGAGGATTTAAAAATCATGATTGCCTCAGGTTCCTCAATTTCGCTCACTAAATCTGTGAGGAAAATGGATATGATTTTGGAACTAATCAATGTGACTAAAGAAGATCTTATAGCATGCATACCAGCTAACAAGAGGACATTTCAACTATTGTAATGAGGTATAGGATTGAACTTCCCAGGTCTAGCAGAAAGGGATCTGCATTTACGCTTTAGGTTAAATCAATTTCTTACCCTTGAACGTGTGAAAAATTGGGCCTTGTATAAAGAGACATTCTTGGACAAAGGCACTCATTGTCATTTCTGTGGTATGGTAAATCTGTCTGAGACCCTAAAACACCTAGTAATATTTGAATCATTGAGAATCAGTGAATTTGGGAAGTATTGGTACTCAGGATCCCTTAATTTTAGAACTTCATTATGGAACAGATGCATGTGGGGTAATAGTATCAATCTGATTATCAGGTTGACTAAAATTCTCGAGGTGCTTAATATGCAATTGTCACAGGTTGGTATATGAGGGAAACAATGAACACTCCCATTGTTACATTGTCCACGTGAATTTGAAATATGTAAGGTATCCACATTTGTATTCGTTTTTAGCACTATCTAACGAAATAAAATATGTAAGACACTGAGGAAAACTGATCTAACTTATGATTAGAGTTGGGATGTCTCATTGACCATGTTTTACTGGTTAAGTTTTATATGTGAATTATGTTGACGATGACATTGATGTGTCAGAAATTATAGTGAAAATGTAATTTAAGAGTGTAATTAAGAAATAGCTACTGAGACTAAGAGGGTAATTCATAGAAATTCGCACAAAAGTGGTGCACGCGGCTGGCGCACGGTGTCCCCGTGCGATACACTGCGCCAGCCGCGTGCGAAAAAATCCTTTTCATCGCACAGCGTATTCATGGATTTTAGCATCCAAAACCAGCCGTGGCGCAGAGTGGCGCAGCGACCCTGCAGCAGCGCCAGTTACGCCCCCAAGAACGCCCTCGCGCAAGGAAAAGCCTTCAAAATTCCCAAATCATCGCAAAGGGCTGCGCTAACCCTGGACCATTTCACAGGGCTGCCAAACAGCAAACGCCAAGCGGGGAACGTGTATTTCAGTGGTTCTCGGGAAGTTTCACACGTGATTGTCCTGGGTACGTGTACATCAGGGGTGCGTGGGAAGTAACACACGCGATTCCATCAGGGCACGTGTATTCCAGGGGTGCGCGGGAAGTATCACACGAAAAAACAGCAGGGTATGTGCATTTCAGGGGTGCGCAGGAAATATCACACGCGATTCCATCAGGGTACGTGTATTCCAGGGGTGCGCGGGAAGTATCACACGCAAAAGCAGCAGGGTACGTGTACTCCAGGGGTGCGCGGGAAGTATCACACGCAAAAGCAGCAGGGTACGTGTATTTCAGGGGTGCGCAGGAAGTATCACATGCGATTCCATCAGGGTACGTGTATTCCAGAGGTGCGTGGGGAGCACCACACGTGAATTGCATGTGTGGGTCCTCCCAGGTGTACCCTCTACACCCTCCACGGCCCCTGCAGGCGGCCCACACCACAGGGGCCTACCCTGCACATGTCCCGCAGGCAGCCCATCCACCATGCCCATGCCCCCCAGCCAACCCACATGTTACCTTGCACTACTGCCCACCAACGCATGTCCCCCTGCACCTGCAGCCCCCAGCATCCAGGGGCAACCTCCACCAGGCCCCCACTCATGTCCAACTCATGTCTCCCAGCACCCCCACCCCCCACCAGGCCCCCACTCATGTCCCCCTGCACCCCCAACCCCCAGCAGTGCAGGACACCCTCCACCAGGCCCCCACTCATGTCCCCCTGCACCTTCACCACCCAGCAGTCAGGGGCACCCTCCACCAGGCCCCCACACATGTCTCCCTGCACCCCCCCCCCCAGCAGTGCAGGGCACCCTCCACCAGGCCCCCACACATGTCTCCCTGCACCCCCAGCCCCCAGCAGTGCAGGGCACCCTCCACCAGGCCCCCACTCATGTCCCCCTGCACCGCCACCACCCAGCGATCAGGGGCGCCCTCCACCAGGCCCCCACACATGTCTCCCTGCACCCCCACCCCCCAGCAGTACAGGGCACACTCCACCAGGCCCCCACTCATGTCCAACTCATGTCTCCCACCACCCCCAACCCCCAGCAGTGCAGGGCACCCTCCACCAGGCCCCCACTCATGTCCCCCTGCACCCCAACCCCCCAGCATCCAGGGGCACCCTCCACTAGGCCCCCACTCATGTCTCCCATCACCCCCACCCCCCAGAATCCAGGGGCACCCTCCACCAGGCCCCCACTCATGTCCCCCTGCACCCCCACCCCCCAGCATCCAGGGGCACCCTCCACAAGGCCCCCACTCATGTCCAACTCATGTCTCCCAGCACCCCCACCCCCCAGCATCCAGGGGCACCCTCCACCAGGCCCCCACTCATGTCCAACTCATGTCTCCCACCACCCCCACCCCCCAGCAGTGCAGAGCACCCTCCACCAGGCCCCCACGCATGTCCCCCTGCACCCCCACCCCCCAGCATCCAGGGGCACCCTCCACCAGGCCCCCACTCATGTCCAACTCATGTCTCCCATCACCCCCACCCCTCAGCAGTGCAGGGCACCCTCCACCAGGCCCCCACTCATGTCGAACTCATGTCTCCCAGCACCCCCACCCCCAGCAGTGCAGGGCACCCTCCACCAGGCCCCCACACATGTCTCCTAGCACTCCCACCCCCCACCAGTGCAGGGCACCCTCCACCAGGCCCCCACTCATGTCCAACTCATGTCTCCTAGCACCCCCACCCCCCAGCAGTGCAGGGCACCCTCCACCAGGCCCCCTCTCATGTCCCCCTGCACCCCCACCCCCCAGCAGCCAGGGGCACCCTCCACCAGGCCCCCACTCATGTCCAACTCATGTCTCCCATCACCCCCACCCCCCAGCAGTGCAGGGCACCCTCCACCAGGCCCCCACACATGTCTCCCAGCACCCCCACCCCCCAGCAGTGCAGGGCACCCTCCACCAGGCCCCCACACATGTCTCCCAGCACCCCCACCTCCCAGCAATGCAGGGCACCCTCCACCAGGCCCCCACTCATGTCCAACTCATCACCCCCACCCCTCAGCAGTGCAGGGCACCCTCCACCAGGCCCCCACACATGTCTCCCAGCACCCCCACCCCCCAGCAGTGCAGGGCACCTTCCACCAGGCCCCCACTCATGTCCAACTCATGTCTCCCAGCACCCCCACCCCCCAGCAGTGCAGGGCACCCTCCACCAGGCCCCCACTCATGTCCAACTCATGTCTCCCACCACCCCCACCCCCCAGCAGTGCAGGGCACCCTCCACCAGGCCCCCACTCATGTCTCCCATCACCCCACCCCCAGTAGTCAGGGGCACCCTCCACCAGGCCCCCACTCATGTCCCCCTGCACCCCCACCCACCAGCATCCAGGGGCACCCTCCACCAGGCCCCCACTCATGTCCCCCTGCACCCCCACCCCCCAGCAGTCAGGGGCACCCTCCACCAGGCCCCCACACATGTCTCCCTGCACCCCCACCCCCCAGCAGTGCAGGGCACCCTCCACCAGGCCCCCACACATGTCTCCCAGCACCCCCAACCCCCAGCATCCAGGGGCACCCTCCACCAGGCCCCCACTCATGTCTCCCATCACCCCCACCCCCCAGCATCCAGGGGCACCCTCCACTAGGCCCCCACTCATGTCTCCCATCACCCCCACCCCCCAGCATCCAGGGGCACCCTCCACCAGGCCCCCATTCATGTCCCCCTGCACCCCCACCCACCAGCATCCAGGGGCACCCTCCACCAGGCCCCCACTCATGTCTCCCTGCACCCCCACCCCCCAGCAGTGCAGGGCACCCTCCACCAGGCCCCAACACATGTCTCCCAGGACCCCCAACCCCCAGCATCCAGGGGCACCCTTCACCAGGCCCCCACTCATGTCTCCCATCACCCCCACCCCCAGCATCCAAGGGCACCCTCCACTAGGCCCCCACTCATGTCTCCCAGCACCCCCACCCCCCAGCATTCAGGGGCACCCTCCACCAGGACCCCACTCATGTCCAACTCATGTCTCCCAGCACCCCCACCCCCAGCAGTGCAGGGCACCCTCCACCAGGACCCCACTCATGTCCCCCTACACCCCCACCCCCAAGCATCCAGGGGCACCCTCCACCAGGCCCCCACTCATGTCCAACTCATGTCTCCCATCAACCCCACCCCCCAGCAGTGCAGGGCATCCTCCACCAGGCCCCCACACATGTCTCCCAGCACCCCCACCCCCTAGCAGTGCAGGGCACCCTCCATCAGGCCCCCACTCATGTCCAACTCATGTCTCCTAGCACTCCCACCGCCCAGCACTGTGGGGCGCCCTCCACCAGGCCCCCACACATGTCCCCCAGCCAACATGTCATCACAATCTAGATCCCTGGCCCTTATTGTCAGCCTCCAAATGCCAAACACCCACCCGAGTATTGCATCCACCCACTTTGAAATGGCAATAACATGATAGAACCCCAATTGCAAGTTTGGAAATGAACACATGTCCCTCACATACACCCAATGGGTGTCAGTGAATGTCAAAACCCATATCATGATATGCATGAAACCAATGAGATGATACTACACATTGAAGTTTGAAGAAAAAATATGTATTAAACGCAACATAAATTGAATCAAAAATAAACAAACAAAAATGGGAATTTAAAAAAAAAAAAAAAGCATGTCCGTGAAATAATGCAAAAATACAAATCATAATCCAAAGGAAAGGGGTCCAAAGTCACAGTCCACAAAAGTAAATCCAATGGAAAATTAAAATCGAAAATCATTGCTCCATGGGTAAATCATAAAAAAAATGAAAATCCAACAGTCAACTGTATACAGATAAACAATCCAGGGTCCATGATCCCAACAGAAGAAATGAAACCTATCTAATAACACTACCTAATAAAAATAAACTATATACAAAAATGTGGCCCATTGTCCAAAAAGTCCAAAAAAAAGCAAAACCAAAGAAAACCTAACACTAACTACAGAACTATTTACAAGGGCAGCGGGCTAGTCTGACGGCTCACTTCGGGATGTTCCGGGCCAGGGCATCATCCAACTCCTGCTCAATGTCCCGGAGGCGGTCCTCCTCCATGGCCCCGAGGGTCCGCAGGGCCGTCGACATGTTCACCTCCAACTCCCTGCGGATTGCCTCGAGGCACTCGGCCCACCTCAGGGCCCTCCGCATGGAGTTCTCCGCCCTGACCATTGTGAGCCGTGCCTCTTCAGTCCGCTGCCGCTCCGCATCTATGGTGTGGCCCAACCGCTGCCACACGGAAGACACTTCCGTCCTGGGTCCTCCTGCCCTCCGGCCAATGCCTGCCCCTCCGATGTCGAAGGCCCCGAGCCATCATGGCTCCCACCACTTTGCTGCTGTGCCTCTGCCCGTCCACTGCCTCCTGCTGCCTGCACATCCTCCGCTGGCTGGGGTGCAGTCATTGATGTGGCCACCCCTGCTGGATGTCCGACTCCCGACTGTGGCAGGGATGCCTCCTCCACCAGCCTGGCCGCACCGTCAGATGCAGCTCTACAGGGCACCCAGGTGACTAATGGGTGGGAAGATGGCACGGAGGACGACTGGCGCATAGGGGGTTCAGTTGAGGAGGGGGTCTGAGCAAGCCCCATCAAACGGAGGAATCCGGCCTGGGTGACCTGTCCCAGTAGGCCGACGCGGTCAACGAGCCATTTGAGATGACGTGCAGTCTCCTCATGAAAAGACTGCAGGTCACCTCGCATGGCCCGTTGATGCAACGCCACACCAGTCAGGACAGGCTCAACCCGGACCCGGATAGCCACGTCCGCAGGCAGAGGAAGACCAGTTGTTGTGAGCTCATCCCCTGCCTGAAAACGGGTCTGGACGTAGGCACCCCTGCTGGTGCAAGATGATGCAGTGACAGGATCAGGGATAGGATTGCACACAGGCACCTCTGCGGCGGCCTGTGCTGCCTCCTGTCCCTGGTCCTGCACTGCACCACTAGCACCAGTGGAATCCCCACCTCCAGACCCCGTCTCTGTTGCTTGCACGGCCTCCTCCTCCACCAAACCCCCCACCAACCTGGATGACTCCGTGCCATCTTCCCCCGTTGGGCCCTGTGGGGTCCCAGCTGCCCCTTCTGCTGCCGAGGAGTCCAACTCCGACCTCCGCCTCTTGGACCTCCCCCCGGCAGCTGCGGCCTGGGACGCGGCACCGGACTCCTCACTCCCCGACGAGATCACAACCTGGGAGGGGAGCCGGGCCTTGCGTCTCCGGCTGGCGGTGCGATCCCCGCCGCTGTGCTCCACAGCACCTTCTCCGCCCTCTTCATCAGTTGACGCTGCAGACAGGGAGAAATAAAACACAGGCATCAGGGCACTGTACAATGGACACATACACACATGACAGTTGTACATGAGTGGCATTGGCAAACCTCAGACATGGCATCACAATCGCCAACACATATGTCATTTCAACTTGCACACATGAGCCATACCACAGCCATATCGCAACTGCCAGCACCATCCATACACATACAACAGCATGAGCAAGCAAAGGCGAGCCAGACATCACATGCAGCACAGGGAGTGCACTACACATGCACGCACACCACCACACTTGCATGCATGTGTACACCTCTGCCAACTGTCGCAGTGTTCAGATGGGCATCCATGTCACATCTGCCAATCAGGCTTCCACATCCCGCTGTCACATGCATCCATGTTGCATCACTGTTGCACCCTTGTCAAATACACACACATGCACATGTACACAGTGCTGATAAATGCAGCTGAAAACAACATACATGCGTGACATCACGAACATGCCTACTTACATACACATTCATCCAAACATGTGTGCCCACACAACTGCATTTGGCATGCAAGCCTACACACACAAGCACCATCCATGTCTCACACATGACAGCCCTCGCATGTGTTAGCCTCACGGGCCTGTACACCCCCACCCATACTCGGCCCCATACAAACAGATGTGCAACCTGCACACTACTGGCACATCACCACACGCACAGCTTACAATCATGATGCATGTACACTTACCGCTCGACTCCAGACGGGTCTGCCTCTCAAGGACCTGGACGTGGAGCGCTGGGGATATGCGTTCCAGGACCCTCATCTGATCTTCCGACAAGTGGCCCCGGCGCCCCTTAGAATCCGCTGCCTTCAAGAGGCGCCGGGCCTTGTTGAGGGTCCTGGACCTGAAGTCCTCCCAGCGCTTCTTGACATGTTGGAAGTCGTGGACTGCCACCCCCTCCGCGTTGATGGCAGTCACGATGTCCGTCCAGATCCGAGTCTGGCCTTCCTTGTCAGCGCAGGAACTTCCGAAGAGGGCATCATACTGCCCCAGGACTTGCTCCACCAGGACACCAACTTCGGTGGCAGTGAAGCTGGTGCCACTCTGCCTCTCTGGCCGGGGGTTGTCAGTGGTGCGAGATGTTGCAGTGCCTGACATGACAACTCCAGAGGCAGGAGTGGGTGGGCAACTGGGTCCTGGGGCTGGGCTGTGGAACGATGGAATCCCAGTCGGGAGTCTTCGGTTCCAGCAGGGGTGGTCACAGCAACAGCACCCCTGGCTGATGTGCAGGCAGCAAATGGCAGGGCACGTGGGCAGCAGGCAGTCAGGCAGCAGCAGATGGCAGGTGGGAGCGTGCTCGGGGTACTGGGGGGCAGTAAATCGGCTTTCTGGGCAGGAGCGTGGTCTTCCGTGTGCTTACGAATGGCCAGCTTGATACGGAGTGATTTGGTATGTGAAAATCCTGCACGTCTGCGTGTAATTCGAGGAAAGGCCCTTAGCGCGTAAGCGCGTCAGCACACGTACGTTAATTCATTGGCCCAAAGGCCCCCATGCGCATCTATGACGTCACGCGCATGGCCGTAGAGAAAAAGATACACGTCCGAGTGTCAAAGTGTGTAATTGGTGGAAATGGCCTCATCGCGTATGCGCGTCTGTGACGTGTATATAAAAGGTATGTTTAGAACGCCATTTCCTTGTACGTGCTTTTCGTGGAGAGCGAGTGGGTGAAATCTGTACTTCTTGTCGGTTCACACGCGATTTACTTCACAGCGTTTCAAGTTCGTACTCCCTGTTACCTCTGACAGCTTTTTCTCTTTTCTTCTTTTTCCTGGGCCTGTTTCCTCAAACAGCGTTCCCTTCTGCTGTTGTCCTGTCTCCTCAGACAGCGTAGAATTCTTCTTTTGGCGGGGTGTTGCCAACGCGCACACGCGCATATTTTTCACGCTTTTGTTCCTGGCAGACGGTGAGTCGCGCACGTATTTAACATTTGTGTTTGCCCCGTGTGTCGCATACCCCTTCAGAGGTCATTCTATGCTGCGTGTGACACGCATACGTTCATCCTTGTGTTTCTGGCGGCCGCAGCGTAGTGCAGGTTTATTTTTCCACACGTGGTCTAGGAGGGGTTGCGTGCACCTTACTTCCCTTTTTTGGGGTGCCTATGCGTTGCGTGACCCGTCATCTTTCCCCAGGGGTGACATACAACCTTGCTAGAGCACTAGGGTACGATTACCATCTGGTACCCAACCCCTTTGACCCCCATTTGCCCAGGACAATAGTTCACAGCGACTCCCATACGCACAATAACATCAGTGCCATGGCTGGGAGGTGAACAAGCCGTAAGGGTGGCAAAGGTGGCCGAGCCCCAAGTGGTGGCCGTGGTAGGGGACGTGGCCGTGACTTGCAGGGTGCCCCTAGCCCCCATGTGTGGAGGACCAGTCAGGGACACCCATGCCCCCCCCCTGGTTGAGGGTAACATGACTGACACCATCCATGCTCAGCCCTTGTTGGACCAGCCCACTGTGGAACCAGACCTGGCACAGGGTGACTCCATGGCTGACTTCCAGGTCAGCAGGTCTAGGCCACGTGCGCCGGTGCATGTTGGTGTCATCAGGCCACGTGGATCAGGGGCAGGCTGGGGAGGCTGCAGGGGCAGCTGCAGCTCCATCCACTCCACCTCTCACACACCCAGCCAGGACAGTGTCGGTCCAAGTCCATCCTGCTGACATTCCACCTGACACCATCACGCTTGAGCTAATGCCTGCACCAACTCCCATGCTGAGTGTGCAATCCCACACTCCTAGTACAGAGTCCACCGGGGCTCCTGCCCCTAGTGTCCAGAGAGGCGTAGGACACTCAGGATCCCCACCACCTTCCAAGCGGAAGAGGAAGAGTGCTCGTCCAGTAGAGGCTGATGCCCCAGACACGGCTACACAGTCCGGCCCGTCAAGGAAGCCCAGCTTCAATGAGGCCGAACTGAATGCACTTGTAGAGTATGTGTCCGCACATGACCGCGAAATGGTGATTGTTGCAGGATCCAAGACCACACCTGCACAACGTCTGGCACACTGGCAGACCATCGCGGACATCATAAGTGCCCTTGGAATCATGAGGCGCACTGCTCCGAATGCTACAAGCTCTGGAATGAACTGAAGCGCAGGGCAAAGAATAAGCTGGCCTCAAGTCATGCCACTACTCTAGTGACTGGAGGTGGGTCTCCAGCAGAGGACATAGAACTCACTCCACATGAGCATGTTGCTGGGACCTACGTCATGGAGGAACAGATCCAAGGCGTGGGAGAACTGGCAGATTATGAGGCATTGTCCGGTGAGTGCACATGCATGTGTGTGTCATCCATGCGCATGGTGTGTGTGTGAGGGCTTCTGTTTGGGTGCCAAGTGAGGGTATGTGTGCCTGAGTGGTTTGGGTCACCCATGTGCCTCATCCAATACATTCTGCGCACCAGCATTTGGGTATAGCAGTATCCCTTCTGCCAACACCAGACATCTAGCCCAACACCACGCCAGTTGCCCTTGAAGTGTCATCTTGCCACAACATTGTTGCTTATTAAAAAATCAATTTCATGAGCAAACTAGACTGAATGAACAATTGGTGCCCTCCTCTCCCTCTTCACTTTATGGCTAGGGCACATGCCATCTGTGTGATGGCATGTGTATTTGACCTGCCAATCACAGGCCAATGTGTGATGCCACTGCTAGGCAGCATGCAGCAAATGTGTTCATCTTCCATCTTGGTGTCATCAATGTGTGCCATCTGCCTCCCCTTCACACGCAGTGACGGTGCATGCATGGGAGGGTTTTAGTCATGTGTTTCTGTAGCTTCTCAGGCCTAATTGTGTGCAATAGTGCTAATGCCTGTTTCCATTTGTTTTCTTTTGTCTTTGCAGGGGATGACGCACTTGATACTGCTGGGGTTGTGGAGATGGTGCAGACCAGGAGGGGTCTCAGGCCCGACCGACCACCAGTGAGGGACGTGGTGTGGTGGTGGGTGAGAACCCACAACTGCTGCAGGTCGTGCTCTCAAGGGGTGTCTCTGGCTGCACCTCCCCCGAGCTGTATTCAGGTGTCGATTCGGATGATGAGACCTATGTGCCTTCGCAGGTGAGTGTTACTGGGAGGGATTCTGTTCTGTCCGACCCACCTGCACCAGGGTTAGAACCCTCAATGGGGATGTCAGTGTTGGCAGGTACGCCTTTGGTGGTTATGGATGCAGGGTCACACTCCGCAACATCTGATCCTGTTCCTGGGCCAGCAGATCAGAGGGGGAATGCAGTCCTGCAGCCTCAGGCAGTGCCGGCACAGCAAGGCGCAGTTCGCCTTGCCCCAGACAGGTGTGGTGCCCGCCGACGTGGTGGCCGTACGCCACCTGGCAATACCGCATGGGAGCAATCCATATACGGTATGGCAACCCAACAGGCAGCATCATCAGAGATGATGGCTCAGGCCATGGATAGGGTGGCCACTTCCATTGTCCCCCCCGAAAGGCTGATGGAGCGACTACAGCAGGCAACAGGCTCCATCTGCCAGTGACACAGGGAGGACATGTTGGCGTCCGACAGGGACAGGCGGGCAGCACTGGCGACTCTGCGGGAAGCCATTTCCATAGAGTCCCAGGGCCACAGGGAAGCCCTGAGGGTGGAACTCCTTCACCTCAGGACGACTCTTGTTGAGCTTGAGGCTTCAACAAACATAAGGACAGAACAGCAGCTGGAGCGTCTCACACGTACGCTCTCAGCTGAGATGCAGGCAACTCGTGAGGAGGTCCGGGCATCCCGTGAGTTGTTGCATGGGGATCTACGCACAATTATTCTCCAGAACGAGACCTTCCACACCCACATGCTTGCTGCCATGGAGGACCAGAATAGGGCTTTGCGTGGGCTGCCTCCCATAGTGCCACCACCTCCTGATGCAACTGCAGAGGGTGAGGAGAACGACGGCAGTGATTCTCTCACAATAGGGTAGCCGTGCAGGCCATGAGCCCATGGAGGTGTTTTTTTTTCGCAAGATCCACACAGGTGGGTTTTGGTGTGCACCCTGTCCTTGGACCTCCTGGGTGGCCTCCCCCACCCCCCAGGCCCATTAATGGCCATTTTTGATATTTTGTTTTTATTTTTATTTTTTTATTTTTGTTTTTTGGACAGTGTGTTGCCTTGTGTGGCTCCCGTGGGCATACGCTGTATTGTGGCTGGGCACATGCAGGCTTGTCATGAATTTGGGTCAGATGCTTGGGTTTGTGTGACACACACCCCTCCTGCATCCCGTTTCCATGGGCTTGCAAAGGGTGTGCCCAAGTGACATTGACGTACATGGTGACGTTGGACTCCCATTTGATGTGTGGGTAGTCTGTAGTCAATACTGTGTATACATTCATAGTGCATATTGTTGTTGTATTGTACACTGCATGGTGTATTGATAAGTGCCTCTGCATCCATCTCATCCTCCTAATTTGCAGGTCCATTTCTCATGTCTTCACAAGGAGGTCTACCTTGGAACTGGAGTCCATGTTGTAAGCAGTGCACCTACACTCTTGCGTGGTGCTATCACTGTATACTTGGAAGTGTTCAAAGTGCTGGCATTATCAGGTAGTGAGGCTACCAATTTTTTAAGTCTGTAATGTCATGTTTAAAGTAGGTTGAAGGTTGTGTAGGTGATTGGTATTCTTGGTAAGTATTTGGTAATCTGTGTTGTAGGTCCTGCATTACTGTGAACATTTCATGTGTGGCCAGCTTCCATTAGGGACACTGTAGTTGGTGACACTTGGGGCATGCTGTGGGGATTAATTTGTTTGCTCTCACATTGCATGACATGCCATGGTGTGTTGTGTGGCCGTGCCGGGGAGGGGTTGGGTGACATGGCACTGTTCTCATGTAGTATTTTGCAAGTGGGTATTCATTTCTGCTGCATGGAAGTGTGTCTTTTGATGACACTACATTGGTGGTGTTTGTGAAGTTAGGGATGCACACATTCTGACACTTCCACATGAACAATCTCAGGCTGCTATGGTTCTGACAGTTGACTGTCCCATTGTTCGTCATAATTGTCAGGTCGAGTCATCATTGCTTATCAGATGGTATGTGCCAGGGCTGTGTGCACTCCACAGGGGTGTGATTTCTATGTGAAGTAATTAGCCACCAGCTGCGTACGGGCTGCCTCACCCCGTACCCTTTCCCCTCCCATGCGCAGCGGGCGTGCATGTGGTTGGGGATGTGGGGGCACCACCATGTCCACAGCCAGGCCCCGGCGTGTTGCAACATTGTACAGGACACATGCTGCCACTATGATCCTGCACACTACTGGGGGCGCATATAACAGCTGCCCGCCAGAACGGTCAAGGGAGCGAAAGCGTGACTTGAGCACTCCGAATGTGCGCTCCACTATGCCCCGGGTTGCAATATGGGCTGTGTTGTATCTTACCTCGGGAGGCGTGATGAGGTTCCGAATTGGCGTCATCATGTGGGTGCTCAGAGGGTAGGCACTGTCCCCTGGTGAGGAGGTGATGGGTATAATTAGTGGGGTAGTGACATAACTCTGCATCTGACATGCATGCATATGCAGTGGCATTCATACTCACCAAGCAGCCATGTATCGCCATGCCGCCCAGTTTCTAGGTCCCGGCTTAGGGTAGACATTCGGTAAATGAAGCTGTCGTGGGTGGACCCTGGATAGTTGGCATGTACTGAGGTGATGATTCCCTTGGCATCACATACCACCTGCACGTTGATGGAATGACAGTGCTTGCGGTTCCTATAGATGTGCTCAGATGCCCTGGGGGGACGTAGTGCCACATGGGTGCAGTCAATGGCACCTAGCACTTTGGGGAATTGTGCGACACCGTAGAAATCCAGGGTGGCAGCCTGCCTTTCTGCAGGTGTCCTGGGCAGGTATATGTGCCTGCGGGCTGATGAGCGTGCAGTGATGATGTTCAAGACCTCGTGTAGGCAGCGTGACTGTGTGGCCTGTGACATACCACCCACTATGGCACTTGTCCGCTGAAATGATCCAGTGGCCAAGAAGTGCAGTACATTAAGGACCTTCTCCAGGGGGCTGAGTGCTTGGGAGCACAGGGTGGGTGATGTGAGGTCATCCTCCCACTCACTGACCAGGTCCAGTATTATGTGTGGTGGAAACCTGTACCTCGCATACACCTGGTCATCAGGCATCCCAAAAAGGCTGGTTCTGGGAGTGAAAATTCGGGCCCTCACTATCCTCCTCCTCCTCCTTTGGTAACCCAGGGCCACTGCTGCTAGGAACGGTATATTCATCCTGGCGTCTGAGCTTGTTTGTTGTTTGCGCGCACTTTTATGCTGCGCGAGTCGACGTACGCCTGCTTCATGCTGGCGTACGTGTTTTAGGATTGGACCATTTATTTTTTGGCGCGTTGTAGGCGACCGTGTGAATCTTCCCGCCCACCCCAGGAATACACGTAACACGATCTCCCAGGCACAGTCGCGAGTAAATATTCCCGCCCACCCCTGGAATACACATACCCCACTCTCAGAGGCCCAGTCGCGTGTGGAACTTCACGCGCACACCGAAATACACATACCCTGCAAATTCGCATGTGAAACTTCACACGCACCCCGAAATACACGTACCCAGGGCAATCGCGTGTGGAACTTCCCGCGAACCCCGTAATACACGTAGCCTGCTGGTATCGCGTGTGGAAGTTCACGCGGACCCATAATACACGTACCCTGACGGTATCGCATGTGAGACTACCCGCGCACCCCAGGAATACACGTACCCAGGCAAATCGCACCGCTGGGGGATGGGGGTGCAGGGGGACATGAGTGGGGGCCTGGTGGAGGGTGCCTCTGGATGCTAGGGGGTGGGGGTGCTGGGAGACATGAGTTGGACATGAGTGGGGGCCTGGTGGAGGGTGCCCCTGGATGCTGGGGGGTGGGGGTGCAGGGGGACATGAGTGGGGGCCTGGTGGAGGGTGCCCCTGGATGCTGGGGGGTGGGGGTGCAGGGGGACATGAGTTGGGCATGAGTGGGGGCCTGGTGGAGGGTGCGCCTGGATGCTGGGGGGTGGGGGTGCAGGGGGACATGAGTGGGGGCCTGGTGGAGGGTGCCCTGCACTGCTGGGGGGTGGGGGTGATGGGAGACATGAGTTGGACATGAGTGGGGGCCTGGTGGAGGGTGCCCCTGGATGCTGGGGGGTGGGGGTGCAGGTGGACATGAGTGGGGGCCTGGTGGAGGGTGCCCTACACTGATGGGGGTGGGGGTGCTGGGAGACATGAGTTGGACATGAGTGGGGGCCTGGTGGAGGGTGCCCCTGGATGCTGGGGGGTGGGGGTGATGGGAGACATGAGTAGGGGCCTGGTGGAGGGTGCCCCTGGATGCAGGGGGGTGGGGTGCTGGGAGACATGAGTGGGGGCCTGGTGGAGGGTGCCCTGCACTGCTGGAGGGTGGGGGTGCTGGGAGACATGTGTTGGACATGAGTGGGGGCCTGGTGGAGGGTGCCCCTGGATGCTGGGGGGTGGGGGTGCAGGGGGACATGAGTTGGGCATGAGTGGGGGCCTGGTGGAGGGTGCCCCTGGATGCTGGGGGGTGGGGGTGCTGGGAGACATGAGTTGGACTTGAGTGGGGGCCTGGTGGAGGGTGCCCCTGGATGCTGGGGGGTGGGGCTGCAGGGGGACATGAGTGGGGGCCTGGTGGAGGGTGCCCTGCACTGCTGGGGGGTGGGGGTGATGGGAGACATGAGTTGGACATGAGTGGGGGCCTGGTGGAGGGTGCCCCTGGATGCTGGGGGTGGGGGTGGGGGTGCAGGGGGACATGAGTGGGGGCCTGGTGGAGGGTGCCCTGCACTGCTGGGGGTGGGGGTGCTGGGAGACATGAGTTGGACATGAGTGGGGGCCTGGTGGAGGGTGCCCCTGGATGCCTGGGGGTGGGGGTGATGGGAGACATGAGTAGGGGCCTGGTGGAGGGTGCCCCTGGATGCAGGGGGGTGGGGTGCTGGGAGACATGAGTGGGGGCCTGGTGGAGGGTGCCCCTGGATGCTGGAGGGTGGGGGTGCTGGGAGACATGAGTTGGACATGAGTGGGGGCCTGGTGGAGGGTGCCTCTGGATGCTGGGAGGTGGGGGTGCAGGGGGATATGAGTTGGACATGAGTGGGGGCCTGGTGGAGGGTGCCCCTGGATGTTGGGGGGTGGGGGTGCTGGAGACATGAGTTGGACATGAGTGGGGGCCTGGTGGAGGGTGCCCCTGGATGCTGGGGGGTGGGGGTGATGGGAGACATGAGTAGGGGCCTGGTGGAGGGTGCCCCTGGATGCTGGAGGGTGGGGGTGCTGGGAGACATGAGTTGGACATGAGTGGGGGCCTGGTGGAGGGTGCCTCTGGATGCTGGGAGGTGGGGGTGCAGGGGGACATGAGTTGGACATGAGTGGGGGCCTGGTGGAGGGTGCCCCTGGACGTTGGGGGGTGGGGGTGCTGGAGACATGAGTTGGACATGAGTGGGGGCCTGGTGGAGGGTGCCCCTGGATGCTGGGGGGTGGGGGTGCAGGGGGACATGAGTGGGGGCCTGGTGGAGGGTGCCCTGCACTGCTGGGGGGTGGGGGTGATGGGAGACATGAGTTGGACATGAGTGGGGGCCTGGTGGAGGGTGCCCCTGGATGCTGGGGTGTGGGGGTGCAGGGGGACATGAGTGGGGGCCTGGTGGAGGGTGCCCTGCACTGCTGGGGGTGGGGGTGCTTGGAGACATGAGTTGGACATGAGAGGGGGCCTGGTGGAGGATGCCCCTGGATGCTGGGGGGTGGGGGTGATGGGAGACATGAGTGGGGGCCTGGTGGTGGGTGCCCCTGGATGCAGGGGGGTGGGGGTGCTGGGAGACATGAGTGGGGGCCTGGTGGAGGGTGCCCCTGGATGCTGGTGGGTGGGGGTGCAGGGGGACAAGAGTGGGGGCCTGGTGGAGGGTGCCCTGCACTGCTGGGGGGTGGGGGTGATGGGAGACATGTGTGGGGGCCTGGTGGAGGGTGCCCCTGGATGCTGGGGGGTGGGGGTGCTGGGAGACATAAATTGGACATGAGTGGGGGCCTGGTGGAGGGTGCCCTGCACTGCTGGGGGGTGGGGGTGATGGGAGACATGAGTTGGACATGAGTGGGGGCCTGGTGGAGGGTGCCCCTGGATGCTGGGGGGTGGGGGTGCAGGGGGACATGAGTGGGGGCCTGGTGGAGGGTGCCCTGCACTGCTGGGGGTGGGGGTGCTGGGAGACATGAGTTGGACATGAGTGGGGGCCTGGTGGATGGTACCCTGCACTGCTGGGGGTTGGGGGTGCTGGGAGACATGAGTTGGACATGAGTGGGGGCCTGGTGGCGGGTGCCCTGCACTGCTGGGGGGTAGGGGTGATGGGAGACATGAGTTGGACATGAGTGGGGGCCTGGTGGAGGGTGCCTGCACTGCTGGGGGGTGGGGGTGGTGGGAGACATGAGTTGGACATGAGTGGGGGCCTGGTGGATGGTGCCCTGCACTGCTGGGGTGGGGGTGCTGGGAGACATGAGTTGGACATCAGTGGGGGCCTGGTGGAGGATGCCCCTGGATGCAGGTGGGGTGGGGGTGCTGGGGGACATGAGTTGGACATGAGTGGGGGCCTGGTGGAGGGTGCTCCTGGATGCTGGGGGGTGGGGGTGCAGGGGGACATGAGTGGGGGCCTGGTGGAGGGTGCCCTGCACTGCTGGGGGGTGGGGGTGCAGGGGGACATGAGTTGGACATGAGTGGGGGCCTGGTGGAGGGTGTCCCTGGATGCTGGGGGTGCAGGGGGACATGAGTGGGGGCCTGGTGGAGGGTGCCCTGCACTGCTGCGGGTGGGGGTGCTGGGAGACATGAGTTGGACATGGGTGGGGGCCTGGTGGAGGGTGCCCCTGGATGCTGTGGGATGGGGGTGCTGGGAGACATGAGTTGGACATGAGTGGGGGCCTGTTGGAGGGTGCCCCTGGATGCTGGGGTGTGGGGGTGCAGGGGGACATGAGTGGGGGCCTGGTGGAGGGTGCCCCTGGATGCTGGGGGGTGAGGGTGCGGGGGGACATGAGTTGGACATGAGTGGGGGCCTGGTGGAGGGTGCCCCTGGATGCTGGGGGGTGGGGATGCTGGGAGACATGAGTTGGACATGAGTGGGGGCCTGGTGGAGGGTGCCCCTGGATGCTGGGGGGCGGGGGTGCAAGGGGACATGCGTTGGTGATCAGTAGTGCAAGGTGACATGTGGGTTGGCTGGGGGGACATGGCCATGGTGGATGGGCTGCCTGCGGGACATGAGCAGGGGTGCAGGGTAGTCCCCTGTGGTGTGGGCTGCCTGCAGCGGCCATGGAGGGTGTAGAGGGAACACCTGGGAGGACCCACACAGTCAATTCACGTGTAGTACTACCCGGCATCCCCGAAATACACGTAGCCTGCTGAAATTCCGTGTGGAACTTCACGCGCACCCGGAATACACGTACCCTGCTGAAATCGCGTGTGGAACTTCCTGCGCACCCGGAATACACGTACCCTGCAGGATTAGCGTGTGGAACTTCCCGCGCACCCCGGAATCCACATACCCTGCAGAATTAGCGTGTGGAACTTCACGCACACCCCGGAATACACGTACCCTGCAGGATTAGTGTGTGGAACTTCCCGCGCACCCCGGAATCCATGTACCCTGCAGAATTAGCGTGTGGAACTTCACGCGCACCCCGGAATACATCTACCCTGCAGGATTAGCGTGTGGAACTTCCCGCGGACCCCGGAATCCACGTACCCTGCAGGATTAGCGTGTGGAACTTCACACGCACCCCGGAATCCACGTACCCTGCAGAATTAGCGTGTGGAACTTCACACGCACCCCGGAATACACGTACCCTGCAGGATTACAGGATTAGCATGTGGAATTTCCCCCGCACCCCGGAATCCACGTACCCTGCAGAATTAGCGTGTGGAACTTCACACGCACCCCGGAATACACGTAGCCTGCAGAATTAGCGTGTGGAACTTCCTGCGCACCCCGGAATACACGTACCCAGGCCAATTGCGTGTGGGACTTCCCGCGCACTCCGGAATACACAGACCCAGCCAATTTGCGTGTGGGATTTTCCGTGCAGCACAGAATGCACGCACACGCTATTTTTCACACAGCGGGTGTCCGTGTTTGTCGCGTACCTCTTTGCACGTCATTTGTCTTAGAGGGCCACAGTATGTGACATTCATCATAGCTGTATATTGGTGCTTTTTGTTGGCGCACATTTTGGCGCACATTTATTTCAGGGGCAGGGACACTACCGCCTGCTTTCTTGTGGCGGACGTGTTTGGGCCTGTGCGCTGGTTTGACCGTGCACTGGTTTGCACTATTGGATTCCATGAATACGTGTTGTAGGCGAGCGTGTGGGCGTTCCGCGTACTTGCCTCCTGTACTTCCCCCGTGACACCCACATTTTGACGAGTTGTTCCCCATTCTGAGTGTTACACCCCGTGTTCCGCCTACTTTTGTTGTGTGCTCCGTGCTATGTGCGATTTCGCTGTGGCCGTGGCGCACGCCGTTAGATATCCTGTGCGCCGGCATGTGCCGCGCACTTTTTCAGTGCACATCCGATATTTTTCTCGCGGACGGCCTTCCATGAATCGATGTGCGCTGGTTTCCCTGCGATTTTCGCACTTGCACTGCGATTTTCGCACTTTTACTGCGAATCGCATGTTTTGGAACCTCTGCGCAGGAATTTTCGGCGCACATTAATTCCATGAATTGACACCTAATTCGTGTAGCTTGAACTGTTTTATAGAAGCTCAAAGCTGGATTGTACATAGAATATTAATAACATAAAGTGATGTACATATGTCAAATTGTAAGATATTGTAAAGGTGATTTTGTTAATCAAACACAATTTAAAAAAAAGTTTTTTCAATAATTACCAATGGGGCGGGTGCCTTACTGATGTGGAAGGAGGTGAACTTGGCCAGATTGGAGGGAAAAAGTACTAGATGTGTCTTTGAGTACCCCCATGTGCTGTTCCGTTTCAAGTTAGGTTTAACGTCCCTCAGGTCTCAGGTTATATGGAGAGCTCTAACCTTTTACAGGAACATTTTATTTGTAGGACATGACTCTGTGAAGGAGCTGATTTTTTTGGTTCAGGAAAAAAAGAAGGCGTCTAGATTATGCAAATGGGGAGTCATGTGATATTTTATTATCAGAAGCAGACCTTACTGTGCAAATGCTAAACGATTGTCCAGAGTTAGTAAGGAAACATTTGATTGCGGCTGATTGGACAGGCACTCTAGAGACTTGTAAAACGTATGTCCATGAGCACTATTTAACATTGGATGGGAAAGCAGCAAACACTGTCCCGAATGATATGTCCCTGTTTCCAGATAGCTCTTGGAGAAAATTATTTTTAAGAATCAAGCTGAATTTGCTAATTGTATAGGAAACTCTGGGACCAAGATTACACATTGCAAGGGAAAATACAACCTGCCAGTTGTGAAAAGGCCCTCACATTGAATCCTTATTTCTCTAGTGTTTGCAATTTGAGAAATTAGCAGTTTTGCAACAAGTACATACTGGTAACATTTTAGCTGACTTTTCTACAATGAACAAGGATACAATTAAGAAAGTTATTTTAGAGGGCTCAAATGTCCACATTAAATTTAATAGAATGAGATTGTTTAAAGTGGTTTTTAAGATGATGGAAGATCTACATACATTGGAAGGGATGCTGGTGGTGGTGGATGCACAATTTGGATTTTTTTTTTATTGACATGTAGGATAAATATGTGTTAATTAATGTATGTATTTATTAGGCTATATAGAACCTTTCAATGTTAGACTAAGGCCCTCATTACGACCCTGGCGCTAAGCGAAAAACGATGGCGGTAAAGGATTACCGCCATCGTTTTCCGCTAGCTCCGATTAAGACCCGTGACCGTTAACTACGATGCCATTAGCGGCATCGTAGTTAACGCTGCCGCTAACTGCACCAAGGACGCGCGCACGCGACCCCCACACCGTAATTACCGGCATGGCGGAAAGGTACGCGAATGCCGACCCAAGCGGACATGCACCTAACGCCATCACCCAGCCCGTTAAGTACCTTACCGCCATGCCGGTAATTACGCCATCGCGAACCAACCGTAAAGGGCCTTGTGCAGTGAATCCAGCTGCCACAGGTGCACAGAATCAGCACAGGTGGAGGCAATACAGACTCAGGAAGTACAAAAAGAGCACACCCAACCCCTTCCCAGACCCAGTCACACTCCACAATGATACCAATAGGACTAGCAATGTTGGGGCTGGAAGACCTGATAGCAATGCAAGTGCTACAACTACAACTACAAAAACAACAACAACAACAACAACAACAACAGGCTGCACAGAGAAGACGCAGGAGGAGAAGGAGGGCAAGGCAGGCCCAGCAAGGCCAACCAGCACAGCCAGTACCACCACGCAGGCAGCCCACAATCCCACGCATCAGAGCCAGTCCATTCAACCTCACCGCAGAGCAGATCCACACCCTGTACCGTTTGGACCTGGACACCATCACCGCCATCGTGGACATGACGCACAACGACATTGTCAGCAAGATAGAAACACCAACTGCCATCCCACCCCTACTGAAGGTAGTGTCTGTACTCCACTTCCTGGCCACAGGCACCTACCAGCACACAGTGGGGCACTTGCATGGTATTTCACAATCATTATTCTCACGTACACTGATCCAAGTGCTCGATGCCCTCCTCAACCACACAGACGACCACATCTCATTACCACGGTCTGCCCAGGAGATTGCAAACACCAAAGTGGGTTTCCATGCACTAGCCGGCATACCTGGTTGCATTGGTGCCATCGACTGCACCCATGTGGAATTGGTGGTCCCACATGCCATGGAGGTACCGTACCGCAACCGTAAACTATTTCACTCAATCAACGTGCAGATGGTCTGTGACTCCAACAGGATCCTCACACATTGTTGTGCCCGATTCCCCGGATCAACCCATGATTCAATGGTCCTGAGGAACTCCACAATACCACGCTACATGGAGCGACATGCAGGCCCAAGATCCTGGCTACTCGGTGAGTCTCACGTCATGACCTTGGTATGGCAGAAAGGAGGGGGGGTGATGCATACTCCACCTGGCAGAAGGGGGGGGTGATGCATACTCCACCTGGCAGAAAGGGGGGGGGGTGATGCATACTCCACCTGGCAGAAAGGGGGGGATGATGCATACTCCACCTGGCAGAAAGGGGGGGAATGATGCATACTCCACCTGGCAGAAAGGGGGGGGGATGATGCATACTCCACCTGGCAGAAATGGGGGGAATGATGCATACTACACCTGGCAGAAAAGGAGGGGGAATGATGCATACTCCACCTGGCAGAAAGGGGGGGAATGATGCATACTCCACCTGGCTGCGGCTAGCAGAGACGATCATATCCTAAAGCAGCACTAACGTAATCTCACAACTTTAGACATTATGCCTGACAGAAGCAGCCCCACCATGTCAAAGAAGGTGTGTTCCAACCATGACACAACCATCTGCAAGTGCATTGTACCAATTTGGACCATTGACTCCAACGAAATGCACCTACATTCACGTCACTATACACCATCTACTGAAAGGCCTGTCCCACATAACAGCGCACAAAGGAGGCACATGACGGACAGAAACATCACAACACCACAGCACAGACAGCAAGGCCCACAAAATGTCCCTATCAACATCCGGATAGTTCACTAGGGTCATAATGATGCAGACAGCAATGTAGCAATCATGTGAGCGTTGACATCACAGGACACGTGCCAGGTCACCTAAACATACGGCATGGACGGACACAGTGGATGGGCACTCACAAGGCACTCGACCACCCTGCATACATGGTTTGTTGGCATGCAAAACTGTCCATGAGAGCCATGGACATATACCGTTTGCATAGCGTGAATCCATCAGCGCAACTGAAAGTGGTCCAAAGTAACAGTTCAATGTGCATGTTGGCACGTCATGTTCAGAATTAGATGTAATGACTGACACATACATTGATTCCTACATACAGGCGATGCTGGCTATCCCCTGAAGAGGTGGCTCCTTACACCAGTCCGGAACCCACAGAACCAGCATGAGGCGGACTTCAACCGTGCCCATGCACGTACCCGTGTGGTGATTGAGCAGGCATTTGGCCTACTGAAGGCACGGTTTCGCTGCCTCAGCAGGTCTGGCGGGGCACTCCTGTACTGCCATGAGAAGGTTGCAAAGATTGTCATGGCATGTGTAATGCTACACAATATGTGTGTCAGACGGAATGTTCCACTGCCCCCTGACGCAGAACTGCAACCACCTGACGATGAGGATGATGAGGGTGGGGATGGGGCAGCACCTCAAGGAGGCAGCGATGCACAGGAGGACCATGAAATGCGTCAGAATATCATTGACCAATGCTTCTAGCACACACGGCTGGTGTGTGTAACATGGAGACGACACTTGGGGCACTGTGTGCGTCTGGGACATGCACACTGTGGACTGTACACCAATAAAGCACACATACGCAATGAGCAATGTCCACACATTTGATTTGTGCAAATCAAAAAAGTGTATTATCAATGTGCATAGGTCTGAAACACCCAATCCCCTATCCCCCTCCCCCCTGAACTCCCCAACACACCCAATCCCCCCTCCCCCTCCCCCCTGAACTCCCCAATTCCCCCTCCCCCTCCCCCCTGAACTCCCCAACACACCCAATCCCCCCTCCCCCTCCCCCCTGAACTCCCCAACACACCCAATCCCTCCTCCCCCTCCCCCCTGAACTCCCTGCAAAGGTGTGACGGTGCCCCTGGTGAAGTGGGTAATGTTCCATTGGTGCACTGGACGGCCACTATTGGCAGCCCCCTCTCCCGGCACCTGGGGGCCCCCTGCCTGTGCTCCTCAGGTTCCTGGATGACCTGCGGACGGGGCTGGCTGGGGCAGAACTTGCAGCGGAGGAGGTACTGGCCTGCTCGCTACGCTGTGTGTCCATGATTGTCTGTATGAGTTGACTTATCATATTCCGCAACGCGGCTAGTTCTGCACAAATGTCCTTGCTTGCTGATTGGATGGCTGCCTTGATGTTCTCAGCACATCTCTCCATGCCTGCACTGGCGCCTCCACAATCAGCAACATGCTGCGTCAGTAGTGAGGCCAATTGTTGTTGCCTCATTGATATTTGGTCCAGCGATTGCTGGAAATCAGGGGCAATGGAGGTTGCAATTGCCAGCCCAATTGGACTACTCCCCTCCTCCCCTACTCCCACTGTGCTGGGAGTGGCTGGCCATGCATCTCCAGGGGATAGCCCCTGTGTGTCGTCTCCGTGCAGGCTACATGGGGACAGGTGTGGGGAGTGAAGGTGGGCGCTGGGGGAACCTTCAGTGTCATCCTCCATATTCCCCACATCGCTGTCGGAGCATGCTGCGACGGCAGCAGTCTCCCCAATGGTACTTCTCCCCGCAGACACATTCCCCTCAGTGGGCAGCAGCTGTTGTGTGTCTTCCGTGGGTGCTATCATGGCACTTTCGTCGGGAGTCATTGCTGCCCTGGGCTGTCTTTCAACAGGGATTTTGGCCTGGTGTGGTTTGGGCATGGGTTCAGCAGAGGTGGAGGGTTGTTGTGCTCTTCCCTCTGTCCTGGGCTTCTTGGCTGGGGTGGTGCCACTCTCGTCCCTGACGGTGTCCGATTGTGAGCCTGTGGTGGAGCAGAGGAGAGAATGTGTTATTGATGGGTCAGCGAACATTGAGCAGGCATGAAGATTGCCATGGTTTTGAAGGATAGATGGTGGACTTTGTAGGCTGTGACATACAGGTTGTCTCCCTTTTGGGTGGGTTGAGCATGCAGAAATGTGTGTGTCTGCTGTGGAGTGTGCATGCTGCATGTGTGCAGGGTGTGGGTCTCCTGCTGATGTGTTGTGTTTACCGTATTGGGCAACATTGTGATTCCCATGTAAGTGTAATTCAGGGTGCTTTGCATGGCTGAATTGAAGACACCTACCTGTGTCTCCTGATGTCGGGGCTCCTCTCTCCATTCCACCAACGCCCTCAATGCACTCTATGCCGATCGTCGAGGCACAAATCTCCTCCCATGGCTGCATCTTGATTGGGCAGTCTGCTCCCCCGCCAGTTGCCAGGCCCAGGTGGCGATTGGCTGACAGTATGCTCCTTACTCGGAGCCGGAGGTCATCCCACCTTTTGCGGCACTGTTTGAAGGTGCGTGGGGTGGTATCTACGGCACTGACACGTTGTGCCACGAGTTCCCATATTTCCTTTTTGCCGGTTATGGCTGCTCTTGTCATTTCTGGCGAGAAGACGATGTCCGCCTTTTCCTGCAGCGTGTCTGCCAACATCGTTAGTTTCTCCCGACTGAAGCGGTCCTGCCGCTGCCGATCGCAGGCTTTTTTCACAACTTTGGGCATGTTTAGGTGGGGAAATGGGTGGGTAATGGGTTTTACAAGGTCTCAGGGTCAGATGTGGTGTGGTTGGGTAGGATGGCAATGGATTGTGTTTTTAAAGATGGCCGCCGTGCTCTTTCCCGTTCCGCCGCGATGACGCTCCTTCTGGTTCTGCTTATTTACGGTGACCGCTAATTACGGTGACCGCTAATTATGGTCGCCGCAATGATGGGTGGCGGTAGTGCACCTTGCCCGGCGTACGATGCCAGTAAGGGCCGTTTGGGGGTCATTTACGCCATGGCGTAGTTTACATTACCGGCATGGCGTAATGCTCGTGCGCGATGGGTCGTAATGTGCCGCACTTTACGGCATCGGACCAAGGCGTAAACGCTAATTACGCCATGCCGGTAATGTTGGATACTTACCGCCTGGGTTGTAATGAGGGCCTAAATGTGTGATGTGGATTTTGTTCTTCATTTTTGCTTTGTGTTTATGAAAGGCTACTTGAGCCAAACACAATAAATACATAAAAAAAAAAAAAAATTATACACACGTCTAGCGGGATTGGTTTCTGATCCATAAAAGTTCAAACCCATAGCCTCTAGACACACAATCGCTCGCTCACTCACTGTCTGGTTGGCTTGATGGAAGGGAAGAAGGAGAGAAAGGAGAATTGATAACAATAGAAATGAGAAGGCAATAGATTGCTTTCCTTTGAGCCGACATTTAGATTTAAGCAGAACACTGAAAGAAAGGCCTGCCTGGAGTTAAAGAGCCAAGCTTTCTTAGGTGGAAAAGACAACAACGATGCCCAAAACAGAAGGAAGAGAAGAAGAATGTGGATGGAAACTTGGTGATGCAATCGAAACACCATTGAAGGGAACCTAACAAACAGGCATGCTAAACAGATATATTTCACTTTACACATGATTACCATGCAGGAATGTCAAGTAGCAGGTATTTCAATTGAGTTTTCTTTAACATTGTTTGAAATACTGACATGTCCATTGAGTAAGGGGGAGGTATCTATGTTCAAAAAAGGGAAAGTAGGAAGACTTAGATAGGCAGAGATCTGCTGATTCAATGTTGAGTCCTCATTCATGTTGTAATCTATAGTGGATATAGTGGGCACTCACTGCAAACCAAATGTATAGATGTTGATGAGTGTGGTTATAAAGGTCTATTCATGTAAATGTACCATAGAAAAGTGATATGACTGGTGCGTTGATAATTTTTCAATGAAGTTGGAGTTTCATGGATGCATAATTTGTATACATTTGAATGGATTCAATTATTTCTATTTATTAATAGATCTTCTGTGGAACCCTGTGTCTCTCTTTCTTGAGAGAGGCTGTAGGGAATCAATATTGTTAAACTCGGGTTCCAGGTTCATAAAACAAACTTTATTAAATACATGAATATTGTGCATGCCTGATTTAGGGTGGGGGAAAATTCCCCCAAACTAGATGTTGCTCGATTAAAACATCTTGTTTAATAAATAAACCACCTACTCAGCCCTCACAACTCTACAAACCAACAGTGATCCCAATTGCACAGGTAAAACAGGCACAATCAATAGATGAACCCCATTCACATTTTGTGGTAACGTGGGCTGAGGTATGACAATAATGTTAAGAGGGGTGTGAATCTGATTCACTAGTGACCCAAACATCAAAGAATTACAGCTCAAAATAAAGGACATGTCCAATCAAGGTTCTATACAAATATATATTCTTTAATTAAACACGCCACCTGCAAGAAATTTGAATAGAAAAAAGTACAAAAACCCACCCCTGTAGAAAGAACAGAGAAAATGCAAAAAGTATAGAATGCAGGTGAGAATATTGTGGGCAAAAAGTTATTTAAACAAGCACAATGTCCCCGAAACTTGATGCTTAACCTTGATGCCCAGCTGGAAGAAGAATGTTTTGCTGCTGCTTGCCGTCATCTAAATATGAAAGCTGTCATGTCTTTCAAGGACTGATCCAAGAGAGGACCTGGCTAGGAGACCTCTTCCCGAGCTACAAGGGAACATGTGCAGAAAGCCAATTTTCACCACAGCGCCCTGGAATCCAGTCACGAAAGACTGTCGACTGGCAATGTGGTCTGCCAAGGAATCTGAAGTGAAGTACCCCAACACCAAAGTCCATCGTCGTCAACCAGGGTTAGAAGGTTTGCCATAACTGCTGGAAGCCCGTCAAGTCGTGTTGCCCAGAAGCGGGGACAGCTTGATGCCATGCTGCCCGACGACCGGAGCCACAAAGCTCCACCTTTGCCTAAGACATTTGAAACAAAGGATTCCCTTGCCATCACTGTTGACCGATTTGTCCCGCCAGAGAAATTTGACAAGCTGAGGAGAATCCGCTGGTGGGTTTCCTGCCACCTGAAGTCAACAAAGACACAGACCAATGGAGATCTGAAAGCTAGCCGTGGTCGAGTCCCGACTGTCAACGTCAGCACTGACACCCGACGCCCGCTGCCGGACCTACATTCTTCATCAATCTGCTTTGTGGCAGTGCACTCTTGTCATCGAGCCTTACTGGCTGTTGGGTGGAAGAACCACATATGGTTGGTATTGTGGGGAAGTCCAGGCCAGACTGGGTGAAGCCTTCCCAGTGACTGTATGTTGTGGGTACACCCTTTGGGTGGGACCTGGGTGAATGGAGTGTGTGACCAATATGCATTTCATGTTATGGGTGTCTGGTATCTGTGTGTGTGACACAAAGAATGCGACAGCCCTGCCCGAAACTGACATGAATGCAGTGTAGTGTGCTGAAAGGCTGGGTGCTTGCCTCAGTCCACATTCCTTGTTATGGGTGTCTGGATGGGAGAGAATGGCCTGAATGCACTGTAAGCCTGATTGGCTTCGTGCCTGCATGAATGTCCTTCTGAATTATTGGCTGCCTGAGCTTGGCTCAGCAGTGTGAATGAGAGACAGAACACCATATCTGGGGACCTCTCACTTACCAGAATTGTTCAGAAGCTGAAGTCGAAACTCGATGCTTAACTTTGATGCCCAGCCGGTAAATTTTAACGTGTCTGGCAGCAACCCGCCAGTATCATCAGCTGGGTTACCGCCGGGCCCATAATGAGGCCTTTTGGATTTGCTCATCGGAAATCACACTTTTCACTGCATTTCAAAACTATCTGTCATTATTTCCTCAATCCTTTTCTAATAACTATAGGTAGAATAACCAAAGAAAGGGAAATACCAATCAAGAGCACATCACCAAAGGAGAATGACATAACTGTGTGCTTATCAAAATGGAGTACGCAGACCAGCTCAGATTTACCCAAACATATTTTGTTCACAACAGTATGGGGATGTCATCAGCTTAATGACTAGGGGTCATGGCTGCCTTATTACAACACATGCAAGGTTAGCTGACCTCCTGGGCTCTTTCAGCTCTCTGCGGGCTGAGTGACGGAGAGAAGGTCCATATTGGGAACTTTCTCCACATTCTTGATAGAGCCAGACACAAGTGCTGCTTGATAAAGTCAACTGACTGCAGTGTACACTCTACTCTCATACCGTGTCCCATCCTGGGAACCTGTGCAACCATATCACAACCCACTCAATCAGATGGGCTTTTCATGTGCTTAAAATAGTCCAGAAGCACTCATCTTAATTAGCATTCTTCCGTAGCAGCGCTTCTGGTGCTGTCCTTGACTTCTGCCTGGTCCAATCCTGGCAGAGACTGTTACGCTATGAATCTTCCAGTGTGAGGCTCATGTCAAGCATTGAAATTATTAATTCCTGTGGATTACAGATAGCAGTGAACATCAGTTGGTATCGAGCAGTTTACTGTTTTAGAAAGCTTCTAACTGCTCTTTCTTTAGCACTTTTGTAATAATAGACAATGGGCCTCATTACGAGGTGGGCGTTAAGGGATTACCGATACCGGTAAGGGCACCGGTACCGGTAATCCCTTACCGCCCTATTACGTGTTCCCTTTGTGAGTCCTCCCTTAATGCCTGGTTTTACCAGGCGTTAAGGACGGGACCCGCAAAGGGACTTTGGTGCTAATAATACAATTTGCGGTACCGTTATTAGCTCCTTCCCCATTCCCATTGAGCCCTATGGGGGCTCAAATGGGAATGGGGAAGGGCCCTGGTGAATGGGGAATTACCGCCCCTGCCAACCTTGGAATGGGGCGCTAATAGCTCCATTCACCAGGGCGGAGTCGGTAAGGATTTGGAGGCAGCCATGGCACTAATAGCGCCATGGTTACCTCCAAACTCCTAATGAGGCCCAACAATCCCCTGTGAGGCTGATCAGTTAAGGTGCACGCTATGAAACAGGATGATGAAACATGGCAACAGGTCACAGTTCCCTGGACAGGCTTCGAAAATCAAGGCAGCATTCGTCTTGCCCAGGTATTTAACAGTCATAGAAGGTGGTGTTGAATGGATAGCTGATCTGTTTAAGGATGGGCGCTGGATGACAGCGAGAGAATAACAGCTGTGTTGTAACATTGAGAATTTCATAGTTTTTGACTACAGAAAGCTCAGATGTTCAATTGGGGATATTGACTTGGAAAAGAGGCTTAATTTAGACTTGTTTACAAGGAAGGCAATAGGAGTGGAAGGTGGACTAGCCAGCCGTGTTTACATTATGATTGTATCTGAATACAAGGGTAATTACTCATTAAAAGAAGAGAGGGGCTTAAGAATTGGTTCGGATATTTCAGAAGAGTTGTGGAAGCAAATGAGTAGGAATGTCTGGCAATGCTCTTTGGGGCTTACAGACATATCTAGACAGATTAAGATCTTAAATTGGGTTTATTGGACACCCGAAAGAATGTGGAAGCGCGGTATGTTGGAGAATTCTGATTGTTGGACATGTACACATGAATCAGGTACCCTGGAACACATGTTGTGGGATTGCAGGATGGTGAGAGTGTTTCGGAGAGAGATAGGTGCAGTTTGTGAAAAGGTGATTGGGGGGTTGCCTTAGACTTTAAAACAGTGGTGTTGTGGAGTGATTAAGCTCTGGATGACCTTACTCAGTGTCAGAAAAAGTGACTGTTCAGGGGGGCTATGATTGGGAAGAAAATAATTTTAAGCAATTGGAAATGTGCTCTGAACCTGAAAATTGAGGCTTGGACTACGAACATGCATGCATTAGCAGTAATGGAGAAGGTACTATATAAGAGGGAGGGGAAAAAAGGATTGTTTGAAAAAATTTGGGGGAAATTTGTGTCACTGTACTAAACCGTATTATAATAGGAAATGTATCTAAAAGCAGTGGGTAGGTGTTTGGGTGGGGTGATTAGGGAGGTGGTATGGGATCATTTGTGAGATGATGTAGTAGTTGTATCCTTCAAAGTAAATTGTTGTATTGTTTATCTGATCCGTACAATGTTTTTCTGACCATTTTGTAACATAACTACGTATTAGTCTGTATTTTGTTAACTTGTAAATAAATGTTTTAAAAAAAAGACTCATAGAAGGTTCTGTCTGTCTCTCTCTCCCTCTTAAACACCTGCTCAATAGTGCCATGCTCTTACACCACAAAGCTCATGGAGTCCCGACCCTTTAATAGTTTGAGAAATATAACATGAATGTGGCCACAAGTGTTCTGATTGGCCAGCTCAATTCTTGCTGCGTCTCCCTGGCCCTGATTGCTAACATCCTTTCCTTGGGCCAGCCTTGCCAACATTAATTCCAGGTCAGGGGAGCTTTCAAAGTGTTTGATTTGCGTCCTGCCAAAGCCCACCATGTTAGACTCAATCCGAAAAGTCATAGCTACTTACTGGCCCGGTGTTCTGCCTGACATGTTCATGGGGACTGGATCTCTTGAGCCAGTACTTTGCTTGGCAGCTTTACAGTGAACTGGTCCTTCCCTCTCTGTTTGTGCACCTTTAACTGAATGCTGCGGTTTGTGCTTGCAGGTCCAGTGCAAATGCCAAATGTCTGTGTCTGTGGTAGGTGTTTCTTTAGAGCCCATTTGGGACCTGACTCTCATCAGCTACCTGTATGAATATGCATGAGTCCCTAACCCAGCTTTGGATTTTCTAACGGATATCTGTAAGAGACTTTCTTTACAGCTCCAGGAGGACTGGGGGGTTGTGATAGATCCCCCACTTACCACCTCCATGGGTCACAGGGTTACATCACAGAGCAGCTGACTCCTGCTTGCCCACATAGATCCCCAGTTTTCCTTGGCTGATGTGGCTATGTTAATGTTAATGTTAAAGGATATTTATACTGCACACTATCACCACCGGAGTGGGCCCCTGGCGCTCTGGCGGCTCTGAAAAAGGTAAAGGGGGGGCGAGTTAGTGGGAATAAGGTGGAAAAGTGCAAGAGAGCAGTGATGTGCTGTTGGCAGCCTCAGCCCGGTGGGTCCGTTGGCTGGGCTTGGGGTGTTTTACGGTCGGTAGTCGCTGTGTGCTGTTGTGCAAGTCTCTGTGTGGTTTGTCTTGTTGTTGCAGTCTAGTGAAGTTTGTGCGGATTGCTATGCTGTAGGTTTGTGGTTGTGTTTGATTAGATTTTGAGAGGTGTATGCAGAGGGATGAAGTTGTTAGTGGATTGGTTAATTGGCATTGCTGTCCTTGCAATTATGTCTAGATGTGATGTTTGCTATCATTCACTATTCCATCCAAGTGTGGCACTTGCAAATCTTCAATATCCTATCTAGAGGTGAGGCAGGTTAGTGATCACTATTCCATCTGAGTGTGGCACTTGCTAATCTTCAATATCCTATCTAGATGTGAGGCAGCCTAGTGATCACTTTTCCATCCGAGTGTGGCACTTGCTAATCTTCAATATCCTATCCATGTGCGATGCAGGCTACAGGTGAGCATTGCAACTAAGTCCATCTAAGTGTGGCACATGCTACCATTAACATTTCTATCTAGGTGTGAAGCAGGCTCCAGTTAAGCATTCCATCTGAGTCGATCTAAGTGTGGCACATGCTACCATTAACATTTCCATCTAGGTGTGACACAGGCTGCAGTTGAGTATTTCATCAAAGTGTGGCACATGCTGACATTCACAGTCCTACCTAGATGTGACGCAGGCTAAAGTTAGGAGTTCCATCTAAGTGTGGCACATGCTAACATTCACATTTCTATCTAGGTGTGATGCAGGTTTAGATGAGCATTCCATCTAAGTGTAGTGCATGCAAACATTCATAATCCTATCTAGATGTGATGTGGTCTAAAGTTGGGAGTTCCATCTTAGTGTGGCACATGCTAACATTCATCTATCTAGGTGCGACACAGATAGACATCCCATAATATACTTCCCAGCCATAGTAGAGGCAATTGGAGTTAGAAGGATGCGACTCAGGGTCAGAACCCACCAGCGATCCCCTAATATTCTTCACAGTCAAAGCAGAGGCAGTTGGAGTTTGAAGGATTGGTGCAGGGTCAGTGCCCACCAGACATCTCATAATGGTCTTCTCAGCCAGAGTAGAGGCAATTGAAGTTGGAAAGGATGGGATGCAGGGTCTAAACTCACCAGACATCCCATAATATTCTTCACAGTCAGAGAAGAGGCAGTTGGAGTTAGAAGGATGGGTACAGGGTCAGGGCCCACCAGACATCCCATAATATTCTTCCCAGACAGAGTAGAAGCAGTTGGAGTTCGAAGAATGGGATGCAGGGTCAAGGACCACTAAACATCCCATAATATACTTCCCAGCCAGAGTAGAGGCAGTTGGAGTAAGAAGGATGTGAGGCACGGTCAGGGACCACCAGACATCCCATAATATTCTTCACAGACAAAGTAGAAGCAGCTGGAGTAAGAAGAATGAGACGCAAGGTCAGGGCCCACCAGACATCCCATGATATTCTTCCCAGACATTGTAGAGTCAGTTAGAGTTAGATTGATGGATGCAGGGTTAGCTCCCACTAGATATCCCATAATATTCTTCCAAGCGAGAGTAGAGGCAGTTGGAGTTTGAATGATGTAAGCAGGATCTGGGCCCACCAGACATCTCATAATATTCTTCCCAGCCAGAGTAGATCCAGTTCGAGTTAGAAAAATGGAATTCAGGGTGAGAGCTCACTAGACATCCCATAATATATCTCCCAGCTGGAGTAGAGGCAGTTGGAGTTAGAAGGTTAGAAGAATGGGGCGCAGGGTCAGAGCCCGCCAGCCATCCCATAATATTCTTCACATACAGAGTAGAGGCATTTGGAGTTAGAAGGATGGATGCATGGTCATGGCACACTAGACATCCTATAATATTCTTCCCAGCCAGAGTAGAGGCAGTTGCAGTTAGAAGTATGGATGCAGGGTCAGGGCCCACTAGACATCTCATAATATTCTTGGTGTTAGAAGGATGGGACTCACGGTTAGGGCCCACCAAACAACCCATACTATTCTGCACAGCCAGAGAAGAGGCAGTTGGAGTTAGAAGGATGGATTCAGGGTCAGGGCCTACTAGAAATCCCATAATATTATTCCCAGCGAGAGTAGAGGCAGTTGGAGTTAGAAGGATGGATGCAGGATCAGGGCCTACCAGACATCCCATAATATTCTTCACAGCCTGACTAGAGGCATCTGGAGTTAGAAGGATGGGACGCAGGGTGAGGGCCCACCAGCCATCCCATAATAGTATTACCATCCAGAGTAGAGGCAGTTGGAGTTTGAAGGATGGATGCAGGATCAGGGTCCACCAGACATCCCATAATATTCTTCCCAGCCTGACTAGAGCCAGCTGGAGTTAGAAGGATGGGACGCAGTGTGAGGGCCCACCAGCCATCCCATAATAGTCTTACCAGCCGGAGTAGAGGCAGTTGGAGTTTGAAGGATGGATGCAGGATCAGGGTCCACCAGACATCCCATAATATTCTTCCAAGCCACAGTAGAAGCAGATGGAGTTAGAAGGATGGGACACAGGGTCAGGGCCCACCAGACATCCCATAATATTGGGACTTCATTACATGTATTTTAATTAGGCTTCCCCATAAATAGACCTATCTGCCCTCTTCAAATGTGCTAACATTGGGAGTCGTTATTCCATAGTGGAAAACATAAACTCTGCCCTAAAATGAAGTATGTTTATACACAGGCCTTTGCATTATATTAGAGGCTTGGGAGAACAAATGGCATTCTAACACTATTTAACAAGACACATTTTGTTTTTAGGTCATACAATAGCCTTTGCATGGGTTAAAAAGTGTTTTCTTTATTTTTAAATAGCAAGTTATACTCAGATGAACAAGTAGATAAAGAGACAGACAGACTATTAGATAGCAGGATTTGGAGAAGGAAATACAGATGGACAGATGGTTGGACAGATGGATGATTGGTTGGGTACATGAATGTATGCAATCTGGATGGGTGAATAAGTGTTGACTAATGGATGAAATGATAGGTAGATGAATGGTTGGATGGACAGGAACGGGGGAGATGGATTTGAATTAACGATCAACTTGATCTTATACACTTTATATACAACTGGTAACATTTAATACTAGTCCTGAGAAAACCAATCTCACTGAAAATACAAGTTCATTCAAATATTAATTAAATTCAATAATCTTCAACAAAATTCTTCAACAAACATGATTTACAGGCTAAGTTATGTTGCAATCAGTCCAATTTTCTTAATTATTGCATACCAACATATTATAACACCTGTAATTAAGGCATTGTTGTCCCAATCATCAACACTTTCCTAAGTGCTTATTTTTTTGCTGAAACTCCTAAGCGGATATACCGGTTCCTCTCAATATCATTCACTTAACAATACATCACTAAGTGCCTGGTTCTTTCAACAGCTTTTTCACACCATAGACAAGTGTGTTAATTACCAGGCATGTTCATCCAAGCACACATTTTTTCAATGGTTGGTAATAAGTAAAATGTCATTAGTAAATAGAATCTTTTTTGTGTAGACAAGGACATTCAATTATGTATTTGGGTAACTCAGTCAATGTTGGTGCTTACACTTAGTATCTGAACGTGTAGTTTATTGTGCATGTCAACCCAGTTTTTATTGTTCTACTTTGATCAAACTTGCCCCTGAGCTTGAGTTTAAGTATGGTTATAGGTTTATCATTCATATTTATTTTATGTAAATCAGCGGGCACCATGTTCAATCGTTTGCACTGAACCACAGTGTTCGAACTGTTGCTAATTGGGAGTTAACAAGTAAATCGTTGATCATCCCTATTAGTATATTTACTCGTGCTCGTTGGTATTCAATGTATGAAAGATGTATTGATTGCATGGCTTGAGATTTAGCAGATCTAATTCCTAATTCAGTCCTCATGACCGCCAAAATAGCAATTTTGGACAGATCTAACGAAATAGGGATATTTAGATGTTAGTTCAATATTAGTTTGGTTAATATGCCATTTAAAATTGATTTACTTTTTGAGGTTGAATGCCATCATTTTTGTTTTCAAATGGTTTATATTAAGAGCATTATATCTTCAGTTGGGCATGCAATGCACACAACAGATAGAGTCCAGAGTAGTACAGCCAAGGGCCACTTGATAGTCTGCATGACCAAGCCAACTAATGTTAGTGCAGCCTAGACGAGGTGGAAAGGCCATATCGGAGACTTGTTTTAAGGCACTAGGTACGTCTGCTAAATATAAATTAAACAACAAAGGGGCAAGGACGCAGGCCTGTATCAAACCATTGTAAGTGGGAATATTTGGGGAGATGTGACTTTGCATGTGCATATGGCCACAGGAATTGGTGTTTCACCATGTCAAAGGGAGCAGAGAAGTCCATGTACGCAACATACATTGGGCGTGAGTAGGTGAATAGATTGTTCAACGAGTAATGTAAGGGCCAGCATATTAACAGCCATTAACGATAATGAACTTGCCCATTTATTTAGTTGTGCGAGGAGTATACAGGCACATAATTGGGGGGGGGGGGTGTCTATAGACATACGGAAAGACAGAGGAAGACAAGAAAACAGATACATTAGTGATTTCATAAAGTCTTAAATCTATTGAGAAACACAGTGGGCCTCATTAGGACCCTGGCGGAGTGGGTTTCCGCCAGCGCTAATCGCGGCGGACCCGTCCGCCGTACTACGAGTTCCCTTAGCGCCATGGCGCCGTTTTCCGCCTGGTTTTACCAGGCGGAGAAAACCATGGCGCTACGGGACCTCGTTGTTAATTACGCCACCGTATTTTACGGTGGCGTAATTAACTCCTTCCCCACTCCCATTATACCCTATGGGGCAAGAATGGGAATGGGGAAGGGCAGAATGGGGATTGGGGATTTACCGCTCCGCCAAGGTCGGAATGGGGCGGTAAATCCGCCAACCCCCATGGCGCTATCGACGGCTTTCCGCCGTGCTTCGCGGTGCATTTAGCACCGCGAAATCCGCCAGGGTCCTAATGAGGCCCAGTGACTTAACTGCATTCCTTGTGCTTCTTTCTTCTGCTGACTATGTGAAACAATAGCCCTGAGGAAGTATCTTCACCTTCTCCCAGCTACTTTACATGGGTGGCATGTTTGCATAGCACACAATAAAACTCTTGTGCTCCTAAATGTGCCCTTGAAACATTTCCTGTTCATGTTGCTCCAATAGACAGTTGTCTCTTCTTGTTAGCATTGCTGATAGTTGGATGCTGAACCTCCAAGGGAGAGAGCCTTCTCATTTGCCATGCTGTCACCATTGATTATCGGCTAAACATTGTAAGAGACTGTGATAAAATGCTGGCTAATAATGTATTTCCTGTTACAATAAAATACATTATCGTCCATGGACTCGCCTTTTTTGGGCGCAGGCGCGCATGTAGTTATAACTCTGCTTCGCGGAAATACGCAGATGGGAATTGAGGTTACAGCAATATATATCCTGAGCTGTTATCACAACCTGTTTATTGCGTTCACTTGAGCGACATCCTTGTTTCACAATGTTACCAATGTACGCGCCGCAGTAAATAAGTGAGTATTTGGATCTATTACCAAATCATAGCCGAGAATGATGGCGGGTTTCAGAATGCGATGGCGTTTATTCAGATGTGTATATTAAAGGGTTGACCCGGCCCGGTGGAATTATAAGAAACATTGGTGGCACTATAAAATGATACGATCCGTTTGGGATCGTAGCCGGAAGGTTTATGACACGGGTAATGGGGTCTGTCAAAGACGTCCCAGTCACAATGCAGGCCTTATCGCAATAAATGAGCTGCCATAAGCTGGATGTGTTATCTGTGGACTGCAATGCCGGCTAGCAAATGTCTTTATGGTTCTGAGGAAAGCCCTCTAAGTGAAATGGAGCCTATTGTATTTCACATCTACCACTTAAGCCTTAAATGTGACATTGAGACACGCTGTGAATTCATGAGCATATGACGCATGTTAACCCATGACAGGATAAAAGAACACAAGACCGGTTTTATTTCCGATTTTTTTTTTTTGCCACAAGGCAGTGGTTTGCCTGATTACACACTTTCTCAAGGTGCGCGGTGTTGTGGCACAGGCAGGGCACTATCAATGACGACTATTTTCTTTCAAATGATATAACAGACCGGAGGTGGACACTTTGAAAGGCGTTATTTTGTTAAGATGTTTTTCTCACGTTGCACCCCCAATTTCTATACACACACCGAGAGCCGAATGGATGCAGTGCATAGAGCCGCGCGCCCTTCACGAAACAAACCTCGCGCTGCCCCTAATGGAAAAAGAAAGCAAAGCATTCTTCAGGTTGGAGTGGCGCAGAGGGGCCACGGGCAACGCTCTAGAATTGAAGGGAAAATGGCGGATTAGGAGAAATATGAACAGGCTTTCTTTTTATAAACGAGCGGCGGGTCTGTTAAATCACACGCGGAAGGATGTGATGAACCGGAGCATTGTGGGTGTGCATTTAAAGTGAAATTGGAAAACATTCTTCAGGGAAATAACACGAGGGTAATAAAGCCCGGTGTTAGCAACTGTGTTCTACCTTGTCAGTGAGCAATAGCCAGGAGTAGCCTTGAATTTCTGGAAGCTTCTTCTGCTGACAGATGCGTTTTCCCAGAGGGACACCGGCATGGTCCTGGAAATCATAAGCCAATGGTTCCTCTTTGTCACTCTATCACGGCCAAAGCTGCCCCGCTCCAGGACATTCGTTTTCTTAAAGCAATTGTGAGGGACTCATTCAGTCAACTGGAATATTTGTATAGCACACAGCACAGGCTGAATTGCCTGTTGGCGCTGATTGAATGTCTGATAAAGAACGCAGCCAAAGAACCAGAACAGATCGCTTGCTGAGACATGGCAATGCCTTTCAAACATTGCAATAGTCATCGCTGGGTTGAGACAAACTTTTTTTTCGCCTGGAATCAGGCTTAGAAATGTTCCCCTTTGTATTCTATTTTGTATGAGTCCTTTATCACAAATGAAACAAAAGAAGTTTCATTTGGCTTTCACCTTTAATTACATTGTTTAAATGACATTAAAATCTTGAACCCTTAGTCATTTATCCAAAGGCTAAAAAAGAAAAATGATCATGCCTTGAATGAACCACCCCAATACAATACGTTTCACAACCAAAAAGGCCATTAAAACAAATTACATTCTCTATATAAAAATGTTCAAATGCATTGTTATAATAAAAACCATGCAAATTAAAGATGATACTCCATAATGTATCACAGTGTCACGGGCAGGCACGATCAAATTGAAAACCTCCACTCTTCAGCTGACTACCATGTCTAAGCAGGTGTGGCCGGATGTACTTTTTCCCTTGCCCGGTGTGTTTAGTAGTGGGGAGTATAAAATTCATCAGATCATCGATTCCCCGTTCCCTTCCTCCTATTGACCCCTTCACCACCATGCTTTATGACGTGTCCTTAGGCGGATGCCAGTAATTAATGTCTTTAAACCCGCTGATCTCAAGTCCATTATATTTGACTCCGTTGCTAGAGGGTCTTTTATCAGGACTACATGTGTTTCGCCAACAATTACAATCTGCAAGCTGGGGAGCTTTCCAACTTTTCTGCAACACTCTTAGCATTTTATTCTTTTTGTGACAATTAAATTTTTAATGTGGCCCGAAACTTAACATAAGTCCAAACGGGTGATGCTAGATTAACAACACATCAGGCTCTGAGATGAGGCAGCGATTGATAGTCAGAAAACCAGATCAGAAACATGCTCATTTGCTTGACATTACACCAAAGTGCTTAGCCCACTCCGTCTAGTCTAACTGCTCTCCAGCTCATGAAATCCTTTACCAATATATCCAGAAATGCAGTCAGTCCATAGGGAACAACCAAGAGTCTGGCCATTGCTCTCCCAATCAAGGATTGTAATTGTAATTGTAACTCTAAAATTCCCATTGGATATTTTCATAAAATACACACCTTTTGACATGTGATCTTCTTCCATTATCAGAAATTACGTATTTTCACATGATACACATATTGAATAACCAAGTTCATTGTTATTCATACCATGTGACTGAAACACATTAACTCAGATGGTGACTGTGCAGGGCTATTATTCCTTTGGAACTACAATTAAATTCAAACCTGCTCATGTCTTTGTATTATTTCTCCAATGTAACCTAATATAGCCTTATTTGAGACTGCTAACTCAGACCATATAATCTTTAACCTACACCCTGCTTATCTCTTTTGGAGCCCATAAAAACCTCGGGCCAGCATATGGTTTATTATCTAACCCTTCCTTCACCCTGCCAGGCAAGTACCTACGCTTGCCCAAGAAAATTGCCTCTTGTATCTACAATTCAATCCGACAATAAAGAATCTACAAAAATTGCTTCGAATCCTGCTTCCCTCTGCAATATTATCACAGCCTGCAATATGCAGCTCGCTTACATTCCCCTATCGTGCGCTCAGTCATGCCACCTTCTAGACCAGCTGAAAATCCTCTTCCCTTCAAACCAACAAATTCTGCAACTTACATAGACTTTTAACTGAGTGAAAAACCCTTGCACGTCCCACAATGTCTTCATACACTGTAATGTTTTTACATTTGAAATTTTTGCAAAACCCTCACATGTACAATGTTTCCACCTTGAGTAAACGGCATAGATATCCCAATGTTGGCCTATGCTGATGATATCATAAAATTTGACCATACCCAGATTGTTCAGATTGGGTTACAGAGATCATTAAACACTCTGGCACAATAATCTAAAGAGAATGCAATGGTGATCAACATAGAGAAAACAAAAACATTGCGTCTATTTAAAAAGAATATTTGTAATAAGAAAAAATGTATCTGGCACATCAATGATGCTCCATTAGTAAACGTATTGGAGTACAACTATGTCGGATTCTGTATAACAGCTAACTACTCTGGGAAATTTTACTAAGAAAAAGTGTGTGACAAATTATGGAAGAAGTAGCTGTCATGATCTCTGCTTCCAAAAGGTCAGGGTTTTCCCAACTCCCTTGGAAGCAGATCCATAACCCAGGTTCCGAGTGCCAACCAGTCCCAATTGGGACCTTTTGGAACCAGTCCTGGCGCCAGTGGCACCAGGCTCATAAATATGCCCAGTCCCAGCGCTGGAAGCGCCGGGCTCATAATGCTTGGGTGGACTTACCTGCAGCAGACCATGCTGCTTACTTGCCTGCCAGTTGAGCCTCTGATCCTCTTCTGTTTGGAACTACTTTTCCTGTTGGGTGGGGCAGGAGCCACTCCCTAGGTTCAGAACACTGGAACTCTTCTGGAAAGCAGGAACTCTTTTCTTACCTAGGCGTGGCTGTGGAAGGAGACACCTAAGCACTACAGGAGGCTATTTAAACCACACCCGATGGATGAATCTTGATTTGCGTTATTCTGCATCCTCTGCAGCAGAACGCTCATCGTGTCTTCTGCATCTGATCCTGGGCCTAAGGAAAAAGGCTTACCATCCTGAATCCAGTCTTCAGCATCACCTATAAAGACAAGAAAGAACAGGTTAGCATTACGGTCTTCAGTGACAGCGCTTCACTTACCAGGTCCATCGGCTGTCACCAACGCCTCGCGCTGCATTCCGGCATCTGAAAGACAAAGGCTTACCTACACTTCGTGCGCTCCGGAGGTCTTCGCACTGCATTCCGGCATCTGAAAGACAAAAGCTTACCAACTCTTCGCACGCTCCGGAGGCCTTCGGCGCTGCATCCCGCATCTGAAAGACAAAACAAGGTGCGTTTAAAGACATTGGGGAACTTTAATACTCACGTGCCATTACTCCTTTCCACATCTAACCCAGTGGGTATTCCGGCACCCTGCAGCCGCTCCGAACTTGTACCTGCAAAATAAAAAGACAGTTAGAGCGCATCGTGAAGCAGGCAACAAGCGCTTACTTACGTGCTTCCAGGCGCTTCTATTCATCACACGGGCTCCATCTTCAACTCACTTCAGCCCGTCATCCGCCATCGCCGGAACCCTGCAAAACAAGAGACATCATTACTAAAGACTTTTAAAGACATTAGAATTACTCGAAACTTACCGTTCGTGCAGTAAACGACGGACAGCAGTCCTCTGAAGTCAAGAGGCCTGCTCCCCTTATCCAGTGAAGAAACTGGTTACAGCACCCTGCCCCGAGGCAGATGGAGAGCACGGCGTTCACTTACCTAAGGTGAGAGCGTTAACCTTTGGGGTTCTACAGGAGAAGGGAAAGGGAAGAAGAGAGAGACATTCAATAACCCAGTTCATTAATCCCATATTTTCTATCTGCAGACATCTTACCCTTCGAGTCAGACATACAGTGCACAGAGGTCCAGCCCAAAGAGCCAGCCGTGTGTTACACATCACCTTTGAAGATACGGTATACGCCCAGTCTAGACCGGCGCCTCTACGGGAATCAGGTGAGCGTTACAGTAGCTAGTGAGAAAGCATTATGTAAACCACTGTGGGGGTAACAACATAGAAAATATATTAGCAATATACAGCGTTAGCATAACTCCCCCTATAATGAACGGATTCTCAGTACTGGATACTGACCAGATAAATTGGCTGGAGCTATTAGAAGATAAAATCTTGTGATCCATTATAAACGTCACTGGATCAGTACCAGTGGAAGCATTACGTCTTGAATATAGGGTGACGTCATTACGAACTACCTGGCGAGTGCAAAGAACACTGTTATATGTAAAATTGAAATGTAGCACTGACGAGTCAAGTTACTTGTGTAGGCTGTTGGGTAAAACCCTAGACAACCATTGTAAAAATAGTTTTTTGACATCTCTTAAAGGATCTGCAGAATGGTTTATTGCTCAGCTGAACCTTGACCTGGAAATGTTGTTACAGGACCCTAACGCAGAGAGTAAAATAAAAAAGAAAGCAAAAGACTGGGACATGGCTAACAATGTGGATATTTTACACAAAACAATATGATATCAAGAATTAGCTCGACAGGGATGGCAAAGACATATACTGTCACTCTATCTGACAAAGATAATCAGTATTGATCTCAAGCAATTTATATTTCACCTGCACATGAACATTTTGCATACAAGGGAATTTACAGGACTATGGCTGAGCATTCCCTATGCGGAATGATTACGCAGATGCTGTAATAAAGAAGTAGAAACCAGTTGTCATATTTTGTCTCAAAGTAAAGCCTTGATTACAATGTACACAAAGGGATATGGAACATTTTTGAGTAAACCAGCAGATATTATAGGTGACCAATTTCGGTCATTTATTTAGGGAGCAACATCTGTGGTAGTATGTACAGCAGCATATGATATATGTAAGGAAATTCAGAAAAAAGTGAATTAATTCTCAAATTGTACTCCTGAGAGACTGTGTACCTAGAGTGATACTTTTGTTGTAACGAATATGTATTTTTATTTTTTTAATATGAAATGTGTTTAAAGTTTTAATGAATTAAACTAATTGCACAATAAAAAAAAATTAAAAAACATTGTTCAGAATCACTGCGTCTCCCCATGTTAACTTCCTTTTTCCAGGATCCCTTTTCCCATGTGCGTGGAGACGTTTATAGTCAAAAAGTCGAAAACAAAAATGTCGAATTTTTTTCTGGTTGCTTTTTTTCGAAATGGGGGGTTCCCCCTCTTTTTTTTTTTGTTTTACCCCTTTTTTTTACCCCCGGAGCCCAAAAAAAATATATAAATAAAAAAATAAAAAATTCGACATTTTTGTTTTCGACTTTTTTGATTCGACATTTTTGTAATTCGACATTATTGGTTCGACATTATGACTGGACACCGCGTGGAGTTTCCCGCTTCATGTCTCTAAGTGCTACTAATAGTACAGTGTGCAATAAATGATCCATTACACTAATAATGTTACTATCTACTGTAACTGCACTTTGTGAATAAAAAGTAACACTCCAATCTTCTAACTACATTGAATCACATGTTTTAGGTGCTACATAGCCTTTCAACTCTACCACAGTGGGGCCCAATACACTTTGTGCAATGTAAATCTCTTTCCCACGTTGGGGCTTAAAATGTCTTCCCCAAAAGAGCTTACTTAAGGCTCTGTCTACTGGCACATGGTGCCAGACATACTGAGACTTCTGCCTGAAAGGATTATGTGTCCTCATCGTGGCCAGACGAAGAAGGATCGATCCACTCTCTTCCCTGACACCCGGCGACTTGTCTCGGCTGCAGTTCCGATAAAATATATATATATTTTTTTTAGATTTATACATTTCTTAACCAACAATAATTCATCCACAACCGTCATGAATTAGTGAAACCCTCTTCAACCCCATTTGACACCTCCCCAAATTGTACAGTCCGGAGTCATTGATCAGGTCAAGTTCTATGAATCTACTCCATATTCATTCTTAAAACAGAAACTGTTTTTGCATTGTATACAGTATTTTTTCACCAATGACAAATTATAAAGCTCTCTTATCCATTTCCCTCTCAGTGGTCTCTTATCAGACTTCGAACTTTTTTAGAATCAGCTTTTTTGACGCCTTTACTGCTGTGAACAACCATTTAATTTGTAGGCCTGATATGTCATCTTCACCTAGGATCAGGATTTCAAAATCATATGCTATATTCAATCTTAATACCTTGTTAATCATGCAACTAACCTCTTCCCAGAATGGTCTCACTCTATTGCATTCCCATCTCATATTTCCTAGTGTTCCTTCTCTACGTTCACACGCACAGCATACACTTCAGTTACATATCTACAACTTAAACATTCTATCCGGTGTCCAATATGCTCTATTTAGAAATTTGATTTGCATTGCACGTTCCCCATCATTTGGAGACAAGAGAGGGATGCTTCTACAGTTCATCTCCCATCTCCTTTCGTACATACCAGACGTGAGGTTGCATGACCATTTCACAATCAATGTAGAGTACTCTTTTCTAGCTTTTAGTAAGAGATCATACATGGGCTAAAAAGTGTTTTTAGATCATAAATTGCTGAGGCTATATGATGTTGTTTCACAAGTTGTATAATAGTGGTTCCCAGGTCTTCTTCTATGTTGTTATTAGCTTCAGCCAATTTTACTTTTTATAATTCAATATTCTTTGCTTATATAGCCTTCTAGGTTGTGTTCTGCTTTAATCCTGTCCAAAGAGATCCAGGCACCATCCTCAACTAAATCTTCGAGCCATTTTACAACTCCCAAGTACCATGTGAGCCGTAAAAGCCGCTTCTCTTTAAACTTCATCTTCTGATTCAGGCATATGGAAGCTTTCCAGACTCTCTGTCTTAGACATTTCAAATCCACAATTCCTCAAGAAATCTGTTAGAGGGTATGATTCTGATTTGTGTCTTGTTTTGGTTGTCAGTATAGTATAAGGCTCCAACAGAAAAATGAGATTTGTCTGATTCTTAGCCAATTCATCTTGTGTATCCTCTAAGAAAGGTACAATGAGCTGAGAGGAACAAGCTAAGTGGTACGACCCAAAAATTGACACATTCATGCTTCCTTGGCTTATTGTCATTTGCAGTTTCAATTTCAACCTGGTTTTATTGTCCCAAATATAATTTTTTAAATCATTTTATCCAATTCATTCTAGCTACCATTTCTTGTACGGGGAGGAATCATTTCAAGTAAAGAATGAACTCTTGGCCAGCAATAATTTTAATCATATTAGCTTTACCCCTGTAATATCAAATTTAGCTTAGACCACCTCTCAATGTACTGTTTGTATTTTGCTGTTGCTATTGACATGTTTTTGTCCAGCATTTGTCCTAATTCTTTCATGAGCCAGACCTCAAGATATTTCACTTTTGTTGGTCACAACCAGAAACCTTCTTTGATGAGATCTGTTTTTATTACAAAATGATTTTATCGGCATAGCCTAAGATTTCTCCCAATTAATTTTATAATGAGAATATTTTCCAAATCCTTCTATTATTTTCCATCAGTGCTGTGAGCAAATCTTTCATATCTTGTATCACTAGCAACAGGTAATCTCCATTAAACCATAATTCCTGCTCTATTCTGCTATATTTCACACCCCCTTCACCTTCTTACACCTTCCTTACATCTAATAGATGAGATAATTGCTAGTGGTTTCATCTCAATGATGAATATCAAAGGTGAAAGGTGCCACCCGTATCTGGTCCCTCTCTCCAATTTAAATGATTCTGAAATATTGCCATTGGTCACAAATTCAGCGGTCAGCATCTGGTGGAATTGGTTTTTCCATTTAATGAACTTCAAACCAATCCAAATCTTCCCAGGTTATAAAAAGGAAATCCCAGTCAATTTGGTCAATCACATTTCTGCATCCACAGAGAGGGCCACCACATCATTTCACCACTTAATTTCTTAGGCTATTTCCTTCATGGATAGTTAGCAAAAATGTTTCTCATGTTTATTGATGTGTGTCTTCCTTTCACAAATACTGTTTCCTTATGATTTATTAACTTGTGAAACCTGTTCCAAATGGCAGGCCAACAATTTTGTCAGTATCTTATCATCCATATTGATCACACTGATAGGTCTATAGCTTGCCTGTTAGTAAGGGGTTTTGTCTTTTTTGAGTATTACCATGACATTAGCACGGTGGACCTATTAATGACATAATTTTGGCATAGGCTGCACGACAGGGGGCGTGAAGTTAGGGTGGCTTGAGCTACATTTCAGGGGTTTTGTTGCATTAAGTAATCACCTAAACGTCCCTGAAACTAATGCTTTTCCTTACATCTCAAGGGTTTTGTTATTGCATAGACCCCCCCACTGGCCACTGTATATTTTAGAACACTACCAGACCACTAGTCACGGCCTTTGGCCATAGCCAGTGGGCATGCCTTCAGCCATGCCCGCTGTCCATTCTAAAACACTACCAGACCACTATTCATGGCATTCGGCCATGGCCATCGGGCATGGCCCATCTACATTTTAAAATACTCGCAACCCATTACCCAAAGATGTTCATCAATCACAGACTGATTTTTACCGGTTTTGATAGTGGCATTGTTATGTATAAAAGACGGCATGCTTTGAGAACTATACATTTTAAAAAACTACGAGACCACTAGCCATGGCCTTCAACTGTGCCCACTGTATATTTTAGAACACTACTAGACCACCAGCCGTGGCCTTTGGCCATGGCCATTGGGCAAAGCAACTGACTGCTCACTTTTTATTTTAAAACACTTGCAACCCATCACTCAAAGATGAACATTAATCACTGGCTGATTTTGACATGTTTGACGCTGGTTACTTATGTATACAATATGGCATGTTTCGAGAACTGTCCATTTTAAAACACTACCAGACCACTAGCCATGGTGTTCGGCAATGGCAGTGGGCACGGCCTTCGCCCATGTCCACTGTAGATTCTAGAACACTACCAGACCACTAGCCATGGCCTTTGGCCATGTCCGTGCCCACTGACCATTTTACAACACTACCAGACGACTAGCTATGGCTTAGGCCATTTCCAGTGTGCCCAGCCTTCATTCATGCCCACTCCATATTTTAAAACACTTGCAAACCACCACCAGTTCGCACTGTCCATTTTAGAACACTACCAAACCACGCAAGTAGGTACGGCCACTGTCCATTTTAAAACACTGCCAGACCACTAGCCATGACCTTTGTCCGTGCCCACTGTATATTTTAAAAGTGATTGGCAGATTACTGCGCTGGAGATTTTTGTCACATGAGAATTGGTCCCAATTATTTTAATGCATTTTGCCACATATATGTGGGGGGTGGGTTTAGGGATATAATTAATGTAAAGGGGTTATGGGGAGATGCAGGGGGTCTCCCCTGCATGTATATGCAGCAAAAATAACCTCTCAAAATAAATGCAACTAATTCTCCAACAACCAAATAGAAATTACCTAATCAATTTAAACCTTTTAAAACACTTGTAACCCATTGCTTAAAGACATCCATTAATCACAGACGGATTTTGACCTGTTTTGACAGTGGCATTATTATGTACAAAATATGGCAGGCTTTGTGAACTCACAATTATTTTAGGCAATGCGCAGTGAGATTACATTCATTGCCAAGTATCACAAACTTTGGTTAAGCAGCGTGCTACGAGCCCCTTGTTTTATGGCTGGTTTCTTGCTGACTATTGTGCTACATCGCACAACCTCAAATAACCACATTTAAGCAGCGCATAAAAGGGAAAAAAAGACCAGCTGCAAAATAGCATATGCCCAGGTACTCTTGCCCCCATAGCGATAGTCAAAAGCTTACATCCATGAATATATGCACAGTATGTGAACATATAACTTAAAGTGAAATATACAAATGTAATTCAACTGACCTTCCCCCTTCGAAGAAAGTGCACAAGACAAAATAGCATTGGATTTTAAAAAAAATAACCTGAGTGAGGAAATGTTCCAAAAATATGTAGGCAAGGTGTAAAAGGTGCTCACCTTTTAAACCAAGCAATCTGGAGTGACATTTTCCTTGGAAAACAAAATCTCAGTACGATTGTGGGTAAGTGTCTACACTGGGAATATGCCATGCTAAGTAAAATCCTGAAAGCCAAATACTTGAGCAAGCTTGCCAACCTAAAATAAAAAAAAGGATTACATCCATTCTCTTAAAAAACGTTACGTTGTCCAACCACATGTGTCTTTTACTTGTGCCCAGCCACAATCAGGGGAAAATAACTGCACCAGTGTCAGTATTGCAACCTTTCTTGCCACACCCTGGGCAAATATTCATGACTTACTTGCCCTCTCATCATGTCCACTCCTCACCACCATTCTTGGTTTCAACAATACTCTACTTTATAAATATAACTTGAACATTGCACATAGCACAACACCACTCAAATATATACATACTTATAGAACTATGTTAGGCAAAAAAAGTGGCACAATTGTGGCATTATTCCCCCAACTTGACTAGGAGAGTACAAATACCATAATACAATTCAGAAAAATAAAAATAAATGGTCTCCCTGAGAGCACTGGGAAGTTAGAAGATCTTTAATCCATATTGGGAAATATTTTATATGTGTAACAAAAGATTATTCTAGTTTGCCTCGCACCTGCAAGATGGATTTGCATTTCTCCATGTATTTACAGCTCCTTACCCAAAGATGCCTGCTCTTTTCATGTGGGCCTAGTGGCAGCTTGACTTTCAGAGTGCAATACTTGCAAGGTCTTACAGTAGCACAGTTTAAAAAAATGCAGTTGCTGTGTGTTTTTTTAGTGTGTTATGAGATGTTTAAAACTAAAACACACGCCATCTGGAACTATGGACTGTCTCCCATCCATGCAGTAACCGGGACGGACCCCACTTTGCTTAAAAGCAAGGAAGGGACTAGCCTCCTCAAGCCATGTTGCTCTAAGTGGTCTTGTAGCGTGCTCCAACTTATTAGGAAACATGGCCTGAGGTGGCTGGCTGCTTCCTTGCTTAGAAGCTAATCAGGGCCAGTCTCAATGACTGCATGGATGTGAATCCCAGATGTATGAGCAGTGAATTTTCACCCCCAAATTTGCTGTTGCTGTAAAAATATACATTTAATAAAAACTTTTTCTAAAACCACGGGTATAAAGCTACAAATACCCTGAGCTATCTGTAGTCATTATAGAGGCGAATATCGGAAAAAAACGGCTTCCCTGCCCCCAGACATGCCTGGGTTTGTTTTTATTTCCATGCAGAGGGGACCTGGTCAAGCAGTTCGGTCAGGGCTGCCCCCATTGGTGGCATTACCTGATCGATTTGCATATGGCTGGACCCCTTTTGCAGTGGTGCAGACAGGCTAAAAAATGGTGGTGTGGAAAGTTGCCCAGAGCAATGCCAGTGTTACAGATGAATTCAAAATCTTCCACCCATCACTTTTTTTTGTTTCAGTTTGTCTCCCTATGTGAGAGAGAGTATGCCCAGACGTGGGTCCCTTGCTCGCTGTGTCATAGGGTACCAAGCTACACCTCAATGAGGAAGCACAACAAGGCCGACACATGTCTGGGATTGCTTGTTTTTCCATGCAGACGGAACCTGGCCTAGCAGTTCTGTCAGGGCTGCTCCCATTGGTGCCACTATCAGACTGATTTGCATATAGCTGGACCCCTTTTGCAATGGCACAGACATGCGTAAAACAGCGCTGTTGAAAGTTGCACAGAGCAGTGCCAGTGGTTCAGATTAATTAAAAATCTTCCACCCATCATTTTTCTGGTTATTAACAACTGTGAACTCCACTTAACAAATGTGCAAAACGTGCAATTATTATATAGACACTGTTGTAGATCTATCAGCCCATCATATGCACAACATGTTGTGTTCCTTTGTAATTTTAATACATCTCTAGAACTTCTTCAGAGACTTTTAACGCTTGCCTCTACTCTACCTCTATGCTACTAGGAGCCGTACAATCTCTAGTCAGTACCCTCTCACAGCACTAGGACCGGTTTAAACTCTTTTACCTACACAAGCTAGGGGTGCTCATTAGCCCTTAGCATTGCTACAAGGTTACAAGACAGCCTAATTTAGTATTGTGCTTGACTTGAAAGATCCTCTCAATAGGATTACACCAGAGAGAGGAATTATATGTGAAATGTATATTACCTTCAAAGCTAGATAACCACCAACTCTCTAGTCACAGCAGTGGTGGGCAACTTTTCAGACACATTCAGTATCTTCCCCATTGAGTAAATGCTATTCAATTCATATGGTTTCAAAGTTTGTCAAACAAAAATCTGAATAAACGTCTGAATACCTGATATAGCATCATTTTCCACAAAAATCCCTATTTTAAGCCACCACCTTCCAAATTCAGACCTCTCTCGACCAAGATCCAAATGGTTCAAGGTCTCCCGTTCCCTAATGTCTATCCCCAAGGACCTATTTATTAATTTGTCAGATATCCAAATGTAATCCAAACTCGAAAATGACTCATGTACTGGTCAGTAGAATGTGAATTCCTTTACGGTTGGATGTAAAACCATCCAAATGTCCACCAAGTCAAACGTCTGAGGAAAAATACCAAACTCCTTACATACTCCTAGATTTGTGTATCTGCAATTACTAGTATGATCCATTTAGTTGTCAATAACGAGGTTAAAGTCACCCCCCCAAAATTACGGACTCACCATACGTACCACGCAACAACTGTGTTAGTTCCTCAAAAATAAACATTACCCAGTGAGCATGGACCATAGACACAGCCCAGAGTAAAAGCCTTGCCATTATAATTCAAATCCTCAAAAATCATCCGGGCTTCGCCATCCATAGCTACACTGTCAACTATGATGTTCTTGCTTTTCCTAAACAGAATGCTAACCACTCTCAACCTTGTTGAGAAGCAATTTGACAATTCACAAGGATATATTGAATACGTCAGAAATGTCCTGTCCCTGTCAGTCAAATGTGTTTCTCCTAAAAGGACGAAATCTGCTTTTGCTCTCCATATCCTAGCCATCACCTTTTTCCTCTTTGGTGGGCAATTCAGCCCTTTAACATTCCAGGTCACTACTGTGAGTTCAGTCGTTCATTTTGAAGATAAAAACATATTTCTATAAACACATTGTTCCCAAATATTCCAGTAGCAGCAAGCCTTCGCAACATATTTTCCCCAAGCAACAAAACCCAAATACATGTCAGAACCGCAAGAACAACAAACATGAATCCTGAGCCAAATTAGATCTTTCACGTAACATATCACATATTGAGTAACATAAACACATATAGCACAAGACACGGACACAAACAATACACTTGAAAAACACACATAAATATATTAAAGTTTAGCAGTCCAGCGCAGCCCAGACTGCATATGAGCAACAAATAGTCCAATACACAGCATATTCTGAACCATACCCCCCAAGTTTCCAGTGCCCACCAATCTCCACAACATTTGCTAACCCATAAACTCAACTACCATCCTAAGTATTATTGAAATCCTGTGGGCCTACTAATATGGCTTAATCAATGCCCTCAAAACATACCTACAAATTATTCAAACATCACACCCACAAGCCGTATTGTATTCTGAAAGCCTATAAGATAATTTCAATATTCTTGCCCTCCCGAGACAGTTGTTGCCCACCTCCAGCCCCCAGTTTGCTAAAATTCGAAATCAACGAGTTCCTGTTCCACATTGGTTCTGCTAATCCTCCTTCCCTCACAATACATTCCTTTCGATATGTACCTGTGCACAATTTTCATTAGTACAGCTGTCCCCTCAACACTATATTCACTCGAATACATGTTTCTTCCCTTGAAAAACATAGACAAATTCCAAGTTGTTCACTTTTGCATCCCACAGCATGAATTGCGTCAGGAAATCTGCCTCACTGTGCATGCCACAGGGCTCCAATAAGAGAAGCAAACACAGATTTATAATTCAGATATAGCTGACCATCATGAAGCCCAAGTACATAAAACACATGGGCCATGGACATAGGAAACAGAGTGACAATGGGTGCATATGAGTCATTGCCCAACCTGAAAACAAGAGCATCAGTAGTCATTTCATAGTCTTATCTTTGAAAGCATCTCAAACAAGAACCACAAAGATGCAAGTCTCTGTGAAGTGCTGAGCTTAAAGAAACCGGATACCGTATTATATACCGCTGCAGCAAGAATAAGAAAACTAGAATTTGGCTGGAGTTGTAGGCTCTGTCATACAAATGCCCCTGAGAAACTGAAATTATTATGGCAAAGCGTCTCTTTACAGTAGTATATTCTGAATACAGCAGTAAACATGTCCACGGTTGCCATACAGAACAGCCTTTGAGTTGTGAAAGCGTAATTGTTGCAGCGGTGAGCACATTTCATTAACGAGCATCACAAGTCCTCACATACCAATCAATCTCATTCCCGGCACCACAGATGCGTGATGACAACGTAAACCCAGCATTCTAATGGACACTGCCTCTTACACCTCAGAGTCACCCTGCAATCCGGTCATTAGTCTTCCATCAGGGTGTCGCATATCCAAAAGTACTAGTCACTTCCTAGTTACAAGTCATTAGGCTTGAACACGCTACGTCCCATTGTTACCTCCTCCATTCCTCTAATGTTTTTCCTCGAACTCTTTCCTTTCAACAAGCGAATAAAAAAAGTCTAGAATCATAAATGGTTTAACGGTTATCATTGGGCATGAACAAAAAAATGTAACTTACATTTTGAGTGATATCCTAGTATAGCTAAAAGAAACACATGTCCACCAAAACTATAGTCTCCTGTTGAGAGAGACAAACGAGAGAAATGCTGAGCTCAATCCAATTTTCATCTTGTCTTCCTTCTAAACACCACATTCCTCTGTGATGCTGTAGACTCTTCCATTGATTCTTGATCAAGGTCACATGGGTAAGCTTCTGCTCCGCAATGATCAACAAAAGAGTGAACCTTGCCCTCCAGAACGGCTCTAAAAATTGTAGGATACACCATGTAGTATTTCAAGTGTTTGTTTCTTGCTTTCTCTTTAGCCATGTTGAAGGACTTTCTCTTCTCCTAGACATCTCTACTCAGATCCCCAAAGATCATTATCTTATGACCCCACCCAAGCAAAGGCACCAATTTCACGAGCTTTCTTCAAGATCAACTCTCTTATGGGGAACCTCAAAAATGTCACTATGAAATGTCTTGGCCTCTATCCAAGTGCAGGTTTTGGACCCAAGGATCTATGGGCCCTCTCAATTTCCAATGACAGTTTTGGGTCCAGGTTGATTAGTTTAATTAAGGTCCACAGGTCAGCTTCTTTCAACATTCTCTGGAAATCCTGCAATACAGATGTTTTTCCTTCCTTAGAAATGTTCCTGCTCAGAGCATTTAAGAGCTAGTTTGTCATTCTGTATTTGTAGGTCCATTATTTGCTCAATCATTCTCCTTGTTCCAAAATCCATTGAATTTAAATGACTCTCCACAGAAGTAACCTTACTTGATGGTTCAACATATCTCTCCTCTGATACAAATAGCTTTGATTTTATCTCTGCAGTGTTAGCAGTCACTTTGGTTAAAAGTTCCAGCAGGTTGTTCTCTCTTCTTTCAGTCTGAGTTACATCTTCTTCACCTTTCTGCCTCTTTGGTGGTTGGATTGCGTCAGAAGGATTGATGTCAGTCATTAGGAGTGCACGTAGGAGATGAATGCAGTTGAATGAATAGCACAGGAGCTCAACACCTCAATCTGCCATTCCTGAGACTGTTGGTTCTAGACAGTCTTCTAATATATGAAGAGGGGATCTATTGACAGCAATTCATTGTCATAACTTGACTGGAGATAATGCTCTTTGCTATGCATGGAAATTCAAGTATTTGCTAAGCAAACAATTTTGATTTTTGCAGTTAATTATTGTATTTTACATTTAAAGTTAAGTACTTGTGCCAGCCTCACAATGAATAAGCCCACACTCAAAGAACAAGCAAGCTAAAGGGCTCATCATTATGTGATGATTATTACATGATTATTACATGAGCTATTAGTCTATGCTGGCTGACTAATACTTGCAACAATGTATCTCAACAGCTGCAAAACAATGCCTGCAGTTTATACAAACTATATAATGCTTTTAATCTCTGTACCATCTGGCACGGCAGCGTCAATATTGGTAAAACATACTCCCCAGTCCCAATTTAGAGAGTTGAAAAGATCTAAAAGAGAGCATAGTAACCCCTAATAATCCATGCAGTGCATGGCCAAGAACCAAGAATTAGGACTATAACAGTGAAATGCAATACAGACATACATTACATGTGAGCCTATATCAGCACTCATTACGAGTTTCCCCGAAGAATGCTGGTAATTCCGATTTGCCGGTACTACCGTTACCGGCAAACTGGCCCGCAGAATTACTGGCATATTGCAAGTCTGCAGGCATGTGCTAACCCCCTTGCCAGAAACGGTACTACTGCCATGCCGGAATTACCCGCATATATTAAAAATGTACAGTAATTCTGGAAGAAATCTGCCGCAAACAAAAGTAGTGACACCCAGACTGCTGGAATTACTGGTGCAGTTAATTCCAAATCTAAATATTCCAGAACCGGAATTACAGGCTCTGGAAATAGCATCATCACAGTAATGGGAAGCTCTCCAGTGGCCATTTTGAAAACAGAATCCACTTAAAACCATCCGCTTCCTGCTACCATGCACCCCACCCAACACAGCAGACCTTCCAGGGAGTGGCAAAACAAGAGTGGCAGAGGTCTGGCTGCGCAGCCACACTTCACAGGGCCTGAACTCACTTCCCTGACACATCAAGGTGTGTCAAATGCAGAGGCACTATTTGGGACCTGAAATCATAGGGTCAGCCAGAGGAGGAAGACGGCCATATGGCACAAGGTGGTGGACAGGGTGACGGCAGTGGGATCTGTCCCACGCACGCTGTGTGACTGCCACAAGAGCTGGGATGACTTGTGACTGCAGGTCAGGAACATCCTGGCCACCCATCAGAGGGAATCTGCTGCCACACGAGGAGGGATAGTGGCCAGCTCCACCTCATCCTGCACCTGCAACACTGCCAGATGTGCCAGCTCCACCTCCTCCTGCACTTGCTCCACTGCCAGCTGTGCCACTGCTAGTTGCCGGAAGACCCACACCTGTGGTCAGTGACCATACCTCCTGGCCGGTACAGCACATCGGAGGAGGAGGAGGACCACTCCTCCTACCCAACCCCATCATTCAGCCCAACATGTCTGCACAGCCCCCTCATCCACCCCTGCCCAACATCTGAGACGTGGATGTGCGTATCTATGCAATGGAAGACCGGCACCGGTCCAGTGCTGATCTCGTACAGAAGCAGCTTGATGAGCTGTGCCTGTTGCGTGACTGCATAAAGTCCAGCATCCTCAGGAGAGTACAGCCTCAAGGAAGCACCTCCTCTCCGCTGGTCAAGCTGACCCAGAGGTCTATGAGGGGAATGAGGGACTCTCAGCCATGGCTGAGTCCCTCTCTCATGCCCTACATGTCACCCTTGAGTGCTTGGCGGTCCAGGGGTCTGACCCACCCGCTACCATCACTACCCTTGGGAGCTCACAGCAGGGCAGCATGAGGTGCCCTCCGAGCAGTTTTCTCCAACATGTGGGTCCTCCAAGGGCCCTGTGACCAAGAGGCAGAAGAAATAATTCTTTGATTGACACTATTGCGGTTGACATTATGACTTTTCAGTGTTTGGAGTTTGTGGGGAACGGGGGGTGGGTACAGGGTGTATGGGGAGGAGAGGGATGTGTGTGTGGACAGGGTGTGTGGGGAAAGGGAGTGTGAGGAGGGGTTGTGTGAGGAGGGGGTATGGGGACAGGGTGTCTGGGGAGTGGGGGTGTGGGAAAAGGTTGCATGGGGGAGATAGGTGTGTGGGGAGTAGGAGGGGCAAGGGTGTTGTCATTTCAATATATAATAGTTTACGCTTGAAGCAATGAGTGGACATTCATTATTTTGGTGCAGGTATTTATTGTCTGCACACATCATATTCAGTAAGGTGCAAGGGAAGTGCAGAATGAAAGGGGAACTCAGAAAACGTTAGCAATGAGTTCTTGACGTGCCATGCACCCATTCCTGGCTTCCATGTGCATATGCCTGGGCCTGGCTGGTGCTGCAGCGTCACCATCATACTTATCCTCTGGCAGAGGAATGTCCAGATCTGGGGGCAGTGGTATGTTGTGTCTGATGCAGATTTTTTGCAACATAGCACAGGCCAGGACTACCTGCCCCACGTTCTGTGGCCTGTACCTGAGTGCACACCAGACTGTTATAGGCAGCTGAAACATGGCTTCAAGAGCCCAAAGGTTCACTCGATGGTCACCCTGGTCTTCATATGCACCCTGTTGTATGCCATTCCCTCCAACGTCTGGGGATCCCTCAAGGAGTCATCTGCCACTGAAGCATCGGGTAACCAGAGTTACCTGCAAGTGGCAAAGACACCAGTTAGCCTTATCTTGCATGTAGCAGAATTGTATAAATTAGTCATAAATTACACCTAGCCTCTATGTGTCGGTTACCCACATCACGTTAACAAGGAGGTCCTGAGATTCCCTCTAACAGAGATTAGTCCTGGTTACGAGAGACTTACCCAGAGTCTTTAGCTCACTATTTTTCACAGAAGAGAAATATCCAAAACATATCAGTCTTTGTCCTACCCTTGGGCAGTCCAGCAACAAAATGCTAGGCAATTCTCCTCTTAACAAGAGTACCAACAGCAACCCCAGACACCTGTTTCGGTCTCGTTGGACCTCATCGGTACGGTGGAGCTGTGCCTCTCTAAGAGTAGTGAGCAAGGGGTTCACGTCTGGATTACTCTAGTAACTTAGGGTGAGACCCAAAGTTACTTAAATTATACAAATTAACAAGAGTGTTCCTGGGAGTCCCTCTGCCAGAGTTTAGTCCTGGTTACGAGAGACTTACCCAGAGTCTTTAGCTCACTATCTTTCACAGAAGAGAAATATCCAAAACATATCAGTCTTTGCCCTACCCTGGGGCAGTCCAGCACCAAAATACTAGGCAATTATCCTCTCACCAAGAGTACCAACTGCAAACCCAGAAATGTGTTTCGGTCTCGTTGGACCTCATCAGTACGGTGGAGCTGTGCCTCTCTAAGAATAGTGAGCAAGGGGTCCACGTCTGGATTCCCCTAGTAACTTAGGGTGAGGCCCAAAGTTACTTAAATTAAGTAAATTAACAAGGGAGGTCCTGGGAGTCCCTCTGCCAGACATTAGTCATGTTTATGAGAGACTTACCCAGAGTCTTTAGCTCACTATCTTTCACAGAAGAGAATTATCCCAAAAATATCAGTCTTTGTCCTACCCTGTGGCAGTCCAGAACCAATTGTCCTCTGAACAAGAACACCAACAGCAACCCCAGACACGTGTTTCAGTCTGGTTGAACCTCATAAGTAGGTTGGAGCTGTGCCTCTCTAAGAATAGTGAGCAAGGGGTCCACGTCTGTATTCCCTGGGGCAAAAATGACAAAAGTAATCTAAAAAGGAGTGTAACACAATTTATTCTGGTTAAGTTACAGCTGGGAAATCGAAATTCAATCAGTATGCAGAACAGAACTGCATGAAAAGCGCTGTCAAAGTTACATCCCAAGATGAAAACTTTTATAATGGTGCAAACTAATTAGCATCAAAACAAATTGCAACAATATGCCAATCCTCCAAATAAAACTTATTGGTGAAGCTACGTTATTCCCTTATAGTGGGACATGCATTATCCATAAATGATTGGGTCCCACAAGCCTTAACACATCACCCTCGGCCCCTGCTGTGACTTCATAGTCCAACCCACAGTTCCCACATCATAGTGCCAAAACAATGAGACATTAAAAATGACCAGCAGAACTTTATTGAGCAGCCGCTAGGCATGTCCAAAAGTTTCCCATCAGAACGCAATTGATCATGACACCACATGAGCTTTGAACTATTAACAAGTTATGGACGTAAAATATTGCAGCCTAGGAACTTGTTGAGCCACATCTCAGGCTGACTGGAAACCGCCATAGGGTATTTTGAAACTGTCAGTAGACCAGTTTCTAGAACTAATATGCTGAATTATAAAATAGTTGTAGAGTTGCTGCCTTCCCCTGGAACCCATGAGCTTCGCTTCCTGACCTCGAATTTATTGAGAGCAGTTTATATCTTTCTGCAATAGCCTGGGAACGTGTAGTTTGCAATGTGCTGTCAGATTCCACCCCTGCTAGGCAAATTAATAAACGTGCAAATTTAATTTCTAGTCGACATGAGCACCAGGCCTGTTTGTAATACCTAAATCTAATGTTATGTCCCACATACTTACCTGCAGTTTAAGCCTCATTGTGTGTAAGTTATTTAGTTAGAACATCATCAAAAAGGAGCATTTGCCAGCCTGATGCATAACCCTATGCAGCCATCACTGCACCCCTCCCCTTTTTGGTGGGCTATTCCCGCAGCTGATAAGTTTGCCTTTTCTCTGCGCAGATCTTGCATCCCCACTACAATGGCACGCCTACGCCTCGCCACCTGCATCACCTGTATCCCTATTATCAACATCCTCTTCCTCCTCCTCCATCGGTCACTGGCCTCCTGTCACCACTGCTGCTGCTCCAGCACCATCAGCTGCACATCAGCATGCAGAGCTTCCAGGTCCATGACAGCAGCAATGAGTGACAGTATGGTTGTGATGGGAAGTCTTCCTGGGGTAGGTGTGGCCCTTTATGATATGATATGATATTTTATTTGCATCGCGCTCATGCACAAGTGTTTCAGTACTGCTCCTGTGTGCATTGGGTGCACCTGGGTGGATGTGATGCATCTGTGGCCTTATTTCCTCCACTTGGGTCCATTTACCGACAGCTCTGAGGTGGTGGTGTATCTGGCATGGAATATCTGCCTGTATTCCCGGCAAACCCATTCTCATAATGTGCCGGTAATAGCATTCTGCCGGTATCACCAGCACATGTTTCCGGCATTGCTGGTATTTACATTGCCTTTGTTGCCAGCACTGATAATTCCGTGAGAGGTGTTACAGGCACTGGTAATTCGGACAAATGGGTTCTGTGTAACAAATACTATGCCGGTCCTGTAAACCTGAAGATACATGGTATTATCAGCACTTTTAAAGGATATCAGCAAACTTGTAACGAGCCCCTATGTGTTGAAGGGCATGCACTGCTTGATAACTATTGTTTGTAGTATGGTGAGAATATTGTGCTGTACCAGGTCCCAGCAACAGTTCCATGCCCATGTAAAGAGGGCATCAACGTTCATGTGCTGTAACTTATGTAAGGAATATCCGATAGTGTGACGGATATATGCCCATTTCTGACTGAGAAACATTCAAGAAGCATTTATGCATTACCATTTCACTCTGGGGCAATTGAAGCAGTTGTTCTACTTAGTGCTTGCATGCAAGTGTAATGCATAATAACAGTGCTTAAATTCCATGCAACCAAGTGAGGCCTCCAGCTGTCCAATGTCAAAATGCCAAACACAAAACCATATGCATGCTTACAGCATGGTTGTTTCAGCATAACAGAGTGATATTTTCATAGATTGCATCACATCATATGCATTCAGCATCGAGGGAGAGCAAAAAGAGGGGTGCATGGAAGGGAAGAAAGTGAGCAAAACAGAGAGAGAGGGAGAGAAAGAGTGAGAGAGAAACAGAGAGAGAGAGAGGAGGAGGAGGATGCATTGGGGGGATGAAAGTAAGAACATGAGAAACTGAGCAAGAGAGAGAGAGACAGGGAGAGCTAGAGAGAGTGTGTGTGAGATAAAAAAAAGGGAGAGAGAGAGAGAAAGAGAGAGTGAGAGAGAGAGAGAGAGAGAGAGACTGATAGAGAGAGAGAGAGAGAGAGAGAGAGAGAGAGAGAGATGGAGAGAAGGGGGTTGCATGGAGGGGGAAAAAGTGAGCAAAACCGAGAGGGAGAGGTAGAGACTGCGACTGACAGAGACACTATTACTGAAAGACTTAGAAAAGTAGAGGCTGTGACTGGGAAATTGTGACTGAGAAATACTGACAAGGGCTAGGAATGGTACTAGGACTAAGACAAAAGATTAGGACGTGCGTCTTGGGCGAGAATCTATGTAGAGGGCTTGGACAAAAGACTAACGTTAAGAAAACAGACAGTGGCTACAAAGAAAGATTAGGACACGTCAGAGAGACTAGGGTAAGTGACTAGCACTTGGTTAATAAACCTGTATGAGGAACTATGACGAGGATTAGTGACATGGGTGTACAAGGATGAGGGACGAAGGTAAGTGTCTAGGGTGATTAGGGTCTAGGAAAAGGAACTAGGGTGAGGGGGTAGCATGATGAGTGACTAGGATGAGAGATTTGGAGGAGGCACTGTGAACAGGATGGTTGACGCAAAGGACCATGATGGTAAACTAAAATGAGGAATTGGATATGTTCCAGGGACTAGGGTAAGGTCCAGGAGAAGGACAAGAGACTAGGACTAGGATGAGTGACTAGCATGAGAGACTAGAATTAGGAACTAGGAATATGCTGAGGGACTAGGAGGAGAGTGTAGGTTGAGAAACAAAGAGGAAGCACTAGACCAAGGGTCTAATATAGGGGACTAGGATGAAGAGACTAGAATGAGGAGCTATGAAGAGAGACTAGGCTAATGTACTAAGATGAAAGACTAGGACAATGAGAAGAGACTAAGATGAAGTTGGAATCGAGGTCCATGGACTAGGATGAAATACTAGGGCTAAGAGGAGAGCCCAGGGGTAGGGCAGAAACTTGAATCAGGATGAGAGACCAGGATAAAAGACTAGGTCTAAAAAAAGGATAAGAAGCATAGATGAGAAACTGGAATAGAATGACAGATTTGGATAAAAAGAGACTATAATGAGAGACTCAGATAAGAGACTAGGACTGGGATAAGAGACTCAGACTAAGGCCAGGATGAAAGAGAAGATAATGATAGGACTAAAATGAGAGACAAGGACTAGAACAAGCAACTTCAACTAGGATGCGAGATGAGGATGGGAGACTGTCTGTGACTAGGACTGGGAGCTATCTATTGGCATGGGGCTTTTTACTCTGCTGCCACCAATCAAACAGCAGGAAGGTGGGACAATGCTCAACTGTGCATGTCCGCCAATCACCATTTCTTGAACACCCTCCTACATGAATCCTGATGCAGCATCTATGCTGGTGCTGAGACATGCTTGCAGAATAAACCACTGCAAGAAGCATGAACAAACAGCATTCCGACATCCTAAATTGCTGATTGACATCTATTTTGTAAAATCCAGGTGACTGTTCATTCAATTGATTCAAGGGTAACAACCCCCCAGTGTTTGTTAAAGCAGAAACCAAAGACAAATAACAATGTGTGCTGCAACCAACACATGCCAAATGCATTCCCAGTTACTATGCCAACAAAAGACCCGTCTTCTAGTAACCCCTCCCCTGATAGCTGTGGTATTGTCTTGACTATGAGGTGGTGCCAAAGCACTACTATATGAGTAACAGCAAATGTATGTAGTGGCATATAGCTTTAGATAGTGGACATCACTGTGCGAAACCAGAGTCTGCCACACACCCATCAGATCCATAGTCCCAATGCCTACTACAGGTTGTCCTACTCACTTGTATTAACGTAACCAATTTGAGACACGCCCCATAAGAGTCCATATTTGGCTAATACAAACATTTACGTAAAGTATGTAAAGTAAATCTGGTGTATGAAATTTATCAGACAGAGCAGGAAATATCACTATGAATAGTTGGAACCTGAAACCCTGCTCTTAGATGAAACAATTACTGCTCTCTCAACCTCATTAATGCCCAAATGCTGTCTCTTTGCCAAGCTGTTCATAAAGCTTTCTGTAGGGACTTTAAGAGCATACTAAGTCCCATGTGGAGTCTATGTACATTTACATTAATAATTGAACATTCAAGGCAGGTTTGTCAAAGGTCAAGAAAATGAATTATCCCTCCTTTATCCTCTGCCTCAGCTCAACACCACCCCTCTCTTCTCTATGTCCCCACTTTCCGAGGGCAGATTTAATTGCAAAACTTTTATTAAAGTTGGAAGCAATACCAGAAGTAATTGGCATAGTTCTTACTTTGAAATTGTACAAAATAAAAATTAAAAATAATATACAGTTGACAGTTGATATATTGTTTTATTTAAGGCTGGCATTGTTGAAAGTTAATAATAACATAAAAAATGAAGTCCTATGCAGATAATACCTCCTTGGACATCTATGATGAAGCAGACCAAAAATCGAAGGTCTTTCGGTGAAGAGGAACAATAGCAAGGAGTGAATTATCCCTAAGGGAGGAGCCATTTTTAATAATACCACGTGCCTATCTTCAGTCAAGCAACACATTGTTGAGTGGATCTCTGCATAGCTAGTAGCCTGGAACTTACTGCCACTATCGTAACTTACATTCTGGCAGCTAATATTCCACCAAGTACTTTTTTGCGCATCTAGTAAATGGATCAGAAATATGTATTAGGGTCTGAGAGAGTAGTAAATGTGAACAGTTCGTTTGTGGAGTAGAGCAACAAAATGACTTCTACTCTGCAGGACTATAGGTATGAGCAGTGGCTAGACCACCTATTCATCATGCACACTTCTACAAACCCACAGTGATTCTTTATTATAAAGGTACAACAGACCCAGCTAAGAGATATACCTCCTTTGCTTTCAGAGGTCTTAGGCAAGATTGTGTGCAGTACCCTTTGGGAGACTACAGCAACGTTGACCTCCTGGCAATAGGGACTCAACCTTTGGTATAAGTCTGTACTACACAGGTTGGTAGTGTGGCTGAGCAGGCAGGTTTATATCAAGAGGGGTCAATGTGTGCAGTAGGGATTTTCCACAGAGATAGACAGTGACACGTATTCAAACAAACTTTTACACTCAAGGTTTCTTGATCAAACAAATATTAATTTATTTAACAGTCAGTTCAATAAGCCTTCTTCAGAAGGGAGCAATATAAAAGCAACACACACATACACTTCAAAATACACACTCTTATTTCCTCTAAATCAGTAAGTACCCATTTGGGATGGCACACAGAGGGTTCCTACACCTACACCCTGAGGTGACTTAAATAACTAGGACACTGTGGACATTAGTATATCACTGGTAGATTTAAAGCAATACTGAGTTGGTGTCAAAGAAAAGGGTTTGGGAATAAAACAAAGGTTACACATATATTCGGAAGCAGGTAAGTACTTTTTAACCCCCCAATGCAAAGTAAATGAACCCTTTCCTGGATGAAACATAAACCACAAAGTCAGAGGTAAGAAGAGTCTTTCAGGGAGCCAGACAGCCAATGTTAATTGAACAAACGTGTAGGTGAACTGTAGCACTTCTTGCAGGCAAGTAAAAGTCTTTCACAATGTTTTAGAAGTCTTTGTAGAAATAAAGAATCATAGTAGGGCCACAAGCTGGGAGGTTTGTGAAGGGCAAAGCTGCAAGCAACTCTGCAAAAGCAACCAAGACAAGTCTCAACTGGCAAGGCTACACAACAAGAGGTAAGTCCCCTTAATGTTACAGTACCTTTGGTTTGAAGAAATAGTTCCAGCTGGCTTCTGTTCCTGTACAGCTCTGCAGATCCTATTGTTCCTTGGCCTCAGTCATGGGGACTCCTGTACTGCAATGGGAAGGTCGGCGGCAGCAATAGGCAACCTTCAATTCAGCGACACTTTGCGGTTTCAGCTCCTCGCATCTATAGCAAACAGCAACACCACAGTTCTCAGATACCCCTTCAGACTTTCCTTGCATCTGGTGTCCAGCACTCTGTTGAGGTGGCTCAGGCTTGGCTAGTCATGCTTCCTGGGAGTCCGGAGGATCTTCCTGGACCACAGGTACGACTTACAGACACTCACTCGATTCTGGTGTTCCTCTCCCTGGAACTTCGGTTCCTGCAGCAGCAATGGAAATATAGCCAGCACCGAGAGGATTTCCAGATGAGCTTGTCTTCGGGTCGAATGGTCCCACCAACCCAAGGGGAGAAGTTGTCCTTTGCAGGTCTTCTCTAGTCGAGGCAAATTCAAAGCTTCAGCACAACAGCAGCGATTCAGCAGGCAAACCAACAATCCAGGAGTTGCAGCAGGCGTCTCTTGCAAGTTCTTCTTTGGATTCCTTCGTCCGGTGTTGGACTCTGCCTTCCAAGCCAAAAAAGCCTCACCTTTTATGCAGGTTTCTCACAGTCATTCGAAGCCTAGCTGTCAATCACACAGCAGGGTGGCGTTTCTCTAAGGACAGCCCTCCAGCCAATCACCCTTGGGTGGATTCCTGTAACCAAGGAGACCAGGCACAGGGAATTTCGGGCACCTCCTTCACTTTCTGCCCCTGCCAGAAATGCTGGAGCCAGAGGCAAGGTTCACTCGTGGATCCAGCCAAAGACAAAACGAACACAGGGAACAAACCTGGTTTGGCGTGCAGAGTAAATCTCAAGAAGGACTTTTCCAACAAGAAATGGCGAAAAATGAAGACCAGGGCCATTCTGTCAAAATGGGCACCCATGGGTGTCTTACTGCAGCTGCAGTTGCAGCCCGCGGTAAAAACACACAATGGTAGTAAAAAGTAAACCAATGCCACCTGTCATTGACTGATGGACGGGTACCATAAAAATGTTACATGAGAAACCTGACAAAGGGGATACTAAGTAACCCCTCCAACACCCTATTGTAAGATAGTGTATGATGGGTCTAGAAAGTTACACAACGTAAGTAAAGTCAATTTCACTCACTACTCTTGGAAACAGTAGTTTTACCAAGAGAAGGTATTTAAACCTTTGGGAAAGCTAAGAGACTTCCCTTTGCCACTGCACTGAAGGTGCTGTGTGTCACAATGTAAAGATGAGGCCTATGGAGTTTGTCAGACTCCAAGGTCAATAGAAACACAGAGCCCAAATCACAGAAAAATACATGAGAGAGTGGAAAAAAGGTCTCACTCTCTCCAGGTTAGAAATTAAAAGTCCTAAAGTCCAGCAAAAAAGCTGGGGTCTTTAAGGCATAAGGGAATTAGCACATTTCTGTGAATTCTCCCTAACAAGAGGTAACATGGGCCAAGGGAAGGCTATAATCTTAGAAGGGTTGTGAATGTGGGACAGAAGCAACCAAAACAGCAATAGTGCAGCAGTTACTAAAATAAAATAAAGTCCAATCAAGATTTTATAAACATATATCTATACTTTAGTTAAACAGATCAATCCTACAACTCATGAAGAACAGTTTAAAAAACACCCCTGTTAAATAAGACAGAATATGCAGAACAGACTTGTATAAGCATCCTGGGTACTTTTTCAGGGAGGAAAACAGGCAAGACATGCAACAATATTATCAAAAAGGATATTCCTTGATTGCAAAAGCAGCAAAAGGTACTTAAAGACTCTCTATGGCCGCACAGGTGGACCGGTGTCACAGGGTTACTTAAAAGTACCTGATTCCAATGTTAGGCATTTTGAGAGTGTCTAAACAGTATTCAGATTATTGTGCTTGCAGTTCAAACCAGTTTTTTAGTCATTGTGTCACATTGATCCCAGGCGGTTAGTCGTCAGATGTGCAATCTGATGTTCCCAAATGAGGTATCCCTTTCTCTGGAGGGTGAGGAGGTGGTGGAGGGCAGCAATGAATGAAACAGTTATCCCCATACCTCCTAGAGGGCAGAGAACATAGACTCTCATAGCTCAGAGGGGTATGTTATGTCCCAGGTTTCTGTCAGGTTCCATGTCTCAGCCTATTGCCAGGGTGTTCTACTTGGACAGAGTAGTTTGTGAGGCAGTTCCACTAAGAGGAGCAGAGATTGGCATTCGAGGAAAATAAACAAAGGGTTGTATGTAAACTTGAGCTGGCTAATAAGGAGACCTGTAAGCAGACTTCCAGGGGGCAGGGAAGGGTTTCAAGGGGTGTCTACCAGGGAACGCATCAGCACCACATCCCCAAGGACTTAGTCCAATCATATGAGGTGGGGAAGAACGTTATTGACTGGTTTGAAACACTAGAATTACCTTTCGGCCTCCAGGAGATGGAAGAGAATTTATAGGGCACAGCCAATATGAGTCACCCATCTGCTCCTGGTACTGATGTTATTATTACGTTGACCCCTGCAGTGAGGGCCAATTATGCCTAAATGTAGGACACTGTCTCCAGCAAGTTCTGAAAAATGCCAGAGCAGTACTTCCAGAGCTTTAGAGAGATCACCAAAAAAGGGGAGTCAAACATTTGCAGCTTTTACACATCAGTCTTAAAAGTATCTGAGTGGATGGGTCACAGGTAACACAAATGATACTTTTGAAGGTATACACAATTTAGTTCCATGAGAAAATATCCTTAACACTTTGGGAAAGAGTTACACCAGCATTTAGTAGCTTGGAGTATCACAGATCCTAGGGAGCTTGCAAAGGAGGCCAACTGGCATATTGGCACTCAAGTCTAGGAAGGCTCAAATGACAAATCTCAATTATATGTTTCATCCACTTCCACAGAATGGAGAAGTGAATGCACCCCTAACACTCGGGCACACACATTTTCAGCACCTTCACGGGTTACCTGGGGTATGCAGACCATACTCTTGAGAAGGGAGAACCTGCCTGCAAGGGTAGACCAAAGGAGGCTGTAAATAGCACAGGTATCATGGAAGAAGAGGCCATAGTCACTGTGGGCATATTAGATGATACATTCCAATCAGGTCAGGTTTTGTCTAAATGTTCCCTTATTACTCTGAGTGGGAAAGGTACTGGCTCTCCAGCAAAGGCTTGGTTCAATCAATTACTCAGATATTTTAGGACAATATCTTCATTAATGGGAACAACCGCCCAGCACTATGTGATACTGAGCCTGTGACGCATGGTTATTCTAAGGTGTTTGGGACGCAGGACCATTAGAGACAGGATTCGGATCGGAAGCAGCCTCTGTAGACGAATTGGAGAAGTGTTGTGAGGTGCGGCTTGATCTGGAATTCCGGTGTTGTTCCTGTTCCTGCGTGTCTGCGTTCCCAGGACGTTCAGAGGTGCATTCCTCTAACGGATCCAGACCGTAGCACTCAGAGTCGGAGGAAGGAAGGCGACCTTTGGCAGTGTGGGCAGAGCACGAGTGTGGACCCCAGGCTTAGGACTTTTGAACTTTGAATGGTCCGTGAGCAGCCGGAGGACGCCTCGTGGATTGGCACAGTACGCAGTGTGAGTTAAGGGCTTGCTTCCGGGTTCCGCGTACGTTGGACTGCGTGCAGACCTGGAGCAGCCTTGGGGACTATTCCACTACCGAGTACCCCCTGTCCCCCCATGTTCCCCCCCATCAGTAATCAGTGGTGGGACGTGGGCTCGGGCGACACTGCTCGGGGGGCCTGGCCTGTCCTTCTGTGGCTATTGGGTCAGTGCCGGCGGATTGCTGGTGACCCTTTTGGAACACGGGGGGAGTATGAAAACTTGTTGGGCGGGAGAGAACTGTGGAGTGGCTGTGGATGTCACTGTACTGGTCAAGGCTTAGAATCAGTGCAAGTGTGGGAGGTGGCTACGCCCAAGGGCTACTATAGTTATCTCTAGACGGGGAGATAATTCCAAAATATATAACAGAGATGGTACAGTGAGGGGCTCACATACTCTGACCTTACCCGGCCAGTGACCAATAGCCCACCCTAAGGCTGCAGCAACTCTCCCAAAAAAAAAACTAAACTGAATAAATCTGGGGTACTCTACTACGCTGGACAATACTCACCAGAAGATTGAGCCAGAACACCGGTGGAGATCATGGGTGATACGGCAGCATCAGGAGACTGTGTGCCAAGTGCCTTTGATCCTGATACTGGACTGAAGTGAGTCCTGGCAAACTGAGTCCGGTGGACAGATCTTAGTAAGTGAAGATCCACAGAGTGCTGAGGGCTATTTGTCTAGGATATACTACTTTCCCACTGAAAGAGGAGTATTGTCTGGTTAATTCAAATGCAATCAGGAAAAGGGCGGATTCAGTCCAAATACAATTTAAGAAGAACCAAGGAGATGGCAAATACCCAGATTCCAGTAAGTAAGGAGGTCGACAAAGAAATCTAAGAACACTATCCCAGCAAACCAAGGTGTTATTGCTGTTTTTTTCCCAAAGAAGCCGCCCCCCTGAAATAAATTCTACAACTATCGAGGAAACAACTAGACCAGAAAACTGGGAAAACGGCCCTCTGAGCTCATCAAACTTTGAAGACATTGATAACAACTCGCTATAGAACCATGCCTGAACATTCAAAGAAGTATGACACCACATCCTGAAGCAAGGACAATCAATAACAGTGGAACACAGGTAGATAGACTGTCGACCACACCCCCGGGGACATCCACCACTGGAGGGGGATCAGGAAGACTATCAATTTCACCCAATCTAGCAATGGTGTCTATGGAGGATGTTCTAGTTGTTGAAATAGATTGTTTGGATAAGCCCTATCCAGGGGCTGTAGAGATAGCAGAGATTCAGTCATCAGTAGCATCCCTACAAGTTGCGCTCAAGATTCTGCTGAAGATGTCTGGGCGAATACTGGCCAATACTAATGCACTAACTATGGAAAACAATGGGAGGGAGAAAACCTGTAAAGAAGTACAAACCAATCTCTACGAAGCCATTCATATTGCTGAAGAAATAGAAGAGCAGCAAAACCTGGAGATTTACCAAAATTTGGGCAGTCCTGATCCATTCTTCTCAAGAAAACAGCAAAGTCTAGCAAAGAGGGCTGGAAAGAGCAAAAGAGCAAGTATCATGACCTCCCCGACGGTGGAGCAGGGCCCTGTGGGGGTTCCCACTAAGAAGACCAAGAAAAGATCTGCAAGAGCCAAGAAAAGGAAGGAAGCAAGTGAAGGTTACCTCACTAGCTGGCTGTTACCTGAACAAGTCATTGAAAACGAGTTGGAGGAGTTGATAGACATCTCGGCGGTGGAAGTCGTGTGCCACAAGGAGGTTATAATTATGGACAAGGTGTTAAGCCAACCTACTGTGCTGTAAAAATTGGGATCTACATTAACTGTCACCACAGAGAACAAAGGGGAGGCGACAGGAAGTCGAATATGTCTGATCAAGAACCTATATCAAAGCAGTGACAATAAATGGTTATCACGCTCAGAATTCTTGACGAGACTATATTCAGTACCACAATTGCGGGTCCTTAAATCTGATGACTTTCAATTTGTGAAACCATTCAAAGGCCCAAACCCTAATGTTTCTGCGCTGCATTGTAAGTTCCTATCCAGAGCCCAATTAATAAGAAGCTACAAAGAGTAACTGAAAGCAGTGGATGTGGAAGTAGATGCTGATTTGAATGAAATAGACCTGAGCTGCCCGTTTGGAGAGGAAGATATCCCTTTGGTAGAAGTAGAGTGTTCAAGTTCACCTAAGGGAAAGAAGGTTGAGGCATCAGATGTCCACCAAGTACTAAAATGGTTGGTGGATGCACTTCCCAAGATTTTATCAAAACAATGAGTTCTCTCCATATTGTCCTGGAACTGTCGGGGCTTCGCACATCTTCTATCATCGGAGGGCTCTACGAAATTGCTCGAAAAACATAGTTGTTTCTCCCTACATGAGACATAGGCTATGGACCCTTTAATATTAGATGGTTATGTGATATACCATTCCGCAGCTAAAAGAGGAGAAAAAGGCAGGCCATATGGAGGATTGATTATAGGGGTGGCTAATACTCTGGGCTCAAAGCAGAATAATTCTAAGCTTGAAAGCAATATGATTGCAGTAGAAGTGATCTTTGATAACAAGAGCCCCAAGGGATAACTTCTACTTATGAGCCTGTATAATCCACCTGGTGAGGTGCAAAGCGAGCTATTGCAAGATTCTCTCCATGACCTATTGCCAAATTGGTTAATCATATCTTGTGACACAGGAATAATAGTTGTGGGCGACTTTAACTACCATATGACTAGGCAGGGAGGTAAATCTCAGAATCCTAAACTAAAAGAGAAGGGAGCAATGGATCATACTAAAAAAGATCTTGAGGGTGGAGCTTGGGAATATCTATTTGAGTCCTGGGATATGGAAATGCTAAATGGTAGAACAACTAGCGATCATCCTGGTCATCATACATGGTCAAACGGTAGCTCCCATTATACGCTGGATAATATATTTGTGTGACCTAAGATCCAACTACAGGTGGAGCACATGATAGTCATCCCCAATGAATGGAGTGACCATGCTGCTCTGAAATGTGAGATCAACATTCCTAGAGGGGAGTGCCTCGTCAGCAATATGGGTAACATGGAAATTAATAAAGCGGGTACCAGGATCTCCTGGTCTGATAAAAATATAACACACGCCATCGAATCCCTTGGGTTGGTAAGACCAAATCGACTCTATAGAGGACTGGATCTATGCCTGTGCAGGAAAGTATGCGGCTACACCTATGGGGGCTATGATAAGTCCTGAGCGGAAAAAACTGCCCTATGATAAGATGTTCAGAGATGCGAAAAGGAATCTTAGAGCAGAGCTTCGCAATGCCAAGAAATCAATGGCCCCATTTGAGGTATATTATGCACATTTTACGGGGGTCAAAAACAGATATAGATCATTCATTAAGGTGAAAAGAAGAGCTGATAAGAATTCTTCTTGGCAAAGATTAGTAAAGACTATATGCAAAGGAAAGACCGCAACATCCGGTCTCTTCTGGGCGAGGCTCGAGGGGTCGAGAAAGGGGCACTAAGAAATCCCATTGAAGCTATGGTGTGGACAAAATTCATGGAAAATTTGAATGCCGAACCAGAGAATGAGAAATTAACAGCATTGGGTAGTCCCCCTCTAGTGGCACCTATTGATATATCACATGAAATTATATTGAATAATATCAAAGAGATAAAATCCTCACAAGCACCGGGTCCTAATGGATTGGCCACCATTGTGATTAAATTGTATCTTGAGTTCTGAGCCAGTTTGTTGGGTATACTATTTGAGAAGATTCTAAAAACAGGTAAAATACCCCGGTCATGGCAAACGGCAATATTAATCCCTGTATTTAAAAAGGGAAATAGGCTAGACCCAAGCAACTATAAGTTGCTTTCTATGTTAGACGCCACAGGGAAGATATTTGCCTCACTTTTGTTAAAAGAACTACAGCTATGGGTGGAGGACTCTGGCATACTATCCAAATTCCAAAGTGGGTTTAGACAGGGATATTCCACCTCCCATAACATCATGGTGATGAATCGGCTACGATCTAGAGCTAAGAAAAGGGGGCCGCCCCCCATATGCCTTATATATAGACTTCACAGCGCCTGTGGAGGAAATTGAAATTAATGGGCTGCCCTGAAGGACTGTTATACTATCTCAAACTACTACATCAAGACAGCTCAGTAAAATTGAAGCTAGACCAAGAAGGCCAGACTACAGATAAAGTTTTCCAAAATAGGGGAGTAAAACAAGGTTGCGTTACAGCGCCTTTAATTTACAACCTATATGTTCATGACATCCCGGCAGTAATATCTGCTGCAAAAAATTTCCCCCCCCAAAATTGGTGAAGCCATTTGTCCGGTATTAGCTTACGCGGACGATCTGGTGATATTTGACTACACCATTAGTGGGATACCAGGTCGGCTGCAGCCCTCTGGGAATATGCAGATGCGAATGGCCTTAGTATTAACCTGGGGAAAACGAAGGTCATGAGATGTACCAATAAGAAAGTAACACGTGTGCAGTTTATGGTAGGTACAGTGAAAATCTCCTACGTTCCCCAATGTCGATATTTGGGCATTGACTTTGAACTAAGTGGTGATTTTGTGGTATGTAAACAAATGCGTACCATTAGAGCAGCACAATTGACTTCCCTGTTTTACAGGTTTACTGTCAATCAGGGCAGTTTTACTCTATGGGGCACTCGCCAACTATATATACAAGCCTTTTCTCTGGCGATAACATATGAGTTGGAAGCCCTCCTTGAGATCGACCTAAAGTGTCTTCAGGTGATTGAAGGGAGATTTTAGTGCCGTATTCTTGACCTACCCCCTGGTATCCCAATGGCCTTAATAAGGTTAGAGCTTGGGCTGATCTCCTTAACGGCCACAGTGTTGAAGAAGCGGGCCTCACTATATCTAAAAATGACCCGAGACACGACCAATGGATCATTAACAGCAGTCCAAGAAGAAATGGTTAGGGAGAACTCTATGTACAACTATTGTACAGATGGCTAAACTGTTCACTGAAATAGGCTGGCAATCTAGGGAAGGGTGCTATTCCGATGAGGCACAAAGGGCACTGTGTAAACATATAGATCTCTGGGATTGGTTAGAGAACTATGAGCATCTAAGGAGTTTAAAAAAGCTATCAATTTGTGGAGCACAGATTGTATGAGTTTAAGAAACCTAAGAGATACCTGAACCTTTGCCCATCAGCAAGACTTAGAAGGTTTATCTTATTACTCAGAGTGGAGCAATTACCCACTAGGATGATCACAGGGAGAAAGGACAAGATTGCTGTAGAACTTCGAACATGCCGTCTGTGTAAAGTACAAGATCAGTTGGAGACAGCTAAGCACCTTCTGATGGAATGCCCTGAAATGGCTAGCACATTCAATCTTCTCCTTGGTAGATATGTCCATGATAAGGAGCACATCAAGGATGACCTCTTTTGGCTCCATTGCGTTAATCCTAAAAGTATGTGCCTATTGACAGCTTTATATAACTTCTGGCTGAGAGTTGAAGTTAGCTTGGGCATAACACTATAAGAAGTTGATTAAGTAAGTTTATATTGTATTGATAATTGAAAGTCGGACATATGATTATATATTCGTTCAATTTATGGTTTATATGTTATGCTTTTTTATATTTTTACTTGTAATTTGAATTCTTATCTTATTATCCGAAAAAAGTTTGTGTAAAGTTTAGAATTAAAACTATATCACAATAAATATTATTATTATTATTATTACAATGTGATACTGCTGCAATATCACCTCTGTCTGATGATGCTGAGTGCAGGATGACCAGATCATTCCTGGTCAAGTCAAACTAGTATGGGGATTTAATGGCCTTTCCTGATACTCACTGGTTATCATGGAGTTTGATTGGAGATGTGAGACTCCTCAGCACCATGTTGCTGTCATGGACACAATATCGGAGGACAGTCTGGTAGGGAATAACCTGCCCGCTGAAGAAATCATTGCTGCGGTCACTAGATCTACAGCCAAGGAAGTAGCCTATGAAGCAGCATATGAGGCCAAAGAGAAGCATGCTCCTGGCAGAGGGGACCTAGTGTCCACTGAAGTGCCTACTGTGGGGGAACAGGATTCAGTGATCTCCGGGTTGCCTACAGGCATACAACCACAACCTTAGATGGAGGACATAGTGGTTTCAGATCTCAATGGCCTGCCAAAGCTGAGTGAGATGTCCTCAGCTGAAGTCAAAGTCAGACTGTCTTCTGCCAGGTCTTGCCTTAGTGCCTCACTCTCTGATCTGCGTGAGTAAGCAGAGAAACAGGCTTAGGAGTAAGCCTCTCTGATGTTCCGGTTGTACTGGAAGAATGGTCTCCTATACAGTGAATTCTGATGCAGGGGCTAAAAAAGGTTGGTTGTGCCACAATGCCACAGGAGGTTCATACTAAAATTGTCTCACAAACATATTTTTTGGGGGGTCACACTGGGGTGATCAAGACCGCTGGCAGGCTCTCTGAACATTTTTAATGGCCCCAGATGGGATTAAAATAAAAAGTCCTGCCACACTTGGCAAGCAACTGGCAAGTCTGGTGTAGTTACTATGGCCCCTTGAATCCTGCTACCAGTGATTGGGAGGTCTTTCAATAAAACAGGTCTGGATATTGTGGGCCCTTTGAATCCTCTGTCCACCTCAGGAAACTGTCACATTTTGATTGTGGTAGACCATGCCACTGGAACTCAGAGGTTGTGCCCTTAACACGCATCACAGACCCTGTGCTTGAGAAGCCTATGATAGTGTTATTTTTACGCTCACCTGGTCTCTGCAGAGGTGTTGGGGCATGGTTGCAGTCCTCCCGGGGGTGAGGTTGCTCGGGTCTGACTTCGCCCTCTGTGCTTATGTGGTGACTGATGGTAATAAGTGATGCTGCTCGGGACTGCTCCTGCGTGGAGAATAGGGGGCATGAGTATGCCAGCTTTTGCCCCTGATCCCCTTCCAGACTCTTTCTCCCAAACCTTGGAACCCGTGGGATGCGTTGTCCCTGGAAAACTCACCTGTTGATTAGATTTGGCAAGCACTCTGACCTGCTGCTTCTGGCAGGGGCACTTGTATGATCTGGACCGAGTTCCTTCACTTGTCCCTTGCACATGGTAGTCCAGTCCTGCTGTGACTCAGCCACTATACTTCAGGTAAGTGTTCCTGTTTGCCTTTGTCTTTCCTCGTCTGTTTTTGTTGTATGGTAAAGTTTGTTGTCTTGTGCTGCTGTCCGTTACACTTTTGATGTTTGCTCTTTTACTTTCTTCCCTTGCAGGTGATGCTGCCGGCCCGGCAGAAGCTGCAGAGCTCAAGGTGACAGCCAGAGGGAATGAGGAACAAAGCTGCAGCAGTACAGTAGCTGGTAAATTGTTAAATAGGGGGCGCGTGGGGTTCAAAGGCGGTGCGGCTCTAGGACGGATGTTCTAACCTTGTCCTTCTACTTCTTCACAGGTCCGAGTTCGTGGATGCGGAGTGCGGTGCTGCGGCGTCGGGATCAAGATCACTGGATGTCAGGAGATGAGTCTGCAGATGAAACGATGAAGCACTGGTTTCCTGGAGGTGAGTATGCAGGAGAATGCCTGGTTTCAAAGGTAAGTAAAGTGGTCCAAGTAGCGGTGAGCGTCACATTGCACACAAGTGCACAGTAACACGAAGCACCGGCCTCAAGGATGGATCAGCTTATATAGCTGAGCTTCTGAAGCCACGCCCACCAGGTTCAGCCTGCCTGCCACACCCTGCCACACCCGATGAGTCAGCACATGAAGACCAGGCCTAGGGAACCACACCCGATGCGTCAACACATGATGATGTTCTCTGGAATAAAGGCTTTCAGCTCCTGAAAAGTTCTTGTACAATAAAAGCACTCCTGCACTGAAATAAAGTAAAAGCACTTCTGCACTAAAATAAAGTGTTCCTGCTCACATGGTGCCAGGACGGAGTCCAGCCAGGGCCCCTGTGTTTATAGGTCCCAAAGGGACATAAGTGAGTCAAGTGACCCATTGCCCCCATCACTAGATGGTGTGGTTTTTGTTTTCTGGGGCCTGTGGCCATGACAGTTATTCATGTGTGGGGTTCCTTAAAGATGTAAGGTCTAACAGGGGAACCAACTTTATATCTGCATATAAGAAGGCCTTGTTGGATGAATGTTGAATAAATTACAAGTTCTCCACATCCAGTCACCCACAAACCAATGGGCCTGTTGAGTGGTTTAACATAACAAAACCATGAAAAACATGGCAGGTGGAGAAAGTAGGTTAATCCCTGCCATACCTTCTGTTTGACTACAGTGAGGTAACACAGAGTGGTTTAGCGTTCAGTCACTTTGAGCTCCTGTTTGGGTATCCTGTTAGGGGTCCCCTAAGTCTGGTGCAAGACGGGTTTGAAGGCAATCCACATACACCCACCCATGACATAGTGGATTATGCACTTTGACTCAGATCCAAGAACAGAGAACAGATTACACACAATCTTAAGGTCAATAAGGAGTTTATGAAGCACAGGAGTATGGTCCAGGTCAGATGATCTGGAACATGAAACCAGTCTAGCCCAGTACTCTTCATTGCAAGTGTTATGGCCCTTATGTAGTGCTGAAAAATATCAGTGAGTTTAACTGCCTATTTGAAACCAAGTCCCCAAGGCAGACGAATTGGGTCTTCAATGTCAGCTGGCTGAAGCCTCATTTCAGCTGGGATGAATTAGTGATGGCTCTCGTGATTGATGATGGGATGGAGGATGCACCAGATCCTCTCCCAGACTTCTTGTGAGGCTACCAACAGCTGCTGGCACAGTTCACAGATCTATTCACTCTTACTCCAGGAAATATTGATAAGTGCATCCATGATATTGACACAGGAGAGTGTAAGCTGGTAAAGAGAAGAACTCACTAGATGTCTGCCAAGGCAAAGGTCAAGGACATCATTAAGGAGGACGTTTCCAAGATTCTAGACTTGGAGATGAGTGAACCTTTCCACAGCCAATGTGTCATTCCTGTGGCCCAGGTACCTGAAAAGTCTAGTACTGGGAAGACTGACATCCACTTTTTTGTGGACTACAGAGGGCTCAATTCTGTCACCAAGATAGATGCACTCCTCATAACTTGGACAGATGATCTAATTGACTGGGCTACTGAAAAAAAGGCAGCCCAACTTACAAAGCAAAAGAGAGGTCAGCCTTCGTAACTCCATCAGAGCACTACCAGTTCAATGGTATTCTCTTTGAGATAACAAATGCTCCAGCCACATTTTTGAGGATGGTGAACCAGGTCCTGTCATGACTAGAGGACTTCAGCATTGCCTACTTAGATGACATTGTTTTCAGTCACATTCGGGAAGACCATATATCGTATCTGAAATAGGTGCTTAACGCCATTCAAAAGGCTTGATTATCCAGCCCTTCAAGTGCCACATAGCATAACGTACCTATTATGAAGTCAAAGAGGCAGGTAACATTTCACAAGTCGTTATTGGTAAACACAGACATTCGTCCATAATTACGATGCCCCCCATTTGGTGCATCTGCTCCTGACACTCTTCAGCCTCTAACTGCCTCTTGTTTTACATATACACACTACTTAATCTTCTGAATGGACTCCCATTCTATTCTGGAATGCAAGACACTCTTCAGCTACATAAAACAAGACACACACTCTGGCAATTGCTGCTTTATGGTCCTGTCACTGGATCATGGGTAAAAGAGAATACATATAACACTACTGTTATTTACTTGAGATACTGACTCAGTGGTGCTAAGGACAGCCTCTCCAGGTCAAAGTCCAAGCAGTCATGGATTGGGGGTTCCCCATTACCCAGACACAAGTGAGACACTTCTAGGGACTTACTGGTTACTACCAGCTTTTTATCAAAGTGTATGGAACATTTGCCCACCACCACCCCTAATGCATTTGCCTCTATGAAATTGACAAAGAGGTTCACCTGTTCACCTGCGTGTCAGATATCTTTTCAGAGTTTGAAGGATTGTGTAGTCAAGGCCTCCATTATAAAGATCCCAGATTATGGCCAGGAATTCATCATTCAGAAAGACGCATGTGAATTTGGAATTGATGCAATCTTAGCAGAGCTGAACTCCAAGGGGGTTGGGCAACCTTGTACATACCTTAATAGGATCTTAACCAAGCAAGAACCCAACTGGGCCACAATTGAAAAGGAGGCCTTTCAGTAGTGTTATCCATGCATAAACTGAAAACCTATATTTGTGTGTCTCACTTCAGGATTCAAATAGTCCACAGGCCCCTTTGGTAGCTTATGTACATGCAGTTAGAGAATCCCAAGTTATTGCATTGAGCCATTTCCCTACAGGTACTAGATATGGACATCCAACATAAGCTGTGGTCCAAGCTTTCTAATGCAGATGGCCTCAGTAAAACATTTCACCTCAATGATGAGCCAGACCCTTAGAAGTGTGAGTCTCAACCGTTTTGCTGGGTGAGGGCACAAAAGAACTAGCTTTTTTATTTCTATTAATGATACATGATTTGGATAATCCATCTCAGAGAGGTTGTTCTGCAAACCAGACCCCACGCCCCCTTTCATTATTCTCCATGTTAAAAGCAAAGTGTCCACCTGTGCCCTGCTTCTTCAGTATTCTGATCTTCAGCCCCTGCTCGCTATTGGCACAGAGTAAGTTTGACAGCTGCTATGATAGTGGTGTAGACTTCAATGCACCCTCTGCACTGCAATGACATGGCTATCGCAGCAGCTGTTAAACAGAGCCCCTGTGACCTCTGAACCTGCTCTGTGCCACTTAAGATCAGGAGCTGCGGCTCAGGATACTGATGAAGCAGGGTGCTGGTGTACACTAAGCCTTTGGCATGGAGTTTAATGAAAGGGGTTCTGGTTAGCAAACTACCCTTTATGAGATGGATTGCCTGCATCATTTTATCATTAATAAGAATGAATAAATCGAGGGCTTTACACCATCACCAGATCACAATACTTCATGGTTAGAATGACATTGTTGTCTAAGAAAGTACTGATTGAGCATCCATGAATTCCCCAATGGCTTCTGCTAACTGGATGGCCAACCAGAGAAAATATGCGGTAATGGGATCTCAGAGTCTGGTTGTAAAGCAGGCAGCAGCCTCTATAGAAACGCACCACAGCCAACTCATCTGCACCAAACAGATTCTGGAACACATCTGGCTTCTCAGGGAAAAGTGGTAAGAGGTTTGTGTAAATCCTTGTTTGGTTAGTATAAGCTTTAAGAGGAAATCTCAGTAGGCACAAAGCCTGCAAAATGTACATCCAAAGGCAATACTATAGAAATATGTTTAGCCACTGAAAGCCATTTGGTTACCGGTAATGTGTGCCATGTTAGATTGCAGTGATGTTTAGCACTCTTATTTCATGCACTAGAGCGCCAGAGTACCACTCTGGTGGTGACAGTGCACAATGTAAGTATCTGTTAATATCCTAAGACTGAGATCCTCCTTAATGGGACACCCGCTCCCTCCTTTCCCCACCCTCTCTGGCCCCCCACTCTATGCCCTCTTCCTGCTCCTTCCTGTGAGGCTAAGAACCTTGGTGTCATCTTTGACTCCGCCCTCTCCTTCTCTACTCACATCTCTGACTTCTCTAAGAAGTTCAAAAACATGTATTAGATATTGTTCAGTGTTACCTACCATGTTATATGTTAAAGCAAATAAAGCTGTTACTCAAATCAACCAGTGCGCTGATCACTATACCACAGAGACACCGATGAACAACCCAGCTCTCCCACAAAATCGGTGGATGTGGAGAAAATCTGGAAATCCTTTCCCAGCATTGTTTTGAGCATGCCATGAATGAGATCCTGTATCGATGCAATTCTAACCATTTGACAATATAATACACATCTGAAAAATAAGCACGGAACCGTGCAAGAAAGACTAACGCAAATGACATTAGCATTTTGTTATTTAGGTGAAAAGGCTTTCAGGCACTTGATTTCAGTGTGCATTTTCCCTCCAGCATGTTCTAGCTGCATCTTCAGTGGAGCCCGGATGCGTTTCCATCACACGTCTCCTTCCCCTCCAGAGAATACACCTTCCCAGTGAGTAAATAGTTTACCGATCCAACTGCTGTGCTGTGCTGGAAGTGTTCAACTTTCAATGAAATATGTTCCCTCCGCTTTGTTTTTATCAAAATATATTTTCAAGCATCTCATATTTAGAAATCATCTGCTTTTGACACATCAGCAGTTCAAGCAGGATTATGATGTGAAATACGCTCCCACAGGTGCCATGCATCAGCAGCTGTCACTACGCATCGCCGTGGAAGCTCTCCTGTGACAAGCCACTTCACTAGAATGCTAAGCTCAGGAAGATTATTTTAAGGTGAAGTCAGACAATTGTCATCGCACTGGAAGTGCAGCGCGAACCTGTTTATCATTATCTCTGCACGGAAACGTGTGCTGCCAAACTGAACTCGAGCAAGTGGGCAGTCAAACTCAACCCGGTCCAGGAAATGGAACATGCATTGCTATTTCAATCATACATATTTAAATGCATACCTGACACAACCAAGATTAAATACGATAGCATCAATGTTTTTAAGCAAAAAACATTGCAAAGTATATTTTTCATACTTCTGATAGGTATCCCTGAGGCTATACTTGTCTTTTGCACATTGTTCTTTTGTATGATAGATGCTTTGGAGGCGATTATTTATTTTGTGAACATTCGCCACAGCTGTTAAAAACATTTCTGATTTTCGCGTCTAGAGCTTGGGTATTTGTTGACTCGAGAAGCGCATCCGTGCCAATAAACACCCAACTTCAATCATGACATCCTCATTTCTAAAGTTAACGTTTACTTGAATTGCAAATTGTTTAATCCAAGAAACCCACAACGTATAGAATGGGAAATCACCATCTTTCTTTACTAAAGTGAAAGCACTAAGGGGGTAATTCATAGATTTCAGCACAGAGGCAGCGCACGCGAGCAGCGCAGAGAGGTCTCGTGCACCAGCATGCGCCAGCTGTGTGCGCTAAACAGCATTCTGGTGCACCGCGTATTCATGGAATTCCCAAGGCAAAAAGAGCCATGGCGCAGAGAACATCCTGCAGCGCCAGTTACGCCCCCAAGAACGCCCCTTGCGCAAGGAAAAGCCATCAAAATCCCAAATCCACCGCAAAGGGCTGTGCTAACCCTGGACCAGCTTACAGGGCCGCTACACAGCAAACGCCGAGCGGGGAACGTGTATTCCTGGGGTGCGCTGGAATTATCACACGCGGTAGGGCCTGTGCAAGTGGGGTACATGTATTACTGGGGTTCACGGGGAGTTTCACACGCGATTGGGCCTGTGCGAGCAGGCTATGTGTATTTGGGGGGTACGCAGGGAGTTCCACAGGCGGTAGGCCCTGTGCGAGCATGGTACATGGATTTCGGGGGTGCGTGGGAAGTTTCATATGCGATTGGCCCTGTGCGAGCGGGATACGTGTATTTCGGGGGTGCGCTGGAAGTTTCACACGCAATTGGCCCTGTTCGAGCGGGGTATGTGTATGTCGGGGGTGCGCGGGAAGTTTCACACGCGATTGGCCCTGTGCGAGCGGGGTACGTGTATTTCGGGGGTGCGCAGGAAGTTTCACACGCAATTGGCCATGTGTGAGCAGGGTATGTGTATTTCGGGGGTGCGCGGGAAGTTTCACACGCGATTGGCCCTGTGTGAGCGGGGTTCGTGAATTTCGGGGGTGCGCAGGAAGTTTCACACGTGATTGGCCCTGTGCGGACGGGGTACGTGTATTTCGGGTGTGCGCGGGAATTTTCACACCCAATTTCGCTGTCAGACTAGGGTACATGTATCCAGTGGGGTGCGTGGGGAGACCTACACGTGAATTGGCAGTGTGGGTCCTCCCAGGTGTGCCCTCTACCCTACCCCCTCCACAGGTGTTAGGCAGAAACCTGTGCAGTTCCCTCTGGGACCACTGCAAAAGATTTAGGACTACAGGTGTTTGGCAGTAAACCCACTTGGTAGCAGTCTGTACCACACAGATTCACTTGGTAGCTGTGGCTGATCAGTCAGACTTCCCTCAAGAAGAGTTAGGCCGTATTTGGAGTATACAGGATAGGGCAATTTACACAGTAGAACAAGCGGACACTGATCAGAGCTTGGGTGTAAAGATATATAATTATTTATTTAAAAACACATCTATGGAAAACACACTGGCACTAATATGGCAAACAACTTCAATCACAGTTACTACAAGTATATATCAATCCCATAACAATATTTCGACAAGTCTAGGTTCAACGGCACCACTTATTTGCAGACAGAGGTGAATGCTTTAACCTAGATGGCACTCTAGTATTCGTTAGAAAGTGAGAGAAAAAGGCAGGGTATGAAACCAACTTAGTACCAACACTTTTACGAAACAAATGCAAGGCGAGCAAGGCAGGGTATACTGTAAATCACAAAGTTCAGAGGCCAGGCCCACTCGGAGAGAGGCAAGGCTGTATGTCCCAAAAGTATCACAGTGGAAATGCACTTCAAGTCTTTGTGGCAAAATGTCACAGAAAGGTTGGACCAGTTTAGAACAAACGTTTAAGAAGGTCTGGAGGCGACCCAATGGAAAGGTAAGGATTTAAGACACCACACGCTAACCGTTTCAAGGGAAGCCAGGCGGAGACAATACCTTGCAAGTGAAGAGCCAGCTCTGGCGGGGGCAGTTGTTCCTGGTGGTGGATGCAAGTCAGGGCTTTGCCAGAAGATGAGAGGATCTCGTCGTTGAGGAAAAGTTGAAGAATGTTGCACCACCAGGGAAGAGACCAGCCGCGGAGTGCTCCGTCACAAGGCACCACCTTTTGGTCGCGGTACAGTGGTCAGTGGCTATCCGGTTGCCGGGGTGCTCAGCACGAGCGATTCGCCCACTAGACGTCCTGGAAGCGAAGAAAAAGCAAGGGACTGGTTGTTCCCACCAGTCAGGGGAAGAAGACACTCCAGCAGGGAGATCTCCTCTGTCGTTGGGAAGTGGTGAGTCGGTTCAGCAGGGCTCCACCGGAGGTGTCGTCGTTGCAGGTCGGCTCAGTTTTACCCTTGTCGGATTCTTAGGTCCTGTGGCGACTTCTGAAGTTCCAGTCCCAAAAGCCCTGCTTTTATGCAGAAAACCCCCATTCATTCAGCCTAGCAGTCAATCAAACATGCTAAGTGGTGAGCGGGGCGGCTCACCACTCGGGCCAATCACACAAGAGTGCGACTTGAGTTGGCAAGGCAACTCAGTCCAGGGTGCCTAAACCCCCTCCCAGGCCCCCTGTGGTACCCAGATAGAATGGCACCACTCTGGAGGGCTTCTGTGCAGAAGCCCGCCAAAAGTGGAACAAAGGGCTCAACCTTTGGTTTCGGAGTTACAGAGGCAAACACATACGCCATTTTAAAAACCGAGTTCTGGCAGAAAATACCACCCGGTGGATTTATTTAAGACAAATAAACCGGAGATATGTTAGAGACTAATGTGAAAAAGTATTAGCCTCCAACAATGGGAAGAATCCCATAGGAATATATTCGCAGTCAAATATAAAAAGTAGTATCCGCTGCCACCAGCCAAATCTCGACGAGGGGGACGGGACAGTGCCCCCTCAAACAACAGACCCACCGGTAATCTAATTACCCCTACCAGTACGTCCACAATAGGATGGTTTGTACTAGTTCTGTTAGTAAATTTAGGTCTAGTAAAGCCAATGGTGACTTTACATGCCCTGGGAGACATTAGTCAGTCCCAGGGTATGGAGTCTATGGTGGGGATCCTCTAGGACACCCCAGTGTTACGGCACGGAGGGTGCAGTGTAACACACATAGCAAAACACATGAGGCCCTATGGAGTAAAAGACCCCATAGCCCATAGAACACATTGACATTCAAAGAAATCAACCACATTCATGTCCAAGAGTGGGAGGAAAAGAGTCTCACTCTTGGCAGGATGAAAAAAACAAACTCCAGACATCCAGCAAAGCTGCTGGGGGACTCACTAGGTTAGGAAATTCAGCCTAAACAGAGAATTCTCCCTAACAACGGGCCCTGCAGGCAGCCCACACCACAGGGGACTACCCTTCACCCCTGGTCATGTCCCGCAGGCAGCCCATCCACCATGGGCATGCCCCCCAGCCAGGCCACATGTAACCTTGCACTAGTGATCACCAAGAAATGTCGCCCTGCACCCACATCCACCAGCAGTGAGGGGCACCTGCCAGCAGGCCCCCACTCATGTCCCCTGCACCCCCACCCCACAGCAGTGAGGGGCACCTGCCAGCAGGCCCCCATTCATGTCCCACTCATGTCCCCCTGTACCCCCACCCCCAGCAGTGAGGGGCCCCTTCCGGCAGGCCCCCATTCATGTCCCCCTGCACCCCCACCCCCCAGCAGTGAGGGGCACCTGCCAGCAGGCCCCCACTCATGTCCCCCTGCACCCCCACCCCCCAGCAGTGAGGGGCACCTGCCAGCAGGACCCACTCATGTCCCCCTGCACCCCCACCCCCCAGCAGTGAGGGGCACCTGCCAGCAGGCCCCCACTCATGTCCCACGCATGTCCCCCTGCACACCCACCCCCCAGCAATGAGGGTCACCTGCCAGCAGGCCCCTACTCATGTCCCCCTGCACCCCCACCCCCCAGCAGTGAGGGGCACCTGCCAGCAGGTCCCCACTCATGTCCCCTTGTACGCCACACCCCAGCAGTGAGGGGCACCTGCCAGCAGGCCCCCATTCATGACCCCCTGCACCCCCACCCCCCAGCAGTGAGGGTCACCTGCCAGCAGGCCCCACTCATGTCCCCCTGCACCCCCACACCCCAGCAGTGAGGGGCACCTGCCAGCAGGCCCCCACTCATGTCCCACACATGTCCCCCTGCACCCCCACCCCCCAGCAGTGAGGGGCACCTGCCAGCAGGCCCCCACTCATTTCCCCCTGCACCCCCACTCCCCAGAAGTGAGGGGCACCTGCCAGCAGGCCCCCACTCATGTCCCACTCATGTCCACCTGCACCGCCACCGCCCAGCAGTGAGGGGCACCTGCCAGCAGGCCCCCACTCATGTCCCCCTGTACCCCCACTCCCCAGCAGTGAGGGGCACCCGCCAGCAGGCCCCCACTCATGTCCCCAGCACCCCCACCCTCCAGCATTGAGGGGTACCTGCCAGTAGGCCCCCGCTCATGTCCCCCTGCACCCCCACCCCCCAGCAGTGAGGGGCACCTGCTAGTAGGCCCCCACTCATGTTCCCCTGCACCCCCACCCCCCAGCAGTGAGGGGCACCTGCCAGCAGGCCCCCACTCATGTCCCACTCATGTCCCGCTGCACCCCCATCCCCCAGCAGTTGGGGGCACCTGCCAGCAGGCCCCCACTCATGTCCCCCTGCACCCCCACCCCCCAGCATTGAGGGGGACCTGCCAGCAGGCCCCCACTCATGTCCCCCTGCACCCCCACCCCCCACAAGTGAGGGGCACCTGCCAGCAGGCCCCCACTCATGTCCCACTCATGTCCCCCTGCACCCCGACACTCAGCAGTGAGGGTCACCTGCCAGCAGGCCCCCACTCATGTCCCCCTGCACCCCCACCGCCCAGCAGTGAGGGGCACCTGACAGCAGGCCCCCACTCATGTCCCCCTGCACCCCCACCCCCTAGCAGTGAGGGGCACCTGCCAGCAGGCCCCCACTCATGTCCCCCTGCACCCCCAGCAGTGAGGGGCACCTGCCAGCAGGCCCCCACTCATGCCCCCCCCTACATGACATAAAGACGCACAATCATGGCCCACTTCTACACTAAAATACCACAGCACGCCACCCCAGTCTTGAGACGCAATGATTTCCCAATCCACCCCACACTGACATGCCTATCTCAAGACACAAACCAAAAGTCAACTATGTACATCAACACATGTCTGTCACACACACACACACACACTGGTTGGCATTGATTGCGTAAACCCACATTTTCACATGCATGAACCCAATGAGCAAATCACCCACATGGAAGTAAAATATCAAAATGTATAATGGACCAAAATAAAGCAATGAAATGAAAGCATAAAAAAATAGCAAATATGAAATGAAAAGCATGTCCAAAAGATGAGTAAATGAAAAGTATAACCAATCCAGAGAAATCCAAAAGAAAAATAGTCCAAACTTTCCCTCCACCAAAGCAAATCCAAAGGAAACGTAAAAAGAAAAATCCATTAATCCATGTTCAAATCCCAATGAAAAGTTCAAATAAATCCATTGTCCAACTATGTACAATCCATTGTCAAGGGTCCATGAGCCCAACGAAAGAAATGAAACCTACCTAAGAAACTACCTAAGAAAAAAACTATATACAAATGTGTGGGGCATAGTCCAATCGCCCCAAATCAAAGGAAAATGAAAATGAAACCTAACACTAAAAACTATTTACAATGGCAGCAGGCTAGTCCGACGGCTCACTTTTGAATGTCCCGGGCCAGGGCATCATCGAACTCCCGCTCAATGTCCTGGAGGCGGTCCTCTTCCATGGCCCTGAGGGTTCGCAGGGACGATGACATGTTGACCTCCAACTCCCTGAGAAATGCCTCAAGGCACTTGGCCCGCCTCAGTGCCCTCTGCATGGAGTTCTCCGCCCTGACCATTGTGAGCCGTACCTCTTCCACTCGCTGCCGCTCCGCATCTATGGCGTGGCCCAACCGCTGCCACACGGAAGACACTTGTAATCCTGGGTCTTCCTGCCCTCTGGCCGATGCCTGCCCCTCCGATGTCGATGGCCCCGAGCCATCATGGCTCCCACCTTGTTGCTGCTGCTGCTGTGCTTGTGCCCCTGCTTTTGCTGCCTGCACATCCTCCTATGGCTGGGGTGCAGTTGTCGTGGTGGCCACCCCTACTGGATGTCCGACTCCCGACTGTGGCAGGGATGTGTCCCCCACCAGCCTGGCCGCTGGGTCAGAGGCAGCTCCACAGGGTACCCAGGTGATACATGGGTGGGAAGATGGCACAGAGGACGACTGGCGCGTAGGGTGTTCAGGTGAGGAGGGGGTTGGAACAAGGTTCAGCAAACGGAGGAATTCAGCACTGGTGACCAGTCCCAGTAGGTCAACGCAGTCCATGAGGCATTCGAGTTGACATGCAGTGTCTTCATGAAAACACTGCAGGTCACCTTGCATGCCCCGTTGACGCAACGCCATCCTACTCAGGACAGGCTCATCCCAGTCCCGGATAGCCACGTCTGCAGGGAGTGGAAGGCCAGTTGTTGTAAGCGGATCCCCTCCCTGAAAACGGGTCTGGACGTAGGCATCCCTGCTGGTGCGGGATGATGTAGTCACAGGATCGGGGACAGGATTACACACAGGCACCTCGTGGTGGCCTGTGCTGCCTCCTGTCCCTGCACTGCACCACTAGCACCAGTGGAATCCCCACCTCCAGACCCCGTGCTGTGTCCCTTCCACGGCCTCCTCTCCTCCTCCACCAAACCCCCCACCAACCTGGATGACTCCATGCCATCTTCCTCTGTCGGACCCTGTGGGGTCTCAGCTGCCCCTTCTGCTGCCGAGGAGTCCACCTCCAACCTCCGCCTCTTGGACCTACCCTCGGCAGCTGCGGCCTGGGACGCGGCACCAGACTCCTCACTCCCTGACAAGATGGCAACCTGGGAGGGGAGCCAGGCCTTGCGTTTCTGGCTGGTGGTGCAATCCCTGCCACTCTGCTCCACTGCACCCTCTCCTCCCTCTTCATCAGTTGACGCTGCAGACAGGAAGAGATAGAACACACGCATCAGGGCACTGGACAATGGACTGATACACACATGACAGTTGTACATGAGTGTCAGTGTCAAACTTCAGACATGGCATCACACTCCCCAACACACATGTCATTTCAACTCACACACATGATCAATTCAACAGCATTATTCCACCAGGCAGCACCATCCATACACAAACAACAGCACGAGCAGCCGAAGGTGAGCTTGATGTCACATGAAACACGGGGAGTGCACAACACATGCACGCAGGCCACCACACTTAAATGCATGTGTACATATCCACCAACTGTCACAGTGATGAGATTGCCATCCATGTCACATCTGCCATTCAGCCTTCTACATGTCAGTGTCACATGCATCCATGTTGCATCATAGTTGTACACTTGTCAAATACACACACATGCACATGTACACAGTGCAGATACATGCAGCTGGAACCACCATCCATGTGTGACACCACAACCATACCAACGTGCATACACAGTAATTCAAACATGTGGGCTCCCACAGCTGCATTTGCACAGCATGCTTACCAACACATACATCATCCATGTGTCTCACACATGAGAGGACTCACATGTGTCAGCCTCACGTCCCTGTACATACACATCCATACACGGCCCTACAAAAACACATGTGCAACCTGCACACTACTGGCACACCACAACACGCACAGTGTCCAATCAGTATGCATGTACACTTACCACTCGACTCCAGACGGGTCTGCCTCTCAAGGACATGGATGTGGAGCGCTGGGCGTGTGCATTCCAGGACCCTCATTTGGTGGTCCGACAGGTGGTCCCGGCACCCCTTCGCAACTGCTGCCTTCAAGAGGCGCTGGGCCTTGTCGAGGGTCCTGGGCCTGAAGTCCTCCCAGCGCTTCCGGACATGTTTGATGTTGCGGACTGCCACCCCCTGCTCGTTGATGGCAGTCATGATGTCCATCCAGATCCTGGTCCGTCCTTCATTGTCGGCGCGCAAACTTCCAAAGAGGGCATCATACTGCCCCAGGACTTGCTCCATCAGGACACCAACTTCCCTGGCACTGAAGCTGGTGGCCCTCTGCCTCTCTGGCTGGGGGTTGCCAGTGGTGTCAGATGGTGTTGTGCCCGACATGGCAACCCCAGAGGCAGGTGTGGGTGGGCAACTGGGACTTGGTGCTGGGCTGTGGAGGGATGGTATCCCAGTTGGTAGGCTTCAGTTCCAGCAGGGGTGGTCACAGCAACTGCACCCCTGGCTGACGTGCAGGCAGTAAATAGCAGGGCACGTGGGCAGCAGGCAGGCAGCAGCAGATGGCAGGTGGGAGTGTGCTCAGGGCTCTGGGGGGCAGGAAAATGGCCTTTGGGCAGGAGCGTGGTCTTCCGTGTGTATTTGTGTGGCCAGCTTGATATGGAGTGATTTGGCACGTGAAAAAATTGCACGTCAGCATGTAATTCGAGGAAAGGCCCTTAGCGTGTAAGTGCGTCAGTGACGTTAGGCGCGCAGGCGTTGCCCACAACATGGGTGCATAGTGAATCAGCATGTGAGAAAACTGCATGACACCGTGCTATTGGAGGAAAGGGCCTTAGCGCGTAAGTGACGTTTCACGTGTGGGCTGGCTTAAAAGGTACGAGTATCACGCTATTTCCTTGTACGTGCTTTTTGTGGAGAGCGAGCAAGTGTATCTTGTACTTTTTGTCGGTTCACACGCGATTACTTCACAATGTTTCAAGTTCGTACTCCCTGTTTCCTCAGACTGCGTTCTATTCTTCTTTTGGCGGGGGTGTTGCCTACGCGCACACGCACGTCTTTTTCATGTTCTTTTCAAGGCAGACGGTGCGTCGCGCATGTATTTTCCAACTGTGGTTACCCCCGTGTGTCGCGTACCCCTTCAGAGGTCATTGTAGGCTGTGTGTAACACGCGTATGCTCATTTTTGTGTTTCTGGGTGCCACAGCATAGTGCAGGTTTATTTTTCCATGCACGTGGTCTACCAGGGGTTGCATGCACGTGTGCTTTTGTTTTTGGGGTGCCTGTGCATTGCGTGACCCGTCATCTTCCCCCAGGGGTCACATACAGCCTTGCTACAGCACTAGGGTACGAATTCCATCTAGTACCCAACACCTTTCACCCCAATTGCCCAGGACAATTGTTTACTGCAACTCCCATACGCACAACAACATCAGTGCCATGGTTGGGAGGTGACCAAGCAGTAAGGGAGGCAAAGGTGGCCGACCTCCAAAAGGTGGGCGTGGTGGGCATGATAGGGGGCGTGGCCAGGATTTGCAGGGTGCCCCTAGACCCCCGTGTGTGGAGGACCAATCAGGGACACCCATGCCCCCCCATCGTTGTGGGAAACGTAGCTGACACCATCCCAGCTCAGCCCTTGTTGGACCGGCCCATTTTGGCACCTGAACCGGCACAGGATGACTCCCAGGCTGACTTCCAGGTCAGCAAGTCTAAGCCATGTTTGGCGGTGCAAGTTGCTGTCACCAGGCCACGTGGATCTGGGGCAGCAATGTCATCTGCTGCCCCAAGTAGGCAGGGTGGGGAGGCTGCAGGGGCAGCTGCAGCTCTATCCACCCCAGCTCTGAGTCTCCGAGCCGGGACAGTGTCGGTCCAGGTCCATCAAACCGACGTTGGCCCTGCCAACGTCACCCTGCAGCAAATGCCTGCACCAAGACATATGGTCATTGTTTATTCGCACACTTCTAGTACCCAGTCCACCTGCGCTTCTCCTCCTACTGACCAGAGCGGTGTAAGCCACTCAGGATCCACACCACCTTTGAAAAAGAAGAAGAAGGGTGCTCTGGCACTACAGGCTGAGACCCCAGACACGGCTACACACTCCGGCACGTCAAGGAAGCCTAGCTTTAATGGCGCCGAACTTGATGCACTTGTGGCCTATGTGTCGGCACATAGCCGCGAAATGGTGGTGACTGCAGGGTGCAAGACCACACCTGGTCAACGTAGGGCACACTGGCAGACCATCATGGACCACATTAGTGCCCTTGGATTTGTGAAGCGCACAGCTGATGATTGCTACAAGCGGTGGAATGACCTGAAACACAGAGCAAAGAACAAGCTTGTCTGAAATCATGCCTCTACTCTGGTGACTGGCAGTGGGTCTCCACCAGAGGACAACCAGCTCACTGAACATGAGTCTGTTGCTGGAACCTTCGTCAGAGGAACAGATCCAAGGCGTGGGAGACCTACCAGATTACGACGCATTATCCAGTGACTGCACATGCATGTGCGTGTAATCCATGTGTATGTTGTTTGGGTGACGGGTTCTGATTGAGTGCCAGGTGAGGGTATGTACTCCTAAGTGGTATGGGTCACCCATGTGCTTCCTCCAAAACATTCACCAGCCTTGGATTTGGGTATGACAGTATCCCTTCTGCCCACAGTAGCCAATTAGCGCCACAATACTTCAGTTGCCCTTGAACTGTCATCTTGCTACAACATTGTTCTGAATTTTTCAGTGTTTATTCAGGCTGATTGTTTCAATTCTCCCATTTTTGCAACACATTTTTCAGCCCTAATGCCACATATGTGACATACTTCTGTCATTGATTACACCCCACATTGGCCCACATTTGTTGCCTTCTTATGTGAATGATTAGACCATTCAGGCTGATTGAGTATTGGCCTGCTCACATTCAATTTTGGGGCCTGTTTGAATGTGGAACATGATAGTTGTTTCCTGTCATGTTGAAGTGACCAACCATTGATGTGTACATCTGCCTGCGATCACTGTATTATTGTACACTGGATGTGTTGCAGTGTGTGGCACATGCGTATTTTGTCACACTATTTAGCATTTTTAATCTCATCATGCCCATCTCGCATGGATGGGTAACAGTACTCATTCACCCACATATGGCTGTACTTGTCAAATGTACCATGGCTAGGCTACATGCCATCTGTGTGCTGGCATGTGTCATGTATGTGTATTGGACATGCCACTCACAGGCTAATGTGTGATGCCAGTGCTACCCAGCATGCAGCAAATGTGTTGCTTTTCCATCTTGGTGTCCTCAATGTCTGCTTTTTGCCTCCCCTTCCAACTCATTGACAGTGCATGTATGCCAGGTTTATTGTCATGTGGGACATGTGTAAATCATGTACTGGATATCTGGCTTGTCAGGCCAATGTGTGGGCTATGGTGATCATGCCTGTTTCCATTTGTTGTCTTTCATGTTTTTGCAGGTGATGACGCACTTGATGCTTTTGAGGTTGAGGAGATGGTGCAGACTCAGGAGGAATCTCAGGCACGACCGGGCACCAGTGGAGGACGTGGTGTGGTGGTGGGTGAAAACCCAATCTTATTGCAGTCCATACTATCCAGGGGTGTCTCTGGGTGCACCTCCCCAGACCTCTATGATTCAGGTGCTGAATCGGATGATGAGACTTATGTGCTGTCGCAGGTGAGTGTTTCTGGCAGGGATTCTGTTCTGTCCAACCCACCTGCACCAGGGGTAGAACCCTCTATGGGGATGTCAGTGTTGGTAACTCCGCCTTTGGCGGTTATGGATGCAGGGTCACACTCCACAACATCTGATCTTCCTGGGCCAGCAAATCAGAGGGGGAATGCAGTCCTGCAGCCTCAGGCAGTGCCGGCACAGCAAGGTGCAGATCGCCTTGCCCCAAACAGGTGTGGTGCCCGCCGACGCGGTGGCCGTGCGACACCAGGCAATACTGTATGGGAAAACTCCATGTACGTTATAGCAGCACAACAGGGAGCATCAGTTGAAATGATGGCTCAGGCAATGGAGAGGGTGGCCACTTCCATTCTCCCCCCTGAAAGGCAGATGGAGCACCAACAGCAGGCAATAGACTCCATTTGCCAATCACACAGGGAAAACATGTTGGCGTCCAACAGGGACCGACGGGCAACACTGGAGACTCTGCGGGAAGCCATTTCTGTAGAGTCACAGGGCCACAGGGAAGCCCTGAGGTTAGAACTCCTGTTCCACAGGCAGACTCTAAGTGAACTTGAGGCTTCCAAAAATTTAAAGTCAGAACAGCAGCTGGAGCAGCTCACAGGTTCACTCTCAGCTGAGCTGCACGCAACTCGGGAGGAGATCCGGCCATCACGCGAGGCCATGCGTGCAGAAATGCAGGCAACCCGTGAGGTGCTGCATGGGGATCTCTGCACTATCATCCTCCAGATTCAGACCTTCAACACCTGCATGCTTGCTGCCATGGAGGACCATACCAGGGCTTTGCGTGGGCTGCCTCCCATACCACCACCACCTCCTGATGCAGAAGCAGAGGGTGAAGAGAGCGACAGCAGCAGTTCTCCCACAATAGCGTAGCCGTGCAGGCCATGAGCGCATGGAGGTATTTTTTTTTCCGCAACATCCACGCAGGTGGGTGTTGGTGTGCATCCTGTCCTCGAACCTCCTGGGTGGCCTCCCCCCCTTCCCCCTGGCCATTATTTTTTTTATTTTTATTTTTTACAGTGTGCTGCCTTGTGTGGCTCCTGTGAGCATCCACTGTGTATTCCCACTGGGCACATGCAGGCTTGTCCTGTGTTTGGGTTAGATGCTTGGGTTCCTGACACACACACCCCTCCTGCTTCCCTTTCCATGGGCTTGCAAAGGGTGTGACCAAGTGACAGTGACTTACACAGTGACATTGGGCTCCCATGAGATGTGTGGGTAGCAGGTAGTCAAAACTGTGTGTACATCCCTAGTGGGGATTGTTGTTGTATTGAACACTGCATGGTGTATTGATATGTGCTTGTGCATCTATGTCTTCCTCCTTATACACAGGTACCATCTTCATGTCTTCACAAGGCCGTCTCCTTTGCGGATGCAGTTCATGGTGTATGCAGTACACTGACACATTTGCCTGACGTCAACACTCTGCAGTTGGAAGGGGTGGAAGTGCTGACTTATTCAGGTTGTAAAAATTGCACTACTTTGATTTGTTACTGTCATATTTTGGCAATGTTTCATCCTGTGTTGCTGTATTGTGTTGCTTGTAAGTATTTGGTCATGTGTGCTGTATTGTTATTGATTACTGGGAGCATATTGTCTGTGGCCTGTTTCCATTTGGGACAGTGCACTTTGTGACACTTGTGTCATGTGTTGTGCATTCCTTTGTTTGCTTTCACATTGCATGACATGCCATGGTGTGTTGGGTAGCGGAGATTGGGAGGGGTTGGGTGATATGGCGCTGTTTTCATGTTCTATTTTGCAAGGGGGTAGTCATTCAAGCAGCATAAATGTGTGTCTTTTTGTGACACAGCATTGGTTGTCTTTAGGTAGGTAGGGATGCACACAATGTAACACTTCCAGGTGACCAATATCAGGCTGGTATGGTTGTGACAGTTGACTGTCCCTTATGTCATCACCATTGATTGTCAGCTGGTATGTACCAGGGCTGTGTGCACTCCACAGGGGTGTGATTTTAGGTGAAGTAATTAGCCACCAGCTGCGTACGGAATGCCTCACCACGTGCCTTTTCCCCTCCCATGCTCAGCAGCCGTTCATGTGGTTGGGGATATGGGGGCACCACCATGTCCACCGGCAGGCCCCGGCGGGTTGCAACGTTGTGCAGGACACATGCTGCCACTATGATCCTGCACACTACTGGGGGCGTGTATAGCAGCTGCCCACCAGAGCGGTCAAGGGGAGCGAAAGCGTGACTTGAGCACTCCGAATGTGCACTCCACTATGCCCCGGGTTGCAATATGGGCTGTGTCGTATCTTACCTCGGGTGGTGTGGTGGGGTTCCGAATTGGCATCATCAGGTGGGTGCTCAGAGGGTAGGTACTGTCCCCTGGGGATGTGATGATGGGTATCATTAGTGGGGTTGTGACATTACTCGGTATCTGACATGCATGCATGTGCAGAGGCTTTTATACTCACCAAGCAGCCATGTATCGCTATGCCGCCCAGCTTCTAGGTCCCGATTTAGGGTTGACATTCTGTAAATAAAACTCATGGGTGGACCCTGGATAGTTGGCATATACTGAGGTGATGATTCCCTTGGCATCACATACTACCTGCACGTTGATGGAATGCCAGTGCTTGCGGTTTCTATAGATGTGCTCAGTTTCCCTGGGAGGACGTAGAGCCACATGGGTGCAATCAATGGCACCTAGCACTTTGGGGAAGTGTGCCACCCCTTAAAAATCCTGGACGGCAGACTGCCTTTCTGTAGACAGCGTGACTGCTTGGCCTGTGGCAGCCCCCCACTATGGCACTATGTCCGCTGAAATGAACCAGTGGCCAAGAAGTGCAGTACATTGAGCACCTTTTCCAAGGGACTCAGTGCTTGGGAGCACAGGGTGGGTGATGTGAGGTTGAGTATTATGTGAGGTGGAAACCTGTACCTCCCATACACCTGGTCATCAGGCATCCCAAAAAGGCTGGTCCTGGGTGTAAAAATTCTGGCCCTAACTATCCTCCTCCTCCTGCGGTGTCCCACGACCACTGCGAGGAACGGTATATTCATCGTAGCATTGTTTGTTGTTTGCGCGCACTTTTATGCTGCGCGGGTCCGCGTACGCCTGCATCCTACTGGCATACGTGTTTCCGGATTAGCGCATCTTTTTAGTGCACGCGTTTCCCCTGTTCGATTCCATGAATACGTGTTGTAGGCGCGCATGTGGGCGTTCTGCGCATTTGCCTCCTGTACTTCCCCTGTAACGCCCACATTTTCACGCGTTGTTCCCCATTCCGCGTGTTACGCCCCGTGTTACGCCTACTTTTGTTGTGTGTAGCGCGCTATGTGCACTTTCGCTGTGCGCGTAGTGCAGGCCGTTTGATGACGTGTGCGCCTGCGTGCACCACGCAGGATTTTAGCGCACATCCCAGTATTTACACGCGCACTGACTTCCATGAATCAATTTGCGCAGCTTTCGCACGCTTGCACTGCGATTTTTTTTGCACTTGCGCTGCGATTCGCACGCTTTCGCACGCTTGCGCTGAGATTTTTGGCGCACATTTATTCCATTAATCGGCCTGTATATATTTTGAACAATTGCATTATTATTTGAATTGAATACATACATGCAGCACAATACAGAATGCCGTATTCATCACGGGTCAGCGTGAGCAAACAAAGCTGGCAAATACAGTAGAGTAGAAAGCTCAGAACAAAATTCGGACTCAATAGAAAATCGAATTTCCAAAAGGAAATGCACAGAAAATAAGAAAAAAAGGAACAACGCTTCAAGTGGTGGGGGAGATTTATCACAGGTCACTTTAGTAATGTTGACAACTCAAGTTCAAATAATTAAAGTGTTACTGGTGATTTGCATTACCCCTGGTCCTACTCTTCCTCGGCATACAGTCTCCCATCCCCGAGCCTGAAATCCCCTTGAATGTTTTAAGCCTTGCATGCCTGGCCTTATGAGGAATATGACCTCCTCTCCGCCCACAAGCCTACTGTTATGTATGTTGTTAAGTTATGTTAAAGGTTCTTATACTGCGCAGTTTCACTTGGCGCTGTGGCAGATCTGTAAAGCACTCTGTTAGGGGGGCAGGGGGTGTAGGTTAGGACACCCAAAACAAAAAGGACACATACATCCCATCATCAGATGGTAAGTTAATCTCATCCAAGTACTTAATTATGATGTATACCAAAGCCAAACAGATGGAGTCCGAATGTCAGAAATTCAATACAAGTACACTGCTGGGCACACACAGGACCAACTTGAACCCTCAACTACTCGTGACTTGAGTGTGCTTTAAGATGTCTCTGTACTTTCACCTAGAACCCCAAAGTCCAGGAGGAAAGCTCATGGGATACACCTATACGGTCGCCTTGGGAACAAGAACATGATATGCAACATGGTCTTGATCCACAGTCCAGTGTTTTGAAGGTGAAGTAGTCTGTGATTAAGCGCAATATAAATTAACCATGATAAATAAACAAATAAATAATCCTACTGTGCATCTTACCATGGGAACCCTGGGCCATCACTATTTCTTCTTCTTCTTCTTCTTCTTCTTCTTCTTCTTCTTCTTCTTCTTCTTCTTCTTCTTCTTCTTCTTCTTCTTCCTTCTCTACCCTCCTTTTCCCATCACATCAGCCTTCCCTCCCCAACCACTGGAATACAGTCACTATTAACCCGGATCTAGCCAACTTTCTTCTAAACTCACTCCCAGCACTCAGTCCAGGAAGACCCAGTCCCCCATTGAACCTTTCAATCATTGGCTCTCCAGTGCCCTCATCCACCTCACTCCAACCAGATGTACCTCTCAGAGACCGGGCCCCAACCCCTCGTGGTACACAGCCCACCTCAAATCATCAAAACCATCAAGCACTGCCTGGCGCGGACATGGAGAACCAAACCCGTGCCTCAAAAGAAATCATCTCTTGCAAGACTGAGCAGGGCCTACCGGTCAAAAATTAGAAAAGCCCAAAAAAACTTCTATGCACACCGAATATCCAACTCCTGTAGCCCCAGCCAGGAACTGCCCAGAATCATCACAGAATTCTAGATGCCAAGCTGCTCAACCCCCTCCCTCCAACTCCCAATTACTCTGCAACTCTCTGTCTGACCACTTTCACAATACTGCTATTAATAGACACTGTTCCATTCACACTCCCACCTCTTCCTGTTCCCAACCAAATCCAAGCCCTACTTCCCCATCTATGCCAGCATTCTCTTCTTTCACCCCCATCTCATACCCTGAGTTCATCTAACCTTTAGCTCAAAGCTGACCTTCAGGCTCCCCAGGAGACTCCTGTCCCCTTCGTAAGAACATCCTAACAACAACATGTGCAGGTAGCATTGAACGTTCCATCATCAACAAGCCCCTCTCCTTAAGCATTTTCCCGGATACCTTCAAAACTTCTTAAGTCAAACATCTCCTCGGAAGACCCTCCCTCGACCACTCCCTTCCCTCCATCTACCACCCTTTTTCTAACGCCTGCTTCATTGCCAAACTATTGGATTGCACTGCGTACAAACAGCTGGGCCTCTTCACAGAAACCAACAACCTTCTTGACCCAGCCCAAACAGGTTTCAGACCCCTCGAAAGAACTGAGTCCTCCCTGGTGTCGGTTTGGGAGGTCTCAAAAGAAACAGCAGATTCGGAAGGATGCCCAGTGCTCATCTTCCTCGACCTATCTGCCGCCTTTGACATCATTGACCACATCATACTCGCAGACAGGCCACACTCCTTAGGAACCAAAGACTCTGCTGTATCATGGTTCTCCTCTTTCCTCTCTAGCTGCTTGAAAATTATGCTCCTCCCTCCCTTCTCACCCGAAAGGAGTCCTGCATGGAGCCTCCCGTCTCCCCTCCTCTTCAATATCTACTTAATCCCAATCCCTGCACTCATCCACTTCCATAACCTGATCTGCTACAATAATGAGGATGACTCCCAGATCATTCACAAGATCCATAAGATTCCAGCCTCCCCCGTCCGGATCTCTCCTCCTGCCTTTCTGAAATTGACCATTGGGTGGCAGTCAACCATCGCCTCCTCAACCTCGGCATAATGGAAATCCTAACATGTGGCAAATCCTCTCTACTTCCCCAACCTATCCCCTGGCCACACTCCTTAGGACTCACTCCTGCAACATCCACTTCTGTAAAGAATCTCGGATGCATGCTGGAATCAAATCTATAATTTGCCTACCACATCAACTCCATGTCCATAACCTGCCTCTTCAACATATGCATCCTCAGATGAATCTTCCCATACCTCTCCTACCCCCACAGAATCTCGGCTATGCTTCCCTTCCTCCTCTCCCGCATAAACTTTGCAAACTCCCTTTACTTAAGTGCTCTGGCATACCAGCTTAGGAAGCTCCAAATAATCCAAAGTTGACCATCTCCTCCTTGTCCTCTCACCAAGTAAACATATTAGCCCAACACTCTGAGTGCTAAACTGGCTCCCTAATGGCCAAAAGTACTAGTTGTATAGCCATGTGCATCACTCACCATGCCCTCCATAGCACCGGAGGCAAATTCCTCCAGGATACGTTCACACAGTATTAACCCACGAGAAACATCAGATATAATTCTGCCCTTCTCCTTGTTATCCCTCATTACAATTCCACCAGATTGGGAGAATCCTCATTCTCCATCCAAGCCCCGGCCATCTTGAACTCCCTTTCATGCCACATCCACTGCATTGACAACTATCTCTCATTTAGAAAGCCCCTTAAAACTTTGCTATTCCCTACAGCAAAATTAATTCTTCTTCACCACCCCTATTTCTATCAATACGGCATAATTTTTATGCATCAGTCTCACTCACATCAAAACACCAACAAGTCACATGTGCATACAACTACAGGCAGATGCCGGCCATTCTAGCGATGGCCTGCCTGACTGACATGAAATGCTAACAAGTCACAAGTACATACAAATACAGATGGATCCCGGCTGACGTTGAGGTAGTCCACCCTACACACATCAAACAACATCAAGTCATAAATGCATACACCTGGAGTCAGATGCTGTCTAATTCTCAGCCTGATGTGCACTCACCTCCTGTATATAGCTCATGACAGTTTGAGGGTAGCCGGTACCTTACTAAAGAAAAATATTAAGATAGCCCCCGGGGCACAAAATAAGAAGTTGGGCCCCCATCCATTATACCCTGCCTTTGCTCCACATATAGAGGATCCACACTGTTAGCTTATCAACTGTCAAAAGATTTATGGGGATTTCGGATAAATACACTCAGAAGATACTTGAAAATGGAACTATAAGTTCCAGGACGGCATTACGATTTGAAGATGTATTTTGGCCAGCATGTTCTGTCCCAATTAGAGATAACGCAGCCTTTACAGATGACCTTAGCACCCAACTACTTCAAAAACAAGGCTCCACCCGAGCCTCAAGATGATCTGATCACAGAGAGAGATGAAAGATAAGCTCCATCTGAACTTAAGGTAAGTATAATGCACCACTGCAATGGACATCTGCCGCAGGCATGGCGATCCATCCACACACATTACAATGCACATACAGCTATGACAAATTTGGTCTAGCTGGACAATTATGTCTTCACCTCCTTACACCAGTCTTGCCTCAACACCTCTTCGATTAAAAAACAGCGACTACCCACGACAACATTTAGTCTAGCTGGACGTATAATGAATCTCTTGATCTAGCACACTCTCACGACCTGCCTTAGCACCCATGCAGGTGCCTGATCTCTTGAGTTGCTTACTGGAGCCTAGCCAGCCCACTTAATTCCTGACCTTTGCCAAATGCATACGTGCATTATAAGCCTTTTCTGAGAATTCTCCCACACCTGGACTTCGGTCCCCGACTTCGGTCCCTGAGGCCGTTCCCACCACAAGTACGATGAGGCCATACAAATGGGAAGAGGTGCTATATAAATGACTACTACTACTACTACTACTACTACTACTACTACTACTACTACAACAACTGCTTCAACTACTTCTGATGTTGATGTTCCCTATTGGACATCACCTGCCACCTCAAAAAGAAACAGATCCAGACCCTGTAGGTGCACCTGTGGACAGATTTCTTGGACTGCAGGTTGCCATGGTCTCCCTAAAGACTAGGGGCAGATTGCCATACTCAAGGAGATGTGATCCCCAACTCTTTCCACCTTCTACTCGATGCAGGGGAGGTGGAGGCCCAACTAGAAGATCAGCTTAACAGAACACATCATCTGCTCCCAGGGGGTAAAATTAGGGGGTTCAGTGAAACACCTAGAGCAAGATTCCCAGAAGGAAACATGTGGAAGCTCTTCTGAGAGAGGCCCACACCTGTCCCACTCATTGGGCTGGTGATGACTATGATATCCAACCTAATGTGCACCCCATATAAATAGTAAACAAAAAGAGTAAAGCGATCATTACCATGCCTGCGACCAAGAACTTGTACAGCCACTTCCCAACCCATAAAATGATCTCCAGTTGGAGTGCCAGTTTCAGAAGCTAAAGGACAGACCGATATCTGGATGCATTTTAGGGAATAAAAAGAAATATTGAGTTCTAAGGCATGTACTGGCCAAATTCCACAGTTCAAGGCCATTTTGCCAAATGACCAAGAGTGGCTTTGTGACAGATTGTCATTTGGCAAGGGTGTACATCCCTTGCTTTTTTGATTGCTATTAAATGACTAAAATGATGCGGGCAACTCAATCTCTGAAAGGTAATCTTCTTATCAGATGCCCTTTTCCTAAGCTCAATGACAAACACATAGTATGTACTTCTGCAGTGCCTGTGGCACAGATTAGGGTCAAAGGACATAAGTGCCAATTTTACAGCTGCAGGAACAGCCAAGTGTCTGCAGCACAGGGGCTGCATTTAAGACATGCATCCCTGTACCAACAACCCATAGTTATGAGTTTACTGTCCTGGTGGCATATACATCTTTGAAAACAAGCATTAACAAAGCCAACAGTTTGGGCTTTTATGTAGGCTTGGGAAAGGCATTTGTCAGGCACCGCTCTAGTGGTATTAACTTGCCATCGATGGTAGCAGTTGCAAAAAGGTGCCAGTACCTTGGCATCTAATAGCAGTGCCTGGCAAATTCCTAATTCTTTTTTTTTTTTAACTTTGTTTATTTTAAATCAAGGCAGGATGGTAAATACACACATTACAAGCAATGCTTTTCCAGGCATGTTGATCCCCAGTCCTTATTCCCCCCACCGGGCTTCCTCCCTCCCACCTCCCTCTGGCCTCTCCACCCCTCAGTTTTGGAGGTGGAATTTTCCCTCCTGGGTTACCCAGTTCGCGCCTTAGCGTCTATGTGTCTTCCTTAGGGTTCTCTTGGTTTTTCAGGATCCATCGGGCCCTGATCGGTTTATAGGTCCGGGCGGGGAAGCACTGGTCGTATTCAAGCACTGGGCCCCAAATATTCTGGAAGCGATGAAGAGTTCCCGCCTGTGCTGCCGTCACCTTCTCCGCAATCAGAATGTCCCAGAGTTTAGTCCACCATTGGGCTATGTGAGGGCCTTCTGGGGATTTCCAGGCTCGGGCCAACACTGTTTTCCCCGCCAGTAGGCAGTGAGTCAATAGTTTTGATCTGGTCCCGGAGCGCGGGTAGATCGCGGGGATCTGGGCTCCCAGCAAAACTGGTTCTGGTTCCAGAGGAATCGCCATTCCCGTAATTTGTGTGATGGTCTTCAGGCATATCCTCCAGAACTGTGGAATCTTTGGGCAAGCCCACCACATATGGAAAAAGGAGCCTGGGTGGCCACATCCTCTCCAGCAGGCATGATCCACTTGTGGGTTCATGTGGTGAAGTCGAAGGGGCGGGTAATACCACCGCAGCAGCACCTTGTACGCACATTCCCTGTTGGTAATGCAGGTGGAAGAGGTGTGTGTTCTGGTCCATATGTCCACCCAGGTTTGGTCCTCTATTGGATGACCCAGGTCCGCCTCCCACTGGGCCATACAGCGGGTCTTTGTGGACAGGAAGTCGCTTAAGAAGCGCCTATATAGGGTGGATACCCTGCCCTGGGTCGGAAGGTCCCCCAGTGTGAGTTCCAAGGCGGTGGGTGGGCGTGTCTGCTTGCAGAGTTTTGGGGTGTGAGCACCAGTGGCGTAGCTGGATATAAGTGAATCTGTCCCTTTCCTGGAGTTGGAACTTCTCCTTACATTGGTCGAAAGTGAGGGGTATCCCTCCCATATATAGCTGGTCTATAGTCTCCAGCCCACCCTTTATCCAGTTCCGAAAATTGTGGGGATTCGCTCCGGGTGAGAAGGATGGGTTATGGAAGACCGGGGAGCATGGGCTCAGTCCTCTTGGCACTCCCTTTGCTTTAGCGCCCAGTCCCAGGAGCTAAGTGTATGTTTAGTTGATAGAAGGAGGTCTCCCCAGTGTGTTCTGAGGGGGGGCAAGATGTGTGGCAGAAATCGCAAGGGTAGGGGCACTTGTGATTGTTCCAGCTCTACCCATCTAGGGCGGTTTGTTATATTTTGCCATGCCTGAACCTGTGCTAGTTGTGCTGCCACTCTATAGGCCTGCAAGTCCGGGACCCCTAGTCCTCCTAGCTTGGAGCCCTCCAGCATCGTTCTGAGAGGGATTCTCGCTCTCTTACCTTTCCAAATGAATTTCAGCATTTGCCTTTGGATATCCCTGAGGGTTGGTGTGGGAATCGCTACTGGAAGGGAGGCGCAGGCATAAAGGAACCTCGGAAGTAGGTTCATTTTACATGCTGTGATGCGCCCCAGCAGTGAGATCTCTTGGGTCTCCCATCATTTCAAGTCACCTTCCAGTTCTTTCAGTAGCCGGGGGAAGTTGGCTTTGTATGTGTCTCTTGGGTTAGCCGGGATGTGGACCCCTAGGTAGGGGATGGCCTTCTTCACCCATGTCATCGGGCACATCGCAGTCAGTGGCTCCCGTTCTGCTGGGGTGAGGCCGATGCCCAAGGCCGAGGATTTGTCGAAGTTTATAGTAAAGCCTGAGACCTCACCATAGGTGGTAAGTTCTCGTATCGCATGTTTCAATGATGAGTGGGCCTCTGAGATCGTGAATAGAACATCGTCCGCATATAGGGCGATTTTGTGTTGCATGGGGCCGCTCTGTAGCCCTTTAATTTGGTTGTTTCCCCTAATCCTTTGGGCCAAAGGCTCCATGGTGAGTGCGAAGAGTAAGGGCGACAGCGGGCAGCCCTGCCGGGTTCCGCATAACAGGGGGATCGGAGCTGAGCTGTGTCCGTTGATTCTCAGGCTAGTGCTATTATAGTTGGCTAGAACCATCGTTTGTAAAGTTGACCCGAAGCCGAAGGCCTCTAGGGTGTGTTTCATAAAAGTCCAATCTACCCGATCAAATGCCTTGGCTGCGTCCAGAGCCACTAAGACTAGTTTCTGGGAGTTCCGGGAGGCAAGGTCCACCAGGTTCAAGGTTCTCCGTATGTTGTCACCTGTTGACCGGTGAAGGATGAAGCCTGCTTGATCGGGGTGGATGATCTTCGGGAGGACGCGATTCAAGCGGTTTCCCAGAATTTTTGAATATATGTTTGCATCAATGTTTAAGAGTGCAATCGGTCTACAGGAGGTCAGACTCCTTGGGTCCTTTCCTGGTTTGGGCAGGAGGATGGTGGTTGATTCCTGCATCGATGGGGTGACTGATCCTGTTTCCCTGAAGGAGTTGAACAGGGTCACCAGGTGGGGGGTCAGTTGTGGCCTGAATAGTTTATAGAACCTGGTTGAAAAGCCGTCTGGTCCTGGGGCTTGTGTTTTAAGCGATTTAATGGCCTCCTCAACCTCCTCCCCTGTAATGGGCTCCTCCAATTCGTCTCTCGCTGTATCGGCGAGACGGGGCACTGCTGCCTTCTGCAGATATTCCATCTGTTGCGGTAGGTTCCGTGGGGTTGCCTTCATGATTTGGGTTAGGTAGTATGTTGCGAGCCGTTGCTTTTCGGGCTCTGAGTACCTTGTGACCCCCTTGGAATCACGCAGACCCGCGATCGTGTTGACGTGTCTCCGCTTGGCTAGTTTGGCCACCAGGAACCTGTTCGCCTTGTTGCCCTTTGCGTAGTATGATTGTTTGGCCTTCGCCATCAGTAGAGCGGTTTGTTCTGCATAGTGGGCTTCTAGCTTTTTCCTCGCTGTTCGTATAATCCGTTGCGTCTTAGGGGACCAGCCTTTTTCCTTGTGGATTGCCTCGGCCTCTCTTAGCTCATCCTCTAGATGAGCTAGCCGGGTCTGGCGTCTGTTCCGATGGTAGGCCGCTCCTTGAGCAATCAGGGAACCCCTGATTATTGCCTTCATGGCATCCCAATTACTCGCTAGCGAAGTGTCCGAGGCTGGGTTTTCGTCAAAGCAATTTCTTATCCCCGTTGCGATCTTGTCTCTCGTAGCAATGTCATTGAGGATCGGGTCGTATAAAGACCATTTACGTGGGTTATTGAGGTTGGGGTTCTGAACCCGGAGTTCCAGGATCACTGGAGCGTGGTCGGATATGGCTCTCGTGCCGATGGAAACCTCTTTGACAGAGGGGAAGGTTTGCAGGGAGATCAGGAACAGGTCGATCCTTGAGAAGGTGCGGTGGACAAACGAGTAGAAGGAGTAATCTCTTTCGTCGGGGTGAAACACCCACCATGAGTCTATTATCTCCAAGGACCTGAACAGCTGGAGGAGGCTGAGTGCCTGGGCGAAATCGCTTGGAGTCGGGGGGTGTGACCGGTCTTTAGTAGGGTCGGGAACCCCATTGAAGTCCCCTCCGACAATCGTTTGGCCCTCCACAAAACTAGCGAGCGTCGTGCCCAAGAAATCATAGAAGTGTGATTGTCCAGTGTTAGGGGCATACACCGAGATTAGGGTGTATAGGTCTCCCATTAGGAGGCATTTGACTGCTGTGTATCGGCCTTCCGGGCATATTTTCGTTTCCAGGATTTGCAGGTTCAAGTCTTTTCTAAAGAGGATCTCTGTGCCTCCCTTTTTGCTTGTTCCAGAGGCAAAAAATTGAAGCGGGAATAGCCCAGAGCGAAGCCGGATCACGTCCGCCGGCAGCAAGTGAGTCTCTTGGAGCATAGCTATCGCTGCGTCTTCGTCCTGGAGTTTTAATAGAATTGCCTTTTGTTTGTTTGGGGAGTTCAGTCCATTAACATATAGGGAGAGGATTCGCAGAACCTGGTGGTCCAGTGGTGTCCCATTCTCTGTCTCTTGGGTTGGGGGGCATTGTGAGCCGGTGATTCAGCTGCCATGTTTGTCGTGAGATCTCGTGATACCATCCTGCACTTGAGGTTTTAACGCAGAGCCCCAACGGGGGGCCGCAACTTTAACTGGCGGGTAGACCGACATTGTAAGTACGGGCGTACCGTTGGCCAACAGGGCCAACTGTCCCATCGCGTATCGAATACTGTGGGTTTCCAAGGAACGAAAGTGGAAAGTATCCTTGGAGTGGGTATGAACCGTGGGTATGGTCCGCCGTCTCCGCCTTCAGAGCACATTAGTCTAAGCGTTAGGTGGCGGATCCGTATTTAGGTCAGGTCAGAAGAGACCAGGGAAAGATGCTGTTGGAACCTAGGGGCGCGGGAGCGCCATTGTTCATCTCTTTCTGTTGCTCCGCTGAGTTGACGACCATGGCGAACGTTTAGGTTTTGGGGAGGGAAGCGGCCCAGAGTCCTCAGATCCCTCCGGCTTTGGCGTGGAAAGTTCCTGGGGAGAGATTTGAGGTATGATTCTCTCTGCATCCTCAAAGTGACTAATCCGGCGTAGGGTGCCTTTATATGTGAATTGTAGAGCCGTTGGAAACAGCCATCTATAGCGGACTTGCTGCTTCTGGAGGAACAATGCCAGGGGTCGGAGTGCTCTTCTTTTCTGAAGGGTGAGTGGTGAGAGGTCCTGATAAATTTGAAGTGGCGTGCTCTGGAAGGTGATTTCCTCCCCTTGGCGGCTAATCGCCGAAATCGCCTCTTTAGTTGTGAAAAAGTGGACCCTGATGATGACATCTGGGGGGGGTCCGAATCTGCCCCTCGGCGCGGGCGGAGTCTGTGGGTCCGGTCTAGCAAGAGCTGAGATTTATCCTCCAGGATCTCGCATTTGTGATGCAGGGTGTCAATGGCTCTTTGCATTTCCCCTAGAGTGGTAGTATGATCCCGAGAGTGGTCTTCGATTTCTCCAAGCCTCTGTTCGACCTCCGTAACCCTTTGGTCTGTCTGTTCGACTTTGGTGGTGAGTTCTGAGAGGCATGAGCGAAACTCCGACTTAATGTCCTCCATGAAGGCTATCAGGTCCCCTTTGGTAGTGAGGGCTCCCCCGTCCTCCTGCGGTTTCTGTGGGGTAAGTTTAGGGGGCTCTTGCTTCTTGCTTTTATCTAATGCAGTAAGCATGGTGGAAATATCTGCACCTTTGCTAACCTTTGTTTGCCTAGACATGATGATCGTTTTGGGCGGTCTTGGCTGGAAGAGTTGCAGCGGGGACCAAAACTGTGGGGGACGGCACTCAGCCCCCTCCAGGTCTGCAGAGTTTAGTGCGTTGTAGGGGTGGGAGGTTGTGTGCTTTTGGCGCCAGCCGCCCAGGAGTGTCCAAGCGTAAGAGTGTGAGCGAGAAGCCGGTGGGAGTAGCCGTGATCCCGCAGTGGTCTAGATCGCTGGCTGGATGAATGGGCCGGGGCGCCCCGGGAAGTACTAGTGCAGGAAGGATCTCAGTGGGACCGGACCGGAGCAGGACAACCCATCGGTGCGTGGAGGGAGGGGGTGTGTCGCTGCGGTATGGCCCGCGAGGTCGAGGCTTCTCTGGGTAGCAGGGATTATCTCGCGGCCTCCGTATTTTCCCCCCTGTCCTCACCGTATGTCGATCGCTGGGGGGAGTCCGTGATCCCTCTGTGGGACCCCCGCGTGTGACTCCGTAGTGCCGCCGGCTGATGCTGGGCGGGGGGCCGGAATCGAGCTTCAGAGCGGGGGAGGGGAAGATCCCATCACTCCCTTGATGTGTGCGTCTAGGCCCCGGGCCCCGCCAGGCAGCGAAGAGGGAGAAGGCTCCACGCAGCAGCCCCCGAGGAAGCTCTCACGTGCACTCCGGGCAACCCTGATATGATCCAGCTGGCTCTGTGTTGGCGGGTCCGTCCGCTCCTCTTCTTCGGCGCTCCAGAGCCCCGTCACCACCAGATGTGTAATATGTTGCTGAGTTCCGGCGAGGCCACCATCTTGGTTTCTTCAGATGGTGACGGGGGAGAGATTCGGCCGCTAAATTCTAGGAGAACGCTCCCACGTTCGGAGGTCATCTTGGGCCAGGTTGTGCCATATCGGTTCCGATTGCCGTAGATGGCATTGGTGACTCGGAAGCTCAATCAGAACCGCCAGAATTTGACGGCACGGGCGGCATCAAGGGAGCGACCACATTGATGCCGCTCCAAGCCACGCCCCTCCAAATTCCTAATTCTTATACAGAAACCAAAACTGTTGGCTTTGCCAATGCTCGTTTTGAAACCACATGATTGAATGACACACAGGGTGCTTATAAATCGATTGGCAGCTCAAAGATTTCCCATGAGGAGGTGCTTTGGGCAGAGAGGGGCGGGAACTGGGTGGGATAAGCTATAGGAATTAGCATAGTATGGCCATGGGCAGTCAATGGGTGGGAAAATAACCAAATAACACATACAAGTTGTGTGTCCCTCCTTATTTGCCATTTTTCCCTATCTGTACTGTAATGCAATAGCTTCAGCATACAAGTATCACAAACAACAGCTAATTACTCTAACAAGACATACCTAAAGTTAGGTATGGCGGATGGTATTTCTCTTATTTATTACAGCCACAGCAATTTGATAGCACACGTGTCAGACCTGTGAGCTCATCTCATTTGTGAAAGGATTACAGGCCCGATTCACAAAGCATTTCCCAATGGGATTGCGCCATCATAAAACACTTCTGTGAATCAGGCCCTATGTGTATTATGTCCAAACACCTGGTGAAGAGTAACCCCTCAAAACTCACACCGAAAAAATACAACCCACTAGGGAAAAAGGCCCAGCACAACTCTTGCAAGGAGAATCATGTTTAATATCACAAAAATAGAAGTATGTGCCAACAAAGAACTCTGCTGCCACGGAGCGCTCAAAAGAATAAATAGAATGAGCAGTAGTTATTAAGGATACACATCGTCATGAGTGACATACATCACATAGGTTACAAATCCAGGTAGCTGGTTGGTGCATCCCTATACACATATAACCTGCTCCATACGGGATGCCAGGTGATTAGTGCCAGCATCTCCTGTCCATCTTCTTCCATGTGGAAACGTTCTTCTTTCATCAGTGAAGTATAAAGCATTAATTGGCAATTGAGTTACACACACAACTCATTATTCTTCAGTTCTACAGTGCACCTGGTACCAAGGACATGAGCAAGGCTACTTTAGAGGTCGCAATAACTACACAGAACTACATGAACCGCAGCGCTCCTTTACCAGAAACACCAGTGCCCCCCAGCTTTCCCACCCGAGGCATACACTTGTTACCTTCTCTCCTGGCACCTTGCAGCACAAATCACATGAACTGATATCGGGGGCAACCAGTCGCTGTTCTTTGATCTTCCTGATCGATTGGTCACTTAACAGTTTTATGGCCACAGGTCTTAGGCTGGTCAGTGTACTCAAATGTTTATGTCTAAAACTTGGGGGTCTCAGGTCATTATAACTTACAGATCTGGACTGGCAAGGGCATAAAGCCAAAAGCCCTCATCTTGTGGGATTGCTATTTGAAGATTCTTTCGGGCCACTCTTGACTTTACTGGGTTCATTCATTCTGGGTTGCATGCACTACGGATATGATACAATAAATGACTGTTTGTGCGTGCGTTCAGGAATTAACTTTACGTGGAGCTGCCAGTGCTGTGAGTGAAGAATGCACCGACACCCTTCTAACCCTCGAGACTAACTATAAACATAAACGCATAGCCATGGCAGCAGGCCTCAATTTCAAAATGGCGAGTGAAGAATGCCCAGACACCCTTCTAACCCTCTAGACTAACTATAAACATACTAGCTTAGCCACGGCAATAGGCCTCAATTTCAAAATGGTGTCTACCTTCTGAAATGGAGTTTTGCTACAAACGTGGTTCTGAGGTTACAATTTGCTACATTTCCATTATAAACTAACTTCTATAAGTGAGTCCCCTTCCCCCCTTTGATCTTCTAACTCTCCAGCAATGCTTCCTTCTACAATCACCTTGTCCTAAATCACTGCAGGACATGGGAATTACGCCCCTGCTCCCCAGCACTGGCCTTGCTACTGCTAGCATGACTGTAGCCCTGGGGATTGCCTCTATTTGTTCCTTTGTGACACAGTAAGACCATCCCCAGAGTGACAGCCCCTCCACAGGAATCTGTCCTGGGAACATGAATGAAAGGGCACACCTATTCACAAAAAGAGTATCTACATACCAGTGTGCTGCATATCTAAAGGCTGCTGATTCTATTGAGAAGGGAAAGGGCAGAATTAATGTAGTCAGAGGAAGTTCTTCACAGCTGGGAGAAGGTTCCACCATCTTATTTCTCTATGTCTCTATCTTTTCTTCCTGTCCCCCCTGCTTCCTTTGTTACAAAGCACTTTGAGTGTGATGTCAGAAGGCAAAGTCCACTTGTTCTAATAACGGGGATTGGAAACCTAAATAAGGCTAGCTTTTGTCCGATTCTCTATGCAATTTTGACTTTAAAATAAGGGGTCTCTCTCTCTCTCCTTCTATGATTCAAGTTTGGACAAACACATAAGGAAGAATTCATTGGACTCTCTTGGGAGGGAGAATACTTAGTGTCCAAGGCAGAGGTGAGCTCTGTCCCTTAAATATGGCCAGGAACTGTTGGAGGTTATTCATTGTTGGGACCAGACCTGCCTCAATGCAGTAACTTATTTAGGCTTTCTGCTTCCCGAGGCCCAAATAAGGGCATGCACCCCCCAACTTTACCCCAGCTCTGCTCGACTATGCACCTTCACCAAGTCCACCCCTTCAACAAACTCTGTCAGCGTTGTCCAAACTGCGCCCCTTCACCCCCATTCTGTGCACATTTTTGGCCCCATAACATTATAAGGATGTGTTTATGGTTGCAGGGATTAGAATGTTTTTGCGCCCTCTCTATTAAATGAAGCCCGTTATCTTCTATGTTATGTTAGTAGAAAGAGTGTTTTCAGATCTCTGCTGCACAAGATTTGGAGAAGGTAGTGTGTTCTACAGTTGAGTGCACTAGAGGTAATTGTTACAGCTAATTGTCTACTTTCGGTCAGGTCCAAAAACAATCTTTAATAGGAAGTGATAAGAACAACTGGACACAAGTGAGAGAAGGTTGGAATGAGGAATTATGGTTTCAATGCGAATATCTGGTTACTCTCATAAATTGCCTGCTGTCACTTTATGAGAAGCACCTAGACTTGTCTGTAATATTAATACAACATACCAGAATTTCTACATCTGGTCTTGTCAAATGGAAATGTTTGCAGATGCAAGTGGTACAAATATGTGGAATTAAAACAACTCAACCCCCTTCTCATGGTTACAGATCTGGTGTTGCCAGGGGGCAAAATGGAAATAAGGCAAGTTACCTGCTGCACCCTATGCACAGTTGGAGTAAAGACAGTCGGAGAAGGTTCTTGGAATCTTTGGCTGTGCATTTCCCACAGTGGAGTAATGGATAATGGGGACCCTGAACATTCATGAATGGGAAGCAACAGCATTCCTCGTAGCTGCAAAATGCAGCTACCTTTTATAACAATTGAAGGGGCACAAGCTGTTTACATCATAGCTGTTTATGCAATTGTTCAAGATTTCCAACATTCCAAGAGTAAAATTGAGCAATGGATCTGGCATTCCAGCACAATATTACCTTTGTGGGTGTGGTTTAGTCTATGGATTGTGCCATCTTGCGTTTCAGGTAATTTAAAATGTTTGTTAACTCAGTAGAGTAAGTTGGACTGTACAATACATAGGATTTTGTTTGAGATGTGTGGGTATAGATATAGATGTCCTACCTTGTTTTTAAAACATAATTAATGTAAAGATTATTTATAAGCATTGTTTGACATACTTTGCAGTTGGTTCTCCTGGTAGTACTAAGCATCAAAGACAGTTGATAAACCCAGCACGGATTCCATTTGCCTGTTTAGCACTGAGCAGCTTCTGTAAAGATGGCACAATGGATATTTTTATGGGATGCCTTTACCGCTGTAAAACAGGGTGTACCTTGAGCACACAGTTTTTGTTCTCCCCCTTCTACGGCTTTGGGCATCTTTTCACAGGTTTCTTGATGCACTTGCGCATTCAGATTTACTCTTCTCCATTTTAACTTCTATATGATAAATTTCATTGCACCTGTTTGGGACGGCGACAGACCTCTGAAATGTTGAACCAGCAAGACAAATTAGTACTTGCTTCTGACCATCATTTTAGTGCCACCTGTGGGAACTCTGTGCTTGATTTAGCATACATATAATATTGTAAAATTATGCATCATTTTTAACCAGAAATCAGATGGAACCCTTACCAGTTGGTTAATTAAGGATGTTTGAGATGCAACCATATTGGGCACAAAGGAAACCTCTACAATTAATGTACCACTGACCCTCACTGCTACACAAGACCCAACTGGTGGAGTGAAGCAAGCGACAGCATGAATACCACAGCTGACAAAGTAGACAATGGAGCACAGCACCAGAGCTTAGTGGATGTGTCTAGTCCCACTGCTCTTGATCCTATAATATTTTCCATTGCTCCACTCAATCCGAAACAAGGGCTACAATATTTCAATAGGCCTGAGGTGCTGAGGCTCTTGTCTAAGATACCAACACTCATGATACTTAGCACCACAGATTATGATTTTATTGAGCAGATTGATGTGAGTGGAAGAAAAGTGACACAACTGCATTGTTCTATTCCGGATACTGTTGCCCTAGTACGCCTACAACAGTCTACCTTAACTGCATTGGGATATTAATTAGATATTAAGGTGCCTGTTGTTTCACCATCTACCTGTTGTGAAAAATGCACTAGAAAGTGTAACATGTTCTGTGCAACCGAGAATATTGTAACAGTACAAACACCAAAGTGCAGTGTAACCAACAATATTGTAAGAGCACAAACACCAAAGGAAAACGTTTTACCCCAACAGTGTCTCTTTCCTTGAACTGAGGTTTAACGATCCTCAGTTGGAATACTAAAGTCAAAAATCATCTGTTCTGCCAAAAAGTTTCCCTGCCCCTATTACTAAGGCACAACATCTTCCTTTTCCAGGAAACATGGATAACCGATAGAGTACATGTTGAAGGTTTTGCAATCCATCAGAAACTGGCAAGAAAGGACATCCGGGGGAGGCCTTATGGTGGCCTGATAATTGGGCTTATGAAATCTGTGGATTCAATACTCCTTCCCACTGGCACTAACAGCAGTAATATCATGGCAGTCGAAATTAAACTGCAAGGCGAGGCCGTAAACTGCAAAATTCTTTTGTTTAATGTATGCAACCCTCCAGGGGGGTTTGACATTCAAGACATTTTTACATGTATCGACAAAGTGTTTGTTGACTGGGGTGGAAGTGTGGATCATGACAGGATTCTCTTGGGAGGAGATTTGAATGTGTCCTGTCCAGACAAATCACTCTGCCACCTCTATGCTAACATCTGCCCATAATCCAGGCTATTACAGCAATAGGGGAATGCACAGGGTTGCCTGTGGGTTGACTCATTAAAGGAATGCAAACTTGTCCTGTTAAATGGCCGTGCTAGTGTGGACAGCCCGGGTGCATTGACCTGGAGGAATGGTCTGAGCAAGGCCACATTGGATTATTATTTTGGAAGTGAGGCCATCTTAGAGAGTGTATTCGACCTGGAAATAGCCTGGGCTGAGAATATTGATCATGCCATATTAAGCCTGACCCTACAGCTCCCGGTGAAATAGGTTTTGGGCTCGTGCATAAAAGATCTAATGCCGAGCCATTCAGCTAATGGAATACATTGGACAGGGGCCATTATAACCAAAGCCACGGCCACTAAACAAGCAGTGGATCAGGATGAGTGGCAGACATATCTTGTTCTTTCAGTGGATGAGATGGAGACCTGGATTGGTTCTCTGACCACTGGTTCAGCATCTGTTGATCCTAGGAGTGTGATTGTGACAGAAAACACAAACAGGAAGCCATTTGATATTGCAATACACAACTCTAAAAGAAACATGTGCAGAGAAATCAGATGGCTGAGAAAGAAAATACCCCCAGTCCATAAACTATGGAGTGAAATTAATAGGGTTAAGACTACCTATTGACACAGGCTTTACCACTGGAAACGTTCAGGTCTGAACATTTGGTGGCAACATATGATTGGTGCCTTTGGCAGTGGAAACCCAAGATCAATATGGCAAATATTGTCTGCTGCCAAGAGGTATCAGGAAAAGCAGATTCTCAGCTACCTGGCTGTGTTTTGTAGATGAAAAGATGAACTCTCAGATGTCGCCCCCGTCCCTCAGTTATTCAGGGGAAGGGGAAATAGGGCCACTAGACATCTCCACACTGGCTATATGGGCAGCTATAAAAAATGCAAAGGTCTCCAAGGCGACAGGTCCCAATGGCTTGGCCAACGTGGTACTCAGGAATGATCCTGAGAGCTGGCTACCTTAACTGAAGGCCCTATTTGACAATGTCTGCATAGAGCAAATGATTCCGTCCACATGGAGGCAGTTGGTTCTGATACCTGTCTTTAAGAAAGGAGACAGGGCTCTGCCAGCAAACTATATGCTGCTCTCCAAGTTGGATGTGACCGGGAAGATGTTTGCTGCTTTTGTCATGAAAGAACTTGAGTCCTGGGTCAAAGTTCAGAAAATTATGTATAATTTCCTGAATCTTGGCTTTTGACCTGGGTTTTCAACAACCCATAACATTTGACTTCTTGTCCATCTCATAACAGAGGCGGTAAAAAGAGATGATCCAGTTGTATATATTGCATTTGTTGATTTTAAATCAGCATTTGACCTTGGCTCTGGAACAAAATGAAGCTTCAACGTTGTCCCGGGTGTCTCTTAGATATGGCGGTCTATATGCAACTGTACCTATTGGTAGGGGGGGTCAAGCAAGGTTTGCGTGTTGTCCCCCTTTTCACAGATTCACCTATGCAATTTAATTGGCCCATACCTATATGGACCCAGGCTTCAACGGTCAGCATTCAATATTTTGCTTGCCGTTTATGACATTAGCTGCAGCAAATTTCTCCTCCATTAAGGAATTTGTGTAGCTCCTGATGTACAGATATATGTGAAAGCCAACACTCGAATTTGGAGTGTACGATTTGTCACAGCCACTGTCTGATTGATAGTGGGCAGCACTTTGTTGCTAGACCCTTGCGTAAGCACACACTCGTTTCTGTGTTTTTAACCAGTAAGAGTCTTCTTTAATTAAAAAGACCTGCACTTTGCAGCCTGTGTTTCGATTTACCGAATAAGAGAAAAACAATAAGAAAAATCACTTGATTTGCGTATCCATCCACTCAAGTCCATTTTTTTTACCCTTTTTCTCTTTTTCCGCCCCAGTGGCTCTAGCTTTGACCGCTGTTGCAACATGCTTACACACACGTTTAGCCACACAATGCCCACACTTTGTATTGCCCTTCTCGGTTTTCCCCGCTGCCGTCTCTGACCCACAGGGAGGTCCGTGTGCATACCCTTCCATGGCTGACCAATCAGGTGTGGTCTAGGGGACACCACTCATTGTTCTTGCCGTCCGTCTGGATAACTTTTAGCGTGTCGTTATTCCGACACTTCCGGGTTTTGCAGTACATGACGCTCTGTGGGTCCTCCATTACCTAGCAGCCAGTCCCAGCTAGCCAAGCTTGCAGCCGCAGGCATTTCTCGCAGCACCCGCGGATGGATGACTCAGTGTCGGATGCAGCCGCTAGCGAGCCGTAAACTGGCAAGTAATACATATCATGCTTCCTGTACAACTGTAAGGTTACTTTACTTCACACATTACGCTGCATCAAGATACAGACTTTTCACTCGTGTACGGAGACTAATCCGCTCCTTGTTTCTATTTAATTGCTCAGTGTCAACAACTGAACTCATGTGATTTTGGGATCTCTTCCTCTGCGCTTCACACAGCAGCTATTTCTCCTTCAATTGTTTCTCCTTTTGAAGCATTCCCGGTAGGTTGATACCCATCTATCGTCACTCTGTATTTCACCCCAGTAGTTTAATACAGCATAGAATGGAATATGTTTATTCATGTGAGGTTGCAATATATAACTTATTGGAAATTATTCTTGCAACTCATTTTTCTACAGATTCTGAGCATGTATGCCGAACCATAGCATCTGTACACTCATGCCTCTTTGACTCAGGCTGGCCAGGTGTTCCTTTGCCAGCCTCGGTGTGGGTGCATCGAGTTGGCGTGGACCAGCACGTCAGTTTTTCAGTCTCACATTTTTGGAGACTGTTCAACCTAACCCCTCTAGGTGAGGAATGGATAATTTTATTTTCTCCTCGCCTTGGGGGCTTTTTGATACACATGTGTGATCCAGGCAGAACCTTTCATGCCCTTTTTCAAACCAATTTTTAGCAAGCTTGTGTTAGAAGTTCAGATGTATACTCAAGCATGCATTGTGACCACTGCAGCCCAACATTTCCAGTTGGAAACTTAGTTTTTTCATTCTTTCTCCCAATAGGGTATGATGAATTTGCCCCGATGAAGGTGGTAACATATAACCACCGAAACGTGAAAAAGGACTAGGGGGATTGGCTTCCAGATTGTCCGTCTTGAAGCATTTGGACATCTGTTCCCTTGTTTGGAACGTATTAAATATTCTGGCAGCCTACAACACCAAAAATTGTTTTTGCCTTATCTGGTCTTTCTACCTATGTTTTTTGTTCCCCCTACATGCGTAGGCAAACGCAGTGGGGGTTTCCCATAAGAGCCCTGCAAAAAAGATTTCTAAAAACAATTATAAAATTCTAGGACTTGTTTAGAAGAAATTGTACATAAATATCCAGCAGCAGATATTAAAGAATTGAGGGATACCTAACCTCCATTTGATTTGTTTAGTTCCTTCCACAATTTGAATAATATGAAACTGCTATTATGAAATTGTTGCATTTATTTCTCTTATTCTTTTTCTAATTAGAGGACTTTTTCCTCTTTCCCTCTCCCTCTCCCTTTTTTCTGAGCACCAGGTTTTCGCTTACTCACCTTTTTTCACTCACCATTATTACCTTTTTCATCCATTTACTTTGGGTATGTGTAACCATATGATTAACGAATGATGTAAATAAGTGTTTAATCTTTCTATATGTTTACGATTTGGTGTATATTTATTTGGTTCAAATTTGCTATTGAACACACTGCAACTTTTGTTTGCAATGTTTATAGCATTAAATTAGTATAATTAACATACTGAAAATGTTGTGGTATATGTGGTCATCTTTTTCATTAACCATGCATTAATATGGTTTTAACTAGGGGTGCGATTTGACACAAGAGAACCCCAGTTACTGTAAGGCACTCTGCTAATTCAGCACACTAGGCTAGGTGTTGGGTGCAGTTTTCCCTTCTTTGCAGCATTACTTTGTTGTCTTATTTAGTACTCCATGTGCCCAGCTGCTGTCTATATGTTCTCTCCCCAAAGGGCACGCCAACTCCATTTTGTGTTAGAGGTTTGCTGGACGGGGGCGTGGCTTACCAGCCATGGAGTAGGACGTGCGGGCTAGAGCTGCTCCCATGATCCGACACTGATCCTTGAGGAAATGCACGTAATACCGGCCAAAATTGTCACCAGAAGGGATGTGCGTGCGTGGGAACGTATACGCTACTAGACCCAAGAAGATTTCAGCTTGCTGGGCAATTATCGGCGAGATTGAGGAACCCGAGGAGCCTAGCTGCATGGATACATTGTATCCAAAATGGCGGCGAACAAAGGATGAGCGGCCGTAACTGCAGTACGGATAAAAGCGCACCGCACATTGCTGCCCTGCCACTGAGAAGAGGGGCCGATCCCCTGCTAACGACCTGGAGGGAGATTTACACGCGAAGCGGACAATAAATGAGAGCAGAGACGAGGTAGCTTTCCTCGGCCACCAGCTGACTCGATGTGCGGCTCCTGCTGCCTGCAGGAAACGAAACAAAAGCATCGGGGGCCTCAAATCGAAATGCGCGAGAAATGATGGACAAGATGGACACAATGTAGCAGCAGAGGACGTGAGGAGCGACACTCAGACACTCAGACCATTGGCTGGCGTGTTATGCGGGGAAGCCGAATGCACGGTGAGGCTCCGCTGCTCAGCTGAACAAACAGAACAGCTGCTGTGACACGGAGCTGGAAGTGGATGCGGCGGGCTCAGAGGAGGACTGAAGGCCCTGCAACCAGCATTGTGGATGCTGGCATAACACGGGGAGACATGCGAACGGCAGCTTAAGCAGGAGGCCCGTGAAGGACTGGCACACAACTGGAAGGGAAACACTTCCCTTTGTTCTGGAAGCGTGGGGCTCCCCGCAGGCCATAACTGGAACATTGCACAGAACGAACGTGCGCCGCACTACAGCGAATGGGACTCATGGACCTGGAGGTCTTGGCCCCTGACGGAGTGCTAAATTGGGCATAATTAACAGGTCTGCGCGGAAGGGTGAAAGCGCAGTGATATGCCACATGGACTTTGGGATAGTGGCTCACAGGGTGTCTGATGCGAGGACCCCACCTACGACAAGACCGAGAAGGTGAGCCAGCGAGAATACATGCGAGAGGCCAGGGGGGCATGGTGCACAGAACTGTTATGCTGGTAGGTGCTGCCCAGTGGTACACTGAAGTGGGATGTGACAGTGCCTAAACGCAGCCGGCACCACGGTATATGGTGGTGCGCGGGGAAGACAGCTGAAGATATACCCGGCGGTGCACATTGCGCAGAGAGCCCAAAAGTCAGGGGCCAGCGATATAAGGAGTTGCCCCTGCGATCACCAAAAGGAGCCAATACGTGGGAGAGCACAACCCACTCCAGGAATAGCCCGGCGAACGTAAGCTGGTACGGAGGCTCTCCTGGTAAACTTTCTTGGCCCTGGGTGTGCGTCGGAACAGAAGTGCGGAGCAGACACGTCGGAGACTAAGCGCCCACAGGCAAGATGGCAGGAAGAGGGACCATAACCAAGAGTAAGAATAAACAGTCCACTATGGAAACATTTGCCAAGACGCAGTTGTCTCCAGCGACCACGGCACTCAAGGGAGCGTCAGGACCGATGGAGAGCGCCATAACGATCGAAAACCACCAGATTTTGGCGGCTATCACGGAACTAAAAGATTCATGGGGGTTAGCGATGGCTGACTTGCGCATTTCCCTGGAGGCCAAGATAGATGCAGTGGGCATTGATGTCACCCTGCTGAGGCAAGATGTCAGGGCGTTGGCAGAGAGAACGAGCTGCTTGGAAAGTGCGGTGAAAACCAACACGGACACCAGTAGCAGCAATGCAAAGGAGGTCCACGTGCTAAAGCAACAGGTAGCTAACCTGGAGAATCGGGCGGAGGAGGCGGAAGGTAGAGCAAGGAGAAACAACATTCGTGTCGTCGGACTCCCAGAGGGAGAGGAAGGCCGAGACCCCACATACTACATCGAAAATTTACTCCTGCAAGAAATCGGGGCCGAAAAACTCTCGCAAGGCTTTACTGTGGAGCGGGCGCATAGGGCCCTCATGAGGAGGCCACAACCGGGGGCTCCCCCCCGGCCTATCATAGCGAAAATACTGAACTATAAGGATCGCAAGAAGATTTTGGAATACTTCCGCAAGGGTGGAACCATTGAGAGAGCGTCGTGCACCGTCACGGCGTATCCAGATTACACGATGCTGGTCCAAAGGCAGCGGTACAGCTACGTGGCGATCAAAAGAAGGCTACGTGCGATGGGGATCAAATATATGCTGCTGTATCCCGCGAAGCTAAAAGTGATACATAAGAGCAAGATGTTTCTTTTCCACACGCCCGAAGAAGTGACGACCTGGCTAGACCTTCAGGGGTGCCCGGAACAGGAGGTGGATCAGGCGCAGAAGTAATACGATAAGTGGCTGGGACATTACATGTTGCGGGACATGATGTGCGGTGGGTATCCATTAGAATTATGAGCGATGACTATGGCTGAGGGGTAGTAATGGGTACGGATGGCACCTGAAGCAGATCCCATGGACTTGGGCGAACACAAGGACTTGAATATAGCAAAGAGGATAGACATATGTGGTAATTGTACAGTTAAGTGTGTTGAATTCTTAGCAAATAGGAGCGGCAGAACGCGAGCACTCTACCCTCCCCCCATACTAGTCTTAGTAGGCTAGCCAGTAGGGCGGCCTTACCCCGCGGAGCATTGAGTACAGGCGGAAGCCAGAAAAGTGCTAGATGCGGGCGAGCCTGAGATCCAGGGATGGAGCTGGGCAACAGTTGGGGAGGGGGGCGGGGGGTTTGGGAGGGAAAATGGGGGGTGGGAGGTGTGGGGAGTTGGGTGTGGTTGGGAGGGAGAAGGGGAAGGGAGGAGTGTCAGGGGTGTGTGTAGTTAAGGGGAGTTTGAACTGGGATACGAGCCTAAACAGACAAAAACGGGTACAAACAGTTGATTGCGGGGCAGAGGTGGGGGTGGAAAACATAACAAGCCATGGGGGACCTTAAAATGATTACGTGGAATGTTAGGGGTCTAAACAGTTATTTGAAGAGAAACAAGGTTATGCTATACTTGCGAAGACAAAAAATAGACATTGCGTTATTACAAGAGACCCATCTGACAAGTGAGAGACTGGGAATGATCAAGAAGAAATGGAAAGGAGTGGTGGTGGGCTCAAAATACTCGTCTTATGCTAGAGGGGTCCTTATCTGGGTGGCCCCACATGTCCCCTTTCATGTGTTACAGGAAACTGCTGGAGCGGACGGGAGAATGGTAATACTCAGGGGCCTGGTAGAGAACAGAGAGATAAGTGTAATCAATACATATGCTCCCAATCAGAATACAGCGAGGTATTTCAGAACCCTGAGTGCTACCCTGGGTATGTGCATGGGAAGTGCGGTACTATGGGGTGGGGATTTTAACTGCGTACTAGACCCAAGGGTGGACAGATCAGACCAGAAGATGGAAAAACCCGCCCCGGCGGCACGGGTGTTACAAGCACTGCTCAATGATTTTGACCTGACTGACGTATGGAGAGCGAAGCACCCCCAAGAAAGACAGTACTCGCATTACTCGGCCCCACAACAGCTGTCCACCAGATTAGACTATGTCTTTGCTACGTCAGGCCTAATAACGGAAGTGGTGCGGGTGGAATACAAAGCGAGAGTCCTGTCGGACCACTCGCCCTTGATTGTTACCTGGCAGTCCTGCCCTCCAAGAGCAGGGATCCCGACGTGGAGGCTCCGAGCAGAAGCGCTTAAGGATCCTGTGTTCAAGGAAGAGTTAAGGGAAGAGATCATAACCTACTTTGAGGAGAACACGGGTAGTGTAGACTCAGCGTGCACACTTTGGGAGGCCTTTAAAGTAGTGTTGAGGGGCGTGGCCATAGCGAATTCCCACAGTCTGCAAGGTAGTATCCTGGCTGATTTACGGGAGGCTGAGAGGGATTTAGAAAAAACACAAAGAGAGGAGGGCGATACTGGTCCGAATGCGGAGCGGATACTTCAACTTCAACAAACGTGTGGAGAGCACTGGGACAGGTTGTGTAAACTGAATTATAGGAAATACATAGAGAGGCAGCACACGGGTGGTGACAAAACAGGACGGCTTTTAGCGTGGTTATATAAGAGCGAAACCCCTAGACCCACCATCAGGGCGATAACAAGGGAGGACAGTAGTGTAGTGGACACCCAGGAGGGAGTTAATCATGAATTTGCCAAATATTACAGAGAACTATATGGGGATGTTGAAGAGGATAATCAAGAGAGGATAAAAGAAACACTCGAAGATATAGGCCTACCCAGGATAAGTGCTGAAGAGAGAGAAGAGCTGGATGCACCAATCACTTTAGAAGAATTAAAGGCGGTGGTGAGACAATTGCCTACTAGTAAAACCCCAGGGGCGGACGGGTTTCTGAGCGAGTTTTATAAAGCATACATGGCAGAGGTGCTCCCTCCGATGCTAAATATGCTAAATGAAGCGTTTGAGGTGGGACAGCTGCCGGAGTCGCTAAGGGAAGCAATTATAATTCCGCTCCCTAAACCAAATAAGCTTGGGCACAGTTGCGGCTCCTACAGACCACTATCAATGCTGAATCAAGACAGCAAGATATTAACAGCCGTTTTGGCGAGCAGACTGCGAAGAGTCATAGATAAACTCATACACCCGGACCAGACGGGCTATGTCCCAAACAGAAACATAACTCATAATCACAGACGACTCCACCGAGTCCTTGAACGGGCGGGGCGGAATGGAGGTGATATGGCAGTAGTGTCCTTGGATATGGTAAAGGCTTTCGATTCTGTTAGGTGGCCATGGTTGCTGTCGATGTTAGAGGAATATGGGATGGGGCCCGGATATGTCAGATGGGCAAAGATGTTATACAGTGCGCCGCTCGCTAGAGTTAAGACGGGTGCAGTTATTTCAGAGAGATGGCGGTTAAGCAGAGGTACTAGACAGGGATGCCCATGGTCCCCTATGTTATACATATTGGCATTGGAACCGTTGGCTATATACCTCAGACAGCAGTATGACACCATAGGCATTGAAGTGGGTGGGGAGCGACACTTAATCTCTTTATATGCAGATGATATGTTATTGTATCTGAATCATCCCGAGGAGAACCTCCAGTATATTTTAGAGGTTATGGATCGGTACGCGGAGCTGTCTGGAATAGCTGTGAACCCTCAGAAGTCCGTAATTTTCCCGTTGGGTAACTATAGGGGACTCCTTGCAGAGCAGTTGCCGGTATTGCAAGCCCCTTGGGCGGTTGACACCTTTCGATACCTTGGGATAGACGTGTATCATACGGTTGAACAAGAACATAAGCACAATACGGAGGTAGCTTTGGGAAAGATAGAGCACAGTATGCAATTTTGGGGAAAGCTGCCGCTAGCTATGACGGGGCGTAGTGCAATGCTTAAGATGGTGGTCCTGCCCAGACTCTTGCATTATTTTGGGAACATTCCATACCTCATACCTGGGAAGTTTTTTGCCAAACTGAATAGCATATGCAGGGACTTTTTGTGGCAGGGGACTAGATGCAGGATGGCATTGTGGAAACTGCAAAACTCTTATGAAAAAGGGGGGATACGGCTCCCCAACTATGAGGCCTACTACGTGGCGGGCCAACTGCAGTATGTTGCTAAATGGCTCTCGGATGAAAGTACCCCCGAATCCGGATTGTTTAGAGCAGACTGTGCCCCATTTTATTTAAATGAAGTGATCTGGTTGTCCGAAACAGATATGCAAGGGCCCCCCAATATATTGATGCTAGGGTGGAGGATTTGGCGCCGCGCATGCAGGATGATGGAAACCTCAGCTCCGCGCTCCCTGCAGATACCGCTGGTGGCACTGGCTACTGGAGATGAGCAACTGCGGAAGAGGATCAGAAGCCACTGGGAGCCAGTGGGTTTGGCAACGATTGGAGATGTTTGGCGGGAGGGATCCATCATAAGTTTCGAGGAGTTGGGCGAGGAAACAGGTTTACACGCAGGCCAATATATTACATATCATAGACTGGCGCGCGAAATTAAAAAGACTTGGCCCGAAACTGTCCTCGAAGCAGAGCCGGATGGTATTTTAGACACTATATATGACATAACAGAGGGAGGGCATGAGATCTCAAGGTTGTATGATATGCTGATGCTTAGGATAGGTAAAGAACCAATGCAACTTCGATTAGATTGGGAAACTGAGGTGGGAGCCCCAATGGAGGATGGGATGTGGGAGCGGGCTTTGTGGTATCATCAGAAGGTGTCGAGAAATGCTAGGTTGAAACAGATACAATTATATATTACGCATAGAGCGTACATGACACCCCTGAGGATATCAAGGTTTAAAAATGCAGGTAGACAAGCATGTCCCAAGTGTGATGAAGAACAGGCTGACATGACACACATGTTTTGGTCCTGCCCTGTGGTTGGGCGCTTCTGGGGCGAGATAGCGGCGAGACTGGCAGATAAAGGAGTTGCACTGGTTGTAGAGTCAGCTTCGGCCTGCTTATTGGGGGGGTTCCCTAGATCGCAGAAACTGAAGCATGTGAACAAATTGAAAGACTTGGCATATGTGCTGGCTAAGAGAAGGATTGCCATGGGGTGGAAGGCCTGTCATAAACCGCAGGTGGAGATATGGTGGAAGGAATTGCAAAAGTGGGCGGAAGCAGAGACAATGGTATGGCAGGAGTCCAGTATAAGGGGAGGGGAAGAAGAGGTGGGAACCCTGCTGGCTTGGAAATCACTGATAGCGGAATTGTTTGGAACGATGCCAGACCTGGCGGATTCCAATGGAGAACGGACCCCACCGCGCAGCGTGAACACAGAGTGAACAGACTTGACGGGCTCGTAGGGGGGGGGTGGGTTTTGGGGAGCGGAGATCAAATTGTATAATGACCACATTCGAAACTGTATTATGCATCTTGTATTATATATTTGGTCTGTATTGTTTTGTTGGTTGAAGTATAATAAAAAACGTTTATAAAAAAAAAAGAGGTTTGCTGGACAACCAAGGTTGTTTGAGTTGGTATAAGGGGAGCCCAGCAACAGGCATTCCTTTTCCAATCCTTTACCTGTTGGCGTGAGATGTAATTTTTTCTTTCTTTTGACATTTGTTTGATAGATCAATTAGATTGGTTTTGCCATACATTTGGTGCTTTATACAAACACCACAAACTGCTTGCTGGCTGTCGCCCACCGTGACCTATTGCCGGACTGCTTTGTGACACTATGGCAGAGAGTGCAACTCTAAGCTATACAGAAGAACAAATTCTAGAAATAACCCGTGGTCCCTCTATTTTTGACCAATCTGGCCAAAACATACGCAGTGGCCACACCAACACCAGCGAGGACTTATTAAAACTAAAAAAGAAGGTATTGCGTATGGAGCTCCATGGTCATTTCCTTCGAGAATACCTAAAAGCTAGCATTATACCAGCTGGACTCATGTATTCCGTACGGAGCTCCATGGTCATTTCCTTCGAGAATACCTAAAAGCTAGCATTATACCAGCTGGACTCATTGTGAGAAACGAACCGGTCCTATTCCTTACTGATAAGGAATACACTACAAACTTTAGTTATATAGCAACAAAATGCAGTAGGGACCTTATGGTCCTCACAATCTCTACAGCTCAAAGGATTGCCTCAGAGATTGAAAAGACACTAGACATTGAGGAAACAAAATTCAAAAACAGCACAGTGATTACAAATGCAGAGGAACAACTACGTGCAGTAGATAAACAATTTGATATCTTCAAAACTTTAAGTAAAAAAAACAACAAGCTGCAGAAAGATATCCAAGAATTCAAAACCAAAGTGGTGTACCCCTACACTTCGGAAGACTATATCAACTCCATAAACAAACCGGGTGCACAGTCTAATCAACGGACGGGAGGTAGGAAAAAGTGGGTATCCTTTTCAGGCTCAAGTAGCAGCTCATCGGGGAGTAGTCAGGTCAAAATTATCAGCCTGGTGTATACAATCAGTTTGGACAACCCTTAATACCCCTGTCTTTTCCCACTTTTTTAGGCAGAGGTGGCCAAGGAGGCAGGTGGGGCCCACCACCATGGCAAATGCTACTTTACGGCTATCGGCGCCGAACAGGACGCTGTCGCCGTCAACACCAGTGATTAATCAGGATGAACACCTCCCAATTTTTAATCTTGCAAATATAGATTTAACACCAGGCCAAACCTCGATCCTAAGCAAAGGTTTGACGTTCGTACCCACTACACGTACAGATTGGTACCAAACCGAGATGGAGATCAGATGCTTCCTGCGTACTGTGCGACTACGAACCTTCTTCCAGGAGAGAGAACCATTGGATCAGGAGGAAGACACAGGCTTATATCCCAAATCCACTTTTTGCCCGACAGAGAATCAGGTGCTGAGTGACTTGATTACATTTGAGAAATGTATACTCAAGGAATACAAAAAATTAGTCCAGAGATATAACAACAACAAAATACAAATCAGACACAACTGCTCAAAACTTGAGAGAGAGGTTCTTACTCAATTAGCAAGCGACAACAACATTGTAATAAAACCGGCAGATAAAGGCGGAGGCATCGTCATCATGTCATCTGAACAATACAAGGGCATGATCATGACTTTGTTAAGTGACACAGAAAGCTATGGTATGACTTTGTTAAGTGACAGAGAAAGCTATCGCCTTTTGCAAAAAGATCCAACTAAGGAATTGAAGACTGAAATCACTGAGATAATCAATTTGCTTTAGAAAGAGGGTGGATTACGGAGAAGGAGTCCACCTATTTGACCACATCGGAGGAACGCACCCCATGCCTTTATGCATTACCAAAAATGCATAAAGACACGATCAATCCACTGGGTCGCCCAATTGTATCAGGGTGTGGCTCCCTGCTAGAACCCATTTGCAAATTCATTGATGAATTTCCAAAACCTATGATTGGAAATACAGACTCTTATCTCAGAGATACAACACATACTAAACAGATCTTCAAAAATCTTGAATTCAATTCAGACACTCAAATCTTGGTCACAATGGACATCAAAGTGCTTTATACATGTATTCCACAAAATGCCGCTATTGACTGCATTTATGATTTTTTAACAGCAACAAATGTACAGTCACGGGTCCCTCCAGCCTTCATCATTGAACTCTTAACGGTAGCCTTGAGCAAAAACTTTTTCACTTTCAGTGACCAATTTTACTTACAAACTAAGGGCACAGCTATGGGCGCTACTTTTGACCCCTGCTTGGCTATTTTATACATTGCAGCCTACGAGAAAAAATATATTGCAAATGAGACCAATCCTTGGCAACAAAACATCATTAGGTGGCGTTGATTCATTGACGACATCATATTTATATGGGATGGTAATCAGGAAGAACTTGGACATTTCTTCGCATGGATAAACATGCGTGATCCAGACATTCAATTTACTATGGAAAGTGACAGGCAAGCTATACACTTCCTTGATTTAAAAATCAGTAATCAGGAAGGGAAACTAGGTTGTAATTTGTACAGGAAACCAACGGATCGTAATACATTGCTGCATTTCTCAAGCAACCACCCACAACACTTAAAAGAAAATTTGCCTTATGGTCAGTTTCTACGTAGATACTGCACACAACTGGAGGACTTCTATAAAAATGCAGCTGATCTAAGTGAATGTTTAAGAAACAGAGGCTACCCAAAGAAATGAGTAACCACATCTAAAAAATGAGCTAGGTTTACGTGCCGTGAGTCTATTCTGACACCACAAGCCAATCAGCAAAAGACAAATCAAGATATAAGACTGACGTGTGTACTCACACATGGCCGCACACATTTGACATCAAAAAGATAATTCGCAAATATTGGCCTTTAGCCAAACTTAACCTACCGGAAGAAAGGGAACCTCGTTTTGCCTTTAAAAGATCACAGAAAATCAGAGACCTTTTGGTTCAATCTTGTTTCACCGATAAAACAACCCAAGGTGGCACTTGGAATTTGAGACCTCTAAAAGGGCACTGTAACGCTCACCTGGTTCCCACGGGGGCGCTGGTCTAGTCTGGATTGCTGTGGCCTCTTCTAGCGTGATGCGCAGGACCCAGAACACCGATTGGACAGGACCTCCAAATCGTGCTTGCCTGGCCCGTAGGAATATCCTTCTGCAAATGAGAAAGGGGATTAACAGTCTGCAGAATAGTGTGCTAGCTCCCCCCTTCCCCCTTCCCCCTTCGTTCCTCTCTAACTTCCTCCAAACCCCGGTTTAAGCTCACCTTATGGTTTGGAAGGATGAAGTCTCCATCCTGCTTCTGGTGCAGGGGCGCGTGTTCCTCCAGTTACTTCACTGGTTTTCAGAATGGCGCTGGCAAAATCCACTTGACTTTCCTGAGCGATGCGCCGTAAATATGAAAGTTCAAAGTTCAAGTGAGGCCCCCTTTATGTTGTCTTTCTAACCTGTGATCTGTCCTTTATTTCAGGTCCAGAATGAAGGCGATGCGTCGAGGGGTTAAACTGCCGAGGTGAGTAGTGATGAGGGCGATCCCTCTAAATGTCCTTATCATTCCCCAGAAATGTCTCTTGTCCTTTCCCCATAGGGGCCGGGGTACGGTACCTGCCAACGGGGCGGCGCCGACCCGAAATGTGGAAGAAAAGCCGGTAAGTATTATGGCTGTTAATCAGGCTTTCCTTCTGTGTTCCTTCTGCTCACCTTTTGTTTCTTCCTCTCTCCCCTAGGTGGAGAGATGTGGCGTCCGATGCTGACAGCCGCGATGGAGCCGGGAGATGTCTTGAGGACAGGTGAGTGAAGCGTGGCGCTGCAGCGAGCAACGCGATGCTTTTAAATGGAAGTCTTTCTTCAGGGATGCTGGCGAGAAGATTCTGGATGCAGGTAAGAAGTTTGAAATAGTCCTTGGTTTTCACCTTTCTCTTCTCTTCCTTCCTTGCAGGTCTTCCAGGTTTGAGGCGGGCGTGGCTGGAGTCCAGGAGCAGGAGCAGACACGGTGAGTGTTAAGCTGCAGGAAGCAGAACAACGCAAAGCATGAGCTGCTGTCTGGGCGTGGCTTAAATAGCCTCCAAAGAAGTCCCAGGTATGTATCCTTCCCCAACTAGGTATGTATCCTTCCCTGGCCACGCCCGAGTGAAAAAATAGTCCCTATGAAAAAATAGTCCCTTTCAGGTCTCAGGGAGGCCTGAAGCGTGAAGCATGGTCTGCATCAGGTAAGTGCACAAAACACCTCCCTTTATGAGCCTGGCGCCTATGGCGCCAGGACTGATGTCCAATATGAGCCTGGCGCCAAAGGCGCCAGGACTGAGTCCAAAGAGCCCCTATAAGGGGCCGCTGGGCTTTTACCCGAGGGCATGATGCCTGCTTCCGGGGGTGCTGGGCTTGGCCTGGTGCTCCGGGGGTAGGCATCATGACAGCACTCCCCCCCAAGGCCCCTCCCAAGGTCGTTCCTTCTGGAGGTTTCGGTTTGTTTGGGAAATTCCGATGGAACCTTTTTACCAGCCGAGGTGCATGTACGTGATCACTGGGTTCCCAAGACCTTTCCTGAGGCCCGTACCCTTTCCAATCAATTAGATAGAAAAGTTTTGATTTTGAGATCTTAGAATCCAAAATGTTCTTCACCTCGAATTCAGGCTCCCCATCTATCTGAATCGGTTCTGGTGGCTTTGTTAATCTGGTTCCTGGGTGCATTGGTTTCAAAAGTGACACATGAAAAACGGGGTGAATCCGCATGTTAGCTGGTAGATCGAGCTTGACTGCCACTGGGTTGATTATAGCTTTGATTGAGTAAGGGCCTAAATACCTTGGATTAAAAGTTTGAGGCCCCTTGAGTGATAGGTGTTTGGTAGCCAACCATACTTGATCCCCTATTTGGTATGGAGGCGCCTCTCTTCGATGCAGATCCGCATTCTTTTTGTATTTCTCTTTCGCATGTTGCAAATGTGCAGTTGCATCCTTGAAGGCTTGAGTAATCGTAGAATGCAAATAGTCCACTGCGGGCATTTCAAGGCTCAGAGGTGAGTCCAAGTCTGAAGTACGAGGGTGATGTCCATATAGGGTATAAAAGGGGCTCTGACCAGTTCCAGAGTGTATCGAGTTATTGTATGCATATTCTGCCACCCATAAAATGTCCTTCCAATTACCCTCCGATTGGTGCAACATACATTGTAGATATTGTTCAAGGGTCTGGTTCGTTCTCTCCGTCTGACCATCGTTCTGTGGGTGGTGGCTGGTCGAGAGTCTTACGGCGATTTGTGCCAGTTGACAACACTTTTTCCAAAAATGAGAAATAAACTGGCTTCCCCGATCGGAGACTAGTATGGACGGGAATCCATGCAAACGGATGATATTTTCGAGGAATTCTTTGGCAAGAACAAAGGCTGAAGGTAATCCTTTCAACGGAATAAAGTGGGCCATTTTGGAAAATAAATCCACCACGACCAGAATAGTATTGTAACCATTACAAGTGGGCAGGTCCGTGATAAAATCTAGTGACAGGGTGTGCCAAGGTGCTGGTGGAATGTCTAAGGGCTGAAGAAGACCGGCGGGTCTTGTCTTTTGACCTTCGTTTTGGGCACAAACTCCACAGGACATCACGAAAGATTTAATATCCTTTCGCCAGGAAGGCCACCAGAATTGTCATTTAACCTTTTCCTCTGTTTTGACAACCATGATGTCCTTCCATCAGGGTATCATGATGAGGGGAAATAACCAGTTCTTGCAATTCCTTTTCTGGCAAAAATAAACGTCCTTGGAAGTAAGGTAAGCCATCCTTGACTGAAAAGTTAGACCCCCTTTTGATCCAATCCTGCAAGGCTGAAGAGTCCAGGAATTGTTTCACTCGTGCTTGAATGTCTTCAAGGGTTTGTAAAGTGGTTATCCCCAAAATTCTTTGTTCGGGAATTATCGGCACAGGTTCTGAGTTTGTGTCTATTTCTTCCATTCCAATTCGGGATAGAGCGTCCGCCTTACCATTCTTATAGCCGGGGCGGTAGTTGATTACAAAATCGAACTCAGCAAAGAACAAAGCCCATCGGAGCTGTCGAGACGATTGAGCCTTGGCAGTTTTTAAATATTGTAAATTTCGGTGATCAGTGATCACAGTGATGGTATGCCGGGCGCCGAGGAGATAATGCCGCCAAGCCTTGAAGGCGGACTTAATGGCTAATAGTTCCTTATCGGTGATCGCATAACTTATCTCTGGCGGCGAGAACTTTCTGGACCAAAATGCTACGGGGTGCAGTTGGTTGGTTTCAGGGTCTCTTTGAGACAGGACAGCTCCCATGGCTAAGCTGGACGCGTCGGTTTCGACTATATATGGGAGATCGGGACGCGGGTGCTTCAAAATAGGTGCGGACGTGAACTTAGTTTTCAACTCCTGAAAGGCCTGTTCGGCTTCCTCGGTCCATTCAAAACGTTTATTTTTTCGCAAGGGTGCAGTGATGGGTTGCACCACACGTGAAAACTCCGAGATAAACCTGCGATTAAAGTTGGCAAAACCAAGCATGCTTTGGACACCTTTCACCGAACTAGGTGATGGCCATTTGAGGATGGCATCCACTTTCCGTGAATCCATTCGGACCCCTTTAGGTGTCAGGATGAATCTGAGAAACTCAACCTCGGTGGTATGGAAAACACATTTTTCCAGCTTGGCAAACAGTTTGTGCTGGCGCAGTTTCTCTAGGACGGCCCTGACATGCTTTTTGTGATCAGATTCCGAAGAGGCGTACACAAGAATGTCATCGATATACACGACAACACAGACATCGATGAGTTCCCGAAGGACATCGTTCATGAAGAATTGGAAAGCTGCAGGCGCGTTGCACAACCCGAAAGGCATCACCTGGTATTCGAATAGTCCATATTTTGTACGGAAGGCCGTTTTCCATTCGTCGCCTTCTATTACTCGTACCAGATGATAAGCCCCCCGGAGATCTAACTTGGTGTATACGCAAGCGTCCTTCACCTGGTCAAGGAGTTCAGGGATCAGAGGCAGAGGGTAACGATTTTTAACAGTTATCTGGTTCAATGCGCGGTAATCGATACAAGTTCTAAGGTCGCCTTCTTTTTTAGGCACGAAGAACAAAGCTGAGGATGCTGGGGACTTTGACGGGCGAATGAAACCATTGGCGAGGTATTGATCTAAATATTGTCTCAAATGCAGATTCTCTGGTACAGTAAGGGCGTAAATCCTGCTACAAGGGGGTTGTGCACCGGGCACCAGATCGATTTGGCAGTCATACGATCTGTGGGGAGGTAACGTGTTGGCCTGTTCCTTTTGGAAGACGTCCTGAAAGTCTTGGTACTCTGGAGGTAGTTGCAAGGGGACAGAGGTTTCTGATGCTAGATTAATCTTTGGATTTTCTGGGTAGCAGGTTTGTGCACAATCCGGGAAGGTTATTCTCTTCGCTCACCAATCAATTCGAGGATTATGTGTCTCTAACCAAGGGATTCCGAGAATAAGCTGAAACTGTGGAGCCTTGATTACATCAAACACAACTGCCTCCCTATGGCCATCCGGTCCTACAAGTGTCACCTTAGCTGTGGAATGTGTTACCGGTCCAGAGGCACTTTCGGTTCCATCTACTGTGGTGATGACATCTTTGTTGGTTTTAGGACGCAGAGGGAGGTTTATCCTAGAGACCAATTCTTGATCCACATAGTTTCCTATAGCCCCGCTATCGATGTATGCCTTTATAGCATGCAACCGTTTAGGCTGTTCCAGATCTACGAGGACCATTGGCACAATGAAATGCGAGGTCTGAGAGTTAGTTTTCAAGCTCGGCAAGCGGACCCCTACGCTTGCCGGGCGTGGTCGTTTCCCGATACAGAGTTTCCATGGATTTTATCAGCGGCTCCTACCACCCTCTTGGGCGGCTTAACCGGGCAATCTCGTAGAAAGTGTCCAGAGGACCCACAATAAAGGCATAATTGCATCTGTCGTCTTCTTTCCCGTTCTTTTTGAGTTAGGGGTCCTTTAACACCTCCGATTTGCATAGGCTCCGAGGCATCAGCCCCCTTGGGGTTAGCGTGGGTCTTGGCCAACACCCGGGTTTCAAACTTGGACCGATCTGCTTTTCTGTTTTGCAGCCTGTGATCCAATTGGACCACTAAGTCTATATATTCAGTGCATTCTTGGGGCGGATTTACAACTTGTGCCAGGACATCTTTAAGTTCTCCGCGTAGACCTCGATAGAATAACGTGATTCTTTTATCCTCTTGCCAACCAGTTTCCACAATTAGTCTAATGAAGGTTGCAATGTAGGATAGAAGGTCTTGATTGCCCTGTCGCAGAGATAGAAGTTCGTCATCCAGAGCCTGTCCCTGGGAGTGTTGAGCAAATAACCTTTCCATGCTTGTTTGAAATCCTTGAAAATCACGAAGAATCGGGTCATCTTGAGTTACCAGTGGGACTGACCAATCCGCAGCACAGCCGCTGAGATATGACAACACAAAGGCTACCTTGGTCTGATCATTAGGGAAGGCCCCAGGTCTGCATAGGAAGTGCAAACGACACTGATTCATGAATACAGCGAATCATTTGGAGTCCCCAGCAAAGCGTTCAGGTGGGGCCAGCGGCATGTTTCCAGGTAGATTAATCTGCACCGGGTTACTGGAAACCACAGGAGCGGGGTTCCCTCCGGAACCGGGTAAAGGAGTTTGTCCAGCTTGACCTTGCAAAAGCTGTCTAGCCAGGTCAACAGCTCTATCCTTTATTACAATCACTTCCCTCCTGAGGGCACTAGTCTCTTGATGAGCGGCGTGTACTTCGGCCCGTAATTCCCCCAGTAATTGGGCCAACTGGTCAGTTTCGGAAGTTTCCATAGCACCTGGGTGGGAATTTGTAGGAAGGCTTTGCGTTCTGTAACGCTCACCTGGTTCCCACGGGGGCGCTGGTCTAGTTTGGATTGCTGTGGCCTCTTCTAGCGTGATGCGCAGGACCCGGAACACCGATTGGACAGGACCTCCAAATCGTGCTTGCCTGGCTCGTAGGAATATCCTTCTGCAGATGAGAAAGGGGATTAACAGTCTGCAGAATAGTGTGCTAGCTCCCCCCTTTCCCCCCTCCCCCTTCGTTCCTCTCTAACTTCCTCCAAACCCCGGTTTAAGCTCACCTTATGGTTTGGAAGGATGAACTCTCCATCCTGCTTCTGGTGCAGGGGCGCGTGTTCGTCCAGTTACTTCACTGGTTTTCAAATGGCGCTGGCAAAATCCACTTGACTTTCCTGAGCGATGCGCCGTAAATATGAAAGTTCAAAGTTCAAGTGAGGCCCCCTTTATGTTGTCTTTCTAACCTGTGATCTGTCCTTTATTTCAGGTGCAGAATGAAGGCGATGCGTCGAGGGGTTAAACTGCCGAGGTGAGTAGTGATGAGGGCGATCCCTCTAAATGTCCTTATCATTCCCCAGAAATGTCTCTTGTCCTTTCCCCATAGGGGCCGGGGTACGGTACCTGCCAACGGGGCGGCGCCGACCCGAAATGTGGAAGAAAAGCCGGTAAGTATTATGGCTGTTAATCAGGCTTTCCTTCTGTGTTCCTTCTGCTCACCTTTTGTTTCTTCCTCTCTCCCCTAGGTGCAGAGATGTGGCGTCCGATGCTGACAGCCGCGATGGAGCTGGGAGATGAGGACAGGTGAGTGAAGCGTGGCGCTGCAGCGAGCAACGCGATGCTTTTAAATGGAAGTCTTTCTTCAGGGATGCTGGCGAAAAGATTCCGGATGCAGGTAAGAAGTTTGAAATAGTCCTTGGTTTTCACCTTTCTCTTCTCTTCCTTCCTTGCAGGTCTTCCAGGTTCGAGGCGGGCGTGGCTGGAGTCCAGGAGCAGGAGCAGACACGGTGAGCGTTAAGCTGCAGGAAGCAGAACAACGCGAAGCATGAGCTGCTGTCTGGGCGTGGCTTAAATAGCCTCCAAAGAAGTCCCAGGTATGTATCCTTCCCCAATTAGGTATGTCCCCTTCCCTGACCATGCCCGAGTGAAAATATAGTCCCTATGAAAAAATAGTCCCTTTCAGGTCTCAGGGAGCCCTGAAGCGTGCAGCATGGTCTGCATCAGGTAAGTGCACAAAACACCTCCCTTTATGAGCCTGGCGCCTATGGCGCCAGGACTGAGTCCAAAGAGCCCCTATAAGGGGCCGCTGGGCTTTTACCCGAGGGCATGATGCCTGCTTCCGGGGGTGCTGGGCCTGGCCTGGTGCTCCGGGGGTAAGCATCATGACAGGCACCACCCTTGTGGCTCATGTGTAGCCTGCAAATACACTAAGAAAATGTTAAGCTTCACTTTTGGGAGCAAAATCTGGACTTTTAGACATTTTTCAAACTGCAAATCAACAGAGATAGTATACTGTATTGAATGTCCCTGTGGCTTACGGTACGTTGGTCAGACCATGTGGAGTATCAACATTCGGATATCTGAACATAGATCCAGAATCTGTTGTAAGAAGGAAACCTCACCTTTGGTCCAGCACTATCTCAACCTAAAGCATACACCAGAGGACCTATTATGGTGGGTCCTCGAGAAAGTGCCTATTGGTTCTGGTACACAACAATGCCTTTTGAATTTAGCAAGCAGATGGATTCATAGGCTGGACAGTTGTGACAAAGGCCTTAATGAACAATTTGTACCACTTTGGACAACACACCGATCGTGTTTGTTTCTAACAAGTCAAAACCCTCCTGTTGGTATCCTCACCTTGTAAATTGTTGTTTGTATGTACACCCTAAGAGGTTTTCTGACCCAACAGGGGTAGATGCATGATCTCCAGCTGGAAAATCAAAGGGTTCACGGTCCATAAGGCTGGCGCCACTGTGACAGTCCATCTACAGATTCACCTATGCAATTTAATTGGCCCATACCTATATGGACCCAGGCTTCAACGGCCAACATTCAATATTTTGCTTGCCGTTTATGACATTAGCTGCAGCAAATTTCTCCTCCATTAAGGAATTTGTGTACCTCCTGGTGTACAGATATATGTGAAAGCAAAAACTCGAATTTGGCACGTACGATCTGTCACAGCCACTGTCTGATTGATAATGGGCAGCACTTTGTTGCTAGACCCTTGTGTAAGCACACACTCGTTTCTGTGCTTTTAACCAGTAAGAGTCTCCTTTAATTAAAAAGACCTGCACTTTGCAGCCTGTGTTTCGATTTACCAAATAAGAGAAAAGCAATAAGAAAAATCATTTGATTTGCGTATCCATCCACTCAAGTCCATGTTTTGGACCCTTTTTCTCTTTTTCTGCTCCAGTGGCTCTAGCTTCGAGCGCTGTTGCAACATGCTTAGACACACGTTTAGCCACACAATGCCCACACTTTGCATTGCCCTTCTCGGTTTTCCCCGCTGCCGTCTCTGACCCAGAGGGAGGTCCGTGTGCACACCCTTCCATGGCTGACCAATCAGGTGCAGTCTAGGGGACACCACTCATTGTTCTTGCCGTCCAACTGGATAACTTTTCGCGTGTCGGTATTCTGACACTTCCGGGTCACGCAGTACGTGACACTCCATGGGTCCTCCATTACCTCGCAATCAGTCCCGGGTAGCCAAGCTTGCAGCCGCAGGCATTTCTCGCAGCACTTGCGGATGGATGACTCAGCGTCTGATGCAGCCGCTAGTGAGCCGTAAACTGGCAAGTAATACATATCGTGCTTCCTGTAGAACTGTGAGGTTACTTTACTTCACACATTACGCTGCATCAACATGCAGACTTTTCACTCGTGTATGGAGACTAATCCACTCCTCGTTTCTATTTAATTCCTCAGTGTCAATAACTGAACTCACGTGATTTTGGGATCTCTTCCTCAGCGCTTCACACAGCAGCCATTTCTCCTTCAATTGATTCTTCTTTTGAAGCATTCCCGGTAGGTTGATTACCCATCTATCTTCACTCTTTATTTCACCCCAGTGGTTCAGTACAGCATAGAATGGAATATGTTTATTCCTGTGAGGTTGCAATATATAACTTATTGAACATTTTTCTTGCAACTCATTTTTCTACAGATTCTGAGCATGTATGCCGAACTGTAGCATCTGTACACTCATGCCTCTTTGACTCAGGCTTGCCAGGTGTTCCTTTGGCAGCTTCGGTGTGGGTACATCGAGTTGGCGTAGATGAGCACGTCAGTTTTTCAGTCTCACATCTTTGGAGACTGTTCAACCTAACCCCTCTAGGTGAGGAATGGATAACTTTATTTTCTCCTCCCCTTGGGGGCTTTTTGATACACATGTGCGATCCAGGCAGAACCTTTCATGTCCTTTTTTAAAACAATTTTTAGCAAGCTGGTGTTAGAAGTTCAGATGTATACTCAAGCATGCATTGTGACCACTGCAGCCCAACATTTCCAGTTGGAAACTTAGTTTTTTCCTTTTTCTGTTTTTTTCTTTCTCCCAATAGGCTATGATGAATTTGCCCCGATGAAGGTGGTAACATATAACCACCGAAACACGAAAAAGGACTAGGGGGATTGGCTTCCAGATTGTCCGTCTTGAAGCATTTGGACATCTGTTCCCTTGTTTGGAACGTATTAAATATTCTGGCAGCCTACAACACCAAAAATTGTTTTTGCCTTATCTGGTCTCTCTACCTATGTTTTTTTTCCCCCTACATGCGTGGGCAAACCCAGTGGGGGTTTCCCATAAGAGCTCTGCAAAAAAGATGTATAAAAACAATTATAAAATTCTAGAACTCGTTTAGAAGAAATTGTACATAAATATCCAGCAACAGATATCAAAGAATTGAGGGATTCCTAACCTCCATATGATTTGTTTGGTTCCTTCCACAATTTGAATAATATGAAACTGCTATTATGAAATTGTTGCATTTATTTCTCTTATTCTTTTTCTAATTAGAGGACTTTTTCCTCTTTCCCTCTCCCTCTCCCTTTTTTCTGAGCACCGGGCTTTCGCTTACTCACCTTTTTTTCACTCACCATTATTACGTTTTTCATCCATTTACTTTGGTTATGTGTAACCACATGATTGACAAATGATGTAAATAATTGTTTTGTCTTTCCATATGTTTAGGACTTGGTGTATATTTATTTGGTTCAAATTTGCTATTGAACACACTGCAACATTTGTTTGCAACGTTTATAGCATTAAATTGGTATAATTAACATACTGAATATGTTGTGGTATATGTGGTCATCTTTTTCATTAACCATGCATCCATATGGTTTTAACTAGGGGTGCGATTTGACACAAGAGAACCCCAGTTACTGTAAGGCACTCTGCTAATTCAGCACACTAGGCTAGGTGTTGAGTGCAGTTTTCCCTTCTTTGCAGCATCACTTTGTTGTGTTATTTAGTACTCCATGTGCCCAGCTGCTGTCTATATTTTCTCTCCCAGAGGGCATGTCAACTCCATTTTGTGTTAGAGACCCCTTTTTTATTTAACATGTACATCTCTGATCTTCCTGAGAGAATGCTCGCAGTTGTTGGGTGCCCCTCTAAGACTGGTCAAACACAAATTGCAAGCATGTTATATGCAGATGACCATGTCATTTTTTTACCACATTCTGAGAGGTTGTAGAGCAAATTTGAATGAACTGGCCAGATATGTCAAAGAGAATGACCTGGAGATCAACCTACAAAAAACTAAGATTCTCCTAATAGCCTGAAAAAGGGTGAATAGGTTGAAGCTAGATTTCTCCTTTGGTTGTGTAGAGTCTGTGGAACATTATCCCTATCTTGGTTTAGAGATGAGCGTGGAGACCACTTACTTACACATCATTGCAGATAAAAAGAGTTAGGCAGTACAGCTGACGCATCCCTTCTACAGCTTCACCCAACGGTCCGCAGGTTACTCACTCCAAGTCATATTAATCCTTCGTAGGCAGTGCTTCTGTCCTTCGATTTGTATTGCCTTGAGCACTGACTATGAAGGATTTTAGGTGGTTGGATTCCCTTGAGGGAGTGTTCTGGAGGAAATTATTAGGGCTGCGACCTTCAGTCATGATGGAGGCACTATGCCTCGTGTTAGGTTTAATCTCACTGAAGGTTTACTAATGAGTTACCGATTTCTGTATTAGAAAATGATGTACCTATATCATTATTGTTCTCTCAACAGGCACCCGTTAACATATTGGGATGAGATCTGATGACAAAACTAAACATGACGATATCTTTTATTGAGAAAGGGTTTGTTTGGTTTCCTCTCCAGGAATACATCTTTTAAATGTGAGAGAGCTTTTATTAGCATTTCCAAAACATAAGCAGTACGAGGAGTTCCTCTAGATCCGGAAGTATTTGTGTATGGAGTAACCATTCTGTTAACGTGGCTTTCCAGAATAGCAGGCAAAATACTGAGAATACCTAATGATTTTTTGTTTAGACCAGAAATACCTATGGATAAGGAAGATGGACACATTATTACTCTAGAATTAGAAGCAGCAGTAGTCAGAGAGGAAAGAGTAGTTGTCCATGGGACAGACAATGATGAGAAGGGTGGAGGGCAGTGATACCCTTGGTGAAGGATATAGACTGACAGACTTGACTGACATGGAATTGTTCAGCGATGGTTATTAAGATGATGAATTGGTATTTTATATAAGTCTTAATTATTGGATTAAAAGAGAGAACAGAGGCATCCCACGGGGAATGGCATTAGTGAGACATAAACTGTCATACTTCCAGGAAGACTTAGTGAAAGTGCCAAGCATCTTATGGACTAGTAGTCCTTATGACGTAGGTCTGCAAAATGGTTTTGGACAGTCAAAATCAAGCTTAAGACTGGAGCTATCTTGCAATGAGCAAACCAATACCGATGTCCAGAGAAGCTAAAAAGGGTATATTTGAAACCCTTTCCACTTTAATGCAGCAATGAATATTAGTGCCATCAGATTTTCCATGAAACACATCTGTGTGCCCTGTGAAGAAAGCGAAAAGGGGTCATAGAGATGTATTCAGGATCTCCACTCGCTTACTAATATTGTTGAAGTAGAGTTTCCTATAGTTCCAAATCCACCCACAATATTGTGCAGTATTCCATCCACAACCAAATATTTTACAGTGATACATTTTAAAAAATGTGTTCTTCTCAATTCCCCTTCATGAAGACTCACAGGATCTGACTTAATTTTCATGTAGAAAAATGCATCTAAAATCCACTTGTTTGCCTCAGGGGTACCGTGAGTCTCCCTCAATATTTAATAGGGTCCTTCAGATGGAACCAGGCATTGTACAGCTCGAGAGTGCCATGATCCAATATGTAGATGCTATATTAGTGTGCAGCAAGACAGAAGACAGATGCAGAGAAGGCTCAGTTCAACTTATGACTATACTAGCAGAGAAAGGCTATAAAGTATATAAGGAGAAACTACAATATTGTCAGGAATAGGTCCTGTACATAGGACATCTGACTTCTCAAAATGGGAAAATGTGACACCCGAGAGAGCAGAAGCAAATGAACAGAATCCTCATTCAGAGACTTTGAGATGGATACAACAATTTCTAGGCCTATGTAACTAATGTAGGGCCTTCTTTTTTATTGTAATACATACATTCAACCACTTTTAAGGGGACTCAAGGAAGCAGAGGTGGACATGAACAAGATAATATGGACTGAGGAAATGACTGAAGGGTTTGAAGAATTAAAAAGAACATTTTGCACAGCCCCTTTGTAAGGAATGCCAGATTATAATAAAGAGATTTACTTATACTCGCATTCAAGTGGAGTAGTGATGACAGCGGTACTTACACTGAAAACAACTTTAGGACATGGACACAAACCATTAGCTTGTTACAGTGAGAATTTAGAAACAGTATTGCAAGGACACTACCCCTGCAAAAAAGCTTTAGCTGCAGTCACAATTGCGATTGAAAAGGCTACAAGTATTACAATGTGGTGCTCAATGACTTTGTTTGTCAAACATGTCTTATTCGCTATTTTAGAGAAACTTAAAAGTACATTGACTACACAACGAGCATCCGCATATGAGGTGATTATTTTGAATCCAGCCATTGAAATTGTTAGATGCAGAGTAATTAATCCAGTGACATTTAGAGCAGAATTGGTAGGTAGAGAAGTCTATGAGAATGATTGTACAACATATAATGAATTTTATGATTACATTCTCCATTTAGAGAAAATGCCCTTGCAGGGGGGCAGCTTCTATTTATTGATGGTTCTTCATAAATTGACCAAACGACTGGGATGGCAGTAGGGAAACTGAACTGTGAGGTAAAAATTGAGGTAGTGACAAGTTCAAGACTACCTTTCCATTTTTCAGTGCAAGCTGGGGAGTCAGTGCCACTTATTGCCAAGCTCCAGAGTTTCAAGGATGAGGAAGTGACAGTGTACTCTGACTCCACTATGTGACGTCAACTGTACATGCACATGTTGAAAAAGTAGGGGTTTCCTCAGCACAGGCAGCTCACATGTGCAACATGCACAGCTAATGGACAAGCTTATTAAAGTACTAATGCTTCCATTGGCTATTGTACTTTTGGAGTGTGCAGCCCATACTAAAAGGGAAGATTTAATTTCTCACAGTAATAACGTCACAGATGGAGAAGCCAAGGGAGCATCGTATTTCCCAAATGTTTCTGATTTTGCAGTGGAGAGTGTTAAGCAATTGTCAAGAAGGTGCATGATGATGAAGGAAGGGTTTATTATGTTATTCATTGCACAATTAAGTGAGCTTCAAGGTAGATCACTACAGGAAGAACAGGCTCTTTGGAAAAAACAGGGGCTTTCTTCATCCCCCACTGAGGCTTTAAGGAGACAGGATAGTACTGGAAAGCCAGTTATGCCTCTAGCATTATAGAAGGTGGCACTGGAGCAGCTTCACTACCCAGAAAACACAAGAGAGAGCCTTGCTGCCACAATTGCAGAAGACTGGTCCTCACCAAATTTATTAGAACACATGCCACAGTTATTTGTGAACGGCATTGTGTGTCCACAATTCACAGCAGGACACACTTTAAGGACAGCGAGAGGAGCAAACCCAAGTCCTAATGGTCCTTTTCAACATCGACACATATATTATGTGGATATGTTTCAAGTATGCAATGGCTATAGGGCTGTAAGTACATGGTGGTGGTAGTATGACCCTTTTCCAGATGGATTGAGGCAGGTCCTTGTACGCACCCCAATGCCACATGCGCTGCCAAGTTTCTCAGGTGTGAGGTATTTCTGAGATGGGGTGTTTGCAAAGTCCTGTGTTCTGACAATGGACCACATTTAAACCATTTAACTATTTGATCAGATCACTCTCTCTAAAGCATAGGTTCTCTTGTGCCTATCACCCACAGATGAATGGGATTTGCACATGTTTAAACGGACTCCCTAAGGAAAGGATAGATAAAATAAAAAAATGACTTTAAAGAAGGGGTGGCTGCATTGCTTACCCCTTCCTTTGTTCACACTGAGAAACCAGACTGGTTCAGATCACCACCTGACTCCTCTTGAGTTGGTGACTGGAAATCACATGAGAATACCCCTTTCTCCTCCCAATCAAACAGAAACTGATGCCCACAGTGTAGGGAAGGCTTTAGGTGATGAGATGCATGTTTATATGACAAACACAAAAGCACATGTTTATTTTATTTCACAACAAATAAAACACCAGAGTGAAGGGTCAAAGAAGATTGAAGAAGACAGCCCAACTGGTGATTTGTGTCACCTATCAAAGCAGCCTAGTCTGTATCCAGGGGGCCAGGTGCTAGCACAATGCTTTGTGCGCACTTGGAATAAGCCCTGCTTCAAAGGACCGTACCTAGTAGAAGAGGTCACACCCACGACTGTTAAACTAAATGGGAGAAGAGCCTAGATACATCTAAATGACATGAATCTCTACAAAGGAGAGACCCCATCCTCTAAAACATCTGTTAACTGTGAAGCAAGAGATGAAGTTCCAAGCATGCAGACCAGATTGGGTACCAAGACCAAGATAAAGAATTTATGGATTAAAATTACAGCATTACTTTGTAACAGGAAAAAAACGGACATTTACTAAGTTGAAGTCTAAAAGGGAATGCATGAGTTTGCAGCTGTTCCAGAATAATTTTAGATAGGATCAATAGACAATGGCCCTCATTCTGAGTAGGGCAGTAAGGGATACCGGGCAACGGTAAGGAGACCGGTGCCGGCAATCCCTTACCGCCCTACTACGAGGTCCCTTAGCGGGTCCCTTCCTTAACGCCTGGTCTGACCAGGCGTTAAGGACGGGACCTGTTAAGGGACCTGGGTGCAAATAACGGGCTTGGCATATGCCGGCCTGTTATTTGCGCCCTCCCCATTCCCATTCCCATTCCCACTGGAGTCGGTACTGGTATGGGAGGCAGTCATGGCGCAAATAGCACCATGACTATCACCATACTCGGAATGAGGGCCAATGCGTTGAAGTACTACATCCAAAGAAAAGAGCACAATTCCAAGCACAATAGCATTGCACACATTCTTGAATTCTGTTTTTACCAACATACTGCAGTCTTATCCATCTTTAATAAGACGACATCTGGATAGTGAAACATTTTTTGGCAATCGTAAAAACAGTCATATTATTTTCAGAATCATTGTTGCAATAATTCTGCAGTTTTTGATATAAAAGCGTAATTTACAAGAAATAACAAAATTACATATTGAATTACAACAAAATGGGAATCTTTCGGTATATGGAATGCAAACTAACAAGAATACCAGCTACTCCACAAGAAATTGTGTGGCATTTGAATACTATGGCAATACTTCATATGAGTATATTGTGTCTCATGACTTGTTTATATTTCCTTATAATTTATATATTTTGTGAAATTTTGTTTTAGAATTCAAGTGAAATATCTGAAAATGAGACATCCCTTATTATCCCCGACAAAGGTACAAGAAATATTTTTCCTGACATGTTTCAACAAATTGTTCGATCTGAAAGACATGTTGGGGAAAACAATGAAAATATAAATGAATATTTTGATAATTCAGTCCATTTAAAAGAATAACATGTGGCATCAGCACATGAAGGAGGTGGGAGTAAAAACGTCAGATGAAATCTGCTATGTATGTTCTCTCATCCCCTATGCCATGAACGCAGCCAGAACATTTATTGTAAATGAAATATCTGCACACGATGCAAAGTGCCTCAGCCATCTAGAAGTGTGCACAAAAACAGGACAATTCAAAGGAAGATGGGCAAACCTATAATGGCGATCAAGGAGATCATTTCCATATGAACATGCGTATGTGAAAACACAAAAGGTCGAAAAAGAGATAGGTTGGATGAGCAAGATGCTTATATATTCATTCTTGACTGGAGAACAAAAAAAGTTTGCTGAAATGAATAGGTTGCAATGGTCAGACATACAGGAAAAGTCAGGAGTACCAGGATGCTGGGAGCGACCTCAGCTGTTGGTATATGGACAAGTTGCCACCAGTACAGGCTTGGAAGAAGGAATGCTATCCTGCACTGCACACTTATTGAAGAAGGAACCAGTAAGCATAGTGCAAGAGTTAGTGACATATGCCTGAAGCCGTGGGTCAAGTTATCAAAGCTACTAACATGGGTTAACAATGAAGCAGGACCGGTATCCATAATACCTCTACAGTATGCAAACATATGCTTCACGAACAAAGGCCTGGTCCTAGTTGGAGAAAATAAAGGATGCAAGCAGGTGCTTAAACTACCAGGAATGAATGATAGAACTGATGTGCTAATGGACTGTTACTGCACCTGTGGATCCAGAGCTTGTATGCAGCTGCCTAAGAATTGGGGATGGATATGTTATTTTGTGATCATACATTTCCATGCATTGATGATACCCTGAAGTGTCCTCCATATTGAAAAAAAGATGGATACACACCAGATAATGAAGAGTTCGCTCAACATCTGTCGAATAAAGAGGGAGAACTACTTCTCAGCAAAATCAATAGCAGTCTATGACGATATTCCAGCAGAGTATAAATTGTTCAGCAAGACAGCAGTGATATTTACAGCCATAGTCATGCCATGAATGCAGACTGCAGTAAAAGCCAATTGGTTACAGATCACTGCAGATGAGCTGCTACCAACTATCAACATGAGAATAAAACAATTTAATGCAATCAAGGAAGAACAGAGGGCTATCAGGCTCATGACCCTCCAGAACAGGTATGTCCTGGACTTAATGACAGCAATGGAAGGAGGTGTCTGAGCCAAGATCTGGCCTTCTTGCTGTATATTCACACCTGCCCAAGATGGAGAAAATGGAACCTTAACAGAGGCGACAACTATGCTGACAACCCTGCATACAAAAATGGAGGAGGAAGTTGATGAGACAGAGGAAGATGACCGGTTCTCGTCTCTGTTTTCATGGATTCCAACTTGGCTGGTGAATGCTTTCAAACTACTTGGAGCAATACTAGTGTTGGTATTGCGAGGATTCTTTCTTATAAGTGTCATTATAGGAAAATGCAACAAACAGCAAAGAAAACCATTGGGAAGAAGATAATGCTGGATGTCAAGGGTGATGGCTGTGATGCTGGAAATGCATCAGAGGGACAGGGCCTCTGAATCCTTGTCCTTTACTGCTTTTTATCGTGTGTTCTGTCGTGTTTTCAGCCCAGGAGTCCATGTGGGACTCCTGGCAGTGCAGCTCTCTCTTTTGGTTTGGTGAACAGACCCATGGGATACCCTTATGGCACCCATGGGTAGGGGTACAACCCTGTACCCCTAGTGTATGTTTTTGGGCACCTGTGGGTGGCCCACAGAGCAGGGTATGGGCTGGTGGCAGCTCCATGCTGAATTTGACAGGTGCTCTGGGTGTCCTCCATTTTGGGATACCTAGGCCCTGCCATTGGGATCAGTTGATTCCTGATAGGAAACAAGATGGCCCCTGTGGCAATTGCCTTTCTATTGCCTGTTACCTTGTTTTCCCAAAGTCCTGGGAAGCCCTGACTCTGTCCCTTCCCCCTGACTGGCTGTTGGGTGGAAGTTCCATATATGGTGTTGTTGTGAAGGCCCAGCTAGACTGACTGGAGCCTTCCCAGTGACTGTATGTTGTGGGTACCTCCTGTGGGTGGGACTTGGGTGAATGGAGTGTGTGACCAATATGCACTCCTTGTTGTGGTTGTCTGGTTTCTGGCATGAGAGACAAAGACTGAGACAGACCTGCCCGAAACTGGCCTGAATGCAGTGTGTAGTGTTGAATGGCTGGGTACTTGTCCCAATCCACATTCCTTGTTGTGAGTGTCTGAAAGGGAGGAGTGTGGCCTGAATGCACTGTGTGCCTGATTGGCTGACTGACTGCATGAATGCCCTTCTGTATGATTGGCTGCTGAGTGTGTGCCAGCAGTGTGGATGAGAGACAGAATAGTATATCTGGGGACCTCTCACCACTGGTAATTGTTCAAAAGCGTTCAGAAGCGTTCTGGAGTTGAGTCTCCACTGGAGTAACTGGAACTGCTGATCCTCGACGTCCAGCTAGAAGAAGAAGACTTGCTGTTGCATTTGCTTCAACCGATCCGAAGGCTGCCGAAATCATCGAAGACTGACCCAAGAGAGGACCTGGTAAGGCGCCCTCTTCCCGTGCTCCGAGGGACCATCGAGCACCGCTCCATCTTCGCCGAAGCGCCCTGGAAGTCACACCCTCGAAAGGCTGCCTACCCGAGACGGGACCGCCGAGAAGATCGAAGTGAAGCACCCGGACATCGCCGCCGTCGAAGTCCATTGCCATCGACCAGGGTTCACAGGTTTGTGTAACCGCTGGAGGCCCGTCGAAGTTGTGTTGCCCAGCCGTGGGAACCACTTGACGCCGTGCCGCCGACGACCAGAGCCGTCCGCTCCTTGCCTAAGAACATTTGAATCGAAGGACTCCCTCGTCCGCACCGTCGACCGCTTTATCCTGCCGGAGAAAGTCGAGGACGACCAACGCGCCGAGGAGAAACCTACCGGTGGGTTTTCCGCCACCCGAAGACCACAAAGACTCGAACGACTCGACGCCCTTGCTGGGGCTCCGTCTCCACAATCTTTGCGGTCCAGAACTATTGTCACTGAGGTGCCCCGCACGCCTCTGCCTTGCAGGACGCCGACGCTCTGACGCAGACGAGCACCGCTCGGACGAAGCTGCCACCTCATCGACGCCGTTCTACCCTGTTTGTTATCGGACGTTTGACGCCCGTGTCTCCTGCTTGAAAGGGAAGGCATTCAAGAAGGGCCGTCGATTCCCCGACGCCGAACGCCGAGTTCCTCGACGGACGTTCGACGCCCCGTGTCTCCCGCTTGAAAGGGAAGGCATTCAAGAAGGGCCGTCGATTCCCCGCCGCCGAACGCCGAGTTCCTCGACGCTTCTCGACGCCTCTCGATGATCCGTGACTCCCGCTTGAAAGGGGGTCGCTCAAGAAGTTTCTGTCGACGCCTCTTCGAAGAACTCGACTCCACCAGGTACATTGGGGCAGTAAAAAAATTATAGGAGGGAATAAGACTTGCAGAACAATATATGGACTGGGCTTGTGCTATATCTTTATTTTACAGGTTGCCCAGGTGGGGGGATCTCCACACAGAACTGTGTCTAGTGGTAGGGGCCAGTATTCTGCCTATTGCTCAACCATCTTATTTTCTCTCCTCTCTCTATTGCTGGTTTCACTCTATTGATCTGTGTGACATTGTTACAGTATTGTTGATGCACTTTAATGAGATCTAATACAAAGGGTGGTACCACTTTAGAATTGTATATATTTGCCATTGTTGATTTTCCTAAGTACAAAGTGAGTTATTATGATAAGTGTACATAACCTTGAATATTGATTATATAAAGACTGTGTTCTAACCAATACAGTGTGTGGACATTCCTTTGTGGGGGCTTGGGGACTACACTGTACTTAAGAACCAGCCTGCATCACCTCCTGAGAAGCTAGGCCTTGATTGCTCGTCCATTGCTACCGTAATAGAGAATCTTGGCTTGGGTCTTCTGTGCCTCTCTTCTACCATATAGAGAGCAGAAGTACAGACACCCCCCACCGGTCCTTTACAGCTGGTGGCAGCGGTGGGATGCTTATGGTTTTAAGAATCAGTGTATAACCGTGCCACTTACAAAATATCTGCACTTTATTAAATTAAGGTTTAGTTGTGTACAAGATAACTGCATTACAAACAATGGAGTCTATTGCAAATGGCAAATTGACTCGGATGAGCTTGGAGGCTCTCCAGAGTGCTTGTGAAGCCAGGGAGTTAGACTTTGTGGATAAGTCTAGGGCTGAACTGATAGCTGCTCTGATGGACTACCAGACTGATGGTGAAACTCTTGATGAGGGGGGGAATGCAACCAATGAGGACTCTGCCCCTGGGGTTTCTGCTGAATCTGTTTCTGGGAATGTCGCCATTCCTGCTGCCTCTGTTCCAAACCCCAGCAATTCCTTGGAGCTTGAGTTATTAAGGATGAAATTGGCCTTTGAATACCGCAAGTTGGAAATAGATGCTGAACTTAAGAAAGAGGAGTTGGCTCAACAAGTGGAGCTCAAGAATAGGGATCTTGAACTCAGAAATAAGGACCTTGAACTCAAGAGCCAGGACACTGAATGTCAGAGAATCCAGCTAGAGAAAGCTAGGGTAGAGACTTCAGCTAAAACCAGTGAGAGTGTCAGGTCCCCAGCCACCAAGTTTATGAAATATTTGGTTGGTGTATTTATGGAGGGTTCAGATATCCTCCAATGGATTGAAGCGTTTGAAATGGCTTGTGCGATTCATGATGTTGATAAAAGAGATTGGGCTAAGTGTTTGTTAAGCAGAGTGCCTCAAACTGGATATGACTGTATTCTGAAGCTCAGTGTGGAAGAAAGGGGTCAGTATGAGTGTATGAAGTCTGCTTTGATTGCCAAGTTTGGCAAGACACCTACCCAATACCTTAGAAGGTTCAGGGATTTTAAGAAAAGAGAGAATGTGTCTTGGGTTGACTGGGTGAGTGCTGCGCACATGAACATGATGGGGTGGATTGATGGATACAAGGTTAAGACTTTTGTTGAATTGTCCCACCTCTTGTTTTTTGAGCATTTTTCTGAAGCCTGTTCACCAGAGCTGCGTCAGTATGTGGCTGACCAGAACATTTTGGACCCCTTTAAGCTGGCTAGGTTGGCTGACAAGTGGGTCTCCCACCGGGTGTCCCCTAAGGACTCCAGTGGGAAGGACAAGGACAAAGAAAAGGGGGCCTCTGAGAAAGCTGAGGAGTCCCACAAGCAGTCACAGTCGGGTAAACCTAAACCTTCCTCTCCCAAGACCCAAAAATCTAGTGGGGATAAGTCATCTGTGGGTGGGAATAAGAGTAGTGGTTCACCTGCTGCAAAGCAGGCTCCCAGTGGTTCCAGTACCGTACACAGCACTCCTGGCGCTTGTTGGGACTGTGGGGCTCTGGATCACAGAAGGGGTGACTCCAAGTGTAAAGGTAAGGCACTTGGAGTACATGCTGTCAGCCTGACCTACCCTTAGCCCGTGTCTGAGGTGGAGGCCTCTGTCCTCCCCTTCTCTACCGGGATCACATTTGGTGCTCCGGTAGAGATTTCCTTAGTGTCCCTTGGGGCCTGGGACCAGTATGCAGAAGTACTGGCGACTATCCCACAGAAACACCCGTAGGTTTTTAAGAAGTGTCCTCTTCAATGGCCAGCCTTCTACTGGTTTGACAGACACTGGGGCAAGCATGACAGTGGTGGACAGGACCCTGCTCAAGCCAGAGGACTATGTAGGTGCTCCTCTGAGAACCACCAGGTTAGCTGGTGGGCCTCCCCAAGTATCGCCTGTAGCCTTAGTCACACTCATGATTGGAGACAAGACAGCAAAGCTTCCTGTCCTGGTTCAGGACAATGTCCCTGCTAACATTCTGTTAGGAAATGATCTAGTAGAGTTGGGGTTGATCTCGGATGGTCTTCCCATGCATGTTGCTGCAGCCTCTTGGTCACAGGTGACACCGGGTCTGGCTGTGAGTCAGGTACCCGAGCCAAAGGCGAGGCCTAAGGCAAGAAGAAGGAAGACCAAGAAGGCCATCTCTGTGGAGGGAACACCTTCTCTTCCTGCTGTTCCGACAGCACCCATTGGGATCCATGCTCCGGACGGGCTGGGTCCAGTGGAAAACCCAAACTCAACTCCTGTGGGAGAAGAGACAGAAGACTCTCCTGTGGGAGAGGTTCTCAACCCGGAGGATCATCCCGACCTTCAATGCTTGTTAGCTGAAGGAGGACCCTCCCGGGTAGACTTCTGTAAGGGACAGAGAGAGTGCCACTCTCTCAAGGGACTGAGGAAACCGGCCCTGTCCCAGGCACAAGGAGAAGTGCCTAGGACATTCTGGATTTATTGGGAGGGTGAGCTCCTTGTTGGTGAGCCCACTAAGCCTGAACCTGGTGCCCTCAAGAGGTTGGAGGTACCCCAGGTTTACAGGCCCTTCCTACTGCAGTTGGCGCATGCGGTGCCCTTGGCTGGTCATCTTGGGACCAAGAAGACTAAGCAGAGGCCCTCTGCCCATTTCTACTGGCCACGGATGGGAGTAGACCTGCAGGACCTGCCCAACTTGTCAGTTGTCTGGCAAGACTGGAGGCAGTGTCATTGCCCCACTGCAGCCATTGCCAGTGGTTGGCACACCATTTGAGAGGGTGGGCATCGACATCGTCGGTCCCCTTGACCCTCCCACTTCAGGTGGACATCGGTTCATCATGGTCTTGGTAGATCATGCCACCAGGTACCCTGAGGCAATACCCCTTCGGACTGTTACTGCCAAGGTGGTTGCCAGGGCTCTCCTGGGCATTTTCACCCATGTTGGATTCCCCAAGGAGGTTGTCTCTGACAGAGGATCCAACTTCATGTCTAGTTACATGAAAACCATGTGGAAAGAGTGCGGGGTAACCTACAAGTTCTCCACCTCTTACCACCCCCAGACCAATGGTCTGGTTGAGAGATTTAATAAAACTCTCAAGGGCATGCTAGGGGCTTTGGAAGAACCCCTAAGGAGGGAATGGGATCTCCTCCTGCCATGCCTGCTGTTTGCTTACAGAGAGGTACCTCAAGAGGGTGTTGGTTTCAGCCCCTTTGAGTTACTCTTTGGACATCCCGTGAGGGGGCCCCTCGCCTTGATCAGAGAAGGCTTGGAAGCCACCCCTCCAGGTCCCGCCAAGCAATTGGGGGACTATGTGTTAGGCCTCAGACGGAGGATGACACAGATGATCGGTCAGGCAACAGCAAATCTCAAGGCCAGCCAGGAATTGAATAAGTACTGGCATGACCTTAAAGCCTCGCAAGTGGATTGGACTCCGGGACAGGAAATCCTTGTGATGGAGCCTACCAAGCCTAGAGCTTTGGCAGACAAGTGGACTGGACCCTCCAGGATCATCTTCAAGATGGGCGAAGTCAATTATCTGGTTGACATGGGAGCCTCTGGGGTAGCCTCTCAGATATTCCATGTCAACCGGCTCAAGCCTTTCCACCGGCGAGCAGAAGTCTCATGTCTCTTGCTAGCTTCAGGGCAAGAAGAGGATGAGAGTGAGCCCCTTCCTGATTTGCTGCATAGCAACCCTCAGGATGGCTCAGTGGAGGGAGTACATCTCTCTACGGATTTGACAACAGAGCAACAGAGGGCCTGCAGGGCTTTGCTCCAACAGTATGCCTCTCTGTTTTCACTGACGCCAGGCCTTACACCGTGGTGTAGGCATGAAATAGACACTGGTGACAGTGTGCCTGTCAAAAGCAGGTGCTACCGTATGTCAAATACCGTCAAGAACCACATCCAGGCTGAGGTCGCCAAGATGTTGGATCTGGGTGTTATTGAACCCTCAACCAGTCCCTGGTCCAGTCCAGTGGTCCTTGTCCCCAAGGCAAGTTCCCAGGCGGGTACCAAGGATTGGAGGTTCTGTGTGGACTACCGAGGAGTCAATGCCGTCACCAAAACTGACGCGCACCCATTGCCCAGGGCTGATGAGCTTGTGGACACCATAAGTGCTGCCAAATTTGTGAGCACCTTTGACCCTACCTCAGGCTATTGGCAAATAGCTCTGACGGACCATGCCAAGGAAAAGACGGCCTTCTCAACACCTGAGGGACTCTACCAGTTTAGGGTCATGCCTTTTGGGTTGAAGAATGCCACTGCCACCTTCCAGAGATTGGTCAACCATGCGCTCAGTGGGCTGGAAGCCTTTTGTGTGGCTTACTTAGACGACATTGCCGTCTACAGTTCCACCTGGGAAGAGCATTTGACACATCTGGATAAGGTGTTGCAGGCCTTGAAAAGGGCTCACCTCACTATCAAGGCCACCAAGTGCCAGATAGCTCAGGAGAAAGTTACCTATCTTGGTCATGAGGTAGGAGGGGGTCAAATCCAACCTCTCTCCAGTAAAGTACAGGATGTACAGAACTGGGAGACTCCCACTACTCAAACCCAGGTGAGAGCCTTTTTGGGCCTCACTGGGTACTATCGCAATTTCATGGCAGACTATGGAACCATAGCTGCACCCCTGACAGCTCTAACTTCACCCAAACAGCCTAGGAAGGTTAATTGGACCGAAGACTGTCAGAGGGCCTTTGATGGCTTGAAAGAAAGTCTGTGTAGGGCACCTGTGTTGTGTGCGCCTGACTACAGCCGACCCTTTATCGTCCAGACGGATGCCTGCGACACCGGAATTGGAGCTGTCTTGTCCCAGTTAGATGACAAAGGGAGAGAACATCCTATCATATTCATCAGTAGACAACTCAAGGGTAGAGAACTTAGGTGGGCTACTGTTGAAAAGGAGTGTTTTAGCATAGTTTGGAGCCTTAGGCGTCTTAGGCCTTACCTTACGGGGTCTACCTTCAAGGTCCAAACAGATCATAAGCCCCTGAAGTGGCTTATGCAGATGAAGGGTGAGAATCCGAAATTGCTCAGGTGGTCCATTAGCCTGCAAGGGCTAGACTTCACCATAGAGCACAGACCAGGGAAGAGTCACGATAATGCAGATGGCCTTTCCAGAAGGTATATTGACCGTCTGGATGAGGGTGTCTATCCCGTGGGAGATTAGACACCCTCCACCTCAGTCTGGGGGGGGGCGACTGTGATGCTGGAAATGCATCAGAGGGACAGGGCCTCTGAATCCTTGTCCTTTACTGCTTTTTATCATGTGTTCTGTCGTGTTTTCTGCCCAGAAGTCCATGTGGGACTCCTGGCAGTGCAGCTCTCTCTTTTGGTTTGGTGAACAGACCCATGTGATACCCTTATGGCACCCATGGGTAGGGGTACAACCCTATACCCCTAGTGTATGTTTTTGGGCACCTGTGGGTGGCCCACAGAGCAGGGTATGGGCTGGTGGCAGCTCCATGCTGAATTTGACAGGTGCTCTGGGTGTCCTCCATTTTGGGATACCCAGGCCCTGCCATTGGGATCAGTTGATTCCTGATAGGAAACAAGATGGCCCCTGTGGCCTCTTGCTTTCTATTGCCTGTTACCTTGTTTTCCCAAAGTCCTGGGAAGCCCTGACTCTGTCCCTTCCCCCTGACTGGCTGTTGGGTGGAAGTTCCATATATGGTGTTGTTGTGAAGGCCCAGCTAGACTGACTGGAGCCTTCCCAGTGACTGTATGTTGTGGGTACCTCCTGTGGGTGGGACCTGGGTGAATGGAGTGTGTGACCAATATGCACTCCTTGTTGTGGTTGTCTGGTTTCTGGCATGAGAGTCAAAGACTGAGACAGACCTGCCCGAAACTGGCCTGAATGCAGTGTGTAGTGTTGAATGGCTGGGTACTTGTCCTAATCCACATTCCTTGTTGTGAGTGTCTGAAAGGGAGGAGTGTGGCCTGAATGCACTGTGTGCCTGATTGGCTGACTGACTGCATGAATGCCCTTCTGTATGATTGGCTGCTGAGTGTGTGCCAGCAGTGTGGATGAGAGACAGAATAGTATATCTGGGGACCTCTCACCAGTGGTAATTGTTCAGAAGCGTTCAGAAGCGTTCTGGAGTTGAGTCTCCACTCTAAGAGTAACTGGATGATCCTCGACGTCCAGCTGGAAGAAGAAGACTTGCTGTTGCATTTGCTTCGACCGATCCGAAGGCTGCCGAAATCGTCGAAGACTGACCCGAGAGAAGACCTGGTAAGGCGCCCTCTTCCCGTGCTCTGAGGGACCATCGAGCACCGCTCCATCTTCGCCAAAGCGCCCTGGAAGTCAGACCCTCAAAAGGCTGCCGACCCGAGAAGGGACCGCCGAGGAGATCGAAGTGAAGCACCCGGACATCGCCGCCGTCGAAGTCCATTGCCGTCAACCAGGGTTCGCAGGTTTGTGTAACCGCTGGAGGCCCATCGAAGTTGTGTTGCCCAGCCGTGGGAACCACTTGACGCTGTGCCGCCGACGACCGGAGCCGTCCGCTCCTTGCCTAAGAACATTTGAATCGAAGGACTCCCTCGTCCGCACCGTCGACCGCTTTATCCTGCCAGAGAAAGTCGAGGACGACCAACGTGCCGAGGAGAAACCTACCGGTGGGTTTCCCGCCACCCGAAGACCACAAAGACTCGAACGACTCGACGCCCTGGCTGGGCCTCCGTCTCCACAATCTTTGCGGTCCAGAACTATTGTCACCGAGGTGCCCCGCACGCCTCTGCCTTGCAGGACGCCGACGCTCCGACGCTGACGAGCACCGCTCGGACGAAGCTGCCGCCTCATCGACGCCGTTCTACCCTGTTTGTTGTCGGACGTTCGACGCCCCGTGTCTCCCGCTTGAAAGGGAAGGCATTCAAGAAGGGCCGTCGATTCCCCGACTCCGAACGCTGAGTTCCTCGACGGACGTTCGACGCCCCATGTCTCCCGCTTGAAAGGGAAGGTATTCAAGAAGGGCCGTCGATTCCCCGCCGCCGAACGCCGAGTTACTCGACGCTTCTCGACGCCTCTCGACGATCCGTGACTCCCGCTTGAAAGGGGGTCGCTCACGAAGGATCTGTCGACACCTCTTCGAAGAACTCGACTCGACCAGGTACATTGGGGGGGTAAAAACATTATAGGAGGGAATAAGACTTGCAGAACAATATATGGACTGGGCTTGTGCTATATCTTTATTTTACAGGTTGCCCAGGTGGGGGGATCTCCACACAGAACTGTGTCTAGTGGTAGGGGCCAGTATTCTGCCTATTGCTCAACCATCTTATTTTCTCTCCTCTCTCTATTGCTGGTTTCACTCTATTGATCTGTGTGACATTGTTACAGTATTGTTGATGCACTTTAATGAGATCTAATACAAAGGGTGGTACCACTTTAGAATTGTATATATTTGCCATTGTTGATTTTCCTAAGTACAAAGTGAGTTATTATGATAAGTGTACATAACCTTGAATATTGATTATATAAAGACTGTGTTCTAACCAATACAGTGTGTGGACATTCCTTTGTGGGGGCTTGGGGACTACACTGTACTTAAGAACTAGCCTGCATCACCTCCTGAGAAGCTAGGCCTTGATTGCTCGTCCATTGCTACCGTAATAGAGAATCTTGGCTGGGGTCTTCTGTGCCTCTCTTCTACCATATAGAGAGCAGAAGTACAGACACCCCCCACCGGTCCTTTACAATCGCACACCAAAGACAGAAGACACCACCCATGAAAACATAAAGAAGTGTTCACTGGCACACCCAGGGATGAAGTACTATTACACAAATGATCATAAGAACTACATTGGACAATGGGTATTCTGTCAACTGATTGGAGTGTGGATGAGCATAAAAAGAAAGAATGCATGCAACCCAAGGGGGGTGATGAAAGTATGGATCCCAAAGAAATCAAGGTGTGGCAAAAAGATGAAGAAGATTGAAGAGGGGGTGATCAAGAACTTGACCAGAGGGCGGAATATAGAGGAGCAGATGAGTACGCCACTACTAGACTCTGCCCCCTCACACCTGTCATATTGGAACAACAGTAGAAGGGCCCTATGTGTGACACCAGGTATTGTCCCAATACCACACTGAGGGCCTCATTACGACCCAGGCGGTAAGTTACCGCCTGGGCCGTGACTTTACCACCATGGCGTAAACTATGTTTACGCCATGGTGGTTGGCGGACTTACCGCCCCATTCTGACCTTGGCGGGGCGGTAAGTCCCCAATCCCCATTTACCCTTCCCCATTCCCATTTTTGCCCCATAGGGCATAATGGGAGTGGGGAAGGCGTTAATTACGCCACCGTAAATTACGGTGCCGTAATTAACTCCATGGTCCCTTAGCGCCATGGATTAAATCCGCCATGGCGCTAAGGGACCTCGTACTCAGGCGGTAAGGGTCGGCGCTGTTTACGCTGCCGTAAACCCCTTACCGCCTGGGTCGTAATGAGGCCCAGAGTGTATGAGAGATGCTATATATGCAGACAACCATATTGAATGTGCCCTCGCACTGAGGTGGTAGGCAAATGGCGACATACACCATTGTACATAGAAGAGCAGTAAGTACAAAGTGACAGCTGCAGAGTGACGTCATAAAGGAAAGACACAAGGATGCACTGAAATAATATGCAAATACTTAAAGAATAAACATGCAACTGAAGTGACAAGAGAAATATATAATTAAATATGAAGACATCATGTGCACCAAAGAAATAAGCGAGAAGAAACAAAGTGAATGCACATATGCAGAACTTCAAGGTAGATGAGACATATTGAAGCTTGCTTCAGAAGAAAACATAACATGACTAAAGCGGCCATGAGAAAAAGATCGATGTTGGACTTGTGTTGAAACCAATCGCGCTACCTCAGAGAAAGAGCAGGACTGCAGATTCAGAAGATGCTGGAAAAATAGCTTTGCGTGAGGAACAAAGAGGAGTCTTTTTGCCTGGGATCAGGAATGCTACATCAAGTAATAATTGCAAGTTGTAAAAGGAGTGAAAGAGGATAATCCAAGTACGTAAAAGTACGTAAGACATATTTCTCTTAGATTAAGCAGAAGAGAAAACATCTGCAAGTGGCAATATTGGACCCTCAAGGATGCAAAAAGCATATGTAAAATGGAGTGATCATGTCTCCAGTGGCCAAGAGGAGTACTAGCACCCAGCACAATTAAATCAAATGGCAGTAAACAAATGGTTGAAATTGTGGTCTCCTCACATGTGACTCAGAAGTTAAAAACAAAGGCTGTTCATTATAAAGTTAATGGTGTATCTACACTCCATAAAAAGTCACAGAGCAGGGAAAAGACTGCAAGTTCACCCATACAGAAGAAGCCTTGGCTTGGGGCTTGACAGATGAGAGATGATGGACTAATTGGGTAAGTCGGTAGTAGTTTGACGTTGTTCTCTGCACCTGATTTTTATTTTGCTTACATGCTGGTAATCAGCCAAAAGTCCAAGGTTGGGAGAGAATGCCAACCAATCATAGGGATCTATGCAGTGTGGCACAGGCCAATCCACTCTTGTTAATCTTCTATAATCTGTATTATACGTAGTTAGAGGGAGTTCACGGTGTGCCTTTCAGATAAGAAGGCAGCCAATTATATAAATAACACCTAAACAAAGTATAGGTACAATATCCCCCAACCAATCCAATCCTTCAACAGGTTTTTAAGTTTGTCTCGTAGGATGATGTCATAGCTGATGTACATTGAGGACTAAGGGCCTCATTACGATGCTGGCGCTAATGGGTTAACGGCGCCGATTACGAGGTCACTTTGCGGGACCCAACATTAACCGCTGCTCTACACCAGCCGTTAAAATAATTTGCGGTAACGTACTTAGCGCCTTCCCCATTCCCATAGAGCCCAATGGGGAATTACCGCCCCGCCAACCTTGGAATGGGGTGGTAATTCCCCATTGAACCATGGCAGACCCGTTACAACACCGGTGCCAACCATGGTGCTATTAGCACCATGGTTTAGCGCCGGTGTTGTAATGAGGGCCTAAAACCTTTGCGTAATCAAAATTGAAGTGTGAGTGCATTGACTGAAGCTTTTTTTCACCAGATTTTCCTACCTTATTGAGCTGATAATAAACTAGTACTTTGCCATATGCCTTTAGTCTGGACGGTTATTTGGGTCTGAGGTCATTTTTGGTAATTCCATTGAGCACATGATAAGCTTCAAGGTCTGGATTGCCTACCTCTTCCCAGAGATGTGACATGAGACAGACACTATAACGATCTAAACCCAATGTCTTCACACTTAATACATCTTCCTACCCACATGAAAAATCAGTGTGCTGGTATTCAGCCACAAATCCTATTCACCTCAATTGACGATAAATGGGCAAAAGACGCACAAGTCTGACTAAATCTCCAATTAAAAGCAGCAGCAGTTGTTAAACGAAGATCCACTGAGAAATGGTAGTTGTGGCGCTGCCCGTAGTGACGGGCTTACGCGGCAGCGTGATGTAGCACGCCGCCGCCGAAGGTATAAATAAAGGGGCGTTCCCGGCCACGAGCAGAGCGACCGGGAATCCCGAACCGAAAGGCTGTGTGCGTGTGTCCTTTCAGGTGGGGGGGCTTATGGGAACGCAGCGGGAGGGCTCAGGACCGCCCCCCAACAGTGGCGACGAGCGAGTGCGCATGCCCGGGCCCGGCGGTGCAGACTTCCGAATTTTTCTGCATACACGCAGCACCTGGATGCTCCGTCTTACGCCGTGGCTGCGGCTCGTACACGCGGCCGACGGCCATTTTGTCTGACAGGCCGCGGATGTTCTCCGAGCTCCGGTTTGGAGGGGGAAGTGAATCCGGGCCTAATTTTTGGCAATTCTGCTTGCAGGCAGCTTGATCTGCACACAATGTTTGGATTGTGGATTTTTATGTAGTTTTGGTGCAACTACGTCGTGTGAAAGCCAGGAGAAGGGTTAATATGGCTGGACCTGATTAGCCTACTCCATGCTCATGGCTTAATTTTTGGGACACCCATACATTGGTGGATGCCAGCGGATGGAGACAGCAGTTTTCTTCATCCCCTTCATCATCAAGTGTTAGGACACTTACCTGGCCTTCTCAACGCATCCGTTCCCGGACGTGGCAGTTATACCCATATTACCGGATTGGGAAGCGTGGCTGTAGGCAGCAGGCCGGTGCTCACTTACGTGCGCGGACCTCGCGGGTAACCAGGAACGGGCAGTCAAGCTTGTGTTCCAAGCCTCGTTCTGGTGCCCGCTCGGCCAGTACGCGGGCACAGTCTCGCTAGCGTTCCACGCCTCGCTTTCGTGCCGGACGCTGTAAATAGCGTCCGGCCCTCTGCTGATCGCGTCTTAACGCGGTTTGTTCCCACTTACCGTTGCTTGGTGCCTGGCATCAGGTTCCTGCTCCTTGGTTCCTGCTTCCTTGTCCTTTTCTCTGGTCTTGGCTCCCTTAATTCCTGTTGGGTCCCTTCCTTGTGGTTCCTGTCCTCCAGCTCCTCTCCCTCTCCTTGGGCCTTCCTGTTCCCTGGTTCCACTCTCTTCCTGATCTCCTTGTTTACCTGGATCTCTCTTGTCTATTGGCTCTGGGTACCAGTCTTCCTGATTTTCAACTGCCTTGGTGGATCGTGCCTGGACATCTTTTGTGGACTTCTCATCCTCCAGTTGTGAACCTCTACCGGATCCGAGCAGCTCACCACCTCATCACCTCCCTGTCAGTGCTTGCACTGTCCCGACATCACTTTAATCCACAGGGAGGTGACCCAGTGGCGTTGGGAGGTAATTCCAATCCATCCCTGTTCCATTAGGGTTGGGTTGGGGTCGCTTCCTAGCGTTACAATTTCTGCATTCAGTTTGGAGGTTTACCAGTCTGGCATCACCGGCGAGACCAGCAACTGAAACTTCAGGTACGCAGCGCTCCAGAGACGCGCAGCTTAACAGATTAAGATGCCTAACGACCAGTTCCGATTCCGAAATGGAGGATTCTGAAGAATTGAGGAATGAGATCAGGGCCTTACGCGCCGAGATGTCTGTATTGCATCAGGAGAACTTGGCCTAACGTCAGCTGGTAGCTCAAGGGACTAACCCCAGTACCTCTGCAGAGTCTGTGATGGCTCAGACCACCCCAATAAAGTTTGACGGAGATCCTAGACGGGTGGCAGAATTTTGCAATCTTTGTAGAATACATTTTTTGTGTCGTCCTACGCATTTCAACCAGGATAAGGCTAAGATTGGGTATATTCTGGGAAATCTCACCGGAAACGCATTGGCCTGGGCCACTCCTTTGGTAGCTGCCAAGAGTCCAGTTCTGGACGACTTTGGGGCCTTTGAGAAGGCTTTTTTGGAAGTGTTCCAGTCTCCCAACCTCGCCGCAGCTGCGCAAAATCAGCTCATGGACTTGAAGCAGGGATCCAGCGATATAATCGCCTACATCAGCCGTTTTCGTCAGCTGGCCACCGATTCACAATGGCCTGAGATTACTCAAAAGACCCTTTTTCGTAGGGGGTTGAGAGATGAATATAAGGATGAACTTCTCCATATTCCTGAACCTGAAACCCTGCAAGCATTGCAAGAACAGGTGATGCGGATCGATCACAGGTTGTCTGAGAGAAGGGGTGAGAGGCGCCGTTTGGAAAGGTCAATATCAAAATTCATTCCAGTACCAGCCAAAGCATCTACCTCGTCTGAACCAACTCCTGAACCAATGCAACTAGGAGCGGTCAGAGGTCCTCTATCTGATGCCGAGAAGAAACGTAGGCGTGACCTACGGTTGTGCCTGTATTGTGGGGCCTCCGGCCATTATCTCAGTACGTGTCCATCAAGACCACTTCGAAAGTCGGAAAACTGAATGGCCTATCGTCTAGGGGAAAGGCGACGATGGGCCCCTCTTCTTCTTCAGTCCTTCCCGATTCGGTACAGGTCCGACAACCCATGCAGTCAGTCGTGCTTATGGTTTTAACACTCAAGGTCTCTTGGCCAGGAAGGGAACCCATGAAGGTGCTAGGATTATTGGATTGTGGAGCCTCTGGAAATTATATGGACGCAGAATTTGCCATCAGGAATGGTATCACCTTGATTGAAAAGAACTGTGCTTCGGTGGTGGAAGTTATTGACGGTACCCCGTTGTCTTCGGGTCCGGTCCATCAACACTCCGATACACCAAGTTTGTGGATTGAAGAACATCATGAACAGATCTCTTTGGATATTATCAAGACTCCCTCTTATCCGATCATCTTAGGGCTGCCTTGGTTGTTACATCATAACCCCAACATCAACTGGCAGACTCGGACCATGGTCTTCAGCTCTGATCGTTGCATGCAGGACTGTTGCCATGTCAGTTCTTCTTCGACGCAATCTTCAATCGCCACCCAGACTGAGGGGGTTGGTGTGCCACGCTTACTCTCTGTTTCTTCAGTTCCCTCTGAATATGCTGAATTTCATGAGGTTTTCTCTGAACCTAAGGACATACCCTTACCTCCTCACAGATCTTTCGATTGTGCCATCAACCTATTGCCCGATGCTGTGATTCCACACGGCAAGGTGTATTCCCTGACCGCTCAAGAAAAAGAGGTTTTGCAGGAGTATCTTGATGAATGTCTTCAGAAAGGGTATGTTGCCCCTTCTAATTCACCGGCAGGATTTCCACTGTTTTTCGTAAGAAAGAAGGAGGGTACTCTGCGCCCATGTGTTGATTATCGCCATCTAAATGACATTACTCGAAAGGACAGATACCCACTTCCCTTGATTCGATCCATCTTGGAATCTCTACGTGAGTCAAGAATGTTTTCCAAGTTTGATCTCCGTGGAGCCTACCATTTGGTACGGATAAAGGCCGGGGATGAATGGAAGACGGCCTTCAAGACTCCAAACGGACACTATGAATACAGAGTTATGCCTTTTGGGCTATGTAATGCCCCAGCAGTCTTTCAGCGCCTAATGGATCATATATTTTCTGATTTAATCGGGACCTCAGTCTGGGTTTATTTGGATGATATATTGGTGTTTTCAAGGAATCTCGAAGAGCACATAGTACAAGTAAAAGAGGTACTTCGGCGGCTACGTGTAAATAACCTTTACGCTAAGCTGGAGAAATGTCATTTTCACCAAGACCATATTGAATTTCTTGGATATGTGATCAGTACGTCGGGTATACACATGGAACCAGCCAAGGTCCGTGCGATCCTAGGATGGAAGGTCCCCAGCGACAGAAATTCTCTTCAACGTTTTCTTGGATTCATTCATTTCTACCGGAGATTCATTCCAGTACCAGCCAAAGCATCTACCTCGTCTGAACCAACTCCTGAACCAATGCAACTAGGAGCGGTCAGAGGTCCTCTATCTGATGCCGAGAAGAAACGTAGGCGTGACCTACGGTTGTGCCTGTATTGCGGGGCCTCCGGCCATTATCTCAGTACGTGTCCATCAAGACCACTTCGAAAGTCGGAAAACTGAATGGCCTATCGTCTAGGGGAAAGGCGACGATGGGCCCCTCTTCTTCTTCAGTCCTTCCCGATTCGGTACAGGTCCGACAACCCATGCAGTCAGTCGTGCTTATGGTTTTAACACTCAAGGTCTCTTGGTAAGGAAGAGAACCCATGAAGGTGCTAGGATTATTGGATTGTGGAGCCTCTGGAAATTATATGGACGCAGAATTTGCCATCAGGAATGGTATCACCTTGATTGAAAAGAACTGTGCTTCGGTGGTGGAAGTTATTGACGGTACCCCGTTGTCTTCGGGTCCGGTCCATCAACACTCCGATACACTAAGTTTGTGGATTGAAGAACATCATGAACAGATCTCTTTGGATATTATCAAGACTCCCTCTTATCCGATCATCTTAGGGCTGCCTTGGTTGTTACATCATAACCCCAACATCAACTGGCAGACTCGGACCATGGTCTTCAGCTCTGATCGTTGCATGCAGGACTGTTGCCATGTCAGTTCTTCTTCGACGCAATCTTCAATCGCCACCCAGACTGAGGGGGTTGATGTGCCACGCTTACTCTCTGTTTCTTCAGTTCCCTCTGAATATGCTGAATTTCATGAGGTTTTCTCTGAACCTAAGGACATACCCTTACCTCCTCACAGATCTTTCGATTGTGCCATCAACCTATTGCCCGATGCTGTGATTCCACACGGCAAGGTGTATTCCCTGACCGCTCAAGAAAAAGAGGTTTTGCAGGAGTATCTTGATGAATGTCTTCAGAAAGGGTATGTTGCCCCTTCTAATTCACCGGCAGGATTTCCACTGTTTTTCGTATGAAAGAAGGAGGGTACTCTGCGCCCATGTGTTGATTATCGCCATCTAAATGACATTACTCGAAAGGACAGATACCCACTTCCCTTGATTCGATCCATCTTGGAATCTCTACGTGAGTCAAGAATGTTTTCCAAGTTTGATCTCCGTGGAGCCTACCATTTGGTACGGATAAAGGCCGGGGATGAATGGAAGACGGCCTTCAAGACTCCAAACGGACACTATGAATACAGAGTTATGCCTTTTGGGCTATGTAATGCCCCAGCAGTCTTTCAGCGCCTAATGGATCATATATTTTCTGATTTAATCGGGACCTCAGTCTGGGTTTATTTGGATGATATATTGGTGTTTTCAAGGAATCTCGAAGAGCACATAGTACAAGTAAAAGAGGTACTTCGGCGGCTACGTGTAAATAACCTTTACGCTAAACTGGAGAAATGTCATTTTCACCAAGACCATATTGAATTTCTTGGATATGTGATCAGTACGTCGGGTATACACATGGATCCAGCCAAGGTCCGTGCGATCCTAGGATGGAAGGTCCCCAGCGACAGAAATTCTCTTCAACGTTTTCTTGGATTCATTCATTTCTACCGGAGATTCATTCCATCCTTTTCGCAATTAACTGCACCTTTGACCTGTTTGACCAGCAGTAAGAGAATCTTTGTTTGGGGGCATGATGCTGCCGCCTCATTTGAGCAACTAAAGAAAGCCTTTAGTTCTGCGCCTATTTTACATCATCCCCAAGACGACCAGCCATTTATCGTGGAGGCCGACTCTTCGGATTTTGCTGTGGGAGCCGTTCTTCTTCAGATGGATCCTAGCATTGGGATGGAGTTTCCTGTGGCCTACTATTCCAGAAAACTTACGGCTAGTGAACGGAATTATCCCATTATCGAAAAGGAACTACTGGCCATCAAGACCGCCTTTGAAGAATGGAGTGAGGAGTTTTCTGGGGATGGTGACCTACTGTGGACGTTTCATCCAAAACCTTGCCTCAAGGTCGGAACCACTCCGGGCCCTGGCAAAGAAGGAGTCACCATGGCACTGGGGCCCACTTGAGCAGGCCGCTTTCGAAGACATCAAAGCTGCCCTCACGACGGAAGGCACCATGGCATTCTTCGACCCAGCCCTGGAGTCAGAGATCGTTGTTGATGGCAGTCCTTTTGGCCTGTGCGCCGTGCTGACTCAGGTGGACCGAAACGGGGGAGTTCGGCCAGTAGCATATGCCAGCAAGGCACTATCAGAGACTGAGCAGAGGTACTCCCAGATCGAGCGGGAGGCCCTGGCGGTGCTGTGGGGCTGCAGACATTTTCGACTCTATGGCCCTCATTACGACCCTGGCGCTAAGTAATCGAAATTACCGCCATGGCGTAATGAGCGTTAACGCCATGGTCCGATGGTGATAAGAGCGCCATATTATGACCCATCGCGCACGAGCATTATGCCATGGCGGTAATGTAAACTGCGCCATGGCGTTAATGCCCCCAAAACGGCACCTACCGGCATCGTATGCCGCGCAAGGTGCACCACCGCCACCCCGACCACCGTTCATAGCGGTGACCGTAGTTAGCGGTCACCGCAATTAGCGGTGACCGTAGATAAGCCATCCTTTGCCATCCTCCGCAACCACTGGACATCCGAGCCTGGGACCCGGCAAATACCATCATCAACCTTCTTCCTGCTTGAAAATGCCTAAAGTGGTTAAGAAATCCTGTGACCGCCAGCGGCAAGACCGCTTCACCATAGAGGAGCTCACCATGCTTGCGGAGACCCTCCAGGAGAACGCCGCAGTGGTATTCTCCAACCAAATGACCAGACCGGCCATAGCCAAGAAGAAGGCCATATGGGCACTGGTAGCTCAGCGGGTTAGTGCCGTGGGAACAACACCCCGCAATGTGAGACAGTGCCGCAAGCGGTGGGACGATCTCCGGCTCAGAGTCAGGAGCATACTATCGGCGAACAGAAACCTGGCCATGGAAACCGGTGGAGGATCGCAGTCCCCTATCAAATTGCAGCCATGGGAGGAAATCTGTGCCTCCACCATCGGAATGGAGAGCATAGAAGGAGTAGGAGGAATGGAGAGAGGAGCCCCGACATCAGGCGATGCAGGTAGATGGCTCAAATCAAGCCATGCAAAAATCACCAAAGTCCATTCATGTGAAGTACAATGTTGCCCCATAGTGTAAATGCAACACATCAGCAGGAGACTGCCCACAGATACATCCGATCTCCACCCTGTACACATGCAGTATGCACACCCTAACTGCAGGCACCCACATACCTCCATGCTACTTCCACACAAAAGGGAGACAACCTGTTTTCCCCTGCCTCAAATGTGCCGCATGTACTATCTGATAAGATGTCAGTCGTCACAATGCCCGCCCAATGTCCACAGACCCATCAATAACACTTTCCCTCCTTTGCTCCACCACAGGCTCAAATTCCGACCTTGAGGATGAGGACACCACTGCCTCCACACCCACCAAGAGGGCCAGGACAACTGTGCCAACACCACAACCCTCCACCTCTGCCGTCCCGAGGAAAACCCCACAGCAGCCAAAATCCAAGCCAGGAAAACAGGACAGGGCACTGACAGCCACCCCAGCAGGCAGCACAGTAGCAGCAGCAGCCATTACCCAAATCGTGCCCACAGAAGGGACAGGCTCTGCTGCAAGCAGCACTATTGGGGAAACTGCTGCCATCGCAGCCTCCTCCGATAGCGAAGGAGGGATCATTGAGGAGTCTGATGTTGGAAGCCCCACTGCCCACCCTCATTCCCCCTACCTGTCCCTAAGCAGCCCGCATGCGGGTGCTACACAGGGGCAGTCAGAGGATGACGATTGGCCAGGCTCTCTATCCCCGCTGCAGGAGGTGAGTAGCCCAATGGGAATACCACTGCCATTAGCCATGGCCCAGAAAGAACAACTAAGCCTGGAGGAGATCGTCACCCGGCAGCAGCAACTATCCTCGCTCCTCAATGAGCATGTTGCAGAATGTGGGGGGTCAACGGCAGCAATGGAGAAATGTGCGGAGACAGTGAAGGCTGCTATAGAGTCCTCCACAAAGGACATCTGCGCAGAACTCTCCGCTGTGCGGCACGCCATCACTGAACTTGTGCAGACAATTCAGGACATGCGTCCAAATGAGCAGGCAGGAACCTCCTCGGCTGCCAGCTCGACACCAAGCAGCCCCATCCGCCGATCGGGGAGGAACCTGCGCAGCACAGGCAGGGGTGCCCCGGGGGCCAGGGGAGGGGGCTGCCAATAGTGGCCGGACAGTGGAGAAATCCTGCATCAGACACTGCTGCACAGACTTACTCACACCTTTGTAGGGATTCCAGGGGGGAGGGTGGAGGGGGGAGTGGGTGTGTTGGGGAGTTCAGGGGAGAGGGGGGAGTGGGTGTGTTGGGGAGTTCAGGGGGGAGGGGGGAGTGGGTGTGTTGGGGAGTTCAGGGGGGAGGGGGGAGTGGGTGTGTTGGGGAGTTCAGGGGGGAGGGGGGAGTGGGTGTGTTGGGGTGTTCAGGGGGAGGGGGGAGTGGGTGTGTTCAACAAAATCACTTTCACAATACACTTTTCATATTTGCTCAAATCAGATGTGTGGACATTGCTCATTGCGTATGTGTGATGTATTGGTAAACAGTCCCCAGTGTCCATATAACAGACGCACACAGTGCCACAATCGTCATCTCCAGGTGACACCCCACATTCGCGTGTGCTAGAATAATTGGTTGATCAGAGTACTATGCATTTCACGCCCCTCCTGTGCATCGCCGCCTCCATGAGGTGCTGCCGAATCCCCACCTTCATCATCCTCATCGACAGGTGGTTGCAGTCCAGCATCAGGGGGCAGGGGCACATTGCGTCTGACGCACATATTGTGTAGCATGACACATGCCATGACGATCTTTGCCATCTTCTCATGGTGGTACAGGAGTGCCCCACCAGACCTGCTGAGGCAGCGAAACCGTGCCTTCAATAGGCCAAAAGCCTGCTCAATCACCGCACGGGTACGTGTATGTGCACGGTTGGAGTCCTCCTCGTGCTGGTTCTGTGGGTTCCGGACTGGTGTAAGTAGCCACCTCTTCAGGGGATAGCCTGCATCACCTGTATTTGGGCGAGAATGTATGTGTCAGTCATGACGTCTATTTCAAAACATGACGTGCCACCATGGCTTGCATCCAACTGTTACTTCGGACCTCTTTTGAATGCACTAATTGATTCACACTATGCGACCAGTATATGCTCATGGCTCCTATGGAATGTGGTGCATGCCATCAACCAATGTATGCAGGGGGGTCAAGTGCCTTGTGAGTGTCCATCCACTGTGTTCGTTCATACCGTTTGTTTTGGTGGCCTGGCACGTGTCCTGTGAGGTCAACGCTCACATCATTGCAACATTGCTGTCATTGCATTGCATTGCATTGCATGACCCCAGTGAGCAATACTGATGTTGATAGGGACATTTTGTGGGACTTGCTGTCTGTGTGATGGTGTGTTGATGTTTCTGTCCGTCATGTGCCTCATTCGTGCGCAGTTATGGGGACAGGCCTTTCAGTGGATGGTGTCTGGTGACGTGCATGTAGGTGCATTTCGTTCATTTCACCTTCATTCACGTGGTGGGGCTGCATAGATCGGGCATTAGGTTTAGTGGTGTCAGCTGAGGTTTGTGCTGCTTTAGGGTATGATCTGGCTCCGTTGTCTCTGCTACTCACAGCCAGGTGGGGTATTCAGTAGGGGTGGGATGGCGGTTGGTGTTTCTATCATGCTGTTTGTGTATCATGTATACGATGGTGTTGATGGTGTCCCGGTCCAAACGGTACAGGGTGTGGATCTGCTCTGCGGTGGGGTTGAATGGACTGGCTCTGATGCGTGGGATTGTGGGCTGCCTGTGTGGTGCCACTGGCTGTGCTGGTGGGGCTTGCTGGCCCTGCCTTGCCCTCCTTCTCCTCCTGCGTCTCCTCTGTGCAGCCTATTGTTGTTGTTGTTGTAGTTGAAGTTGTAGCACTTGCATTGCTATCAGGTCCTCCAGCCCCAACATTGCTAGTCCTATTGGAATCATTGTGGAGTGTGACTGGGTCTGGGAAGGGGTTGGGTGTGCTCTTTTTGTACTTCCTGACTCTGTATTGCCTCCACCTGTGCTGATTCTGTGCGCCTGTGGCAGCTGGATTCACTGCACAAGGCCCTTTACGGTTGGTTCGCGATGGCGTAATTTGCACCATGGCGGTAAGGTACTTAACGGGCTGGGTGATGGCGTTAGGTGCATGTCCGCTTGGGTCGGCATTCGCGTACCTTTACGCCATGGCGCTAAGTACGGTGTGGGAGGTCACGTGCGCGCGCCATTGGCGCAGTTAGCGGCAGCGTTAACTACGATGCCACTAATGGCATCGTAGTTAACGGTCACGGGTCATGATCGGACCTAGCGGAAAACGATGGTGGTAACCATTTACCGCCATCGTTTTTCACTTAGCGCCAGGGTCGTAATGAGGGCCTATGTCTTGGGTCGTCCGGTGACGGTGGTAACCGATCACAAGCCGTTGCTTCCAATCCTGGTGGGGTCATCGTCAAAGCCACTGGCAAGGATTGAGAGGTAGATGCTCGCCCTCCTTGAGTATTCTGTCACCCTGGTGTACCGGCCTGGGGCCAACAATGCGGCGGACTACCTGTCCCGCCACCCGGGGGTGTGCGGGGGAGAGGGGCACGACGTCTGTGGAGAAGAGGCTGACAGCCATGTACAGATGGTGGTGGAGGCGGCCACACCAAACGCGATGCCGCTGGCGAAGCTGGAGGCTGCGGCGGCCCAAGATGAATGCTTTCAAGTACTGAGGCACTCGATGCAACACAGCTCCTGGAAGTCCGTCCTCGAGGCTGTGGCCGGGCAGACACATGAGGCCAAAACGACGCTTGAGCAGCTGTGGAAAGTGAAGGACGAGTTGTTGTTTTCGGAGTCGGGCCTGCTGCTCCGCGGTGACCGGATTGTCGTCCCCCTGTCAAAAGTGAGGGAGGTCATCACGTTGGCACACCATGGACACCAAGGCACGGCCAAGACCAAGGCGCGACTCCGGTTGAAGGTCTGGTTTCCCGAACTAGAAAAGAAGGTTGATGACTTTGTAGCGGCATGCGTGTGGTGTCAGGCAGCCTCTCCTCTGCAACGGGAGCCAGCAATAGAAGTGATGCCCCGAGGCATCCGGCCCTGGGAGGTCGTCCACGCGGATTTTGGATCGACGGCGGTGGGCACCCACTTCCTGGTAATTGTCGACGAGTACTCTAGATATCCAGAGGTGGAGTTCGTCGAATCCGTGGCGTTTGAGCATGTGGTGGTGGCGGTGGAGAAGATCTTTCCAGCCCACGGTTTTCCACACACCCTGTGCTCAGACAATGGGGCTCCTTTCCAAAGTGAGCGGTTCTCCGAGCTAATGGAGAGCTGTGGGGTGCAGCACAGAAAGGTGTCACCACTGTTGCCCCGAGCCAATGGCGATGCGGAGAGACTCATGCGGACTCTTAATAAGACATTCCGGATCGCCCAGGGACAGGCTCAACCCCTACAACGGGCCCTGTACCAATTCCTGCGGGTGTATCGAACCACCGCGCATGCCTCGACTGGAGTGGCTCCCGCAGAAGCGCTGTTCAAGAGATGTCCCCGAGGTCTGCTCCCTGAGGTTGGGGAGAAGGAACCGGGAGTGATTGACAACCAGCGGGTTGCAACGGAAAGGCGAGTGAGAATTGACCAAGAAAACCTGCGACGGGTCTCTGGCCTCAACGGCTTGAGCCGGGAGACGAAGTTCTAGTCCGCAACCGACACCCCCATGGGAATCTCTCACTCCCCTATGAACCCGAGCCTTTGGATGTCGTGGCTGTCAAGGGATCCATGGTGACGGCCTCGGATGGGCGATCGGCCGTCACCCGGAATGTGAGTTTCTTCAAGAAACTGGGTGATCCCCGGAATGAAACTCTGCCTGAACCTGACCCACCAGAGGACCCCGACGCTGGAAATTTCCGGGGAGCCGCAGCTGAAGGACACCACGGGCCGGAGGTAGGCAGGAGGTACCCCCAGAGGGCTGGGCGAGGGAAACCTGCTTACCTCAGCGAGTATGTTCTTGGACACTTAGCATGTAAACTGTGATGAAGGGATCCGGGTGGTTGACAATAAAGGGGTGTTGGGTGTGCAGTGGTGGTTTAGAGTATAGCTGTGTGTTAAAAGTTATGATCATTAAACGTGCCGTTGTTGTGGTTCCTCCCGAAAAAGGAGGAGTGTGGCGCTGCCCGTAGTGACGGGTTTACGCGGCGGCGTGACGTAGCACGCCGCCGCCGAAGGTATAAATAAGGGGGCGTTCCCGGCCGCAAGCAGAGCGACCGGGAAGCCCGAACTGTGGGGCTGTGTTTGGTGTCCTTTCAGGTGGGGGGGCTTACGGGAACGCAGCGGGGGGGCTCAGGACCGCCCCCCAACAGTAGTCTTATACATATGTAAACAAAGATATTTGACAGGCCTAAAGAAGGTTTGGTCTACTGAGAAGTGCAGACGGTACTTAATCAATGACAGTAACAGATACAATGAACTTCCTTCCACCAGAGAACCAATCAAGTTACTGTATAAATTATCATACACAGCTGCAAACACTCCTGTGGTGGCCAGGTGCTTCAAAGCGACTAATTCTTACAAAACAGCAGATACCTGCACTATAGCAAGGGTTTAATGAGTCACAGATTGAGCAGCTGATGTGACTGCTGGCAAAATTAAGAGGGCTTCCAGAGACTGAAGAAGGGGGTTTGTGGGAGGAGAACAAATGAGCCTGATGTGGAGCAGAATGAGAAATGGAGCAGAATGAGAAAGTTGGAGCAGAGATTGGAGTGAGAGAGGAAAGGGGTTGAAGGAGGGTTCAGGGGGAGTTTAAGAGAGCTGCTGAAGCATAGTGGGTGGAGGCTCAGGCTAAGTCCTGCACATTTCCTTATGAAGATGAGCTTGAGGCGGGTGGAGGTATGAGCATGCATGTAGCACAGAATGCTCTTATGTACATTTGTAAAAAAAAGTAAATACATGTAAATAAGGAGGTGGATAAGAGAAAACAGGTTAAAGGGGAGCGTTGAGGAGGGAAAGGGAGGTTCCCCTAGGTAGGAGAACATGGTGAGACATTGGGGAGGAATCAGACAATGGGGCATTTAACTATAGAGCCAGGCTCCAGAGAAACAGATGTGGTGAAAGAATAATAGCACAGCTGCTAAGCTCTCTCTGACTTCTCATTTTTTAGACAAAGCTCTGGTGTTTTGTCTAGTATTGCTGCATCCCAGCTTCTGCCTTTGCCGAGGGGTCGTACACAGTGCACACAGTGCCTAAAGACATCCCAAAAGTGGACTCTCCAGATCAGGGACTAGAAGCAGAGAAGCAGAAACTGTGAACCACGACGACAAGAAAGAAGCGGGTGAGTGTGAAATGATCAGCTATTCAGGGACGAGAACCCTAATTGTGCTTTATAAAATAAACAACTTAAGCTGCTTCTTTCACTGGAGGTTACATTAAATGTTTCTTGATTTGGCCCAAATGTGTCATTTAACTCAATAAAAACCTGTTGAAACATATTGTCTCATATTGATCTAATGTTGCTTTTTGACACCAATCTATATTGAGAACTGTCATCCAACAACATTATTGTTGTCCATATTTCCACCCATTGTCTAATGGTAGGCACCAGCCTTTCTTTCCAATCGGTGGTGATTGGAGCTTAGCAACTAAAATTGCAGCATATGTATCATCAGGGGACCTTTTCTATTTTTTTACTAATTTACTTATTGATAACTAACCCTAGCATTGCCATTCATGAATTAAGCCAGATTTCCTCCGTCAATAATCTGTTAAATTCACTGAAAACCCTTCTTCCAAGTTTGGGCAAATTCAGAACATATGTGTCCATGTACCTCTTGATGCTCTGCAATTGAAACATATGGGGTCTGCCCAAGGGCACCTGATATTTATCCCTACTAGTGTTAAGTAAAATCTATGCATGACCAGGAGGCATTTAGGGTGGCAGTCTAGGCGACGTGATAGTAGACCGCATGCATTTTCAAAACATATGACGAGAAGTTGGATCAGAACCATCTCCAAACAGCAGCACTTGAAAGCATATTGTCAATTCCAATGTATGTTATAGCAGCTAATACAAAACAGAAAAGCTTGGCCATAGCAGTCCACCACAGAAATTAAATACTTTTGAAGGAAATCCTCAGTAAACATTATTAACACAAAGAATATCACCATATTAATACTAAAGCACCCAACAAAGAATCAATGGAACAGGAAATCTGGGACATATCAGAAGAAGATTGTGTAGAAACACAGCTGCCCTGAGAGAATGCGTCAATAGGTCAAAATGTTGTTAAAATGTATGTAAGTACTTTGTTGACTACACACTACCAATGTAATAAAACTGAGGTCCAGATGTGTGTTTTTATTGCAGTAATTTCTGAAATATATTATCTGCCCGATTAACTTTATTTGAATTTCACATGGCAATAAAAATAATATATAAATCAAGAAAGGTATGCAACAAAAATAGGCAAGCAAGAACATCAGAAAGGAACTGTCAAATAAGTTTTAACAATTTAGATATTGCAACTTTGATCACTAGAAAAAGTGCACAAGATCATTAGAAAACATATCAGTTCACATGCAATAGTGTCCAGTAGTGAGCATCGAAGAGATTACATTACTATTAGCAATCCACTTACAGTGTATGAATGTTACCTCAGGTGGGTCAGAGATGTTGGAAATGGAGTATTCCCCTAGTTACATTAAGCATTTCACCCTCCATTCCATGATGCATAACATCATTGAGGGACAGAGAGACCAATGGTGGAAAAATCAACGTTGCCATACTTAAATTAGCTGTAATCTAGAGCATCATGCCATGTCTACTGAGTACACCTATTGATTGTTCCCCAATCAACAGCTACTCCCATTTCCTTTGTGGGTGACTGTAGCTATCCCCAGCTCGTGTGGCTGATGACACCTGTCCAGAAACCACATACAGCACATGAAGTGGCATCTAATGAGGCACACATTGGGACTAGGCTTTGTATTAAGCATACATTTGTTCTGCAGCAGTCTTTGTTGTCCTGCAGTAGAGTGCAAACAGTCACCAACATGTCATGTATGTCTGTTGTGAAGGCATCATGAAGCTAGACACAGACAGCGTATTCAGTTTTATTAACACAAAGATGTATTAACTTGTCACGATGGTGTAAGGCCTAACTTGCCCTAAGCTAATGTGGAATTTCCCTACCTAAAGAAACTAAGGATACTCTGTGTCATTAAGTTCAACTCAAAAGTCTGTCTGTTTCCAAAGCTATACTTGCCCTCACAACTAAAGATATACAATGACTAGGGATGTCAGCACCTGGCTTGTTTTAGCTTCCCCTTCCCCAAGATCCAAAAAGTTCCAAAATGGTCTTGGGGTTCCCTTCCCCAACAGTTCCAAGATGCATCGGGATTCCCTTCCCCAAGTTCAACACAGTTCCAGATATCTCAAGGTACCCTTCCCCAAGCAGGTAGCTCCTCCAACAGAAATACAGTCAGTTCAAGTCTCTTGACTTTCAATGATACTTCCAGTATACTGTGGCAATTTCTCAAGCTCTTTAATAATTCACAAAGATCAGTTCTTTCACTTCAGCACTTATTATATCACACATCCTAGTATCATTGCTTTCCTTCATTCTTTCCCACGTAGGGGCTACTCTGTCTTGGCACAGTTGTCGGACCACACGGTCCACACTTTACAGGTCACACAACCGATAATCCTTGCCACTTTGTGATGCTCTTGATTTCCCTTGCTTCGTTCAGAAAACCAGCGAGAGAGTCACTCAGTCTAGGCACAGTTGCTGAACCACATGGTCCACCCACTGCAGGTCACGCAACTGATGACTCATGATACTCGGTTGCCAACTTGTGTATCTTCTCCGCCACCCTGTTTCAAAATGTCAACACTCAATTCCTGGTTTTGCCACCATGTGTTGTCTATTCCTGGGATATCTCTGTGCTCACATTTGGTTCCGATTTTCTTTGATACACTTCATATTTCTGACACTCTGTCCGGCCTTTTCCAACACAAGCACCCTCTCTGAACCTGTGTCAGTAATCACCTTTTGCTGAAGTGTCCTCTTGGCAGTGTTTTGGCTCTGCCACAACTTGTATTCCATTCATTCTAGGGTGCTCATCGTTTTCCACCAACTTGCTTTCAAAAGGTCCATCAAAGGTCCATCAAAGTTCATTAACTTGCCTTTCACACTGGCTTTAAATTTAATTCATAAGTGTTCATTGTGGGCTTTGACTGTGTTCATAAATGCTTCTTAACAGTTTTCACTGTGTTTATAATTGCACATCATTCGGTTTCACTCGTGCTGTATTTTCATTTAGTTTCCTTATCTTCCCTTTAGTTCCGTATTCAATAAAGGGTGTTGCATTTCACAAAATAATTGGTAGGTTGTTTGTGGTTCAATATTCTTTCATTAGGTCTCCAGACCCCTTTATTAGAAGTTTTAATTTGATCAGCACTAGCAAATGTCCAATTCCCACCCCTGAAGCACCCCAGTGCGAGTGTTCCCTTTCTCACCCACAACAGCTCTCTGCAGTTCCTCCGGCTGTCTTTCTTCTGTTCTCCAGCTTTCCACTTGCTTACTGGGTATACATTGAGAGTTCAAGCATGCAGTGCTCGCCACCTGTGAACCTAGCTGCAGTGGCCCACAGCTCTTTTGAGTCTTCTGAGTCTTCAGTGTTCCTCAGCTGGTCACACACGGCATAGGGGATTGCAGAGGCACCGACCTTCTCATGGCCTGGATGGGTCACAGTGCCTCTCTCACCCAGCTGCAATACACAGCGTCTTCTATGCCAGCCCCTCTCCAGCATGCTCCTCGCCGCACAGCTGTGCCCTTCTCGCCAGTCAGGTTCTCCCTTTCTCTCTGCCGGTCTCTCCATGTGTGCACCTGCGGCCTCTCAATTGGTTGCAGGTCCAAGTCCTTTGCCTGATCACAATTATAACTATTAATGGGACTTGCCTGACCATAATTGACTAGAAGTGTGCACTACTCCTAGTTGCCTCTGCCTCACCCCAGTCGTTAAGGCATATGACTGTGGGACAGTTGGTGTATAGGGAAGAGAAAAAAACTGAACGATAGGGTGTATTATTCCTGGTTTTTTACTCATTGGTTTGGCCTGGGTTTGATATGTCTTGGGCTCGATAAAACTAGTTTGAGGGGTGTTAACCTTGCTCTCATAAAGAGAGGATCTCCTAGTTTATCTATTTCTTGTCTTTTTACAGTAATGGTACTCCTGAGGGTCCTTTTGAAAGGAAGGAAAATGGAGCGGTCGACAGTATCCTATAAAAGCTTCTGGGACTGAGGGTTCAATGTGAAAATGGAATGGGAAATACATGTCTAACCTAAGGACACCCTCCTTCCATTTTCCCAAATCTCCTACACCCAGATGATCCTCCCTCACATCTCCACCCCAAGGGTCGGGATCCAAAAATGATGGCCTTACTCTGGTTACCTGAACAGAAGATGTTGGGGAGAAGGAAGTGAGGATGCCCTCAGGTTCCTCACACTGTCCAGGTGGCATTCATCCTCTGGATAGTTGTTTTCCATTGCTGCATCCCCAACTTCTCACCAGCATGGATGACCAATTCTTCAGCAAAGACCTGGATCCCTGCTTTGCTGAATTTTGTTTTTTTTTACCCACATTTAGGGCACCTTCCCTTTGTCTTTTTCACCCACCATACTTGGCTATACTTGTAGGGTTGCATGGCAATAGGAAATGGTTGATTTTATATGGATCGAGCTTTCAAAGATGGCCATTGCTGAGATTCCCATTTACGGAATGATAATATTCGGCTATGTATGCTCAGCGCTAATTTCACCTGTGCAATTACTGTTCAGTAAACTTTTCCTGTGGTAATCAATTTTTTTATGTGCTAATTCCACAGAATGTAATTAACGTTTCTGCAGATTTTTATAATGCACACACACATGGCCTCGCAATCTGGTGCTAGTTCCAGCAGAACTGTGCCCGATCTGTACAGGCAAACTCACAATGAGGCCCATTTGGCCTCAATATATGTTTGCTGGTCTGGTAACAACGGTACCGATAAGCTACCGGTACTGTTGTTACTTTACTGGCAACCTACGAGTTCTGCTCGTGGGTGCCTTCCTGCCCGCCAGGTCTGACCTGGTGGGCCTACCGGCACCCACGAGCAGAGCATGTCTGATGCACCGGCACCATTCACAAATGGCGCCGGTGCATCCGATGGGAATGGGGAGAATTTTTTTACGGCACACGCAAACAAGCAATTACCGGGTCTGGCAAGGCCGTAATGACCCAGTAATTTCCCAATCGCGGGCACGGGAAAAAAAATGATACCAGCGGCAGCCATGCCAGCATCTTAATGAGGTCCATTGTTTTATGTGTGCTCATATTGCGATATTGCTATACCAATCCTGATATTCTAATCTTTTAGGCAACGCATACTCATTATATTAATTTTGAAGTGCTTTATGCCAATCTGCTTCCATATATTGAAGGGTTGAAATTGATAGTTTTTGACAGAGTGCGACAGAGTACTGTGTTGGTAAGATATTAAATTTAATGGGATGTGTTTCCATCCCCGATATATAATTCACTTGGACTGGTTGCCACCCCCAGATTCAACCGCAAGATATCGGGGGTAATTGCGTTTGGCAGTATTCTGGCAGATTTACCACCAGAATACTGCCAAACCTATTGAGGTCATTTGTCCTATAGAAGTTGCCTTTTGGAGGTTTTTACTGTTTTATTGTGGAGATGCTTAGTGAATGTTCCATTTCACAGAAGGAGAAAGGGGAGTGGTGGCAAACAGAGGGGGACAAAGTGAGATTCAGTATTCAGGATGCTATATAGGAGGGAAAACATCTAAAATAGCACGGGGCAAAGGAAATATATATAAAGTGAGGACAGCTGTATCTTGAAACTATCTCTTGGTCAAATTAGCACAATACTGTTCCCTTTAACCAAATGAGCCCATGGTTACACATGTCTTAATGCCACTGACATCGAATTAGTGAATATAGAAGGGGGGATTCAGCAAAAATGCCAAATGTGGCATCGCCAAAACCATTCAAACAATTCTTATCAGTCACTGGGCACATCAATGCTCAGTGGGAGTTCTGGTAAGATTTTTTAAAAAGCCTGTTGGGGTCAAAGTTTTGAGGACCGAGAGAAGCAGCTGCTTATCCTGCATCATTTAGGAAAGGAGTCCATTTGAATATTTCGGTTATTATCAGACCTCCAGTTGTATATTGGGGATCAGGACAAACTAGGAAGCTCATCACATTGAAACAAGACATTAGAGTAACTCTAAATACATTTTGGTAACAATACTTATGTCGTTGTGTAAAAACATGCACTTTTGTCCAGAAAACAATTAAGAGGAGAATCAGAGAATCAGTGGATAGCTGTGTTGTCTCCTTGAGAACTACGAACCATGTCTAAGTTCAGGTGTGTTCAAGAGGAGTAGCTATGATATCAATGCATGTGACACACTTAAAATGCATCCATTCTTGAGAGGTTGAGACAGGTTAAAGATTGGAGCTTAAAAGACAGGCATGGAAATGGCAGATTGGTGTGTAACTATTATACGTTATCATTAGAAAAAAATAGCGGGAAAGAAATGATATGATAGGTTATTTATAACGCGCTTAATACCCTGAGATTTCTAAGTGCTGACCCAGGGACCAAACCTGTGTCCCTCAGTGTCGAGGACGTTGCCCCTAAGCTATCCTCCTGGGACAATCAAAGTCTATGGGAGACAGAGTTGTAGAGATCAGCATTTTAAAAATCAACAAATTGCATGTACCTGAATGAAATGGGATGGGAAATCACCATCTGGTGAACGGTTTAATAGGTGGGGTCAGGCGGATGCCTTCACAAGTGCAGGGAATGCTGCAGTGTGAAGTGCAGTAGATGTAGTGGAGATGGACACAGACAGTCATTGAATTGGGTTAATAAATGTCCTGCGCTTATGATGGAGGACATTTTGTGTGAATATTTCCCAAAACCAACAGAGTTAAAGATGGAAATAAGAGATTAATGTTGAGACAGATTTAACTTGATCTGTGGAGACGATATGAGCAAGCGACCATGGTACACCATGAAGCTAGACAGAACATACACTGATATGTTACTGCACTCTGGTTTGCCTTATACTATAATTCACAAAAATATATTTGTCAGAAATCCCAGAAGATTGTTTAACAGTTCATCAAGCCAAGCATTAATCTAGGTACATTTATCCATAATCGGACAGAGGGTACACATGGTGCACACTGACATTTGAGAAACGAGCCGGGGCTTCTGCATTGCGTTGCGATGAACAAGCAGCGTTAAAGTTTAAATTGGACCCAGAGATGAACAAGCAGTGTTAAAGTTTAAATTGGACCCAGAAGTGTGGCTAGGAGCAAAGATGGAGAGGTCTTGGTGATGAAGAATCAAGAATTATTTGATGACAACATCAGATTGATTACATATTCCTAAGAATGTATAATTTTCTCTGGGTTTCTGACCAGAACCCAGAACCTCAGAACAATAAATACAGGTACCGAGGAGGAACTGCAACAGGAGCTACAACATTTGTGAGATAGGAATGTAATAGAACCTATCAAGTGTTCAGAGTGGTTGGCACCAGTGGTTATTGCTCAGAAATACACCAAATAGCATTGTGTGAGTCCTCTTGGCACTTGAACCCTTTTGTAACATCATTTGGGTTTTACCCCAAAGATAGCGAAATGTGGGAGTAAGCTGGATGAAGTCACACACCTTGTGCATACCACATGTAAATCAGGAGTCAAGCCGAAAAGAATTTTGTGGGTGTGGTGCTGACTATGGCAGTTTTCGATAATATGGAGAAACTGTGCTCATTTGACTTAATTGATTATCAGACAAACGGTATTCCCAATATTGCTGCTAAATCAGTAAACATGAGATACTTCTTCAAGAAAGGGGTCGTTTTTGAGGGGGCACCTTGTAAGGAAGAAGCAGACACATTTGCAGCCAGATTTCTGTGTTGCAGATTTTTGATATTACATCCAGGCCACATATAAGGGCGAATGTCTGTCATCACGGCCTGGATGATGTGAGTATTCAAAAGCAGACAGGTATGGTCGTTGTCTTTGCATCTAGACCTTTAAGGGGGGCTGGGAAAACGATGCCACAAAAGAGTGAGAGGCATTTGAATCCTAGAATTCTAAAAAGCAATCAAAGATTTTAATACATTTCTATGTAGCAGCCAATTCTGATCATACACCATTAGTCCATATGTTCAATACAAGGGTTCTCTCCCTTTGTCTCTCAATGATTCTGTAGCTGGATGGTAAAACTCAAGAGTATCACATTAGGGTGACTATGCTGGTAGTTAGAGAATATGTATGTTGACTGCTTTTCAATTACCACTGAAAGAATCTCCACAGCGATCCACCCAACCATGATATCCCATTCCTGGATTGAGATCGATAAGCAACTGGTTAGTATCATCTGCATACTTTGAAACCCCATATAAACCTCTTCATCAGCCATGCCAGGAGGGGCAGGAAAGCAATGGAGAGAGGGGAGCTTGGAGGGTTTCGAGGGCATGGAGCCTTCACGGACTCTACATATTACTTCCATCACCCATAGCCAGGGCTCAGCAAGCCTCACCTGCCTTTTATGCCAGGAAAAGCCAGCCCCTATTTACAATGCTTCATTGCTTCCCAGCTAGGCCCATGCTTTATAAACCCCAAACATACATAAATATACTTGTATACTCTCAGCAGGTTGCTCACGGAAGTTAGCTTATCACATGTGCCAAATAGTCTTTACAGAAATCCAAATGGTTTTCTTGTACTGCACTAGTTCATGGATATTTTACTTTTCTAACTCTCTCTCGACACAATCATATTTCAGTTGTACACCTTACACTCAACTACGTGTAATGTACATGTTCCACCACTCTATTAACTGTTTCTGCAGCCTGTACCTCTGCCTCTCCTTACAGCACAGCTCACAAACTCCAGCTGAAGATATATGTGTTGTAAACTTTGAGGTTGAACATGCCTGAAACCTGCTCTGCGCATGTTCAGGAAAGAAGTTCAGTAATGTCCAGTACAGCTGAGTCGTGTAAAGTTCGGGTAATTCAGGTTTTGGCCGGATACATTCAACCAGTCTTAGGTCCACAAATTACGATTTTGCAGTTGGTGTATGCCTAGGTTTCAGTTTTTACCAATTATATTTGGATGTGTTATTAGACTGAGATTTTGTTACTTATTTCATTTCACTATTAAATATTCTGGTGCTTAATGGTTAGAACTGGATTCCTCTGCCTATGTAAAATATATGTGGATGAATCTGCTACACGATTTGGAAACTAAATTTAAATAATAAGCATAGAATGGCAGTTTCATTGCTTGCAGAATGAATAAAGAATACTCAGCTGGATACATGTGCTTCTTGCTGTTTAATTAGGATTTGTGTTTAGTGTACAGCGTTGCTCTTTAAACAAAGACAGAGTGAAATGCACACATCATATTTTCTACTTTCCTAGAAAGGATGTGAGCTCTTAATTTCCACAATATGATCTGCATGTCAGATTAATTAAGCTAACAGTTCATCAAAATAATACATTTATTGGTAGTGTGAGCAGCAGACAAAACAAAATGCATTTCTTCCCGAATTTCGCATGTGGCAATATGACTAATGTCCAGTATATGGGTCCAGCTGCAATGCTTTTTTTAAAAAAATTTTTTAATTTTGGTTTATTTAACATGCCGTAGTCAATACATTGACTTTTCATATGTCAAAAACACCATTTTTTCTTTTACCCTATAAAATTAATAAAATAGATTTATCACACAGTTTCCGTCCAGTCCTCAGGGATAATCGTTATACAGAGCCAACAAGGCTTTTTCCATATGTAAGTTATGTTAAGGAGAATTATACTGTGCACCGCTGCCAATACCATGGTCTCCAGGAACTCAGGCGGTTCTTAAAGGACGGAGGGGGCTCGGGGACGGTTAGTTAGTGGGAAGAAAACGAGAGCACAAGCGTGCTTTTGTAGTTCTGTTGATAGTTTCAGTTCGGAAAAACTGATCACTGTGTGTTGAGTTTGCTTCTAGATGGCATCGGCTTGAGGTTGTTTTGGTGTGTGAGCCTGTATAGGATTGCTTTGTGTGTCTGTGGCATAGTGTTGGAGATTGTGTTATTATTAAGTGGGATGTCGGTGGTGATTAGTTTGCGTTGTGATTTCATGTTGGTGCTGTGGTAGAGGTATGTGTTTTGTTCACTTTAGTTTAGTTTAGTTTAATATTTACAACACACCAAAGGCCTGTAGGCAAAAGGCGCACATATGAAATGAAGACAAGCAATATACCAAGACAAGTGAGGCATGACAAGAGTAGTCCGATGATTGTAAAAAACCATACAGGAAATCGGATGAAATTAGATCTTTAGTCAACATATGCATCAAGAGTTTAAGTGAAGAAGTAGGTCTTCAAAGTCTTCTTAAAGATTGAGAGAGAACATAAATCTCTGAGATTGGATGGGAGGCTGTTCTAAAGACAAGGCGTTATGGAATCAAATGCCAGATTCCCAGCTCTAACAAGTTTGACGCATGGTTCGACCAGAAGGATAGTTGTTGGATCACAGTGCATGGGAATTTGGTTTAAAGGCTAAACTATTTTGAAAGTAAATGGGAGCCTTCCTGTATAAACACGTATGTGTGATGGTAATGAGCCTGAAAGTAATGCACTCCCTTACATGGAGCCAGCGTAGTGCGCAGTAGGCCTCACTGATACAGTCCCTGCCCTGGAGTAGATGAATTATCTGCACAGGCCTATTTTGCAATGTTTGCAGTTTGGTCATATTACACTGGGATGAGCCGAATAATAGGCTGCCACAATAGTCTATTTTTGCCCCAATAGTGCCATGTGCCAAATGGGTACAATTATCCTTACATAAGAAGGAATGAATGGAGGAGAGAAGCTTCCAGTAATAGGAGGTTTTTGAGACAATATGATTGGTTTGCACTTTAATGTTCAATGAGGCATCAAGATACACCCCCAAGGTCTTCACTTTGTCTGCCACTGGAATTGTGCAGCCAGCAATTGTAAACTCCTTGTACTCAGGCGGTGGCTTATTTAACCTCTGCTGTGTACCAATAATCAGGAGTTCGGTTTTAGAGTCATTGAGGGCAAATTTGTTGTGGGCCATCCATTTCTGGATAATGTGGTAAATCTTATTGATGTAACCAAGGTTATGCATATAGATCCCAGATAACTGAAATAGTATGTGAGTGTCGTCCACATAATTGATTTAGAAAACACCTAAATCATCAATGATTTCAAAGAGGGGCTTAGTGAATATATTGTAGAGCATGGGGGACAAGCATGATCTTTGCATAACTTTGCAAACAAGTGTAACTTGAACAGTTGCTGTTAATCACTAATTGCTCTTGTTGAATGCTCAGATAGAAAGGAATGAATCCTACTAGCCTCCTTTGATGCAATGTTAACTGATGTGTGTAATCGCTCTGCTAGTATCTCATGGTCAACAAAGTCAAAAGTTGCTTAGGATCAAGGAGCATAAGCAAAGTTAATCATCCTGTCTCCACTGGCTGTAGCATGCTGGATTTAAGATTCATGGGGTCAGTCTTGGTACCATGTGCCACTCTAAAACACGACTGCCTTTGACCAAAAATATTATGCTCTTCTATGTACGACTGTACCTGAAGATAAGCAGTCCAATCAATGGTTTTTAACAAAAAAGGGACACTCGTTATCTGCTAATAGTTGGTGAACACCTTGGAATTAAGGGACAATGGGCCTCATTACGACCCAGGCGGTAAGTTACCGCCTGGGCCGTGACTTTACCACCATGGCGTAAACTACGTTTACGCCATGGTGGTTGGCGGACTTACCGCCCCATTCCGACCTTGGCGGGGCGGTAAGTCCCCAATCCCCATTTACCCTTCCCCATTCCCATTTTCGCCCCATAGGGCATAATGGGAGTGGGGAAGGCGTTAATTACGCCACCGTAAATTACGGTGGCGTAATTAACTCCATGGTCCCTTAGCGCCATGGATTTTAACACCTGCTAAAAGCAGGTGTTAAAACCTCCATGGCGCTAAGGGACCTCGTACTCAGGCGGTAAGGGTCGGCGCTGTTTACGCTGCCGTAAACCCCTTACCGCCTGGGTCGTAATGAGGCCCAATATCTTTCAGCAAAGGGGTGATCCAGGCCTGTTTAATTGAAGATGAATAGTGACTAACCTAAAGGAAGCATTTAAGAACTTAGTAATAGGTCCAACCAGGACAGTGGCACATTCCTTAACAATGACTGTGGTACATGGAGCTCCTTTACATGACGTAGGTTTAAGGGACCTAATAATACCAGTAATGTCTTGTTCAGAGACCTCTGTGACTTGATAAGATGGAAAACCTGGCAAAAAAGGGGTCTTTTGGTCCTTAGTGAATGGGAGTAGATATAACGTCATTATAAATTGCGATGTGTGTTGTATTTGGTGTCTGAGTGGTGTGTTTGTTGGAAAATTGAGCGTTTTAATAGGGTTGATGGTATAAGAAAGGTCTGTGTGCCCTTATAGGCTACATTGTTTCATTTAGGATGACAATTCCTTAAATGGTGGTTAGTGATGTTATGTTTTCTTTTGTTGGGCCTAACCAGTTTGGTTAATGCGGTTATGGTGGTCCTGTTGTTTGTGGTCTTACCGATTGTATTGAGGTTGGGTGTTTCTCTTAGATAGTGCTTTGCGTTAAGGTTGGCAAATTAAAGAGTTAGGTTTCGTAGTTTCCTGAGGGACAGGTGTGATTCTGTTGTTCATTGTTCCTCGAGGAGTGAGCTTCAGAGTTTTGCTGGTTCTATGTGATTTCCCCGCAGGCCGGTTTTCCCTGAAAACGCAGTTCACTGTCCCAGTTTTTGTGCTGTGGGATAATCACATCCCTTTGGCAAGACCTTTTTCGCTTGCTCCCAAAACGGGAGGAGACACTCACACAACCAGCCTTCCCTCCCCTGCCGTCCTCCCTGCATAACCTGTTTCTTGTTTGGCGGGGACACCCCTGGCACCCAGGACTCCCAACCCACCCCCACTGTTGCCGACCTACAATACATTCATACACACACATGCACCCCAAACATACATACATACACAGATACCGACACTCCCAAAAATCCTCCTTGAGTTTTTATTGGTCAAATGTATTTTGCCACATGACATTGGGAGACATTTCTCTCCTCTGCTCCCATATTAGGGTCAAATTGCTATGAGATATATCTTCCTCTTATCAGTTTTTATGTGGACGCCTATATGTTTGGAATCGCTAGAACATTCTGAATTCTTGACCATGCTTCATGTTTCAGTAAATGGAAATATGGGAAAGTTATTAAAATAATTAAATATATCACTAATTCACACAAATTCATAAATGTGTTTACATGCAATGGACGTGGAGCACTTTTCCAAATTCAAATCCATTTTTGTTTTTTAAATCCAGGAAAGGTTTCAAAAGTTATAGCAATAATATGCTTTCATATTTGGTGTTTTTCTTTTTAAATGAACCCTTTTACATTGTTTTCAAAAACTGTACATTGCATCTTTTTTTAAATTCATCATTAACAGAAAATCATGCTATACAAATATTCTGAGACCTCAGGCCATGAGGCAGACACATAATAAGCAATGGCGTATTGCTCTACTTCAGATCAATATGTCAGTTATTTTTGGACCTAGTCTTTTGAAGCAGCCTTAATAAAGGAACATGCCTGTGACTTGTGACCTTGCACCCCTTATTAAAGGTGAATCACCATGGACATTTGGATTTTGTAATGTCATTACTTGAAATTAATGTGATTTTAAGAACAGGATATGTTCTCTGAATCCCCACAGCTGTGTCTGTTCAACTCAGATAATAAAGTAATTACTGGTTAATAGTGCAACAGTTTTACCAACAAACTGACATCTGGGCCTTCTGTCTTCTAGACTGAGCTCTGAATAAGCATTGGATAGATGTAATGGAATCTGGCTGCACTGACCATTTTTGAAGTTACATACACATCGAAAACAATGTCAGGTTACGATTTGCACAAATAAATACTGTTTGCAGAAAACATTTCCTTTGAAACACTTTTTTTTCTGTGACATGTTAACTTTATAGGAATGAAACACCATACACAGAGCACCTTTTTGTGTGAAATCCATTATCCTTGTATGATATAAATTTGACACCTACAAGAAAGCATCTGTTCCTGCTAGTGGTTACATTATATGTATATGTATCGAGATGCTCCCACTGATAATAGCAACATTTCAAGGTAATATAAATTCTCTGAATTCTCACAATTCTCAATTTTCAAGTGGGAAATTCTCAGATGACTATCCCACATTTTCTTGGAATACATCCTTTCTGTAAGGTATGCTGATGTCAGCAACATTGATAAATCAAGATAACTCATTAATCTGGGTCTAAAACTTTTATGTGATGTTTGTTCTCAATCTGGACACTTTTTTTCTAGTGCAGGTGAGGACAGAACAAGGGTTACAAAGGAATGAACAAAGCTCAATATTGGATTATTCCACATAATGGAAGATATTTCTTGATGTTAAGAAAACATCAGCTATCAAAATAAATATGTGTTGTTTGGAGGTGGGGTTATAAAGTCTACAGTGGTCAATTTGTTCAGAGTTAGAGGAAACATCTGAATGAGTGATTGGCCTTTAGAGTGCAAAACTTGCACTTTGATGACCTACAGAGTAGAGAATCAAATAACATTTGGATTCACCACCAATTACAATCAAGTTAGTACTTAGTGAAAGGGGCCCTTAGGGGTCCCTCGCGATATATGGAAACAAGGCAATAACCATACACGAAAAGGTGCACCAGACACAAGGTTCAAATTCCCAATGCTAGGGTTCATTGCAAGCAAAAATAGTCCCAATTGGCCAACTGTGGTCTCACGCCCGCGACGTGAGTTTTCTAGACCTCGAGGGACGCAAGAGAGCGAATTACGTACATCAGTTACATATATACAAAATGCATATCATACAATCAGCTATGTCATGTTTAACACCCCCCTTTATTAAGTTTCTTTGAACTCGGGATGACGATGGACATTTCCGACGGGTATGACAATTATGACACTTTCGATGTCTATTCTAGTAACAATGTGCAATTAGAAAGTGTGGAGGCATCTTTTAGTTGTTGAACAGAACACGGTGGTTCTGTTCTTGGAAGCAAGCTGCACACGGGGGAAGAGCCACATTCCAAGCTTTGCTATCTATGAGGTACTATTCGTGTCCTGGGAGCCGACACGCTCTGTAGGGTTTTGCGAAGGGGGCCGTAGGAAGAGCATAATTCAAGCCTTTAGCTGCTTTATTCTAACATATTCTACCACAGTACGAGACTGGCTGGCAGCTGTGAAATGATTAAATGCCCTGCAGCTCTCCCTCAAGGCTACAGAGAGGGAGCGTGGGCATTCCTTTCTGGGCTACTCATGAGGAGTTTCAACGAACTCCTCAGTCCCGCGACCTTGCCCTTTCATGTTCAGACAACAATGTTAACAGTTGAGCAGAGTAAGCAGAATTCGCAAGAATTGCAAGCTGCAAAGCAGTTTAGACAGAAAGCAATGAGCAATGGTTAACAAGCAAAATGCCGATTCTTGCAACGTTTAAAATGGCCGCTTGTTGGTCAAGCATAGCAGTTTGTATTTCTATAATTCTGTGCATAACACGGTTGGCCTTCGGCCATCAAGTTACGTCTATCATTCAAATGAAGGGTATTCACTTTTCCAGATTGACAAACCCTCCTTTGGCCGTATGCCAAACGTCTTATTCATTCATTGCATCCTCTTCCGATGAGGATAAGTCTGGGGTATCTATGTCTGAACCTTTCATGCTATCATGAGCATCGTCTTCATCATTAATGTCTATAGCCATGAATTGTTTTACTGTTTTTGTTTCATCAGTGTCTCTGTTATTTCGGCCATGCGTTTGTTTTCCTCTCGACACCATGTGCATACATCCCTTAGTACATCCATCAGTTATTTCAGTGCAAACTATTGGTAAGCATTGTATGCAACAGCAACAGGTTATGAATATACCAAGTACCACCATTAGTATCGAAAATAACTTCCATCCCCAGGACCGCAACAGTCCCCACAACCGGGATCCTACCCCCCAACCCCCTTCTTCAGTAGAGAGTGTGGAACATAGGACATGTAATTTCCGGATTGCTTTAAATATCGTAGGGGAGTAATCATCTATATACACACAGCATGCAGTTTTTACGAGTTTGCAAACTCCTCCACGATCAACTAATATTATATCGAGACCCATCCTGTTTTGTAGTGCCATTAGTCTTATTCCTTTCTCTTCTACCATCATATTCAATAAAATATCCGTTGTTGAATCTATTGTATTTTTTAATATTCTAGACAGTTTTCTTATATTGTAGGAATTATCTATTTGGGACAAGAATGGTATAAATGATTTGGCTATATCTATTGCTATCATTCCATCCTTGCTACTCCTTTGAGTTCTACCTTTTGTTCGTCTGGCTACTTCTGCTGTTTCCAAGAGGAACACTCCTGGAAACAGTAGACCTAAGTAGCATGTACCTCCCCAGTTCCTAGGTAACCATGGATATGCTTTTTCCCCACATATAAAGTAAACAGGGTCCCCTACGTACACGGGTTCTATTTCGTGCTTTAAAACCACTGTGTTCAGTCAGTTGCTAAACGTTCCTACTTTATAGGAACCTTTTTTCTGTAAACATAGGGGAGCAGTTTCGGGGCTGTGATCCACTGTATAGGCAGGGGGCACAGCATCTTTATTCCATTCATTCCTCATTCGAAATGTCATTACTGATGTTTCTTCTGCTGGCGGGGTTGGTCTATTCTGCCTATGTAATCTATCTAGTCTTGTTGTCTTTCGTGTATTCTTCCTCATGGGATCTGGTGAAAACACGCAAGCTTTGTGGAATATGGAACAACCCACAGGTCTCATGATCACTTCCTCAAATTCATTCATATTGGTCTCATCTAGCTGACCCGTATTACTCTTATTCCATTTCCCAAAGAACATTGCACTCAACGATACTTCACATGAATAAACCAATGGTAACGGTTGTACATACCAGCCTATCCCTTTCCCACCGAGCTGTGGTAAATGGGCACAAACCCAGCAATCTTTTTTCTTTAAAACCGCATGAGTCATGTTCATGATGAGCAACAATGTATTGTTGCCGTATCCTTCTCTATGTCTTTCTTCCATTGGGGGCAAAGTACCAGTGATTACATGAACCGAGCTTTCAGTAGCTGCTTTTGGCAAAAGTGTTTCTAATGGGTGCGCGGACTCCAGGAACCATAGTTTAATAGCTGTTATTGTTGGTACTACCATACTTAAGAAACACAGGACCAATGTCCAAATCAGTACCTTATTCCTTTTACCATGCTTTTTCCCTAAATTTACAGTCTCTAAATCTATCATCTTTTCAGCAGGGGTGCAGGAGGAGGCTGAAACCGGTCTTGATTTGTTCTTCATCGTCCTTCTTCTTGCTGGCAAAGTTCGTCGCAAATGTCTCTCGTTCCTGATGCCAGAAAAGTTCAACGAAAATGTCACAGTTCAATTCTGCCAGCCCTTTCACAGCCTAGATCACTTATCCACTCCGAGCAAGATTAGTTGTTCTTTCTCCCACTGCTCAGACGACTTCTGAACAGTTTTTTATTGATAGAGTACTATGTGCATCCAGCTTCTCCCGCTTTGGCTTAGGACACATGTACTCTATCAGCCTTAGTACTTATGTGCGTCCAGCTTGTCCTGCTCTGGCTCCTGACACATGTACTTTTATAAGCGCACCGAGGAGCCGTGAGTCTTGAATTGTCCGACTTGCACAACTCTCACACTTCTCTCCTCTACGCCCCTGGCTCCTACTCCGTCCGTGAGTGGAACCAAAGGCAAAAGAAAAGCACCAAAGATCTGTAGATTACTTTGCCAGTCGAGGCCGCAAATTATACCGTTTCACTCCTGGTATTGTATGATCTGTGAATAGTGCCGTTGCACTTCCAATATCAGACTCAGTGTCAGCCTGCGGCACAATGATGGGTAGCGATGAGCGCCGTGGCAATGATGTAGTTTCTTTCTTTGGCTTTGGTGTGTTTCAGAAACTGGTGGGCGCCAAAGGGGTTGAAGAAACTTTGTGATAAGGGCTTGCCTGAATGACAGTGTCTCAGAACTGGGGGCATACATTCACAATGTAATGCATATGTAGATCCTCAAAAGCCCTCTCTGGAATATTTGTATCTAACTTTAATGTCTGCAAAATTGCAATTATTTTGGCTTCACACTGCTTTAGCGAGAGATATAGTTACTCTGCCTCTCTCACAAAGAGAAGGCGAGACAACAATTGCATCTTTCCAAACACTGTTGCATTCAATGATTTTCCAATGGGCATCTCTTTGATCAACTTGACAGTCGCATGGCGTCTATGAAGGTGATCTATTATTGTGCATCTCTTGACATAGTGTCTGAGACCATGGAGACTGAGTGAGGCTAAAGTCCATCATCAGTGTTACTTATTTTATGGAAAGGGGAACACCTCCTCTTTTTATGTATTGTCTATGAGTCTGTTATTATCATTGAAACATATTTACAATATAATTAAATATGAAAGCTAACTTCATGATATAGAACACTCTCTACCAAAGTTGAGGGAAATTCTCAGACATAGAAAGCTGACAAGGCAGCACCATCATGCTGCTCAAAACCAGTCTGCACAGAGTAATACTTTAAAGAACAGATGGAATGCATGTAACTTTATTACCCCTGTAAGGGGCAATGTGCAATGAGTGACTCAGCTTCAAGTGAAACATATTTGTTTATAAATTTGTTGTTAACCAATATTCAGTGTATTAAGGGTGAAAGCATAAAAACCAAAAGTAAAGTATTAGATTCAAATACCAATTGATGTTCCAACGTGTCAAATTATGGTATCTTGATTTATAATGTGCACCACTGCCACCCAAGCACAGTCTACAGGCGCTCACGTGGCTCTACAAGAGAAGAGGGATGGGTGTGTTAGTGGGGATAGGATAGGCTCAGAACCAGGAGGAACTTGCATCTGTGTGCATTGTCTTGCATGCGGGAGTTGGTTCAGGAGGCACTTTGTTTTGTAACTGCATGGGTAGGATTCAGTGCCTCAGATGTGTGCTAGTGTTTGTGTTCAGTGTGTGTGTGTATGTGTCGAGTGATGTTAGGGTGGTGATTGTGGTTGTGTGCACCGGTTTGTTGTATCCATAAGGGTCCAGAGTCATGGATGGCTGTTAGGGTTGTTAGGGTGTGAGCATTAGATTAATCCTCTGTGTATTTATGTGTAGTGTGACTAGCCCCTAGTCATGTGTAGTGGGGTTGGTTAGGTTTGAGGACCAGGAAGGGGGAAATGGGTTAGTAAGTCCGTCAGTTTAATGATGCCTCTGGCGTGAGTCTTTGGTTGCTGTTCGATGGTATCTACCAAATTCTATGGTAGATATATGATCATAGTAAGAAGCAAATATGCACTAGACAATACATGTTATTCAGGTAGCAGGCCCCATGGCTTCAGGATGAAACACATGCTGGGATTTACTTAATTTTACCTGATCTAAGATATTATTTCCAGAAATAATTTGCAATATTGCAGATAATGTTTAGGTCTAGGTCCCCAAACATGGTTGTAGAACTAGAAATATCTTTCTGACAGCAACAGGTGTGTCTAAACGTAAGCTATGGTATCACCTTCTATAAGTAAACTTTAAAATCATCACTTCTTGAATCCCAAAGATTGTTCAGTTGAAATGCTAGTTTTGATTTTCTGAACCCAGGATTGTCTCATGCAGTCGACAAATTTAAAGGATCTTGGGCTTAATTATTTTAATATCCTTTATGCGGCCAGAGATGTGAAGCCATCTGTCTGTAAACTTTAGAGCAAATTCCAGAATGTTTTCTTAATGCCGACACATTAGCCTGGATGTTTTCTATAGTGCTCAAGTAGAACTTAGATTGTGTAGAAGGGATTCAAATGATGATCAACCAAAGGGGACATGGTTTGCTTTCGCCAAAGTCAAAGGTGAATGGGGGGTTTCATTCTGTCAGCCTTATATCCTTTTACAGTCACTAACATTTTGGAGATATAGTACTGATACACATTAGAAGGAGCCACTCTGGTAAAAACAGCCCTCAAGATGATGCATAGCCAAGACCACAGCAACTTCACATTGACTGAGTAGTCTTCCTTTTATATTATTACTTAAGGAGTTGCTTGTGGCTTGAAGAAGAGAAATATCATAGGCAAGGATGATTGCAAGGTTGATCTCTTCTATCTAGTGTTTGTAGGTGAGGTGTGAATGAAACCATTATTTTAAGCAAACATGATTACTATAAAGTGAATTGAATTCCTTGTAGCAAAGAAAACAAATTGAACAATGATGAAAGGGGAAGAGAGAAAAGGCATCCAATATGTTTGATTTAAATTGTTATTCTTTTACATACACGTGATGGTTATCTAATCTAATAGTTGTTTAATTAAAGAACAGTATGATATGCTTCAAATCATTCACTTGCATTTTTTGTATTAACTTACTTGGAAATTCAATGGAGGAAGAAGAGCCATAATAAGTTAGTCATAGACATATGTGGAACACAAGAGAAAATATAACCTCTGTCTAAAATAATACAAGCCTTTCAGTCAACCTTTGAACTCACTTTTGTCAACTTATTGTAAACTATTTCTAGTTTTGAAAATATTGGTGATGACATTTATTGTACACCGTGCTGGAAAGGCAACCTACCATCTCCTGGCATGTAAGCAGTAACCCTCTTAGTAAAAGCATTAGACATATTAGTCCTAATTCACAGAAGCATTTTATGACAGGAAAACCCCATTGGAAAACATTCTGTGAATTAGGCCCTTTATGTATTCATTGTATAGTGTATATTCATTGTATAAAGAAAGTAGGTTCCTGTGTTTAGCTGTAATGTACATGTACATGTACTACTGTAACACAAAATTTGATAATACACCAATGGCATTCCTTTCCGGATGTGCTACAAATAAAAACATTTTTTTAAGTGAGTGATTGATAGTTGGGATTTACAGATTTACAATGATCACAAATGCAGAGGAAAGAAGACATGCATATTTAACTTCAGTGTATTTGTACCTAATAATTAGAGGTTGATAATCAATGGGTGTCTAAAGAAATATGTTTTTTTCTCTTTGTAGGCTTTTAGTGGACCTTTGGAATTAGGGGCAGTGTGCTGCTTCACCTTACATGCGAGTCAGTACTAAAGACCAAAAAACAGTTGTGTTGTAGGATTGTAAGTATCAAATACGAAACATTTACATTTATTCATCTTTTGAATAATACTTAAAGCTGGTAACATTGTGTGAAAATTAACTCCACACATTTATGTCACATATGCATATGTGCCTTTGGCCCAGAGAATTGCACAAATATGGGCTCCATCCATATGATATGTTGCTATGAAAAATATAAAAGAAAAACTTATTTAGAATTCAATATTACAATGAGCAAATCATCAACCACCCTTTTCATATTTAGACATATGAACATCCAATTGAGATTGAGGTGTATATAAAGGCAGGAGTGTTGACTGTTAGATGAGCCAATGAATAAATTAGACCAATCAAAACCTGTGACATATTATTGCACATTTTAAAAAGCAGGAAAACACAGGAAATATGATTCTGTTTCTGTAATTAAAGCTGTAGGGAAGAAGAATACCTGTTCCCACTAGATGAGTGCTGCATCTGAATACCGCCTGAAAATTGAGGCCTTATCCATGAGGGTTTACAAACCAACTTAATCAGAAGCAGATCTCTTTTCTTGAAAAATGGAGGAGTGAACAAGGAGAGACCTGCTGGCTGGGAATTCCCAGGGAACACTCAAAGGTATCTGCTGGCTTTGTGCCTTATATAAATATTCAATGCGAGTATGAGAATTCCTCAAATTAAATGATATATGCTTTCCATAACCAGTTGTCTGCAGTCCCAGAAGGGGATGGACTGGGAATGGTGCTACTAAAATCAATTGATTTTGTACTGGGAAATGAACAGTGCATTCTCACTGCCTTTCAAATCAAGTGTGATGTTATTTCAATCCAACCACATATTTTCTTTTTGCTGCGTGCACAGTGTGATACAGAGACCACATATGTACACCCTCCATGCAGCACTTTGTAAATACGGTCTAATTAAATGTGTTTTCACAGATATAGTTAACATTGGGCTGTGATTGGAAGATGTCCACACAATAGCATAGTGAAGATTTGATTGATAATGTGTGTTCTGTGAAAACCATGGATAATTAAACAAGATTGGAAAGTGAAAGAGAGACTAGCAGTATGTTTGTTCCCATAGAAAATAATGCTAATGTAAATTCCATGCACCATTCATTCATGATAGTAGAGAAAAAGAATTGCTTGCCAGTAGGACTCAATTTGAAGTATACAAGGAGAGGAGCACTCACGCGTGTATGTATACAAATATCCTAAAACTATTCTCCTAGGTTTGATGTGTGGAATTCTGTGCATTCATAATAAATAGTACTGTTCTTTAGCCCAAAACCTACCGAATTCTGATGTAACTCATTGTAAAGCTACTTTGAAATTGCACACATATACTAGCAACCCACATCACTATTTTTACATGCGAAATTGGATGCAAGTAACAATTCTCTGATTCCAGCATTTGTTTGTGTCATTGGGGAAGCAAGTACCTTTGAATAATTTGTCAGGTCATGTGATGGTTAACTGTGAAATAAAGAGAGTTTTCAGTGTGTAATATTGTGGTGACTCCACCTGCATACTGTAAGGGGATCACCTTTAATTTTGTGTATTTAAATACATTTGAGTTTTAATCACAAAACTTGTTTTTTGTCCAAGAATTGTGGATTGGGACCGTACATCAGGTAGTGTTATATTAGTCATGGCCGCTAAGCAAAAATATCAACATATATCAAAATTATTGCTTCAAAAAATCTAGAGTGTGATTTTGTGGCTTCAGGCAAATGATCAGACCAATAAACTTATGATTCAAAATGTTCAATGGATAATATATTCAGAACCTAAAATGTGAGCCCCTAGATATGATCACACAGCTAATGGAAGATGAGGAACAAGCCTGGGATATTCCAGCATCATTTTGCAAAGAATAAAAGAGAGAACATAGATTGACTGTCCCCACCAAAGAATCACTAATGTGCAGCAGGAGACTGAGTAGAGACCAACCAGCAAGACATACATTTCAAAGAGGTGCAATAACCTCCTTGATTGACTATACATTGCTGAACCTACAAGAATGTATTTGAGCCAAGAATATTGAAGTGATTTGCAGAGCTGAGAATGACCACAACCCCATACAATTGATCATGAACATCCATGTGGGACACCTAGTCAGCATCAATGAGGTGATTGATCTCTATGGCTAGGGAGCAAAAAAAAACAAATAAAATGGGCACATGCCAATCAGAAAGAAAAAAATATTGACCGTTTACACAGTTATTATCTTTAATTTAAACCACACATAAATGCAGAAGTTGAAAATTGTGCAGATTAGTGTGCCACCTATGACCAAGTAGTGGGAAAAACAGGGTTCACTTCTTGAAACCCTGTCCCATGTGGCAAATTAGGATCATACCCAAAGATAATTGGTTTGACAAAGGGTGCAAGGAGGCGAAGCGACAGATAATAAACTTGAAAAAAACTCAAAGGCAACGGGCACTGCTTAATTAAAAGCAACCCGCCAATCCTATAAAACCATCATAAAAGACAATAAAGGACCAGTTTTCAGCTCGTAAATGAGAAAACCTCCTTGAAGCAATAGCAGCAGGGAACAGCAAAGAGTTCTGGAGGATCATTCAGATGGGGGAAAAACAAATTTGCTTCTTCGCTGGAACTATGTATCCCGGGTAATGAATGGTAAAGTTATTTTGCAGATTTTTACAATGAGACTAGATCACATTTTATGGAATCTAACTATCTTCCTAATCACTCAGAAACTAATATAGTAGCCACAAGACAACTTATATTTAGTGAATCAGAAATTGTAAAGCGATAAAATTCCACAGGGTAGAAAAGGCACCAGATCTCAATGGCATTCCAATTGATCTAGCTAAAACTATTGGAATTAGACACCCTACATGACAGGTGTCTTTAATGCGATCTGTGTTCAGGAAAGGATCCTAAACTCTTGGACAAATGTGATCATAGTACCAATATATAAGAAGGATGAGAGAGAATCACCAAGCAACCACCAGCTCATCTCTTCCTTAGACAGCATGGGGAAAGTTTTCAGGAAAGCCCTCTTGTCACAACTAGAAGAATGGCTCACAGGAAAAAATACGACTACTCATTTGCAGGGGTGTTTTAAAAAAGGTGTAAGCACGGTTGAACAGGGATTTATGCTATTCATTTTAGTGGGAAAATATGTAACCCTGAAAAAACAATCCCTGTTCATGAAATTCGCCGATGGGGGTCCTAGAATCGAGCTGGAAAGCTGCTTGAAACAACTTAGTATACCCAGCAACATCATCAAGGCAATCTTTTGGATAGATACAAAAAATACACCCTCAGTTAGATGGAGTGTGTATAGTGAAATTACAGAGGGCTTCCCAGTACAAAATGAAGGAAGGCAATGCTGTGTCCTTGCCCCCACCCAATTCTGCATATTACATGGCCTGCGGTTGGTGAAAAGCAGTTATTGGATGGCTTATAACTTTGGTGCCACTTAATGAAACTGCATGAATTATTTGCAATTATGTTTGTGAACTGATTCTGAATGAGTTTGCAAAGTTTTGTGGGATTCTACCAAGAGGGGGCAAAATTAGAAGGGGGGTTCCAAAATGATGTAAATGCTTATAAATGAGGTACCATTTGACGAATCTACACTTAATTTGGCAAACTGATAATAGATCCAGATATAAATGTTTTTGCTAAGTTTGGTAGGATTTTGTCAAGAGGGGCAACATTTGAGGGGTGGTCCCATAATATTGACAAGGCTTATAAATGTGGTGCCATTTGACAAATCTACACAAAGGTTTGCAAAAAGATTATAGATCTAGATATACATGTTTTCAAAAAGTCTGAATGCATTTTGTCAAGTGGGGGCTAGGTTATATGACTATTGTATGTGCATACATTTGACACTTGTGAAAAAATAAAAGATTAATGGATTTCCAGCAAACCTGTGTGAGGAGCATTGGCAAGGACCTGAAAGCATGGTTTTGCAAATGTGCCCGGGTTTTATTTTTTGACAAGTGTCATAATGTTACTAGTGATATACCTTTGGTGACTGAGGTGTAGCCTGTGGCCATGGGCAGTGGCCATATTGTCCGGGCTATAGAATAAGGTCATGATGCAGACAATCTGGCTACTGGCCATGTCCATGAGGGACAACACATGGGGTTAAAGTGGCCATGTCCACCTGGGACTGGCTTTGTGGTAAAGTTATTCGAAATTGGGATAGGTTTGAAAGAGAAGAATAATGTGCTTGTGGTATTAAGGTCATAGAGTTCTCTTTTCACCTTCTGCAGACTGCCATGGAAAGTGAAGAGGGGCCCTTTATGGAACCCCACCTTCCATTTCCATGGTGGCGTCCCGGTCTAGGAATAAAAATCCTTTTTTTAGCACCCCAGGTTCCCGCTTTGGTAACCTAGAGTGCTAATGGCCTTTTAACCGCATTACAGGGGCTGGAATGGGGGGGATAATGGTCCGGCCATGCACTCAAGACTCTAGGCCCTGGCCACGACCACCGCAGAATATCACGCCCATAGATCACACCCATAGAATTAAACATTTTAACTATGTCATATGGGCAATTTTTATGTCCGCGGACACCCTGTGTGTTCTTAGAACAGTTTCATCTTGACTGCGGACAGTACGGACAGGTATAGTGTCCTTAGGACACCTCCATTTCTGTTTAATTACGGACATCCCGGACACCGTGTGTGTACTTAGAACAGTTTCAACTTGCCTGCGAACAGTACGGACAGGTATAGTGTCCTTAGGACACCTCCATTTCTGTTTAATTACGGACATCCCGGACACCGTGTGTGTTCTTAGAACAGTTTCAACTTGCCTGCGAACAGTACGGACAGGTATAGTGTCCTTAGGACACATCCATTTTGGTTAATTGCGGCCATCCCGGACACCGTGTGTGTTCAAAGAAAGGTTCCATTTTGCTTGCAGACAGTACGGACAGGTATAGTGTCCTTGGGACACCTCCATTTTGGTTAATTATGGACATCCTGGATACCGAGTGTGTTCTTAGAACAGGTTCAACTTGCCTGCAAACAGTACGGACAGGTATGGCGTTCTTAGGACACCTCCATTTTTTGTTTAATTACGGACATCCCGGACACCGCGTGTGTTCTTAGAACAGTTCCAAATTGCCTGAAAACAGTACGGACAGTTATAGTGTCCTTAGAACACATCCATTTTGGTTAATTGCAGAGCTCCCGGACACTGAGTGTGTTCTAAGAGTGGTTCCATTTTGCTTGCGGACAGTGCGGACAGGTATAGTGTCCTTAAAACAGCCCCATTTTGGTTAATTACGGACATCCTGGACACCCGCGCTGTCAGCAGACACCCTAACTGCCTTTTAAAAAAAAAGAAAGACACAGAGGACTGAATTAAAACACACATAATATTTTTTTTATTATATACAAATATAAAATTTAGGAAAGAGAGGGGGAAGCAGAAACTGAAACAAACACAGGGGAATGGGGGGTTTCAAGAGGATGGATATGAGGAGATGAAGGGATGGACGTCTCATCAAAATGTTTTTCTTCGGGGAGAGGGTTTGGGGATAATTGACTGGGATATGGAGAGGGGGCACAGGTACATGTGGGACAATGGTATTTATTTCTTTCTTTTATGTGGTCCTCCACAAAGTTTTTCAAATGGTTGAAATTTGCCATGAGCATGTCCATTTTTTCTTCCATGCGCTGAAGAGTCTTTTCCAATGTATCTTTTGGTGTACTATTTTCAATGTTTGCATGGTCTGTTACAAAAAAATATATATATGTGTTAAGTGTACATAAAGTAATGCTTATTAATTTGGATATATATATATAAGTGTCTACCATTAGTATCACTATCTTCAGACATTTCCTCACGTGGGAAATTCTTCTCAAGCCACTCCAAAGTACTGGACATTTCTGTGAAAAAAAATAATTTCTATTACTTTTATTGTATCTAATACAGAAATTTTAGAAATATATAAGAAAAATCAAGTACACTTACTAGCTTCTGGTAAATTGTGTTCTCACTGGTCTGTAGATCTGCTCTTGCTCCTAGTTGTGCAGTTTCTGTGAGGTAATTATGTTGGAAGCCTATCTTTCTTCTTTTGGTATATTCCATTTTAGTACATATGTTATTTAAATGGATAGTTGATGTGTTAGATATATAGGTTCCCCTTCTTATTTATTACTACATATAATGTGTTTGTGTGCTGGTTTTTACTTGTGTACTGTTCATAAGGCGCGATATAACAATTTAAGATACCCCCTGAGTTTTTGGGTAGTGTTGCTATCGTCTGCATCCTTTACGCGGACATACGCACAGTCCGCGGACATCAAAATCACTAGCTGGGGTTCAGTATGTTCTATGTTACATGTATATAAAGCCAGGGATATTATGGTTAAGTTGTGCTACTAAAAACCTATGAAATTGAGTAAAAAAACTTTGTTAAAGGGACGTTATGGTTAAGTTGCGCTACCAAAAAACTATGAATTTCAGAAAAAAAACTTTGTTAAAGGGACGTTATGGTTCCAAGTAAAACTGAAAAACCCCAGAAATTCGCCAGTTATGGTAAGCTAAGCAACCATAACTCGCACCACCACCATGCACTGCTAAAACTAACACCCAGGACATCAAAGATGACATCACAAATGTCATTGATGACATCACATGTCCATTCACTTTTCATGAAAAGTGTGTATTAGGGATTGTTATTATAATGTTGACAAAAAAGTGTCAAGGGTCATTGGACTAAATATGTGCGGACATCCAACGTGCCCACTGATTGGCTGGAGGAAAGCGTGATGTGCATCATAAACGCCTGCCATGTTGAATTTGCAGATATTCACGGATAGCGCAGAGGCGAACAGGGCTGGAAAACATGTTTTGGGGCATCTGTGTTGGGTAGAGGGGCTGGAAAGGATGGGGGAGTGAAAGATGGTTCATGTGATGTATTTGTTTTGTTGGAAGAAGACTGTGTTGAGTCTGCTGTGTCTAATGACACTGTGGCAGTTCGCGGGTTTGGTCCTCAGCCGAGCAGTTTATGTGGTGACTGCAGGCAGGCTTCATTAGGGTAGGGGAGTGGAATGTAGATGATATGAAGATGTTTGTATACGCTGTATTATGCTGTGGTGTTTGTGGCAAGCTACTAGACTTTTGGGTGCATGACCATAGGCCATGTACCCAAGAGTCTGCCCACTGGTTGAAGTACTGTATTAGCACGGGTAGGGGAAGTGTACAGGGCCACAGTTTAGGGTAGGGGAGTGGAATGTGAATGGTTGCAAGTACTGCAATAGTATGTGTACAGAAGTGGGCAGCACCTCTGATGGTTGGATTATTTGTGTGGGTTGTGGCCAGTGTTCAGATTGTTGGGTGAATGTCTGTATTATTCCGTGGTGATTGTGGGCAGCTACTAATCCCTTGGGTGCATGGGCAGAGGTCATGGACCCAAGAGTCTGCCCACTGGCTGCAAATACTGTAATAGTATGTGTACAGAAGTGGACAGGGTGTGTGGGAAATGGCTTTTTGGACTGTCCTGAGATTCCTGGGTGTATGAGAGTCTGTGCGACCGGGTGGTTGCCAGCTGCCTGCTGAAGGGGTGAGTCGATAACCCCTTATTTATCAAACAGTTTGGTTTGGAAAACAGAAATGTTTAGCATTGATGAATATCCCCTGTTAGACGCCTTGGTGATATGAGTGTTTGTAAGGGTTTTGCTATTATCACTGACAACTCTTAGGTAGTACATCTGAGCCTTAGCTGATCCCAGTCATCCTTAGCTGCCCCCATGGTGGGGTTTTGGGGGCTTACTTGGAGAGCCCGTGCCCCTTTAGCTATTTGAGCATTCCCTACTGCAGTGACATGTATCTTTGTAATGACAATTGCTCGGAATAAGAATCTAGATAGAAAGTAGGAACTAGACTAGAGGGCCCATATACTTGGAAATTGAACATAGGCTTTGCCACGTTCTTGTATATACTAGTTCTAAAAACTAAAAATGCTAAGGCCAAAGTGAATGACTGGAAGGGAATTATGCAGAGAATGTTCTTTAGCACATGGAGGCTCTTCTGCCGTATTGTTTAGCAATACATAAAGCTTATGAACTTTGGGCTGCCCTGCCTTTTGGGCCAGAAATATTTACTTTGTGCACATGTTTACAAGGATTGTACAAACCAATTTGAAGTTGGAGACAACTGAGTCAGCTGGTGCATTGTTTAATTGAAGGTGTGTACATGTTTGCCTGAAATATACCCGAGCGACAGAGAGTAGAGAGAGAGCCCAAACTAACAATTTTTGAATATGGGGTTAAAATGGTGCATTGTATTCGACACTAAGTGAAATATTGATTGACAAGCCAGACAGTTTAGTTTCCAGTTTGTTTTGTAGGCTAATTCATGAAAAAAAAAATCAAATACATGCAATTCACCAACAGTGCACAAGAGTATTTCCAAATGCTTATTAATGATGTCTTTGCCCACAATACATGTGTGACAAATTGACTTCTGCTCTGCAGGAGTAAGTACAAGGATGAGTAGAGGCTAAAGCACCCACTCAGCCCTCACACTTTCCAAACTAAGAGCCAACACATTTATAAAGGTGAAACAGGCACAGTTAAGAGATATACATCCTTCACCTTTTGTGGCAATGTGGGCAGAGGGACGGTTATACTCTCAAGAGGACTGTGAGTGTGGTTCAGTAGCAACCCAAACAGTGAAGTATAACAGTCCAAAATAAAAGAATGCCCAATCAAGGTTCTATACATATATATCCTTTAATCAAACATATCATGTCTAATAATAACTAACTAGAAAACTCTGTAAAACCCATCCCAGTAGAAAAAACGCAGGAAATGCAAAGATAGAAAAAATGCAGCACTCTGGGTAGTGAGGCTGGGTTAGAAAAGGCAATTAAAAATCACTGCTCAAAAAGGAAATTTCTTGAAGTTGCAAAAGGAAATAAAATTACCTATCAGTCAATAGGGCCTAAATGTGGACATTGGGGGAAGATACCAGTCAATAATACCTTTGCAAATGTCCTTGTGGTTCGACAGCATCAAACCAGGCTTCTGTGCATTTTTTGTGTGTTCTCTTAGGTTCGAGGATGCAGCAGTCGCAATAGTCCAGTAGTGAGCTTGCATTGAGTTGCGGTGGAACGGAAGGTAGCTGCGGTATCTAATTGTCTACTCGAGCTAGGTGGATCGGGTATTCATCAGGTTCAGTTTGGCAGTGGAGGATCGAGAGCGGTCGAGCTGGTAGCAGGATGTGTAGGTGAGTCAATTCTATGTAGAGGCTTGGAGGATGTGGTTCAGGAGACACCAGGGTCAGGTCGATCGACTTACAGGATCAGCATTGAAGAGGCTGGTGCTTTGGACGGGGTCTAAAGGAATGCAAGGCAGCACTACTTTGTTGGTTCGTGCTGAGGCAACAAGCTCCAGCTGGTGCAGGTAATGCTGCTAACAGAGTCGAACAGGCAAACAGGAGTTCAAAGAAGACTGAACACCAAAGGCATCATCGAAGGGCCCAGATAGATTGCTCAGATTCGAATATGCTCCAAACACATCTCACAGCAAATTGAAGTAAAAAAAAATGGGTATCTTGGTTGCTCTGGCTTCCAGGCACTCTGAGTCCCACTCTTGAGTCTCAAGGGGATTCCTCTTGCTCCCAAACACACGTAGGCTGGTACACCTCTCTAAGGATTATGCAACATGGTGAGGTCCTAGGCAACAGGGTGCCTGGCAGAGTTGCAGGCCTTGGTGTAGCAGCAGAGCTCATACCCAATGACCATGGGGATGGTTATGGAACAGAGCTCATCTCTGCCTTGGAACACCTGCCTTCGCCTCACAACTGGATGATTTTAGAAAGGACTGCTCTCTCAGCAGGGTCCAGGAAAATCTTCTTCCAGGGTTGGATTCCAGAGATGATACAACAAAGTGATGGCAGACCCCCACAAAAGCCCACAAGTGATTGGAATAAACATAGCCTTCCTGAGTGGTTCAATCCATGTTCTTGAAAGAAGTGGACTTTGCCCTTCTGACATTACACCAAAGTACTTTTCTCTAGAGGACATGGAGGGGACAGGAAGGCGAGAGAGGGAGAGGGGCAGAGAGAAACAATATGTCAGAATCTTTCCCAAACTGTACCGGTCTCTCCCTATCTACCCTAACCCCACCATCCCTTCTCAATAGAATCAAAGGCCTTTAGAAATGAATCACCCTGGTGTGAAGCCTAGCCTTTTGTCTATGGGTGAGTCCTTTTATTCCTCTTCCTAGGCTAGCCTCCTGTGGAGTTGCTGTCCCAGGGGGAAAGGGTGTTACTTGCCCTTACAAATGAAAAATGAGAAGCAATCTGAAAGGAATGATATCATGCAGGAAAATACCAATTTGCTACACAATTAATATAAACATTCATGCCGGGAGGCCAGAACAGGCATTAGAAAAAGTTATAGATGAAAACAGGATTTATAGAAAGAAATGTTGAAACAGCATGGGCTCAACTCAGAGTGGCAGTGCAATAAAAAAGGGCACCTGGCCAAAGAAAAGACTGTTCGGCCATCAGTATTGATATTTATTTGTATCACGCTAGTACACGAGAGTTTCAGAGCGGAATGAGGCAAGGGAGGGGAACAAGGGAGAACAGACAATGATCGTACTAGACCCAGTGACATTGAGAATGCGCACGTGCATGGGAGAGAATAAAAATAAGTAAATAAAGCATGAATACATTTTTTTTTTTTAAATATCGAAGGCAACAAACAGTGGTAGTGAAGTCAGCAAGTGGCGAGTGCTAGGAATAAGGCAACAGACAGGATGTGTCTGAATAAGTGCAGAAGAAGAAAAGGGTGGGGGGCTATAGGGTTACAGATACAGACCCCAGTGCAAGGGAATGCCCAGAGGCATTGCAGGTGGGTGGCAGAGTGAGCAGGTACCTGGGCCCTAAAGACAGAGGGAGACAAGGAGCACAATGCTGATACAGAACAGATCAACAGGGGAGAAGGGGAGTGAAGGCAGAAGCAAAGAGGAAGGACTTGAGGTGCTTCCGGAACCAGAGATGGTTCTCAAGTTTTAGAGTGGCAGGGAGGCTGTTCCAGGCGGAGGCCCCAGCCGAAGACAGAGATCTACCCCCAGCTCATTTCTTAGAAAAGCGGCTGACCCTGAGAGAGTTAGTGGTGGAGGAGCGAAGGGCTTGAGAGGGAAGGGAAGGTATTTGCAGAGGAACACCTGAAGTTATTTTGGACCCAGGCCCCAGAAAGCCTTGAGGACAATGCAGAGAGTCTTTAATTTTATTCTTGTAGCCACTGAGAGCCAGTGGAGAGATTTCAGGGCTGACGAGATACAATTACAGAGCTTAAGGCCAAGGACTAGTCTCGCAGTCCTGTTCTGGATAAGTTTCAAAGGACAGAGAGTAGTTGCAATTAGATTTAGAAAGAGGCTGTTGCAATAGTCCAACCTTGAGAGAACCAGGGCTCGAGGGACAGTGCGTTTCTGGGGGGAGGAGAGGAAAGGCAGAATACCTCTGAGGAGGTGCAGTAGGAAGTTTGACTTTTTTGAGACATCGAAGATGTGGGCAGAAAAGGAAAGCGAGGAGTTAAAGATTACTGCAACGCTCTTGGCCTCAAGGGTGGGGGTATGAGGAGGGCCAAGGGAGGCTAGCCAGACAGTGACAGGAAAGGAGGGTGAAGGTGTGCCCATGAGGAGGATCTCAGTCTTGCTGGCATTAAGGCAGAAATCATTGCCAGCACACCAATCCTGAATGGCAGATAGGCAGTCGGAGATGAGAGAAGGAAAGAGGTGGCCAAGGAAAGCCTGAAAATGAAATGAGTGTCATCAGCATAACACTGGAAATTTGAGCAGAAAATGGCAATGCGGTGGGCGAGAGTTGCCAGGTATTAGTTAAAGACCCAGAGAGAGAGGTTGGACCCCTGGGGAACAGTGCTGGTAGAGAGAGAGAGATTGAGGAAAGGAAGGGCCCAAGTTGGACCTGGGAGGATCGTTCAGAGAGGAAAGAGGTCAGCCAGGCCAGAGCCTGATCAGTGATGCCCAGGTTTTTACGGAGACGGTTGAACATGATGGTATGGTTGATCGTGTCGAAGGCAGAAGATAAATTGAGTAGGATGAGGACAGAGGCAATGTTAGAGTAAAGGTTGGATAGCAAATCTTCAAGGATGTTCAGGAGTGCAGTTTCCATGCTTCTGGCAGCTCTAAAGCCAGGCTGATGGGTGTGGAGACAGCCAAAAGAATAAGAGTGGAGGTTAAGCTGAGAGATGGCCAGCTTTTCCAGGAGTTTGCCCAGAAATTAGTAATGGAAATTGACCAATAGTTAGCTGGGCAGGAAGGATCAGCTGTTGGTTTCTTGAGAAGAGGATGCACAAGACAGTGTTTCCGAGGGGAGGTGAAGGCTCCTGAGACAAAGGAGGTGTTGCAGATATCTGCCAGGGCAGGAGCAAGGGTTTCAATGTGGTCCTTTATAGTTTTAGAAGAACAAGGATGAACAAGACTTTCATAGATTGGTCTTGTCTAGTGACCTCGTCGGGGGAGAAAAGAGGAAAGGAGGAGAAAGAGGGTGCGGGGTGGCTGAAGGAGGGTCAGATTTCACAAAAGGAGGGAGGACAGGAGGGGCAGGGGAGGAAACGGCGGACAGGATGTCATGGGTTTTTATTATTTATTTATTTGCATATAGATTTACACAAAAGGTCCCAGTCACACTGCGACAATTGGTGTGAAAATTGAGTAACAGCTTGGTGTTTATCTAGGATGGTAAGACAGCCTGACACGTGTTTCGAGCTTTTCTGGCTCTTCATCTGAGGCTTATGTTTGAAGTTCAATTGACCAATTCCGGATATGGCAACCTAAAAAATTAAATGAAAAAAATTCTGTTAAACAAACGTTATGGTTGCAAGGCAGAATAAAATAAATAAATAAATAAATGTGCCCGTTAAGTTAAGCTGTAGTGGTAGTATATTGGCAGTATAGCCACACCTCCCAGACACCCGCAACCTTTGTGCCACTCTAACTATTGCATACAATCGCTGAGGATAATATTGGCTTACCCTGCCAAATGTTGTTCTTTTATTTGCATGTAGTTTATACAAAATTTAGCAAAACAAAAAAACAGAAGGAATAAAAGAAAATCAACTTAGTTTACATGCAAATAGAATGAATCATATCAAACTAAGACTCAAGACAATTTCAACATGATTAAACCCAATTGTAGAACAAAACAGAATACATCAAGAACAAACAATATCATACTCTTAATAAACAGAATTAATTCATTTCATCACACTCACATAAAAAGCAACATATAAATACCTAACATTTTAAAATTTTAAAAACACATTCTTAAAATATAAACTCAAGTATCTTGGGTTGGCAGAAAGTACCAAAGTAGGTCAGCTTCCAAGATACATATTAAGCATATATATGGATTGAATTTGATCAGTTACCCAGAATTCATGGAAATTACTTATGATAAATCACAAATATTTTTCAAAAACGCAGTTAATCTTATCTTTAGAGCCATCCTATTTCCATGCAACATTTAGTAGCATAACGGGTCTATATTCAAATGAATTGACTCAACAAAATGTGAAAAGTATAAGATTCTTTTTCGGAAGAAGAGCTGAACATACCAATAAAAGATGTTGAAGTGATTCCACTTCTCCTTCAACTTTACAAAATCTACACCTATTTTCATTAGCATTGTTCTTATTTCTAATACTGGATATTTTTTTAGTCATCATAATATTGATTCTAAATCTCATGGTTTGATTTCATACAAGATTACTAGGATACTTTACTAAATATTCTTCTAGTATAGGAAAAAATGTCCAGAATGAATATACTTCATTATAAAGTCCAGATTTGATAATACTTTCATTATTGGTACACCATCTTGACTTTTTAATATTTTTTTTTACTTTATTCGGATTCTTTATCAAGGTATTGATAGATAATTCCAAGGTGCATAGTAGCAATTCTACCTCTGTATGAAGTTTCAACATAAAGATCCCTACTTTATAAGTCCTTGCAATGGCATAATAGTTATTCTGCTTAGATGTTAGACATTTCCTTAGTAATAAGGCTCTTTTCCATTGAACTAGGGATCTCAATGACTGTAGTCCAAGCTCATACCTGATCACTTCAATTGGAACGCATTTTGGCAAAAAGAATAGCACTCCTTTCCACATTAGACTTTCATAAACTTTTCGGTAGTCCATAAATTCATAAGCACAAAATTCTAGCCATACAAAAGTCTTGGTACAATTTTCATTCAGTAAAATTCTATAACTGGTACCACAGAAAATTTGCCATATTTTTTCTTAATTATATGCATTTGTCAGAGTGTGATTTAGGCTTTCGTCTTTATACAATTTTTAGCTATTATTGTCGATCCTGTATAGGAGGAGTCAAGTACTGCCACTCCACCGGCCCTGCCTACATTACCTGAAAAGTATGAAGCAAAGTATGCGATGTATACTGAACAGGTAAACCAGCAAAGAGACGAGAAGAGTGTGGGCTCTGTGCAGTACCCATAAGAATACCTATACCTAAGAGAATATGGGAAGTAAAGTACCCATTAAGGAAACTATACCTACATCCAAGACAATATAATGGCCATTTGAATGCGATTCCTGACGAAGCAAAGAAACTGAATGACCAGGATGAATGGTGATGTCATACAAAATTGAATCAACACGCAGGTAGAAAGATAAACAGACCAGAGAGGCAGATGATTTACAAGGAATGAAGAAGTCTAAAGGATAAGTGACATCTTGGGATCAAGATGAAGAAACTTATGCCACAAACACAATGAAGATACTTAGATAGTTTAAACGTGTAGAGATGCAAAGAAACGCAAGCAGCAAAGCAATCATGAAGCTAGCCACATGCTTTTAAATAGTTAGACTGCAGAAAGCGCCAACATATAGATATTTACCTCATAGATAGATAAATAAAGAATTAATGTTTCCACTACGTATAAAGCAGTCCTGAACAACGAGGAAGGCCTCAAGTCAGTGTCACAGTTACAAAAGCAATTGAATTAAACAGAATATATTTCAGTTTAGGAGTTGGCTGAGCCATGAAAGCCAAGGTCTTATCAGAACTGGAATTGGCTGACATTGAATACAATTAATGTGAAAGAACAGAAGCTCCTGTTCAAGAAGGTCAAGTGAAAATAAAAGACAACAGAGGACTATTGGAGGATAAAAACAAATACGCAAAGAGGCTAAATTCATGGTGTCCAGTCACGTGATGGAAGAAAGTTGGACGCATGAGAAGATCACACCTACACACAGAAACAGTACCCATACTTCTTAAAAAGTCCCAGAGAACAGTACAAACTCAGGGCTAACTTCAAAGCACTAATTGACACTGGACCATTGAGGTGATGATGGAGTATATTTTTAATTGTGGGAAGCTGTTATCAAGACAAGCTCACGCGCACCTGGTTGTTCGGTCTGCGTGCTGCTCACGTAGGTCGAAAGTTATTGATGGGGGTTAGAAGCCAACCAATTGTAGGGGACCACGTAGTTGGGGGTCCAATAGTTTGTGTAGCCAAGAGACATTGCACATTATGTGACGTTCATAGTGGCCATTTTGAAGGGAGGGCTTAGTTGCCCACCTGTTGTTAAATATCCAATTATTTCTCTCCGTTACTCTATACAGATATTACACATACACTTAGTTGTTTACTTAGAACCAATCCAGCTTCCCGATAAGTTTCTAAATTTGCCACGTAGGATGACGTTAGTAATGATGCAGGTCAACACGTCAGCTATGACCAATTATGGGTTTAAGAATTCAGCTCTTTTATGAAATGATTGAGAATTAGAGTTTCAAGCGATTGCTGATGTTCGTTGTGCTCCCTGTTTTAAAGACTTACATTAAAACAGACAAAAGCTTGCCAAGCTATTTGTGTCATCTGAATTATTGATGTTTGATTAAAATCTGCATCCCCATCCATCTCCAGGGTATTGCCACTCATCTTAAAGAGCTGGATGACTCCAGTTCAATCCTATACCTGAAAAGGAATAGCCCAAAAACTCAAGGTATTTTGTAATTTTACCTGCTTACCCTCACAGTACCAGGAGAATTTGGCTTGTATCTTATTTCTTTTCCCCAACCGCATAATTACTGTCTTATTAGGGTTAACTTGTGGAAATTTAACAAATTCATTAATTAAACGTTGTAATCTTACTTTGGTGCTATCTATTAAAAAACAAATCATCGGCATATGAAATCCATCCCACTGCCACATCACCAAACTTAGAAGAGATCAATCCCTTATCTTTAAGAGCATGTCCTGCACCAGATGTATAAAGATAAAAAAGTGTTGGTGCTAGCACACACCCTTGTCTTAAACCATTTAAAATGTCAAACTTTTTGGATAACAGACCTTTGGTGAACTTACATTTTAGTGTTTCAATATAGTGTAATAATAATATCCAACAGACTTCACGGCATACCTGGCTTAATCAGCAATTTCCATAAATGCCATACTGAGGTCCACCGATGCTGCGAATACTGGCATCAAATCTTTCCCCGGACTGGCCTTCTGTAAGGAGCTAATAATAAGACCCCCACAATCCGTCCCCATCTCTTTTTTAACCCCAATTTGATTAGTATTCAAAATGTGGTTATCATCTATCCTTATCTGTATCTAAGTTAACACCAGTGATGCAAACATTTTTGAGTCAGCGTCACTAATGGCAATAGGCTTGTAGCCTGTAGGATTAAGAAGTAGGCCTTTATGTAAATAGGAACCACACATGAACGTCTTCAGGAAACTGGAATGATCTTGGTATTGAGAATGTCATCAAAAAGAAGATAGAGCACTCTTGACCATAGACTGATATTATATTTTAGAATTACGTTTGAAAGACTGTTCGGCCCCACACTCCGTGAGTCTTTAGAGTGGTTAATAAGTCTACAAATATTTTTGAGTGTATTGTCTAGGATCCAGTTAAAAGGTTCCGTGCTATCAACCACAGAACTATTCCCATGTGTTTTATGAAGGTTGCTAAAGTGCTCTATCCATATGTGTTCACTAATAGGATTCAGGGTCTTTGCAAATTGAGTAGATTTCAGATTATTCAATACCTCCCAGAAGGAAGCTGAGTTGTTATTCTTTACAGCATAAAGAAGAGCTTCACCATCTTTCTGATAAAGCATTCCTCTATACCATATGAGCCAATTTTTAAAATGCTGTTTGAGACTTTAAATTTTGTGTGATTTTGCCAAAAAATCTTCTTCCCCCCTCCTAGTCCGTCTAGTTTCTTTACACAGCCATACCTTACAATATCCGAATTTCAGATCTATGTAAATGATTATGATTTAACTTGAGTGGTATTATGTTTTTGGACTCCAAAGTACTCATAATATCCTTCAAATAAGGTGTAAAAATGATTGGCCGAATATATATGAATCTTCGATTCTAATTTAGAAGATTCAAAATCATGCAGCACCATTGACATACATTTGTCTGTTTTACGTTGAGTCCATTTCTTTCTATTACCACTAGTGTTAACCATAAGATCAGCCTTAAAGAAGTCAATATTGTCGGTAAGTATATTACATAGAAAGGATATGTCAAACATTGAGTGATCACTATGCCCAGAGTGTTTTATTAAAAATGTATCCATTCTCATACTCATTTGACAGGACAAAAACACATAATCTATAGTCAAAGAGATTCCTCTTGCTTTCAAGGTGGGTTGACGGTTGTCTAATAGCTCCAAACCCCATGTTTTGGCAAAAGTTAACCGTAGTTCTCCTCGAATTTTGGAGTTACCTCTCGTTGACATATAGATATCATGGGATTTTGAGATGAACTGTGAGGCGACAGGAGGGGTAGAGACTGCAGCAGGGTTGCAGATTTTAAATAGTTCAGCCAAGTTGTTAGATGCCGCAGAAACACAGGCTTGGTTGTGGGCTCTCTTCTTAGTGTGGACAGAGAGTTGGTATTGCCTTTCTAGCAGGCGACACGCCAGTTTGTCTTTAACATTTCTATGTTATGTTACTAATTCTTGTCTTTAACATTTCTATGTTATGTTACAATGTTGATTTTTATGTGTATATTATAATATGTGAACTCCGTGGCAAACCACAACCGAGGTTGAGTTTGTCTTATACACATAAATTGGCCGATGTGCCAAAAAATGTTTGGTTCTGTGTGTTGTATATATTGCTGTCTGTATTTTCGTTTTAACACCGTTTGATGTCATCTCTTAAATGTTAATTTTATGTTGATTTACACAAATTTAGATATATAAAAATAAGTGATTTGTTTCACAAACAGAGTATGGAAAAGTGATTCTTTCTTTATACATGCAGAGGGTGACAATAGAGAGGAATATTTTTTGAGCACAGTCTCTTTGGACCTATTCAACTGTATTTTCTGTTTCCATTGTTCAAGTGTGCCAGCCTGAAAGTAAATCCCTAGCAAGAGAGCATGCAACATCACATGGGACTTATGAGGCAACCCAGACCTGACTCACAGATGTAAAGAAATAATTAGCCCAACATACAAAACAAGTAATGGTATAATGGATCATGATAATACATTAAGACTAGAAAATAATGTACAAGGTTTGTGGAAACTACAAGGGGCAATTATTATTATTATTATTATTATTATTATTATTATTATTATTATTATTATTGCACCTGCACACAATCTCCATTGCACACTCTTATTGCACTTGGACCTGCTCACAATCTACAAAGGAAAAGAGGCTAGATGGTTGCTTAAGAAGAGAAAAAGGGTAGCAAAACACAAAGGCACCAATAGTTTAACAATGATTGACAGATGGGTGTGGCTTCGGTAACGTGACCTAGATCCACTTGCACCTACTCACATCTACATTTGTTCTACTACTGTTCTGTTCCTAAACCCTGGTAACACTATTAAAACCATAAGAGTGGAGCATAACACCATCTTCCAACAGGGCAAAATAAACCCCTGAGTATTTTGTAAGTTCTCCCCACGGCACGAGAGCTTTAAACAGGGGAATTTGTTTTGAGTTTCTCTGTTACAAGAAAGCCACAAACATGAGCATGTTTCATGTTCCCAATACTATCTGCGAGTCACAAACATGAGATTGTTTTAGGTTCATCCTTCTACAGAAGAGATACAAACATGAGGATGTTTCAACTCTTCCCACTGCACGAGAGGGACATATTCTTAGGTTCTCCCTGCTATGTTACAGCAGCAGTCTAAATATTTCTCATGGTCCCCACGAGTAGTTCTCAGGGTCTCCCGACTATTATTTCCCATGGTCTCACAGTATACAATAGCTGTGGCAGTAAATATTCATCTGCCCCCCTACTACGTCTCTGAATCCGAATGCTATGGGATGCAGTTATAACCACAGATACTTCTCAGTGACACCCCACTACTATTTCTTGTGTGCTTGCCTGCTAATATCTCCCAGGGTCCTTCTGAAACTATTTTATAGAGTCTGCCTGCTATAAATAAAGTCACAAGAAATATTTAATACGTTCTTTCTAATAAATGATTGCAACTTCCTGACCGTTTTCTCATAGCTGTAATCAGTGATTCTAACCGTGCCCAATTGAGTGGGTTGTTGGAATGATAAACCTGCTGGAAAGCCTGCACATCATCTTAGACTGCAGTGCAATGCAAGAAACATATAGCTGCTACATGCTGGAATAGGAAACCCTGCTGAGGCAAGTGTGTGTTTCCCATGAAAATGTGGGTAGGAAACAAACACAGGCCTGAAAGTTATTATTGGAAGTTATTATGGTGACACTCCCTGTGGTTGAGCCTTTTTTCCCATTCACCTATGCTCAGCATTATTTTGGGAATTACCTGCATCTTCAGCTGTGCTGGTGAAGTCATACTCCAACACACTGTGTGAAAAGAGAAAAATAATATGAGGCCGGGAAACCCAAAGGAAACACACCAAACACTGGTTACAAAGGAACATACAAAGTACTTTATTTTAAGGTCAAGCAATGACAAAGTCAATGACAAATCAGATAGCTATCGGCCCTCAGTACAACACAACGAACTTCAACGGGGTTCGATGTATTCAGTGAGAGACTGTACATTGGGACATTCAGGCTTACATACATTTTTCCAGCCTGTTGTCCAACCCCTTCGCAGGTTAACCATTACATTAATGTATTACTGGTCTAGGGTCGCTGCCAGGTCAATCTTCTAATATATACATCTGTATGCGCATAGATCAGTTCCGTTGATACAGGTAATCCATTTACACACAGGTCAACAGAAGGACAAGGTCTCAGTTCGCGACCCTATCAAGTGGCCTATAGGCAAGTTATACATTAGCTGTACGGAGGTCAAGACGACCTAGATTCTATTCGGAATGGCATCGTCCACCATTTTGATGTACAGGGTGACTTTTACACAGCAAGAGAACCTAAAATGGCGGTTTGATTCAAGATGGCGGCCTACATCAATTTCTAAGGTCAAGACCTTGCTGTAGAGTTATTCGCGTACAGTTTTAGGCAACTTGGCGTAGGCCAATATACATACAATCGTTACAATAGGAGGCATAATTTAATATCCAGTTTGACAAACCCTCCTTTTGGCCTATGCCAAGTGCTAACACTACTTCTGATTTCCTTGCAAGTAACTCCATACGTCATCGTCCATACACCCTGAATCGCTGTCAAAGATATCTATGGCCATCAGGTCGTTCGCTATGATCTCTTTTAACACATGCTCCTTGGAAGTTTTATCCGGGGCATATACTTTATGTCCTATCGTACCTATCGCCTGAGCACAACATCCCCCTAGCATCGAACATATACTAGGCAGACATTGGCTACAACAACAAAGGAATAGCAGATCTCCCAAAATGATCAGCAAAACTGAAAGTACCTTCGAACCCCAAGTTCGCAAGAAATCCCAAAACCAAGCACTAAGATTCCAGTTCCCCTTGGGAACGTGCACTTCTGAGCTAAGGACGTGTAGATTCTAAATTGCTTTGAAAATGGTTGGGGAGGAGTCCGGTGCGAAAACACAGCAAGCGGACCCCACTAATTTACATACTCCACCACGTTCAGCCAGAATGACATCTAATGCCATCCGGTTCTGGAGTGCTACTAATCTTATCGCTTTCTGCTCTAATGTCATGTTGTAGAGTATATCTGTGGTCCGGTTGATGGTTCTCTCCAGTACTCTCGCTAGTCTCCTGATGTCTTCGGAATTTGCTATCTGCCCCCAAAATTGCACAACTGATTTTGCTATATCTCCCATCACTTGTGCGGGGGTATCACCATTCTCGTCCCGGCGTGGACGAGCCTTTGAAGCTTCCAAAGTGCTTGCTATGAATACCCCAGGTAACAGGATCCCTAAATAACAGGTTCCCTGCCAATCCCTGGGCAACCATGGAAATGCTACATTACCGCAAACGAAATAGACAGGTTCGCCTACATACAAAGGTCTGTTTTCCACAGTCAAATTTGCAACGTTGGCACAGCCTTTAAAATCTCCCATTGACCGGGTACCATTCCTCTGTATGCAGAAAGAAACTGAATCGGGGCTATGGTTAACAGACTAAGAAGGAGTCACGGCATCCTTATTGCCTATCAAAGCCATTTTAAAGGAAACCAAAGATTGGAAAGGATGAGATAGTCTATCAGAAGGCCTAATTAAAGCAACGCTGAGTTTACTCCTATTTGCGAAAAGCGAGCATCCCAGGGGAGTCAGAACACGTTTTTCAAAATTATTCAAATTAGTTCCATCAAAATTCCCCGTGATGCTATCATTCCATCGGCCAAAGAACAGTGTTCTAAGAGAGGCATAACAAGCAGTTGTCAAAGGTAAGGGATGAATATACCAACCTAGCCCCTTATCCCCATGTTGCGGTAAATGCGAGCAGACCCAACAATTGTTTTTGTTAAAAATGGCATGTGTCAAATTCATAATCAACATCATAGTATTATTGTGATACTTCTGTCTATGCTGAGAGTCCCTAGGTGACAGAGTATGCACATGTACAAAAGGAGTAAAAACAGTAGGTACAATTTCAGTTGGCAAAAGAGGCTCTAGAGGATAAATCTCCTCGACGTACCAGAATCCTAAAGCAGTTACTATAAAAACCCCACTTAATATCATCAAAACACAGCAATACGTTTTCGGGTCCCAGGCACATTGTTCATTGTCCAAGTTGGTCACCCCCTTATTTACAAGTCCAATACGGGCAGTAGCGGTGGCAGGCATCGTAGTCTTCAGATGGAAACCCCAATGTTCGTTGCTGGCGACCCCCCGGTCGCGCGGATTCTTAGTCCTTCCCCAATCCTAGCCAACAGAACCCTCTTTTCTCAAATTTGGGCAAAAGCAAGCCTTTCATGATCATTTCCTTCTTTTGAATGCACAGTCGAACCGTGCCGTAGGTCTATTTTCTCCGCCAAAGATTATGTCTGGTGGTTCCCGGTACTGTTTGATCCAGAAATAATGTAACGTCACTTCTTGAGGGAAGCAAAGTATCAGAGGCAACGGAAGTTGCAGAATTCGGAGCAATGGTTTCCGGAAATGACTTTTCCAAAGAGTGTGGAGACAAAATGGATGGTTCCCCAAACCCCACGGGCTCAGAGAGATTCTCCGATTCACTCACAGTGCTATTTGCTGCTTCAGGATCATCGATTGCAGCGTTAGTGAGGGGTTCTGCTTCTTCTGTAACGTGCAGCGTTGGGTGAGGAAGTTTCTTGACATGCGTCGCATGTATCCAGTTCTTCTTTCCAGCCACCCGCACTGCCGTTTGGGTGACCAACAAGACTTGGAATGGTCCCCGCCAGCGAGGCGCGAGTCAAGAGGACCGCTCGTATGCTCTCACCAGGACCCAGCTTCCAGGCCGGATGTTGTGACCTGGGCCCTCATAGCGTACAGGTAAAGCTGATCGTACCTGATGATAAATGAAATACAGATTTTTAGTCAACTGGTTACAGTAGTCTGAAAGCAATACATTCTCAACACTTCTCAATGCTTTAGGTTTCGGAAGACCCCAAATATTGGCAGGCCTCCCCATCACCACCTCAAATGGAGAGAGCCCAGTCTTAGTTTGAGGGGTAGTGCGCATGGCTAGTAACACGATCGGTAAGGCGTCCGGCCATTTTAGTTTGGTACCGGCACATGTCTTAGCGAGTTTGTTCTTTAGGATACCGTTATGTCTCTCTACTAACCCGGCACTTTGAGGATGTCTAGCCGAATGAAATCGCTTATCAATATGTAGCGCCGTACATATCTGTAGAATTACAGCAGCAACAAAATGTGGACCATTGTCTGACCAAATGACTCTTGGCAACCCAAACCGCGGGAAGTACTCTTTTATCATAATTTTCGCAGAGGTCATTGCTGTAGCATCTTTGAAAGGGAAAGCCTCAACCCATTTACTAAAGGCACAAATGACCACAAGGACATATTTTAAGCTATTGCACCGCTCCATCTCAATAAAATCAAAATGAATCACTTCAAACGGGACAGAAGGAGGCCCAAAGCTACCCCTTGGAGTTACCGTCCCCTTCCCCACATTGTGCTGTAGGCAAATCATGCAATTTTGGACATAATGCTGAGCAATTTTTGAAATCTTATCATTTACCCAGACTTTCTCTAACATTTTCGTAATCTGTTGAGCACACACATCTGTGGGACCGTGTGCCATAGTAACCATCATGGCTATGTAGGCATTAGGAAGTAACCATTTCCCTTCAACTGTGTCCACCCAACACCCATCATCATCTAATTTCCCCAAGCCTTCAGCCCATTTCTTAGATTCTTCCATTGTGGCATCAGCTTGGATATCCCGCACAGACCCAATATCCTCGTCCATTACATAGACATCCCTAGTTTCTCTTAGAGCATACATTTCTATGCGAAGATCTGTGGCAGTTTGTCTGGCTATCTGATCAGCGAAAGCATTCCCTTTTCCTACATCGTCTGTGATCTTGCGATGCGCTGCACATTTCATGATCGCTAACTGACTAGGGAGCGTGAGCGCCGAGAGCAATTGTACTATCAGGGGGCCATGCTGAATCTTGGTCCCATGTTAAGTTAGAAACCCTCTCTCTGACCAAGGTCTCCCAAAGTTGTGAGCCACCCCAAAAGCATACTGACTGCCAGTATATATATTCACCATTAGCCCTTCGGAAAGCTTGCAAGCTCGGGTTAATGCTATAATCTCTGCGGCCTGCGCGGAGTTATGTGTAATTCGCTTGGTCTCTACAACCGTGCTTAATGTAGTGACTGCATAAGCAGCTGTGGATGTACCATCCGGAGGTTTGAAGCAGGAGCCATCACAAAATAGCTCCCCTTGCACGTTATCCAAAGGAGTGTCCTTAAGATCAATTCTGCCCTTTGTTTCTTGTTCAGTAGTATACAGGCGGATTAAGAACACAGCACCTCCTAATTTGTATGTGGGGAGCAAACAAAATCAATTCATATCTCGTCAATCGTGCGGAAGTGAGGTGTTGCTTTTGGGTTTTGTTCAATAGAAAATCTACAGAGTGAGGCACCATCAGGGGTAGATCATGGCCTAGGACCATTCCCTCACTCTGCTTTACAGGCGCGGCAGCAGCGACAGCTCACAAACATCTTGGCAAAGTGCATGCAAAAGGATCAAGGGCGGAAGAGTGTTAACCGCACAGCCTATTCTTCCCTCCATGTTCCTGCGTTAATTCAGCCAAAGCACATCCATCACATTTATGCACAAACAACACAAAGGCCTTGTTGTAATTTGGTGTACCCAAAACTGGTGCAGAGCATTATGCAGTCTTGAGAAGCTCAAATGTTGATGTTCCGATTTCCATGGCAATGGCGAAGAAATGCCCTTCTTTGTCAAAGCCAACATCGGTTTTTATCACTAGTGAAAAGTTCGGGATCCATAACCTACAGTAAGAAGCCATACCTATTAAGGCTCTGACTTCCTTCTGTGTATTTGGGACAGACATGCCAGAAATATGTTTTATTCTTTCAGGTGTCAATCTTCTTCCCTCCTTTGACAGGAGGTAGCCTAAATAGGCGACCTCCTGGCAACAATATTGAAACTTTTAAGCAAAGCTTTGTGACCATGCTTAGCTAGATGGATGAGCAACAATACAGTGCCCTCTTTACAAGAGCTCTCAGAATCTGCTGCTAAAAGCAAGTTGTCAACATACTGAAGCAGCGTGCAAGTAGGGGGTAATTCAAGAGTATAAAGCTGTTCTTTCAAGACCCTACTATAAATGCTAGGACTCTCGATGTAGCCTTGAGGTGCATGAGTAAATGTGAACGTGCGTCCTTCTAAGGTGAACGCGAACAAATATCTACTGTCCTTGTGTATAGGAATAATGAAGAAAGCATTCTTCAAGTCCACAACACTGAAGTAAGTAGCCGTAGCTGGAATCATAGTTAATATCGTCATCACATCAGGCACAATTGGAAATTGCGGAGCGACAACTCTATTGATGGCACGCAAATCAATTATAAAACGAAACGGAATAGCATTATCGCCTTTTTTGTACACGGGTAAAATCGGACTATTGCACAAACTTCCTGTAATCTCCTCAATCACACCACGCTGCACAAAATCAGAAACAATGCTCTTCAAAGCTCGCTCACCTTCAATCGAGATCTTATACTGTGGGATACGTGGCAGCTTAATACCATGTTTCAAGACTATTCTAACAGGCGAAATCTGTAGAACACCGACATCATTGTCGTCAGCCGCCCATAAACACTCCGGGACATTACTGAATTCTGGTGGCAAAGGTCTAGTCAAAAATTGTGAAAGAGAAAACTGCTGTGGTGAAATCGTCAAACGCACTCCATCAGATGAACAATGAATTACCGCATTTAATTCCTTCAACAGATTCAACCCCAACAAATTCTCTCCACAATTCGAAGTCAAAAGAAATGGACAGTGGTCTGTAAAGGGACCCAAAGAAATAGGTACCGGCGAAGAAACCGGACAAATGACTGGTGTGCCAGAAAACCCTACGGAGACATTGGTTTGCCCTGACAGTGGAATGTTTGGAACCCGAGAATGATCAATGGAGCACTTCTGTGCTCCAGTGTCTATCAAGAACTGATAGTTATTCATCTGTACTAAGAACGGATGCTGTAGTACCAGAAATGTGGTTACACCCATAACCAAGTAATAATAAATACATTACGTTTGTTTCTGTGACTCGTGTGCCGATCTTTGAATAATTGGCAAGAAAAACAAGACCCAAATCTTTTGGACTGGTCATTGAAAGTTGACTTTTAATCGCGGATAAGACATTTATCCATATTGAAAGTGACTAAAGACTAGAAGAACAGGGGTCTTTAACAGATAGGTGTCTACACAATACCACACAACCAGGACTTGAACAAAGAACATAGAACTAAGATACTTGACATGAATATTGCATACCTAAGGAACAACAAGTGCATGTGAGTATGTGCATAGCCTTGAAAACATTTATTTTTCATTTATTTATTGGATATTTGTAAGACACATATACAACTGGTGTTTCAAGGCGCCACAAGATAAAAAAAAGGGGTGGGGAACAAGGGAGAAAGATACAATAACGTTCCTACTAGGCCTTGTGACATTCTGATTGTGCAAGCGCAGAACAGCAAGTGTGAGGGCGGCAATGGGGGAAGTGCTGGTCTGCGCAAAAAACAAGTTGAAGGTGTGCTAAGGTGTGAAGAGAAAAGGGTGAGGGGTAAAGTGCAAGTGCTAATGGGAGGCCATAGGGCAAGTGCTAGGGAATGTAAGGTAAGTGCAGGGAAAGGGGGCGGTGGACTGGCCAGGGCAGTGGAGCCCTGGAGTACTGAGAGGGAACCAGGCAGCCCATCACTGAGGCTGAAGAAGGTGTTCACAGAGGAGTGGGAATGTTAAGGAGGAGTAGAAACTGAGTGTCTTGAGGAGCTTCCAGAAGTAAAGGAGATCCGGCTCAAGCCTGAGTGGGGCAGGGCGTCCATTCCAAAGGGAGGCTCCTGCGGAGGGGAGACATCTACCCCCCAATCTTTGCTTAGAGAAGCGTCTGACTCCCAGAGAGTTGGAGCTAGCAGACCGAAAGGCTCTAGTAGAGGGGTATTTAGGGAGAGCGAGTTGGATGTAGCGGGGTACTGGGCCCCAGAAAGCCTGGTGGATAATACAGAGGGTCTCAAATTTGATCCTAGCAGCAACTGGGAGCCTTTTGAGAGAAATTAGGGCTGCAGAGAGGCAGTCCCTTGGCGTGAGGCCAATAATATGTCTTGCAGTCCTATTCTGGATTAGTTGAAGGGGACAAATGGAGGATGAAGGAAGATTGATGAAGAGGCTATACAGTAGTCAAGCCTAGAGAGGACCACCACTCTAGAGACATTGAGTTTTTGGGGTAAGGTGAGGAAAGGGAGAATACCTTTGAGCAGGTGCAGTTGACAGTAGGCCTTCTTAGAAAGGTCCATGATGTGAGGAGAGAAGGAGAGAGAGGAATCAAAGATGACACCCAGGTTTTTTGCCTTACAAGAGGGTGAGGAGCGGGGACCCATAGAGGGCGGGCAGAGGGAGCGAAGGTGAGAGCTGAGGTCCCAATGAAAAGGACTGCAGTCTTACTGGCATTAAGGAAGAGATATTTTGCAGAGTATCATGACTGAATGGCAGACAGACAGTCACGGATAAGAGAGGAGGAGGGGGAGGGACGTGTGAAGGAGAGCTATGTGTCCTCTGCATAACACCCGAGGAGAGAAGGAAAAGATTGAGGCAAGGTAGATGTTGAAAAGTCATGGGGAGAGGATAGAGCCATGAGGGATGCTGCAGGTAGAAGGTGTTTATAGGGAAGAGAAAAGAGCTGAGTTGAACCTGGGAAGGTCAGTTGGAGGGGAAGCAGGTCAACCAGTCCAGTGCCAGACCTGTGATGCCAAGGGTGTCACAGAGCTGATTTTCTGGGGTTGAATCATTGACTGTGTCGAGGGCAGAGGAAAGATCCAGAAGGAATAAGAACGGAAGGAGAGTCAGAGTGATGATTAGAGAGCAAGCCATCATTGGTCTTCAGTAGAGGGGTTTCCATGCCTCTGGCAGTTCTGAAGCCAGACTAGTGGTCTTGGAGGCAGCCGACAGATTTGTTATGTGGCTATGATGGGTCAGTTGGGAGATGGCAAGCCTCCCCAGGAGTTTGCCCAGGAAGGGGCTAATTGAGATAGGGTAATAGTTAGCAGGGTAAGTAAGCAGGACAGGAAGGGTCCGACGAGGGCTTTTTAAGGAGGGGATACACAAGGGAATTCCTGAGGGGTAGAGGGAAGGAGCCAGTGGAAAGGGAGTGGTTAATGAAATCAGCTACGGAAGGTGCAAGGGAAGCAATGTTGTCCTTGAAAGTTCTGGAGGAACAGGGGAGCACCAGTTTGGAGGAGACTTTCATAGAGAGGACTAGTCTAGAGACCTCATCCATTGCTATGCGAGAGAAGGAGGAGAGAAGTAGGGAAGTTGAAAGGGGGGTCAAAGCAGACCTGAAAGCTGGGGTGCGGGAGGTGTCAAGGAGAGTGAGGCTAAATGTTCTGGGTTTTGGAAAGGAAGTGGTAGACCTGAGAGGTATAGATGATAAGGGGTGACAGGGGAGATGTGGAGACTGCAGAAGGATTGGCGAGTTCCTTTCAGATTTGAAACAGTTTTCCAGAGTTGTTAGTGGCCCCAGAGATGTAGACTTGTATGTAAGTCCTCTTCTTCGAGCAAATTGAGAGTCTGTATTAACTTTGGAGCAGGTCACAGGCCAGTTGGTCAGAGGATGCAGCTGATGCCCGCCACTTCCGCTCATCCACTCTGCACTTGCATTTCAGAGGCTAGGTTGGAGTCAAACCAGGTGTTGCGCTTGGAGGCAGGATTCATTCAGATACTCATGACAGAGACAAGGATATCTAGGGAGTTGGTGATAGAAAGGTGAAGATTTGCATGGGCATTGTCAATGTGGGAGTCTGTGGCCGGGGTGGGAGCAGGAATGAAGGTGGCAGCAAAGGCAGCAACTGGCACTCGCTTCATCGAATGACAGAGGAGGCAGACAGTGCCGGCAGGGGCTTATCTGGGGCACCTAAGAGATTCAGATGAGAAGACAGGAGGGAATGATCAGACCAGGAGAGAGGATGAGTGAGAAGGTTAGAAATAGGAATGTCTGAGGAGATGAGAGATTCTAAGGTATGTCCGGCAGAGAGCGTCGGACCGGACAGATGAATGAGGGGGGAAAAAACATTGCAGAGACTGCGGAAGAGTCCAGTGGCCATCCTAGAGCAGTCAAGGTGAATATTGAAGTCACTGAGGAGGAAATGTTTGGGGTAGAGGCTGGAAGGGAAGAGGTGAGGTCAGACCACTCAGAGAGGAAGATGGCAACCGGGCCACGGGTCCTGTAGATGGTAGTGAGAGTCAGCGAAAGGGTTGCAAAGATGCAGAGCCTGCAGACAAGACATTAACAGGAGGAGTAGGACTGAGTGGAAATGATAGGGGCAGGGATCCAGTCGGGGAAGGTCAAAGCCACTCCACTTCCAGACCAATTAGCCCTGGGCTTGAAGTGGATCTTGTAACCCTCAGGCAGGATGTGTCAAAAGTAGTGACAGAGCTTACATTACATCACACTACATTACATTATTTGTATTGCGTGCTATGTACTGTGTGGCATAAAGGCGCCAACAGTTGAGACATAAACATAAATATATTGCTGAACATATATCCTGCAAGGGGTGGGACCTGCGGTACCAGTTTATGGAGAAAGAGAGTTGCTAGCTTATTCAAACAGGTACGTTTTTAGGTTTTTCTTAAAGACAGCCAAGGAAATTTGGGATCTCAGAGTGATCGGTAACTGATTCCAGAGTTTGGGTGCCACCCATTGGGGGGGACCCCTTTTTGGCTTTAGAGGTTCTGCTCCTAGGAACTAGTAGCAGACTCTGTCAACAGGATCTCATTGTTCTGCCGTTATCTTTATCAATGATATAGTCCTGCAAGTATAAGGGCAATAGTCCTTGTGTATACTTGCATGTGATGGTTAATATCCTAAACTTGACGCGTGCTTCTATGGGGAGCCAATGAAGCGATCATCTCGCTTCTGTGACGTGGTCTCTCCTAGTCAGACACATCACCACTCTTACGGCCCTGTTTTGTATAATATGAAGTTTGTGACTATCTCATTTAGTAATGCCCATAAGCAAATGATCACAATAATGCATCTTTGCACCAATTCTGGCTCTGGCAATAGTTTCTGCACTTGCCTGTGTGATAAGGGGCCTAAGATGGTAGAGCAGTTTCACATAAAACAGTGATGTAGATACTACGCTGGTGACGTGAGAGCTCATAGTTAGCTTCTGATCAAGAAGCACACCCAAGATCTTGAGTTTGGAGACTTGGTTGATTTGTTCAACACCTAATCTAAAGGATCCAAAATTGTTGTCCAATTTATTACGGGCAGCTGAACTACCCACAATCATGAGTTCCGTTTTGCTCTTGTTCAGTGCCAAGTTATTGTTGAGCATTCACTTCTCTATACGGTCAAAGACTCTATTTAGCTCTACTTCGTCCCGTGTGTGGCAACCTGAGAGCGGAGCGACACATTGTGTGTCATCCACGCAATTCGAGGAAAAGATGCCCTCTGCCGCTAACTCGAAAACAAAGGGGGCCATGAAAATATTGGACATGCATGGAGATGTGCTAGCTCCCTGAGGGACCCCAAAGAGAACCGGGATGGGAGAGGCCTCTGCTACTTCTGAGCAGACCCTGCTGTGTCTACTCTTCAAGAAGGATGCGACCCATGAGATCGCCAATGGTGAGAAGTTGGCTACATCAGACAATCTAAACAACAGTATTAAATGATCAATCAAATCAAACGCTGCTGATTGATCAAGAGATATTAGCAGGGATAAAGACCCTTTATTGAGACCATCCAGCAGTTTTGATTTTAACTCGAGAAGAGACGTCTCGGTGCCAAAATTGCACCTGAAACCTGATTGATGGTCGTTCAGCATAGGATACATATTTAAATGTTCTGCAATTTGGCTGTAAGCCACCTTATCTAGAATTGTTAAAAAAAATGGAGTGTTAGATATAGGACTATAATTCAAAGGGTTGGTCTTGGCCAGGCCGACTTTTTTCAGCAAGGGCGCAACCGTGGTTTGTTTCAGGCTATCTGGCAGAATGCCTTCACTCAATGAGGTGTTGACAAAATGGCAGATAGCCTTTATGAGAAGAACAGAAGTCCCCTTTGCACTGAGTCGGTTTTAACTTTTCGATAACTTTTTGTAAGGTCTCCTCTTTAATTAGATGAAACTGAAATTGAGCAACTGACAACTTACACCTTGAAGGCTTGAAATGTCCCTTAGTGACCATTAAGGGTGATTCCTTCTTGAGATCTAGCATCCCTGCTCTTATGCATGATAGTTTGGTTTGCATGCTATCTTGGATGTGCTGGCAGTGAACCACATCTCAGTGAGGGAGGGAATGTTGAGGTCAAAGTCTTCAAGGAGGAGACAGATATCAGAAGCGTGTTTGATAGCAGAGTGAGTGTTGAGGGTAGCAAGTTGGACATGTTTACCACCTTTGAAGGTCTTCCGAGGGGGGTACATGGACGTGGTATGCCCATCGGAGGTGGAGAAGGGGTGGGCGGGTTGCTGTCAGAGGAGTGGTGGGAGAAGGGAGGGAGTTCATGAGGGATTGAAGACGCCTATCAAGAAGGAGAAGATTGGGCTGAGAGCCCTGAGCCAAAACAGTGCCATTGTGATAGACATTAATGATGTTCCTGGAGGATGAGAAGCCAGCCAAGAGTTATTCCCATCTGGTGCCTCCATTAATGGGAGACGAGGAGAAAGGAGAGAGGACAGAGACCATATATGGAGTCCATAGGTCTGGGGAGGGAGTGACAAAGAGGATGTCAGTGGCAGTCTGCCTGGAAGAAGCAGTGGCAGAGGTGTCGATGATGGGCAGGCTAGGATTGGAGACCAGGAGATCCTTTTTTAAAAGTTTCCTTCCAAGTTTCAAGAGGGAGGCAGCATAGGTGATAGGGTTGCAGTTCGAGCAAATAGGTGAGATAGAGAGCACCATTGATGGAGGGAGAGAGCAGAGAGATGGAAAGAAATAGGGGGAGAGATAACAGAGAACTGCACAAAGCACAATTAACTCTCCAGCTGGCCTAGCAGCAGATAGATGCCAATAGACAGGAGCAGACAGTGTCTTTTCTGGACTCTTCCAACTGGACTATTGCAAAATGCAGCGGGTGAAGGCCTTAGGTTCTTAAGTCAATGATGCCTTCAGGTAGGTACATTTCCTCTCCGGTCAAGGTCTCACGGAGGAGACAATGTGCATTGTCAGTGATGTTCAACAGGCGGTCGTTATTATGATGAGTGATGTCAAATCATTGATCCACTGATTTTAACGGATCTGAGATCAACAGCACTCAAGAGCCCAGCACCGGAGCCGCTAATCCAGTAGGATTTACAGTTGCAGGGACTACCATGTTCCTGATGAAGACAGATCAAAGTGAATACCACGGAGGAGAAAATACCTTGATGGTCGAAACACGTGTTAGCTAGGCTGAAACTCAGAATGTGAATCATGTATGGACAATTCTCAAAAACAATTGCAATAAACTATTTGATGTATCAATTGATCAACTGAAATAGTGTTACTCTACCACTATAACTAGGTTTCTAAAATCAGCAATCAATGACATAATCAAAAAGTATTGAGTCAATTTTCTCTTGCCAATTATCCAAAGAGCAGTGCATGAATCACAGAAACAACCATCATTTATGTGTTATTACCTGGCTTGGTTGGCTTTTTGTTAGCCAGTTTAGCCCTTTCTTACTGTGGGATTACATTTTTAATGGACATCTATGATAAACCAAGCATGGTATCTGTTACTTGGCAAGGCTGGCATTTTGTTTGAGCCAGTCTCGCCCAATCTTACTGTGACATTGATTTTAAATTATGGACATCTATGATAAAACAAGCTTGTTAAGTCTTATTACATGGCTGGACTGGCATTTTTGTGCAGCCAGTCTAGCTATATCTTTATGTGGTGTGGCATTTTATTCTGCGCATCTATGATCAAGTAAGCATGATAAGTGGTATTACGTGTCTAGTCTGAAATACATTGTGCACCAAGTTTGTATATGTTTTCCTATTGTGCCATGGCATTTTTAAAGGCAAACCCAACATGAGTGTGTGCTTTTGTAGGGGATATTGCCATCTCTTTGCAGAGTCAGTGTGGACATGTTTTTTTTATAGTGCCATTACTTCGATTATGTGCAAAGCAAACATGAGTATATTTTGAAATAGAGATTCCGGCATATGTAGGAACAGCCAGCATGGAAATGTATGGGTGCAGCCAGTCTGAACATATTTTTTATACTGGCATATATTGTGGGTGAAGGCATGATAATGCATTGGGAAATGTTCCTTTGCACTGTTGGTGACTTGCAGCTAATGCTTTTTTGGATTGAAGTTACTCTGCAAAATCAATTCTATGTCAAGACAGGAGGCGAGCATTATGCCTCACTTCTTTTATCAGCTAATCACCAGCAGACTCCCTGTGCTGTAAACGTGGGTAATCTTCAATGAATACTGTTTGTCTTTTCACCCGGTTGTTCACTGAAAGTGGGCTGTATAATGCACCATTTTAACCCAATACTGAAAAAAAAAATGTTGGGTGAGACCTCCCTCAAATTCTCCTTTGTTTGTTCGGGCTCCCCCGCTATGCTCGGTTGTTTAGGCATATTTGTGGGAACTATTTACGCCCCTCCTATTCCAAAAATCACCTGCCATACACCAGCTCATGCTCCACCTTTTCCCTATGTTCCACCCATTGTCCTGCATTGCCCTCCTTTTGTGACGCATGACCCTTCTATGGCATCAGAGCTCTCAGCATTTTACAACTCTGCTGAATCCTGAAGATGGGATTTGATTTAACTTTCTAGTTCGGCAGGTGGGAAATTTACCCAGCCAGGTGTAGCTCACACATGTATTTCATGGGAGCTGTATGTGTAATAATTCTGAAGTAAGTCCAAAAGAAACATGCAATGGGAAGTGCTAATTTAGAAATGTTGGTAGTATGGCCTGATTTCAGTCCATGGACTAACTCTCATCAAAAATGAAGTCTACCATGGAAGTGAAGGACTTGGTGCAAAGATGCTTGGGCAGCAGTCATCGGTATGCAGTGGGCAAAGTGGTAAACACTTAAAGGCAATTAGGTTGACAGTGTGCAATAGAAAGGTCCTTCATTGAGCAATGAAAGACGACTTAGCCCTGTCGTATTTATGTGAATAAAACTGATTCGTCTCTCTGACTCTGTCACTAACTCTTCAGCAGCGACTAGGAACATTTTAGATTTCTGCATTTAAGGAGAAATTAAATGTGCAGTTTAATTATGGTTTCCCTCAATTACGTATTATGCATTTGATGTCATTACCACCAAAGGATTTAAGAACTTTAGAATCAGCCTACACTGCATACTTTTTTAATGAGCACCATTACGTTCTTGCGTTTTGCTCTTCTCTGGGTATAATTTCATAAATAAGTCAAGCTTCTTTAAACAGATGTGAGCATTTCAATGGCATGCCAACAGCTTCCCTTTAAAAGCCATTTTCAGCCAGTAGACCCGTGAAAGGAGAAGTAATTCCTTAAGTAAACTCTAAGCAACCATTTAACTTCGCTTAGATGTTAATGTCTTGCCATACTGTGAAGATGCTAAAAGCCACGTTTCTTTTTTTTTGGTTTGGCAAAGTCTCTTTCTCTTACTCAATTCATCTGCAAGCCATCTTCATTACCATCCCCTAACTTTAATCTGATGTGCTCTTTATGAGAGTCTTTTTACAATGGCTTCAGGGCATCATTTGCTTTTTGCCTAGATGATGAAAGCCCATTTTTACATGTTTACGTAATCGGCTGTTGTTTTAAAATGCAGAATTCAGTCATTAAATCTAAGTTTTAAAGCGTTTGAGCCAATTCTGAATTTCCCTTCAGATTATAGTTTTATGTTTCATTTTAAGAACACTTTGCATGATACATTAGGGCATGCTGATCTGTTCATATGAAACGAGGGCGAGGTCTCAAAACACCTCACAGGGAGCATTACGCTGATCTGGTATCATTTCAGCTACAGCCAAGTGTTGGTCAGAACAAATATTAATATGTATTTGTATTTGTATTTGTATTTTATGTATATAGCGCACCAAGCCCTTAGACATCTGGGCACATGCCTGAAACTGGCATAAATTAGTAATTTACAACTACATAAAGTGGTATTAACAAGTGACACAAAGAAGGTATTTACAATTGCATATAAAAGTGTTAACAGGTGACAAAGAGAAGGTATTTACATGATCGGAGGTCAGTAAGGTGGAAATGCTAAAGGAACATGCTAATCCATATGTTCGAGCCTGCAACAAGGTTAGAATATGACACATATACTTGAGCCAGCGTTTTGCAGCTCAATTTAGTGCCATGAAGCCAAATAGTTGGGCCACTACTCAGCTCCTCTGAGGAAAGTTGAGTTGAAAACAGACAGCAGAGATGTGGTAACTTGTGAGCGTTAACACAAAAGAGCTGTCTTAAGAGCTTTGTGAAATTGTAAACAAAAGATTTCTAAGCACGGAAAAATGGGAGTTTTACAGATTTGGGCCAAGATAGCAAAATGACGGTCACCCCTAGATGTTTTAAAATGAGATCTAGTGAAGGTGAATGCTAATTGAATTGGTAATAGTAGACCACTAGAGTGATGGTTTGACTGGACACAATTTTGTAAGAATTTTAGGGCGAGACTGAGAATGGACTAAAACAAGAGACATATATTTTTCATAAATACTTTACTTTTTACTGGAAGCAACCAGAGGGAAAATCCCTTCTATCAAGGCTGAAAAGTACCCGGACTGTCTTCTTCTGAACCTTTTGTTATCAGGCTAATTAATATTCAGAAATGCCCAGATACGAGTTACAGTAATTTAGTTTAGAATCCATAAGGGCATTGGTGACCATAAGTAATAGAACACTATAAAATATTAAAAGATCCTACTAAGCAAACACAGCTAAAAAAAATGATACTTTGAAAAAATGATTGACTTGAACTCATATTTTCAACTCATGCCTGAAATAATCAGACACGTACTTGGTATGTACATTGATTAATGTGGATGAAGGGGAAATATTGAAGAACATCATCCTTTTAGGCTGGTCACAAAGAATAACTTCTGTTTTGCTGGGATTAAGTGACAGAGAATGTTCTAACATGCAGTATTTGACTTCCCTAAAACAATAAACTAAATGAGTCACATTAACGCTCAAATTCTCAGTTCAGTTAAAAATCCACGTAGGAATTTAATCACTATGAAAAAAGTCTAACAATGGTCTTATATAGATGTTAAAAAGAAGAGGGCAAAAGGGAGAATCCTGAGGAACTTGTCATGTTACATTTTAATGAGAATGAAATGGACCCAGTTGGACCTGCTAGGTTCTAGCTTACAAAAAAGAACAAAAGCAGTTCATGGCATGAGCTGAAATCTTTGCACCATTTTTCAGACTTGGGAGCCGCATATCGTTGTCAACCGTATTGAGGGCTCCTGACATGTCCACCAGTACTAAAATAGTAATACCTCCATTGTCAGTGCTTCAGTGTGAGGAATCGCCACCTAATAATAAAAGCCCTTGCATTTATTTTTATTTCAGCTATAATCCCCAACAGGCAGAGGCATTACTGGTTTAGGTAATGCCTCTGAGCCGGGCATGCCCCTGCCTGGAGGGGTTTATTGCTATTGGCATCCTGTTTTACTGGGATGCTAATCGCTTTTTGTTCAAGTTGAGAAATGACTTGTTTGCCATTTCTCAACTTGAAAAATACTGCAATGAGAGATGAGAGCCATCAAGAAGGGAGACAGGCACTACATATAGTCCCTTCTCCCTTTCCATTGCTCACATCGCTGCAACTGTGATATTATGGGAACATTGAGTGTTCCCGAGGGCCAGTGTAAGTGGGGTGGAGGAGTGTGAGAGATGTGGAAATTGTGGTTGTGCAGTGGGGAAGGGGATGAATTTGAGCGTGGGAGCACGCTTAACTTCATCCCGATAGACAATATTTTGGCCCCCCACTTCTGAGGAGTCTAAGAACGGGGGATTTGCCATGAGGTAAAGCCCCATTCCAAACTTCCTTGATAGCTGGGAGACCATCTGCTGCAGAACAGGGCACTCTGGGCATTACATCAGAATGCAAGGGGTGCTTGCTTTTCACAGGGGCAGGGATTGGACCACCTAAAGAAGGCTTGCTTTCCTACAATCCCATGTTGTGTTCTGCGCCCTCTTTGATTCAGTTTTAGACATTTAAGGACTTAAGAAAAATGTATTTGGAACTCTTTTGGGTGAGTTGATATTTCTGCACCCCTCACCCATTGAGGTGAAGAAGGAGTGCTCCAAGGCAGATTCAGGCTCAACTCTCTCACCACTCCCAGGGCACATTGGGGGTGGATCTTGCTGAGGACCAAGGCCTACCACTCTTTTGCAAACCTCCCTAGCCTGGGGGAGCAAAGACTGAAAGGACCCACATTATCCTAGATCTCCTACAAAGTGTCTCTCATCATCCTGTGAGCCAGCAGAGACAGGGTCCCTGTTGTCATTGCCTCAAACCAATCAAACAGATTTTGGACCATGTTTGCTGCATTTGAAACAATAGGACTCACCAGTACTACACTCACTCAAATTTCGAACCACTGTTGTACGCATCATCAAACTGGCTTGATGCCACATCATCGCAGCAGAGCCTTGTCACCTGTCTGGCTCAAGTACCAGCGTACCATGCAGATGACTTTGAATGATTCATCAACCAACCATTGAACTGTCAGGACTTCACATCGAATCTCAACACTAACTGCTGGACCATCACGTAACTCGTTAACTTAAACCAATGGTACTTATTGTTTTGAATGATGCTAGGTCCTCATTCCTCATCTAGTGATCCATTCTTCCTGCATCACTTGACACTGCCTAAACTTCACAGAGCACCTGATTCAATCTGATTGGATGCTGATTGGAAGCCGACTCACCGCCTGGGACTAACAGGGCTTATGACTTTAAACCCAGTTGCATCTGCAAGCAGAACATCTCAAAGCCTGATTCAATATAATTGAAACCCCTATCACTGGAATTAGGTACTTTCAAGTGACCCCGTTCTCCTGGCCTATCTTGTGGGACACTAGAGGCTGGTTATGACCCTCGTTTACCTTTTACCACCATATCCTTTTAACATATTGGGCCACATTACAAGTTTGACAGTAGCCTTGCCGGTAAAACCAGCAGGCTGCCGCCAAACTTGCAATTTTTTCTGGCGCCCGCAAATGGGCAATTACCAGGTCACGCATGTAGGACCCTCAGATTGTATTGTTTCTGATATGAGGTAGCATGAGGAGTAGCGTGAGTATAGAGTGTCCAAGCAGATAAGATAGATAAGACTACAAGCATCCATGCGCCTTCTCTCAGAGGGGAGGAAGGGCGGGCACATGTGAATCTAAGCAGATACAAGCATCAGATATACGATTACAGTGAGTAATGTATCCCTTCTGAGGCTTGTGGAATCTGCTTAGATCACATGCTGTGCATAGATTAGCGAGCAGTGTTAGAAGAAGGACGTGGGATGTGAGAAGGGTCATGAGCGAACAAATGTCTTAGAACCGCTTGTCCCACTTGAGTATCTGTCTTGGAATGAGTGTCAATGCAGTAGTGCTGAGTTAAGGTGTGAATAGAGCTCCATGTAGCTATTTTGCAAATGGGGTCAAGGGGTACATTTGCAATGAAAGCCAGAGTGGCCCCAGTACCTCTTGTAGAGTGGGCCCTTGGCATAAAAGGCAGTGTTTCATCTGAAAGGGAGTAGCACAGTTGGATACATCTGACTATGCATTTAGAGATGGCACCTTTAGAGACGCGATCTCCTTCTCTGCCTAGAGCTATGGAGATGAACAGTTGATCTGTCTTTCTTAGCGGTCTGGTCTTGTCCACGTAGTAGAGGACTGCTCTCCTGACATCTAGCATGTGGAGTTTCATCTCAGCAGAGCTTTTGGGTTCTTGGAAGAAGGCCGGCAGCTCAATGGAATTTTGAAATGAACTTAGGTGAAAACCTAGGGTGAGTGCTTAAAACCAGTTTAACCTTATGAACAGTAAAGAAAGGATCCTGCACTGACAGAGCTTGAATTTTACTGACCCTTCTTATGGATGTTATCGCTACTAAAAAGGCAGTTTTATAAGTCAGGTGTTTGAGACTAGATTTATGCATGGGTTCAAAGGGAGGTCCCACGAGTTTAGCAAGCACCACCTTAAGGTCCCAATCTGGTGGTGGGTTAGAAATTGGAGGGTGGAGTCTCTTTACCCCTTCCATAAAGGCCTTGACAAATAGCACTTTCCACCATGACACCTGTTATGGGAGGTGGTGTAGGCTTACAGCGCTGCCAGGTGTACCTTGAGTGAATTAAATACTAACCCTGCATGCAGTAGGTGGAACATATAGGTGACAATATTGGAAGGAGTACAATCAATTGGGTTGATTAGTTTATTCTGGCACCAAATAACAAATACTTTCCATTTATCAAAGTAACAGTCCCTTGTGTTAGGTTTTGTTGACTATTTTAAGATATCCATACATCTCTGGGGTAAATTGAGATGGCCGAACTCTATGACTACAGGAGCCATGCTGGCAAGTTCATCGAGTTGGGTTGAGGATGTACTGTTTGTCCTTCATGCTGTGAGAGTAGGTTGTATCAGCACGGGAGTCTGATGGGGTCGCACACCACCAGTTTGCATAGGTGTGGAAACCATGGTTGTCACGCCCACATAGGAGCAACTAGGATGATCGTCATCGATTCCCTGTGTATCTTGTTGATGACCTTCCTCATCAGAGGGGTTGGTGGAAAAGTGTAGGCAAAGATCCCTGACCAATTCATCCATAGTGCGTTCCCCTTGGAGCCTTGCTGGGGGAACCTGGATGCGAAGTCTGGGCATTGTCTGTTTTTGCCTGTGGCAAATAGGTCTATAGAGGGGAAACCCCACTGAGAGAAAAGATCTTCTACGACTTCTTTGTGTGATCGCCATTCTGTTCCTTTGGGAGGGGATCTCTGCACAGCGCTCCTGCTAGTGAATTGAGATCCCCTGGAACATGTGGGGATGACAGGTAAATCTTCCGTCTGAGTGGCCATTTGCAAATTTTCTGGGCAAGCTTGGACAGATTTGGTGAACGAGTGCCCCCTTGTTTGTTTAAGTAAAACATTGCTGTCGTGCTATCTGTTTGCACTGACAGGTTGGATAAGAGGGGTTTGAATGCCCGAAGCGCTCTGAAGACTGCCAGAAGTTCTAGCAGATTGATATGGTTCTGAGCTACTGTGTGAGACCAGAGACCCTGAGCTGTGTGGTGAAGGTAGTGAGATACCCATCCTGCCAGGGAAGCATCTATTGTGATGACAGCTTGTATCTATGGATCGTAAAAGGGCTTCCCCCTTGTAAGATTCTCTCTTGTCCACCAGCAAAGACTTTGTACTAATGTTGGCGAAACGACCACTAGATCGTCCCACTGACCACTTGCTTGAGACCATTGTTTTGCCAACCATTCCTGCATGGGTCGCATGTGCAGGCGCGCATGGGCTACCAGGTAAATGCAAGATGCCATCATGCCTAGCAAACACATAGCTTTGCGTACCCTTATTTGGCGACCGGACTGATATTGTGGAATTTGCAACACCAAATTTCGAATTCTTTCATCTGATGGAAAGGCCAACCCCTCTTGGGTGTTTAGGATAGCTCCTAGGAACTGTTTTGAGGTGCTCGGCACCAGGCTTGATTGTTTCTCGTTGATTGAGAAGCCCAATTGGAAGAGGAGGTTGATTGTTCTTTGAATGTTCAATCTGCAAATTACAGGGGTTTCCCCTGTGATGAGCCAGTCGTCCAGGTAAGTGTGCACCGGGATTGCGCCGCCACCACCACCAGTACCTTGGTGAATACCCTTTGAGCCGAGGCTATTCTGAAGGGCAGCACCCTGAACTGGTAGTGCTGGCTGTCTTTCTTGAAACGCAAGAATCTTCTGTGCGCTGGGAACATGGAAATATGAAAATAGGCATCTTTCATATCAAATGTTGCCATGTAATCCCCCTTTTTTAGTAGGGGGATTACCTCCTGGAGTGTAGTCATGCAGAATTTCTGTGGCTTGACATATTTGTTTGTAGGGCGCAAGTCTAATACTGGGCTCATCGTTAGATCTTTTTTTAGCACAAGGAAGTAGGTTGAATAAATACCGTTGTTTACCCGGTTGCCCGAGATGAGTTCTATTGCGTCCTTTGCAAGAAGAATGATGATATCCTCTAGGAGGATTCTTTGGTGCTCCAAGGAGTGTACTTTCTGTTTTGGAGGATGGTTACGGGGGCGTTCTCGTAGCTCTATACAGTACCCTGTGGACAATGTGGACAGCACCCATCTGTCCGAAGTGATCCCTTCCCAGGCGTGGGTGAAGGTGGAAATGCGCCCCCCTACTGGGGATGAATGGGAAGGGACCCGGAGCGGAACGTCACTGTTTATTGGGTGGGGTACCACCTCTTCCGGGGCTGCCTCTACCACTAGTGCGGCCCCTGCATTGACCTCTGGTGAAACCATGAGTAGCCTGGGATTGATTGCTGCCCAATGAGGTTCCTTGCCTTTGGTAGTAATTGGAACCCCTCTGGGAACTTTGGCTGCAAAAGGGACAAAAATTATTATTTCCCCTTTGACCTGAGGGCTTATTTGTCAGTTGGCCGAGGGATTTTAAGGTCTCATATTCGTCCTTAGCCATATTTAGTGCCTCCTCCATTGCTTTCCCAAATAGGACGTTCGGCTCTACTGGCATGTCTATGAGGGTGGCTTGTGTCTCGGGCTTGAACCCGAATTGTCTTAGCCAAGCATGGCTTTTAATAAGTGTGGCTTCGGCTATTAATCTCCCTGCATTATCTGCTGAATCAAATTTCACCTTAAGGATGCATCCAGCCACAAATCTTCCGTCTGATACAATTTGAGCCAACTGGCTCTTTAGAGGTTCAGGTGCAGATGCTATTAGGGCAGCTACTTTTTCCCATTTGTGGCAAATGTAGCTTGCTAACAGAGTGGTGGTGTTGGCAATCCGTGCTTGGTATGCTGACGTGGATGCCACCTTCCTCCCCAGAGACTATATTTTCTTGCTCTCTTTGTCAGGGGGTGCTTCTGAAGAAGCTAGTGGTGTACCCACCCTCTTTCTGGTGGTTGTTACTACTAATGAGTTGGGTTTTAACTGAACCCTTATGTATAAGGGATCAAAGGAAGCGCCTCGAAATAATTTTTCTATTCGTGGATTAACCGCCAGAGTAAGATTAGGGGTTACCAGAGAAGGATCAATTCTGCGCTGGGTTGATTTTAATATGGGGATAGCTTGGGCAATGGATTTCCTGTCCCCTAGGATTTCTTCTGCAAAATCTCTACCTTCTTGGACATCCTGTGTGTCTATCTGAAAATGGGCTGCAGCTTTAGCTAGTACCTCATTAAGTAATGGTTGATTATCAACCGGTGATTCATTCACTGGGGATCTTTAGGAATAGGGGAGTCAAGACTATAGGCTTCCACCTCATCTTCCTCTTCCTGGTCCTCATCATCCCCATAGTAATCAACCTCTGTCTGGTCCTTCAGCATCTGCATTTCTGACTCCTCACCATATGGCTGGTAAGGCTGAATTATAGAAGGGTCTGAAACCAAACCCTGAACTGAAATCTCAGAACGGAGCCTTTTAGTAGGGAGTTGAGGGTCTTTGGATCCCGAAGGGGCAGAGGTAGCTGGTGTACTTAGATAGCTATGAAAATAATTTGGGTCATTTTCGTAGAAATCCACAAAAAAGGACATCCTCCTCATTACACTATCAATGTCCTCTGCGTTCCATTGCTTGGAACTGGGGATAACCCTTTCTTGCTGTGGTTTCTCATCCATGTTCATATCTTGAGGAGTGGGAGGAACAATCTTTTCTTTGGTGACAGGGTCAGGGACCTTGGATTATTCTTTTTGTTTTCCATTCTGAACATGATGTTCTGAGGTTTTTTATGTTATTTTTCCACTTTTCCATGACTAGAGGAACATTTTCCTGAACCTTTAGGGTTTTCTGAATGTTTCTGCGCTTGGCGAAGTTACACGTATTGTGTTTGTCTACCCAGGGACACTTATGGTTACACTTTGGGCAGAATTTAAAGGGAGTACTCGCCATATGTTACTAATTGGCAGCTGACGGTTATACGTAGGAAACAAGTGTGTGTGTGTGTGTGTGTCCACCCCCCATTCTTCCTACTTGTATAGGGCTGAGGCCAGAGGACTTCTGAGGTCCGGGCCGAGACCAGAGGCCTTCCGAGGCCCAAAGTCTGTTGTGTAGTCTCGACGGCTGTTTTCCTCAGTCTCGATTCACTGACGACGATCTTCAGCGTAGGGTTGGAAAACGGGGACATTTTCTAATTATATTGATAAATTGCTAAAGCCAAGGGAACTCCGTGATATGCTTCCGACAAGTATGGCGGAAAAAAACAATCTGAGGGTCCTACGCGCATGAGGGATCATGGGTACAGTGGATGTCACACCAGGGATAGTATTACTGGCACGCCCTAGTTCGATGACACTTTTCGAGTTTCGAAAAACAAACTGTAATACTCCGCAGCTTCCACTAGATGTCGGCCTATGCATAGCATGTGATCTAAGCAGATTCCACAAGCCTCAGAAGTATGCTTATAGAACCATGTTTGGGAATTCTTCTATTTTGGAACTGTTGTACTATTGTTGTTTGGGTTGCTATTAGCTCACATTCACCTTATAAGTATAGCCTACCCTCAGCCCACATTACCACAAAAGGTGATGGGTGTATATTGCTTGGCTGTGCATGTTTTATCTTTATGATTGCAATCACTGTTGGTTTTTGGAAGAGTGTGAGCTGAGTCAATTTAGCCACTTCTCATCCTTGTACTCCTACAGAGCAGAAGTCATTTCATCACATTCAGTATCAAGTCTGGAACAAAATCTGACTTGGAAAGTATCTAGAATAGAATTTGATTTGATACGAATTTATAGCGGAGTGATAACTTTTTGCACAAAGATTTTTGAAATCCATGGAAGACTAGCTACCAGGCAATCATTATTTTAAACTATTGGATCTAATGTAGGCATTTGTATTAGTGGAGAGATAATAGAAGCTTTTAGGCTTACTGGGACCATACCTTCATTCACGTATTATTAACAAATATGGTGATGGAGTCAGCAATATGGCTTGCAAAATTCTTCGCTGAGAGGGTTGGGAGGGAATCGACAAACAGATTTCATTTGGGGACACAGGGTGAAAATCAACTCAAAGCTTATATCATGTTGAGTTGTCTCAAAAGAGTACCATGATATGCCTCGATGATTAAAGGTCACATATTTTTGCAATGCAATCAATGAATGATTGTCAGAAAATTTGGTAATAAAATAGTCATTCAATGCTAAACAATGATCCTGAGGAATAAGGAGAGTGGAATGCACTACAGAACTCTTCAAATTGGCGTCAAGCCCCTGTTCCAAGGGCTGGATAGGGGGATAACGGGCTGAAAGCCCAAGCCGCGAGGGCCATTAACAAGGGATCTGGGCCATCACCCCCCATTCCAACACTTGGAACAGGGGCTTAAGGCCATTAGCACCCCAGGCTACCATGGCCATAACCCAGGGAGTTACACAAAATATTTTTCTTCATTCAACGGGACGCACGCAGCCGCCCATTGAAAAAGAAAATACTTTTCCGCGATGGCTGTCATAGAAAGGGAAACAGGGCTTCATATGGAGCCCCTCTTCCCCTTCCGTGGTGGCCTGAAACAGTGGAGAGGAAGGAGCAGCACTGTCGGGGAGTGCCGCCGGCATAGAAATAAGGCAAGTGGGGGGTGGGAAAGGACACAAAAAGAAAATAATGGGACGGAGGGTGGGTGGACGAAGGCGGCGGGTGGAGCCGGCCATTAGGTGGGGGGAAGGAGGCTTTCACCGGCAGTTCAAGCCTGTGTTCCTAGCCACCTGATTGACTAGCTCGCTCCCAGGGTGCTAATAGTGATTCAACAATTTGCTATCTGTTTGTGGGGCATTATTTGCATACCAACATGTTATTATGAAGAACATTTGTTTTAGCTTCAAAATCAGCATTTTTATACCTTCTACAGATCGATTTAACTTTACTGAGATATTCCTTTGTTTTAACTGACCACTAAAAATATTCTGCTTTCAGTTAGGTTTGCAGTAATAGTGTACGCGTCATTTTTCTCCTTTTCAGTCATTGCAGGAGGCAAAGAAAGTCGCGTACACTATTACTGCTGGACCTAATACATCCCCTCGCCAATTTTTACAAGACTTAAAAAGAGCATTCTCTCGCTTTGATGTATCTTTTGACTCAAATTCCAATGAGTTTAAAACCGCATACTTCTATGGGCTACAGAAAGACATCATATCCCAATTGGTCCGTGAATTTGACCGTGACAAGTCCCTTGAATGGATTGTACATCAAAGCACTAAGCTATATGAGGTACTCTATTGTCAGGATAGAGAAAGTGATAAAATGAAAGATACTAGGCCTAAATCTAAAGAACCCTCAGCCACAGTAATGGAAATCAGGTCAGCCAAAATGTCCCTTGAGTCTGCTCAAAGCCAAGGTAAAAATAATGTGACACCTGAACAAAGGGGTAATCAACAAAGATCGCCATTTCCTGTACCAATGTTCCAAACACATGATCCTAGTAATAGAGAGAGCTACATCAGCCCTAGATATTTAGGGGATATCAGCCTGATATGGCAGGTATGAACAATAACCAGAGACAAAATCAAGATCAAAGAAATGATGGTCCCTACCAGTCATTGGGGACACAGAGTAGGTTTGATCCCAACACCATGATATATGGTAATCAGGATAGGCCCCGATATGTGGATCGATTTACTGATAATGGAAATCAACATAGGGGCCAGTACCCACAATCTGAGAGACAGGACATGAGGCAAAACGTGAACTACAGTCCACGCCAGTACAATGATTCCCCACCAGGGGACTATAATCAAAGGATGGGTGCAACCCGCTCCCCTCCACAAATGAATCAAGAGTTCAGAAACCATCCCAACCGGTATCAATCACCTGAGAGGTATCAGAATAGATCCAATCAGGGGGAAAACAACCAATATCGACCTAGGCCACAGAAAGAGGATCCTAGAGAGATGGAAAGGTTCCAGTGCCTTGAGGCCCAAGTGAAAATGTTAGCTGAGCAAATAGGAAAGCTCTATACAGCGCAAAAACAACCTTCCAAAGAGGGGGCTGATGGCCATAGCAATGACCGGGGGGCTTCCGAAAAGTGACTAAGTACTCATGATAACTGCAGTGCCAAAATGACAGATTGCTCTGATATAATTTTGCATAACGACTCTGAGATGCCTAATGGATTAAAAATGAAAGTACCAGTAAATGAAATTGTGACAGAAAGTGCAAATACTTCTAAAAAAGAGGTACGGTTTAGCTTAGAGCTAAATAAAACAGTAAAGATTTGCACAAATGAAAAAGAAACATTAGGAATTCCAAAAGAACAAAGGAACAGATTTAAGAAAAATGACTCGTGCATGGGGAATACCAGTGAACAGGGAGTAAGTGGGGATGCCATAGCTCCTTCCCTGGGCAAGCAAAACAATGACCAAACACAGACAGAAAAAGGAAATACTCACAAGGAGGGTACAAGTCAATCACCTGAAGAATTCTTTGAGCCACATATTCTTGAAGAGGCTGCAAGGGCTGGTATTACACTAAATGATCACAAATGCACAGAATTAAAAAATGACAAATTGCTGAATGATGTTGTTACACATGTTCAGTTGGAAGGTTGTAATGTGGTCTCTGATGTTACCCAGATGGATGGGCGAACAGTGGCCACACTCCAAAAAACTTCTGATCATGGAGAAATGAATAAAATATCTCGCACAGAAATGGGTAAAAAGGAGGGAAAAATGTCTTTTCATTTACCAATGTGCTTAGCCAAAAGTGAAAAAGACCTGAGAAAGGTGAGCCCTGAAATCAGTAAGAATTCACATTTCTTATGTGTATTAGAGGAAGTTGAGGACAGATATTATGCACCCATCACTGTAGAAGAAAAATGCCACACCTTCGCTATGATTGACACTGGCGCACAGGCCACAATTATGTCCAAGGAGCTGGTAAAGAGTATCAATGAAGGGAGGCCTCCACAGAGTCAGATCACAGTGAAGGCAAATCAAGGCCCAGTGCATAACTTTAATGGGGAGGAGGTGCCCATCATAGGTGTAACTGAGGTTGACATAAAAATAGGAAAGCACAGAATGAAACAAGAGGTATTGATCACATCTATTTGTGAAATTCCATTTCTGATGGGGACAGATTGCCTGAAAAGATTGTCTCCTCTCATAGATGGGGTGAATGGAGTGCTGTGGTCCTTAACCAAAAAACAATTGAGGCCTAAGAAACTAAAATCACAAAACAGCAATATAAAAGAATGTCACACCGTTGCCAAAACAAATGATGCTGTGGAGGTATATCTCCAGAATAGCTGCATACCTAGTGTCACTGTTATATTAATGTGTCAAGACAAAGATCAGAGCGACAATGAAAAACTACCTGTACAAATATACTTGGACCCAAGGAAAGATTGGCAGACTGCTATAGATGAGCACACATTACGTTTTTACTTAAAAGAGAATACATGCAAACAGAATATTGTTCCTAAAACAGATTCAGAAAAACACATTACCACTCTGGCAGAAATACACATGGAAGATGAGCAACCATGGGTTCACGTTGGTATAAATGATTATCTTAAAACAATAAAAGCCACTTTAGCGCTTGAACATGAAAGGAGTTTCATTAATGAGAAATTGTTGCAAAAAATTATGGAGAGGGAAGAAATCCCGAAATTTAGGATTAAAAACCAATATGTTTCTGGGTTGGACAGTCCAGACTTTGAAAACCGAATTGCAGGCAGATGCATGCTTAAAATTAGCATTGGGCAGAAAATAATTTACCATAATGTATGGATAGTGAGTGGAGCACAAAATGAATTTTACATGGGCAATGACATCATGCACAGAATGTGTATGGTGTTAGATTTCCTTAATCAAAAAATATGGTCACGCCTAGGTGGTCCGGCACCTGAATTTGAAGACAAAAGAAGGGCTTATCATTGTGCACAACTAGTTCCTTATGCAGTCGAATTACAAATGAGGAAAAATACTATTGTTCCTGCATTTACAAAACAGTTTGCAATAACACTGAAATGCAAAAATGGACAGCAGATGAAAGGCTCTGATGCATTTGTATGCCTGAATGAATCCATAAAACAGCAAGGCCTGGATTATGAATACATTCCATTGGTAGACATTGGTGAGGGATCTGTAAAAATCATGGTAAATAATAAAGGTTGTCAGGATATTCATTTAGAGGAAAACTCCCCATTAGGAATGGCCATACAAAAATCACATTATACGGCAGATTTAAATAACATGGTGATTGGGAATATTCCTGAAAAATATGTAGATGCCAAGAGCGAGTTGCCAGAACACCTGGACTCTCAGCCCAAAGGAATATTTAAAATTCATTCTGTGTATCCTTATGATTCAAATGAGACAGTGTGCTGCCATCAAGAGGATTGCATAATATTTAATTTAAATGAAAATGAAACAGGAAATCAGCCCATTGAAGTGGAAGCTGATATGCCAAAATATTTAAAAGTGGCAGCTCTACAAAAAGACACAGCCACACAGTTAGAGGAAAGCGCTGAGATTCCTTTACCAGAAGAGTTTCCAGAATTTTCCAGAATGGTAGAAGAGCAGATCTCCTTAGCGGATGCATGTGACAGCGATGAGGATCGAGACGACCTGAGGGAAATATTTATGGAGTTTAAGGATGTATTTGCAAAAGATGCTTATGATTGTGGTTTAACTGATTTACATGTGGCCACACTACCAGAAGGTTGTAGCAGAAATCCAGTGTTTGTACGCCAGTATAGACTACCGCTGGCATGTTTAGAATCATTGGCAGAGATTATTAAAAATTTGGAATCACGGGGAATAATCAGGCCCATTCATAGCACATCCAATACGCCTATTTTAGGTGTGTTAAAGCCAAATGGTCAATGGCGGCTGTGTGCAGACTTAAGAGAGTTAAATAAAAGAGTACCAGTATCTAGATGGCCACTACCATTCATTGATCAGGGCCTAGCTCAGATACATGGTTCAAAGGTATTTACCACATTAGATCTCACCTCTGGATATTGGTGTGTGCCATTGGCAGAGGAGATACAACACTTATTTTCCTTTACATTTGACAGGACTCAATATGCCTGGCTTAGAGCTCCGTTCGGGTACATCAATAGTGGGAGTGAATTTGGCATATTTTTGAGAAAGGCCATGCCGGATGCAGCGGAAAGAGGAACAATAGTTTATGTGGATGATGTCCTGATAAAAAATGAAAACCTTAAAAGCCATTTTGATGAAATAAGACATGTGCTTGGCCAATTGCAGAAAGCAGGCGCCAAAGTATCTGTGCAAAAAGCACAATGGTGCAAGAAAAAAGTGAACTTTCTAGGGCATGAAGTGACTGAACATGGGCTAAATCCACAAAGGAAGAAAATAGAGGCCATACAAAGATTAAAAGATCCTAAAAATGTGAAAGGAGTAAAAAGTTTATTAGGGATGACAGGCTATAACAGAAAGTTCATTGAGAATTATGCAGAAATCACTCAACCATTGACTAAACTGCTTAAACTAAATACTCCCTGGAGATGGGAAAGAGAGCAGTCTGATGCAGTGGATAGATTGAAGGAATATCTTGTAAAGGCACCATGTTTAGCATACCCCATAAAGGACAGGGATGTCTTTATAGAAATAGGCTTTTCTGAACATTGTATGTCAGCAGTGTTATCACAAAAACACGATTTGAATCACAAAACCATTGCATATGCAAGTAAGGCATTTTCCCAAGTTGAAATGAAATTTAATGAATGTGAGAAGGCCCTATTAACCACTGTGTGGGCGCTACAACATTTCCGCCCCATTGTTCAGGGAGAAAAGGTGATTATTGAAACAAATCATCAACCGTTGCAATTTTTAGAGAGTAAAAGAATTAGATCAGGCAATCTAGCGCAATCCAGAATCACTTCATGGACGCTGGCATTACAAGGTTTTCCCGTAGAAGTGAGATATGGACAAAATAAAAAGAGCCCAATTGCTCAAGGGTTAGCTGACTTACATGACTGTGCAGCTGAACAAATACCAAATGAAATGGAAGTGGAAGCTAGTTTACAGGAATTTGAACAATCACCACACAAAGCTTTTGATGAAAAAACATGCAAGGATTTGCCAACTGTATATGTGGATGGTTGTGCTTTTCACATTGAAAATGACAGTAATAAACAATTAGTGGCAGGAATAGGAAATGTCTGGTTGAAATGTGAAGGCGTTCCTAGTATAGGGATGAGGATTGGAGATAGGAGCAGTCAGGTGGCGGAATTGGCAGCCATCTATAAAGCAATTGCTACTGCAGTTGATAAAAAGTTCAGTGAAATTGTCCTGGTGACTGATTCTGACTATGCACGGAATAGCTTTGTGGAGTATTTGCCTGGTTGGAAAGCAAGAGGCATGGTTACATACAACAAAAAGCCACTTAAACATGGAAAAATGATACAAGCCATAGACAAATTGGTGTCAGAAAATAATTTAACAATATACTGGAGAAAAATTCGTGGGCATTTAAAAACACCAGGAGAGGATAAGGAGGGAAATGATAAGGCAGACCATCTGGCTAAGATTGGGGCTGTGATGGGAGAATTGCTACCTATTGATTATTTAATGGGTGAAATACAAATTGATGCAGTCACACGTTCTAAAGCACCAAAGGAGGTAGATCAACCGGTGGTGCAGTGGAGTCATGACACGCCAGACCAAGATTTGATTGAGGCACAAAAGAATGATCAAATTTTGGGAATCTATTATAATCATTTGATAGATCCTGAACAAAATCCTGTAACAGAAAAAGATTGTATGGGAAAAGAAGAGTTGAGGGTGTTATTAAAGAACAAAACACGAATTAGATTACAGGATGGGCTCATGATTAGAGAGTCCATAACAGGGCAAATACAGTGGGTAGTACCCCTTTCATTCAGAGGACTAATGCTACACCATGCACATGATGCCATAACTGCAGGCCATAGAGGTTCACAAAAGACATTAGAAATACTAAAAGATTATGCTTACTGGCCACATATGTCCCAAGATGTGGAATTATATACTAGAGGATGTCTAGTATGCGCCCAATTTAAACCTGCTTCACCAATGCATAGAGCACCATTGATGAAAAGAGGCCTAACTCTCCCATGGTCAGATTTGCAAATAGACTATGTAGGTCCTTTAAAAAGGTCGAGCAGGGGACACCGTTATATTTTGAGTGTGGTATGTTTGATGTCGAAGTGGATTGAGTGCATTCCTGCACCAGATTGTAGTGCGCAAACAGCAGCCACATTACTGGTGAACCATGTGTTCTCAAGGTTTGGGTTGCCACAAAGAATTGAGTCAGACAGAGGAAGTCATTTCACAAGTAATCTAATGAGTAAGGTATGGCAAATACTAGGTGTGAAAAGGAAACTACATATCGCATATCGGGCGGCGTCTTCAGGTACAGTTGAAAGAAGCAATAGGTCTGTTGTGGATATTTTAAAGAAATTTGTGGCAGAAGCAGGTTCCAGCTGGGATTTGCGTTTACCATTGGTTTTGATGGCAATCAGGTCGACTCCTGCCAAAGCAACAGGTGTTAGCCCCCATGAGGTCTTAACAGGTAGGAAAATGGTGTTACCACAACACCTACTATACAGAACACATGAGCAAACTCTAGTGAGTGCATCCACAGTTCATGAATATATTGATGAACTGAGGAGGCATTTGCAACATGCATTTGCTTTTGTGCAGAGAAATCTGGAAAGAGCTGCTGACAGTGCAAAGTCATATTATGATAAAAAGACATCAGTAAAGGAATACAGTGTAGGAATACAGTGTAGGGGATCAGGTGTACAAGTTTCATTTTGGAAAAAGTAAACAGAAAAAATTCTAAATTTCTAGCAGCCTGGCAGGGGCCATTTCGAATTATAGATAAGGTTTCTCCTGTAGTGTATAAAATTTTGAAAAATGAAGGTGAAACAGCAATAGAGCAGTTTGTCCATGTAAATCAAATCAAACCATGCCATCCCAGGCATGAGATCAGGCAGCTTGAGCATGTAGAAACAGATAGAGTCCCTTGAGAAAATAAATGGGTGTAATCAGGAGGCAGTGACAAAGAAGTTAAAAAAAAGTTGATTGTTATGATGGCACATAAACACTGTAATATATATAAAAATATATAATATAAATATATAAATAAATAAATAAATAAATGCACATATAACAGAAGCTCGTGGTTGGTGTGCAGAGAGAAAGTGTATTAAATATTGAATGCTGTTTTATATGTGTTTGTTTTCTTTTAACTTGTGTTTAATTTCAGAAAAAAAAAAAAAAAACGAAGTATTTTTACCAAGCATGTTTTGGCAAAAGGATGAAGTTAGTATTGTGCTATGTACTTAATCTGTTTATTTTCTATTTTGATTTAGACAATTAACATTATTTGGTCGGAGGTTCCGGGATCAGAGGCCACGGGAGACGATGGAGTCCTGGAGTCCCCTGGATGAAGACCAAAAGATGCCTGCCTCCAGGTGGAGGTGAAGACAAAATAACCGGAATGCCAAAAGAGATGACTACTGTGGATTCAAGATTGCCAAGATGAAAGAGTACTCGAATGAACCGAATAACATCGCTGGTCGGGACATACCAAAAGAGACAAAACAAAAGTTCCGGCATATGAAGTTCCACGTATTTATTATTTTAATAATTTATTTTAACTTGTTATATTACTTATTTGTTTTAGTTAGTTGTTTTATTTCATTGTTTTTAATTGACTTGGAAAATTTAAACTTAAAGTAATGCCACTTCCACTGAGAAGGCAAATGTGGAACATTTTATGAACTGATGGACTCAGATGAAATGTTGATTGCATATTTTCATTGATGCACATGAATATTCATTTTGTTGGATTGCTATAGTGTAAAAAAAATAGAACAAGTTGTTTTTAGGAATTGGCTTGGATTATAGCCAAGTTCTAAAAACAAAAGGAGGGTATATGTAAGGATATTTGGCGTGTTACAGTACAGAGTACAGCAATACTGCACAAGTAGCACAATTTTTTTGCAGCACCACCACAAGGGTGCGGTGCATTGCTATATGGGTTGCCAGATTAACAAGGAAAGACAGGCTATTCAGTCAAAAACGATTTTAACATATAAGATGCAAATCTATTTTTACAGTTAAAAGCACACGTGCTCATTTAAAAATGCACACTATTTTTCACCTGAAATGCCTATATTGCTAGAGACACATTTGAAAATTAACAGCTAACCTATTAACAATTAACCTGACTAATAAAACCTTATTTAACATAACCCAATAATAAAATGTGTTCTCCACTGCAGAATTAGGCATACTATGAAAACCATTTAAATGCGTGTGCAGATTTTTTTCTTCTCTTCTCTGCCTGATTCTCCGTGTTTTTGTGCACAGTAACTGCAGGAAGAAGGAAGTCAGATTTGCAACAATTGCAAATGTATAAGCGAAGCTATTGTTGAAGAGTAGGAGGATGAGAGATGATGGATTTCATTGGAACACGTCATACAGAGAGCTGAGAGGAAAGTTTTAGTGGGCAGTATCAGGGAAAAAGACAGGCAGACATCTTTCTGCACTACTGGGGAGAAGACCTGGCTGTGGGGTCCTGACTGAATGCAGATTCCTGTGTCCTGCTGCAGTCGAGATTGGGGAGAGCTGAAAGAAAAACCTTTCCACTGGCTGAGGCATTCCTATCTGAAAAAGCTGAGAATTCCAGGCAATGACCCCGGCTTGAGAAGGCAAGCGTTCCTTTTTGCTGGAGTTAATCCAAGAGAGCCACATTCACAAAGAGAACAACTAAAAAGATAAGGTAATGAGAAGTGTGGGAGCTGAGTGTGTACGGTAATATGCAGTCAGTGTAGGATTCCTGTGCGTGTCTTAATCAAATACCAATGTTGCAATTTGAATTCTGTTCTCCGCCACGCTCTTTGCAGTGTGTCATAGACAATGCTTTGACTGTACCATTTTATTTATTTCTGTAAAGAATGAGATCGTGTCTAAATGCAGCTTTTATAATACAGAAAATATTTGAAAACAGACGGGTGTTTTATTTTCTATTTACCATTACAATGCCGATGATGTGGGGAGATTTTTAAACAGTGCAATGGTCATTTTAAGACAGATGTGTGCATGTCAGAATCAGTATGAATAATTGTGAGTGACTGTAGCATAGCTTGTTGGAGGTACATGAGCCAACGGGAAGAGAGACTCTCTGAACATAGCTCCCTACCGTATATAAGGTAGTGGAAATTACCACAAGACTACCACATATAGCTCTCTGTCGTAAATAAGTCAGTGAGTTCGCCCATGGTGGCACACCAACACTATCACTGGAAATGTGGTATTCCTAGAATGCAGGTCTGAGGTCTCTCTAGTGATCACACGAAAAATCTAAGCAAAGATAAGGGATTCTGGACATTGGGGCCACAAATAAAACAAGGGAATTATGCTCACCAAAATACCACCAACCACGTATACCAAATATGCAGGTCTGGGTGCTGAAATAATGCATGTCCATTGTATTATTGTTGCACATGGCCAAATCTGAATACAAAGAGTGATTATTGCTAAGTTATTTTTCGGCGGTAATAAAATACCGTCAGGCCCCAAATCTCCACAAAATACCCTACAACCTGAAGTGTGCCTATTACCATGAACACGTCCAAGAAGTTGACTTAGACATTTGAAATGGGGCGATGAGGTTACACATACTTTGGAACAAAAAGAAAAGACTGGTAAAATAGTTTGTCTTAATTCCTATGCATAGCAAGAGAAACACATGTATTCGTACTGCCTTAACAAGAATTCATATTGCCAGAGGATTTGACAGTAGAAATCAGGGCGAGTAACAATTTAAAAATCTGGTATAATATTCTAACCACCAAACTTGTATAGTTTGGTTATATTCAATTTTATATCACTAATTAATACTTGGTGCAAATATTGACACTTTTGGTGTATTCAAAACTCTTGGATAAAGTTACAATTTAACCCATTAAGATGATCTAAAATGATGTTAAATGTATTGAATGTATCCCAGGGAAAGTCAAGTCTAGGGCAAGCTCACATTTAAAAAAAGTAAAGTCTTGTGAATGGCGACTTTTAACCATTTTCAATTTTGAAAATTGAAAGTTGGACACAGGAACGTAGACTTTTTTAGTCGTGTGAATGGTTAACTCACAAGTGCAATTTGGCCTTTGACCATGGATCCTGTATTGAGCGCTGGTGATTTTAAATGCATTTGCCTCATGGTGTATTCATATAACATCCCAAGTAACGCAGTCCTGATTTCTTCCTGGGAAAAGGTGAATGGGGATTTGAAAGATATTTTGTGTGAACAAATCTCCACACATTTTTTAACTGATAGCAACAGACTCTGGGAGAGAAAGTGTAGGGAATGTGCAGTTGTTTGTGGATCATCTTTCATTTTTCTCTCACCACACTATTGATAGCAGTTTCCTTCTGAGCACATGGTGCACTGACCCAGTATGACCCTGCAATACATTACAGCAAATGAAACCAACCCGGTGTATGTATTTCCAGGAAACCTCATTCTGTTACATCACTACCTCCTCCTGTCTTTTTATAGCTACATAAGGTATCCGAAACAAAGATGCCACCAGCTATAGCCTAAATCCTTATAGTTTTGTGTTATGAGATGCAATTCAGGGAACCTCCTTCTGTGCAGTCAGACTATAACTAATAATAAAGTCAAGATAAACTATAATTAATTTAAAAAATTGAGGCTGGACTCCACTGTAATGGCACTTCAAACTAACCAACCTTTTACAAGATATAACATATTACATGGCCTGCGGTAGCGGCCATGTAGTTATGGTTAAGTTGTTAAACCCACAGGAAGAGCACTTTAAGAGCGGCTTAAACCTTCGCTCCCCCTGGACGAATCCTCACCAAAATTTGCATAAAAATTATATGGCCCTCTCTGAATTTGTTTGCAAAGAATTGTGAAGTTTGGTCAAGGGGGGTCAAAGTTATAGAGGGGTCCCAACATTTATTTTTTTCCCATAGAGTCAATCGAGAAAAAATTTTGCTCACGCCTACAGCCCACACCGCTGGACTGATTTTCATCAAATTTGCAGCAGGGGCACCGGCTTGGTCCCGAAAGTGTGCTTTTGTAAATTTGGAGAAATTCCGTCCAGTAGTTTCTTTAAAAACAACCAAAAAGTGGGTTTAAAATAATTAGTGATAGCTATGTCCACTTTGCGGACACACTTCCATGTTCACTCCCCAGACAGGACACCAATTGAATAATCGGCTTGCGTCGTGTCCGCGGACACGTGATGTGTTTGCTGATTGGTTGGGGTGAAGCGAGAGGTGTGTCATATTCTTTCAATGTGCCAGCCATATTGGATCCGGGGACAGGGCAGCATGGAAGTGAGCATAAATCCAATTTTGGGGAGTGTGTTGGTGTGTAGGAGTGCTTGGAGAGGTTGGGGGAGTAAGAGATGGGTCAAAAGATCCAGCTGACCCTATACCACTTACCTTGCTTGAAGACATCTTAGGCAAGGTTATTTCCCATATTACAGCGGCAGTCAACATGTCATTTTCTGAGGGCTCTATTCCCAGTCCATTGAAACATGCACTGGTTATACCTCTGCTGAAAAAGCCCACTCTTGATCCTGGGCTGCTTGAAAATTTTCGCCCCATCTCACCTCTCCCTGTATTGATGAAGGTCATGGAGGCCCTTGTTTCCCCTCTTTTATCCTCCTTCCTGGAATCTTCTGGATGTTTTGACATCTTTCAATCAGGTTTTCGCCCAGAAGGGGCACTGAGTCGGCACTCAAATCTTTACTTGACGATCTCGCTCATCTGGTTGACCAGGTGGAGTGGGTGCAGTACTGTTGCTGGATTTATCCGCAGCTTTCAACACGGTGGATCATACCATACTTATCTCCCGGTTGTCGGAAGTCGGGATATCCGACAAGGTTCTAAATTGGTTTTCTGCCTTTCTGGCTGACCGTTCTCAGTCCGTCTCCCTCCCCCTTTTCTGCTCTAAACTGATAGGTCTTAATTGTGGGGTTCTGCAAGGCTCTGCTTCCCCCTCTACTCTTTAATATATATATATATATATCAGATACCTTCTCATTCTCATCCGCTTCCATGGATTTAGATTCTGCTCCTATGCCGATGACACCCAGCTGTTGGTTCGTTTTGATCTCACTCGTCCCGACACTGCTGCCAGGTTTAGGAGTTGCCTGGAGGACCTGGGAGCATGGATGGCCTTAAATTCACTCAAACTTAACGGGAACAAGACAGAGGTCTTGGTTGTGGGAACTACCAGTCCCCTTTCCTACTGGACCCCTGACTTCTGGACCTCCTCTCTTGGCCTGTTTCCCCCTCCGTCCACCTCTGTGAAAAATCTTGAGGTTAAGCTCTCCTCTTCTTTATCTATGGCTGATAAGGCTGCTGCTGTTAGTAAAACTGGCAATTTTAAACTCTGTGTATTGAGGAAGGTCCTTCCCTTCATCCCCGCCCAATTCCATGTTCCTGTAGCTGCGGCTCTAGTTTTGAGAACAGTTGACTACTGCAACTCACTGTATCTGGGCCAACCTGCCTATATTATAAATAGACTTCAGCTGCTTCAAAACGCAACCACCAGAGTAGTCTCCCGTCCTCCCCCTCATACTCACATGTCACCTGTGCTCAGAGAACTTCACTGGCTTCCTGTGGAGAAGCGCATCTTGTTTAAATCACTGTGCATTGTCCACTGTGCCTTTTATAAAGAAGGCGCTGAATCCTCCAGGAAATGTTCTCCCAATGCGTGCCTTCATGTGCCCACCTATCTCAGTATGCTCTACTTCTATTGGTCCCCGTATCAGGCTGGTTAGGATGGGGGGACATGCTTTCTCTCTGGTGACCACTAGGTCCTGGAACAGACTCCCATTTACGTAACATGCCACTACTGACCATCTCTCTTTTTCGACGTTCTCTCAAAACTCTGCTTTTTTAGTCTTGTAACTTCTTCCTCCTCTCTCAGCACCATGGTGACTTTGGTTTTACAGTGCTTTATAAATTTGAAAAAGAAAAACAAAAATGATGTATTTGTTTAGGTGGGAGAAGGCTGTGATTTGTTTTCAGTGTCCGCAGTCACTGTGGTTGTCCGTGGACATACTAAAGACTGGGCGCACTACTGGCTATTGTACGTTACTATGATGTTGGTTTTGGGTTGTTAGTAGGCAATTGGGTGAAGAGGGTATGTATTGAAGAGTTTGTGCATTGGTTGTAATTATTATTTTAGAATGTTAATTGAAGTGGATAGGTTTTGAGGTGGATATGTTATGTTTTTGGGTTGTGGTCATTCGGTAGCTGTTTGTTTCTATGGGTGTATTATGCTGCAGTGGTTGTAGCCAGGGCCTAGAGTCTTGGGTGCATGGCCGTAGAAAAAAACGTTCTACGTTGTGGTACAATATATTCTTTCATTGATTTCAGTAGGAGGAAATGAATAGGTGTATGGTTTTTGATTTGGAAGTGCTAGCAGTATTGTTTCAATTAGTCAGCAGTTGGTGTATTCTATTTGTTTATTTAATTTTCCATTTTAGTGGTATTCATCTATCTGTTGGCTTGTTGCAGATTTTTGGGGCTGTTAGATACCTGTTGGCGTATTGTAATGTTTTTTTTCTTGTTTCATTTTAGTGGTATTCATTTATCTGTTTGCTTGTTGAATAATCTTGGGGCAGTTCGATACCTGTTGGCGTATTGTAACTGTTCATAGTTTTGAAGTTGAAGTTTTGTTTACGTTCATACACAGATTAGTTATTAATTTTGGTTTTAAGAATATTAAGTAAGCGTTTACAAGATTTGCTGGTAATCTCTGTTTTAGAGTAATGGTAGTATCATTACATTCGAAACATCCACAATTCTTTTTTATATATGCAGTGTAGTGACCTGCATTGGTTGGGGCTCCTGTGTATTATACCTATTGTTGTGAAGGTTTTCTTACCAAGTGATACTTAACCATGTGTGAATCCAGTCAGCGTGTAGTTGTTTTTGGTACCATCTGCATTGTAACGTAAAAGCATTACTATTACGTATTTACTATGTGTCTGTGTTTGTAAGGTGGAGCGATTATCTGAATTGCAGGTAGTTCATAATATGCTATGGTTTGCATTTTGTACAAGTTGCTGAAAAGGAATGGATTCACAGTTAGGTATGGATACATATACAATCGGCCTCATTACGACCCTGTCGGTATGGGGTTAACGCCTCTGTTAACCCCATGCTGCCTCATTACGAGGTCTGCTCGCGGAACCCGCTCAGGATGCCTGGTTTTACCAGACATCCTTAGCAGGTACTGCGAGCGGCCCAGCATGCTAACAACGGGCCCGTCATTAACGGGACCATTGTTAGCATGCTCCCCATTCCCATTGAGCCCTATTGGGCTCAAATGGGAATGGGGATTCATTTTTACAGAGTCCAAGAAAAGGGCAATTACCGGTTCCGCCAAGGTTGGCATGACACGGTTATTGCCCTTTTCTTGGACCTGGTAAAAAATCATTACCGGTGGCAGCCGTGCCCTTAATAAGGGTCGCCAGGGTCGTAATGAGGCCCAATGCGTTCATTAGGAAGTTCTTCTTGTGCGACATGGCTGCAAAAAGTGCATGTATGTTTCCACATGTATGAAATCTGGAAGATTTCTAGGTATGTTTTTGTTTTCTAGTACTTGTTCTAAGTACATTAGAAATGCTTGTGGATCTTGTTGTGTGCTTATAGTGAATTTGACCATTCCAGCACGGTAGTCCAATTCCTGCCTTATTCCAGAAACACTGTAAGTGTTGTCAGGATTATTGGTTGCATTTCTATGAAGGTTTAACATTTGCAAACACAATCGGTCTGTCCGGTGTAAGTAAATGTTGTCAATAATTGGTGGCAATTGGAATAGAATATTGATTGCTATATTTGCGTAGCATTTGTATTGTATTGTATTGCGTTGTATTTGAAAATTTGAATGGACCTGACAGTTCTGTGTCCAAGCCATTTGTTCGGAGTGTGCATTGTTTCTTTGAAGAGGGTTGACTTTGTTTGTGCAGTAGATTCTTCTTTGGTTGTGGTCCTTGATGAAGTATGTGCTTCTTTTAATTTCTTTGGAGGAATTGCAGTGAGATCCTGCATAATTTGAGAGTGAAGTAGTTTTCTTTTTCAAAGGTTTGCTTTTTTTTAGGAACAGGATAGGTTTTTAGATGGGGTGTAGCGTGCACGCAGTCTATTGTATTCTAGAGTGCAAGGAATATCAGCATTTACTTTACTTGCATCAAAGTTGATTAGAAATAGTCCATCAAGTGTACATAAGTGTGATAGTGCTACATAGCTCATGCCTTCTTTAAACGCTGTGCTACCAATATCTATCAATGCTTTATATAGTGTAAGACCTTGTGATTTGTGAATGGTGACTGCGTATGCTAGAGTCAGAGAAAATTCTTCTCTGCATACATACATTTCTTTGAAAAGAAGGAAGCGGGCTGTTGAGCGTCGTATCCTTTTAACTTCTGAAAGTTTGTCAAAGAGAATATTGACAAACTGAATGTTATCATTTATTTATTTATTTATTCGCATTTGTTGAGCGCACATCAGACCGAAGGCATTGTGGCGCTAGTTACAGTGTTGCTTATACTTAGTTACATACAGTTCATGTCCGTACGGTTACATTGGACGAGATATACTTTTTTTTACAGATATGCAAGGACAGCAGGAGCACATGAAAACTGGGTTAGTTGAATAGGGCAGTTTTGAGCTTTTTTTCGGAAGGAGAAGAGAGATGCATCAGCTCTGAGGTCAGAAGTTAGGGAATTCCAGAGTTTAGGTGCGAGGAAGGGGAAGCCTATGCCTCTTGCTTTGGTTCTGTTGATGCAGGTATTGCTAGTTGATTTGAATGAGTTTAGTACTCAGTGCTGAGGCCGAGACTATGGTGCTGATTTGTTTGTCAATGGATAGCGTTGCGTCTATGTGAACCCCCAGTAGATAGGACTGGGATGATACAATTGTCTATGTTGAAATTGATGTACAGTGGGTTGAGGTTGGAGAGGGTGGATTTCTGTCCTAGAATGAGGATTTCGGTCTTGTCCCCGTTCAAGCAGAGGTCGTTAGTAGCCATCCATGCTTGTATGGTAGAGTAGATTTACTGTAGCGTAGAGGCGTCTTGGTGATAATTCCCTGTCAGGGGGAGGAGAACCTGCATGTCGTCGGCGTAGTTTGTTTAAGTGATCCCCAGCGTGTCTAGTTTATCAAATAGTGGTTTGGTAAAAAGATTATAGAGCGTGGGGGCAGTACAGGAACCTTGTGGCACACCACGGTGGATGATGGAGGGTGCTGCATGTGGGAAGGTTTAAAATCCGACAACTGTACCAAGTGCTCCATTAACTAGTTTTTGGTCCATGTCAGGGTTATGTTTAAGCATTACTCTACAGTTTAAAGATAATTTTAATATTTTCTCCAAACCAGTTGTGTTAGATGTTAGGCAGAAACCTGTGCAGTTCCCTCAGGGACCACTGCAAAAAGTTTAGGACTACAGGAGTTAGCAGTAAACTCAATTGGGAGCAGTCTGCACCACCCAGATTTACCTGGTAGTTGTTTCTGAGCAGTCAGACTTCTCTCAAGAAGAGATAGGCAGTATACATAGCATACACAATAGGGCAGGTAAACACAGTAGAACAAGCAAACACTGACCAGAGCTTTGGTGTAAAAGATATATAATTATCTATTTAAAAACACATCTAAGAAAACACACTGGCACTAATCTCAAGCAAGTTCACAAACACAGTCACTAAAGTATATACACTCCCTGAAAAGAATATTAGACAAGTCTTAAGTAAAGCCCCACTTATTTTCAGACAGCGGTGATGCGCTTAACACAGATGGCACTCTAATAATTCAGTTTAAAAGGGAGAGAAAGGCAGAGCATAAATTGAAACAGATCCCAACACTTTCAAAAGAACACAGCAAGAGAGGAAGGCAGAATCAAACCGTGAAGTTAGAGTTCAGAAAGCCGGATCCACTTTAAGAGGATCAGCACGAAATGTGTCCAAGGTCACACGATTGAAAAGTGCACAAAAGTCTCGAAAAGGTTCAGAAAGAAATTGGACCAAACGAAAGGGACCAGTTAGATGGTCAAGAGGCCAGCCCAGTTTAGAAGGTTAAGGATTTACTGTCACCTTGTAGCAATCTATAGAAAGGGAGGCCAGGCGGACACAGTACCTTGAAATGGTGAGAACACTCCAGCGGGGGCAGTTGTTCCTGGCAGCGGTTGCGAGTCGCTGCTTCGTCCGGCAGAAGAGAATATCTCATCGGGGAGGAAAGCAGGAGGTCGTTGTGCTGTCAGGGAAAAAACCAGCCGCGGAGTTTCTCGATTCAAAGGAGTGGTCCTTTCTTTCGCGGTTCAGTGGTAAGTGGCTATCCGGTTGCCGGGGTGCTTAGCACGGGCAATTCGACCACTAGACGTCCTAGTAGGTGAAAAAGGAAAGCAAACTGGTTGTCCCCACCAGCTCAAGGGGAAGAGACTCTCCGGCAGGAAGATCTCCTCTGTCGTCGGGAAGTGGTGAGACAGTTCAGCAGGGCTCCACCGGTGGTGTAATCGTTGCAGGTCGGCTCAGCTTCTCCCTCTTCGGATTCTCAGGTCCTGTGGTGACTTCTGAAGTTCCAGTCCCAAAAGCCCTGCTTTTATGCAAGAAACCCCCATTCATTCAACCTAGCTGTCAATCAAACATGCTGCTAAGTGGTGAGCCGGCCAGCTCATCACTTGGGCCAATCACACAAGAGTGCGACTTGAGTTGCCAAGGCAACTCAGTCCAGGGTGCCTAAACCCCCTCCCACACCCCCTGTGGTACCCAGACAGAGTGGCACCACTTTTGGAGGCTTCTGTGGAGAAGCCCGCCAAAAAGTGGAACAAAAGGCTCGACTTGGGTTGGAGTCACAGAAGAGAACACAAACGCCATTTTAGAATCGAGCTCTGGCAAAAAATACCAACCGGTGAATTAATATTAAATAAATATCCTGGCGGTATGTTCGAGGCTATAGGAATTAAATAATTAAAGTTGGTAGCCTCGAACAATATAGAGATATATTCGCGGTCGAATATAAAAGTAGTATCCACTGCCACCAGCCAAAACTCGATCGGGGGGGATGGAGATGTGCCCCCTCGAATAACAGACCGTGGGGCAATCGAATTGCCCCGACCAGTACGTCCACAATATGATGGTTTGTACTGGTTTCTGTTCATAATTTGGGACTAGTAAAGCCAATGGTGACTTTACATGCCCTGGGAGACAGTAGTCAGTCCCAGGGTATGGAGTCTATGGCGGGGTGTCACTATGACACCCCTGTGTCACTGCACTGAGGGTGCTGTGTAACACACATTGTAAAAACACATGAGACCCTATGGAGTAAAAGACCCCATAGCCCATAAAACACATTAACAGTCAAAGGAACCGCTCAAATCATGTCCAAGAGTGTGAGGAAAAGAGTCTCACTCTTGGCAGGAGAAAAAAAACAAACTCCAGAAATCCAGCAAAGCTGCTGGGGGACTCACTAGGTTAGGAAATTCAGCCTAAACAGAGAATTCTCCCTAACACCCGCCCCCCCCAGACTAAGGGACAGGAGGATTTAATCGACTCCTGGATGAATCTCATACCTCTAGTTGATGACATACATCCTAGAGAGACCCTCAGCATTTTGGTGGTGACACCTTGACCTATGTTCTATGGTCAAATCAAAGGTTTTCCTTTGTAAGCTATATGACCTACAAACCCTTTGAGGAACATCAGTCTTTTTAAAGTTATAGGGCATCTAGTTGACCAGTCCCTCAGAAGTTGGTACAACCTCTGAACCTGTGTTAGGCTTTTTAAGGGGTCCTTATAAAGGATTCCCTTAGATCTAGAGGGGCCTCCAGAGGTCCTCACCACCTCTCTGTTGGGAGAAGTTTGGGGTTTAGGCCTCTTGGTTGGAGGGGATGGAGATAAGCGAGGTGCATGCTTCTCCTTCCTCTTAAATCTAGCTTTACCTACTTTAGGAGTTTCCCCATCAAGACTAGGAATTGGGTTGGAGTCTTCTGTGGAAGGTCCAACAGTCTGAAGGTTTTTGGCCTTAGACTTTTCTTTTCTGGTTTTCCACCAGCACTGAGAATTACCAGTTCTCTTAGGCCTAGTTAGGGTTCCAGTAGGTCTATCCACCTCTTCCTCAGAAGCAGGGGGAGTCACAGACTCCATAACTGGGGGAACAATGATGGAGCTTGGTTGGGGCTCCCATTTCCCTAACATTTGAGCCTGAAATTTGCCTGAGTTAGAGGTCATCTTACCAACATCAGGGCTTGTAGTGGGGGTCTCAGTAGAGGTTCCCACAGGCTTAGAGTGGTTCCTTAAGGTGGCCTCTCTAGCCAATTTGGTTTGGTTCCGGGTCTCCATACTGGGAAGCCTGGGGGTACTGGATACTACTCCTAGAGTTCTTAGATCATTTCCCAACAGGTCTCTCCCAGGCACCTCAGTCTGAACACTGACAGGAATCAACACTGTCATGTCATTACACTGAATGAGGGCTGGTAGAATTGGAACCTTTGGACAGGGCCTCCAGACATCTTAGTGGAACCTTTGGGTGCCTTAGCAACATCCTCAGGCCTGAAAAAGCTTTCATCCACTACTGTTCTGCTGGCCCCAGAGTCTCGCCTGGCAGGAGTATCCTGGCCATTGACAAGAACACTGTCCATATAATAAACTTTAGAGTTTTCTGGTATGGAGTTGTACACACTCCTATTCAGATCACTAACCAGACCCATGGATTCTACTGTTACACTTTCTTGAAGACCCAGAGGTTCTTCAGCAAAGACTTCAAAGTGAGCACTAGCCATTTGGACTTCCTCCTCAGGAGTGAAGGCTAAGGAGACAAGCTGGATCCCTGAAAGTTTACCCTTACATCTGAGATCTCCTTTGATGTGGTCAGTTGCCCCACAGAGATCACATGTTCCAAATGCTCTCTGGAAGGGTGGCTTGGCCTGACGTCCTTCTGGTTTGTGACCAGAAGGTACACTAGCCTGTTGTGGTTTATGCTGGGGCTTACCCTGGTTATATTGTTGTTTGGGGCCCTCTTTGGTTTGGGAGGTATTAGAAATCTCTTGGTTCCCTTTTGGTGGCTGCTTTCCCTCATCCTTTTTCTGAGTGACCCCTGAATCCTTGTGAGTAGCCCTGTTGGCAACCCACAAGTCAGCAGCCTTAGCTAGCTTTCTAGGATCTAATTCCTTTGAATCAGCCAAGTGCTGTCTGAGCTCAGGAGAGCAGGCATCATAAATTGACTCCAACATTACAAGATGTCTCATTCCCTCATAAGTGTTCCCCTTGTAACCCTTAATCCATCCCTCTAAGTGTTTCAAACACTCACTCACCCAGGTAGCCCAAGGGCTACCATCATGCTTTTTGAGGGTCCTAAACCTCTTAAGGTACTGGGAAGGGGTCTTCCCAAATCTAGCTATCAAAGCTAGTTTCACACATTTATAATCCTTCTTATCCTCCTCCCCCAACTCCATTACCACATCAGTTGCAACAGGGGGGAGCCTAGAGAACAACCAAGGAAGTAGCTCATTCCCTGTGATGTCCTGGATCCCATGATTATATTCAAACATGTTCAACCAATCCAACACATCCAACTTAGGTTCATACATACCCACTAATTCCTTAGGCATCCAGGGTCTTTTGGGACTGGAAATCCTAGAGGAACCAGAAGCGAGAGAAGCAGTTTCCACAGACAACTTTTTCTTTTCCAGTTCATGATTAGCTCTATTTCTCTGAGCTTCAACTCAGCTTGCTTCTGCTCAGCTTGGGCATTGATTCTTCTGAACTCTAACTCTTGATTCTGTTCAGATTGAGCAATGAAACATTTGTGTTCTAATTCCAGCTTCATTTTTTCAAGTTCAAAATATTCAGGATTACATGTGGGACCTGGTATAGGTCCAGTAGGTACAGTTGGTAATGCAGAGAGAGGTTCAGGGTGCCTAACTGCATTGGGCTCACTTTCCTCTTCTGACTCATTATCAATATTATCAATACTTTGATTCAGCTCAATACTATCACTGTTATCTACATTTGCAGGAGAAAGAAAACAAACTCCAGAAATCCAGCAAAGATGCTGGGGGACTCACTAGGTTAAGAAATTCAGCCTAAACAGAGAATTCTCCCTAACATTAGAGATAGAGTTTTCTAAGGTATTTAGAATTGTTGTGGCTTGTTGACACATGGGTAGTGTCATACCATGTACGCCCAGTTTGTCTTTGGAGCAAATTTGAAGTATTGGTAGCATTTCTTTTTTACCATTGTTTCATTAAATTTTGAACAGCTTGCAAGAGTTGGCATCATGGACATACAGTTCGAATTTTTGTGAGCTAATTGTTCCATGACATCAGTAGCACATGAGTTATGGCCATAGAGTTCATGGATGTGCCTGGTTTTTAATATAGAGTATCCTTCTTGAGATAGTACACCAACTCTAATACTTTTTAAAATGTTGGCATATGTAAGGTCTGCAGACTGACACATGTTTTCAGTTAATTCTCTGTATTGGAAATGTTGCCAAAGGTTGACACTTCCTATGCTGCCAAGAGTTTTACGGCATAGTGTGTGCCCTAAGGTTTTAAAAATAGGTTCACCCTTAACTGAAGATCTCCGAAAACTAGAATGTGTTTTCCTCCAAAGAGTTCTTCATAGCCTGTTTTCAGGACCTCTTGTAGTCTGAGGTGAATGAAGGCTAACATTAGATTGGAAAGCATGCTTACCTCATCTATTAGCAGCATTTTAATTTGAAATCTCTGCGTAGTTCCATTGCAGCTTCTGCAGAAAGTCTGTAATACTCTAATTTGTTTTGGTGTTATACGGGAAGGAGTAGTAATTGGTATAAAGTGACATCGCCTATGTTGTAGGCAGCTAAACCTGTGGGGGCAGATAGAACAGCTGACAGTTTGTTTGTCAGTTGTTGGAGGAACTTGCTGATGATTTTGATTAAGAACGTTTTGCCTGAACCAGCTTAACCACTCACGTATAGCAGTATAGGTTTGAAGTCTTGGCAGGTACAATTTTTACTTTCATGCTGCACACCATGTTCAATTTGTTTTGTTATTTCTTGGAAAATGCTACGCTGCTCATTGTTTAGTTGTGATTTTAGTAGAGCAAAGACTTCTGTAGATTGCTCATACTGACACATGGGGCCTCATTAAGTCCCAGGCGGTAATGGGTTAACGGCACCGCAGCCTTTTACGGTAGCCTATTAGCGCCTAATTACGAGGTCCCTTCGCGGGACCCGACCTTAACAGCTGGTTTTACCAGCCGTTAAAGTAGGGACCCCGCAAAGGGACCTTGGTGCTAAGTACGGTGCCGCAATTTGCGGCACCGTACTTAGCGCCTTCCCCATTCCCATTGAGCCCTATGGGGAAAAAATGGGAATGGGGAAGGGCCATGGCGGCATGGGGAATTACCACCCCGCCAACCTCGGAATGGGGTGGTAATTCCCCATTCCGCCATGGCGGACTCCGGCATGGACCATGGTGCTAATAGCATCATGGTCCTCTGCCTGGGTCGTAATGAGGCCCATGGTGTTTTCTGCTTCTGTCATGGCTAAATCTGCCTCAATTGCTATTAGTGGCTGTCCAAGTGGTTCTTGGCTTCCTGTTACAGAAGGATGACTACTGTCAGGAGTGTCAGAAGTTCATCTTCTTGTTGCTGGTCATTGTGCAACATAGTTTTGTACTGTGTAAAGTTTACATCTGTAATAGTGCTTTCATTTGATTTGAAAGTATCTTCATAGGAGTCATAGGTATATGGTAAATCTTCTTCTTTTCTCCATGGTTTAAAAAGATGTAGTAGGGACATGTAATACAGTTCTTTATGTTGAGGAGTTTTTAATGACAATTTGATATAACTAATTAAGCTTTGTTTGGTAAGTTTCACTAAGCTGTTTTCACAATTTTCCACTCTGTATCTACTTTTCTTCTCATCTGGTTTAATATTATTTTTGTATGTGAAGTTTTGGGCTATGTGGTATAGACATAGGTTTTTCCGACTCGGTTACCGCCGGACTCGTATTACCATTCCGCCTCCATGACTCCCAGAATTACCAGGGCATTACGACCCTGGTGTCCCGGGAATTTCGGAAGCGGAATTCGTGATGATGCTGGTGTTTCCACGTCTGCCTGCAGGCGGGCGTTGTTAAACCGGCCAGGTCAGACATGGCGGAACGCCACCTCCCACCTGCAGGACTCGAGATCGGACGGTCCGGAATTAACAGTAGCGGCGGGTTTACCGCCACTGTTATTTCCGGACCGCCTGACCCGTAATGAGGCCCAGGGTTTCCAAAGTGGAACTCCTGTTCGAGTAGTATGTGTCTAGGAAATTGTTTTTCAAAATGTCTTGGCTGTTGGGATCATTTTTGGCATTTTTTTCAATGTCTTCATATGATTTCAGAACATGTTTTCTAGATTTAGCAGGACCAAGGCTTAGCCATACTATATTTTCAGATTTTCCATACAAGTCAGTACCGGTTAAACGGTCTGCAGCTTCATAGCATCCACATTCTGTATGGGAGAGCATTTGTATGCCTAAGCTGTACAAATTCTGTGATAGTGTTTTGTCAGATGATATGTTATCCCAGAGGTCTTGGAGCTCTGTTTTTCTGCTTTGGTTAAGTAGACTGTGGCATATCGTGCAACTGCAGTGGAATTGTCTGCAATGTACTGCACATCTATATTTGCATTCCATAGTAGGGCAATGATTGCATTGTAATGTTCTTTTTATGTAATATGTGTTCTTAAGTGATTTATCTTTGACAGTATGTCTAACAGAAGACATGAAGTTGTTTACTTGACCTGTTGTTGAAACTGGTCTAAGGAAACCAAAGCAGCTTTTGGTGTAGTATTTCCCTTTGTTTTTATATTTGCGACGACAATACTTCCCACATTTGTGTCTTTGAAATTATAATATTTGTGCATGAAGGTCACTATGTGTCATTTGTGAAGGGATTTCACAAGTGACATATTTTTGGATGAACAGCAAAATAGTAACATCACTGTCCTGACCAAATTTAGGAGTATATTTAATTCACAAAAGCATGTGGATGTGTGGTGCTCCTCTGGCTTGGTATTCTTTTTTCCCAAAAAAGTGTTGCACTTCTCCGAGGGGATGAACAGTTTTATTACAAATGAAATATAGCATAGCAATGAAGCGATGTTGAAATATCTTGATACATTTAGAGGATCTAGAGAGCAGAGTTCTCCTGGTGTTCTTATATCTACATTGTTTTGTTTTTGTTTGCTAAGCATAGGAAATTGTGTAAATCTTCCCATGCATATTTTGCACAACTTAATGTCACAAACCAAGTGAGTGGGCCCAGGTTTGTTATCATGCAGCGTACATCTCTGTGACATCAAAACCAGTATTCTTTTGTACCACGCATGTTTGCTAAAGGATTTGTAATGCTTGACTGTAAAAACTCATCTTTTTCTTACACTTTTTATCAGCAATTGCATAGCTGACATATTTTGAAAAGTGGTACCTGATTCCAATGTGTGTGCAGCTCCGTAGCATAGAGTTGCTAGTTCACCTTCAAAGAGAAGGTGGAATATGTATTCCACGTTTTGTCTGAATCTGGGGTATTCAGAATGCATTTGTAAAGGGAGGTATTCTGATGCTGTTATTTTTATGGGTCTACCATGGTACCTTCCTCCTTTTCCAATTGGAAAGAGTAGAGGAAAGGCACATGCTTCTATACTTTTTTCCTATATGCTGATTGGAGATCCTTTGGCTTTTCGCATTTGTTACATTTCCAGTGCATCATCTATGCAGTCTTTAGAGTGTAATGGGTGAATTATATAATGGTCTAAAATATTGGATTCTGTAGCAGGATCTAGAAGTTGAAATTGACCAGTTTCTGATGAGTCTTGAATTATTGCAGTGGTTTCCCTCAGGTTTTCTTCAATATTTATTTCTTTGTAGTATTCATTGTTGTCTTTTAGATATTGCAGGGCTCTAACTTTATGTAAGTCGACGAGTTGTTGCCAATTAAAGATTGATCTATTGGACGGTGCACTCTAGAGTGTGTACATGTTCTTTGAGATTTAATGGCAAATAAACTACTTTGCCACAAATGCCTTTCAGTAATTCAGAGGGAGGTAGTTTTGCTGTTTTTTGTTGAAGGCGTATTATTGCTTGAAATGGGTGCACTGTTTGAATTATGATGCTTGCATATAAATTAAGATGTTGTAGGGGTTTTTGTAGTGGGAATAATTCCAAGTTATTTGTGATAGCATGTGAAGGTGTTTGGTTGTTGTCAGGTTTTGCAGTGCAGTAACTGCAAAATATTAAAGGGACAGTAATTTCGTATTTGTTTTCCGCTATAAGATAGAAAGATAATTGGAACCATTTGAATCTTCATTTTCTTCTAGTTTGTACATTATGTCTACAGTTTTTGTACTATTCTTATGAAAATTCCCGCGGCAACACACATACACATGGTTTGGTACTTCAGCAGGTTTAATTTTAAACTTTAGTATTTCTTTTTTGTATGTGTGTAGCATAAGGTTGCCATCTGTAAAGTTGTTGCTAGTCTGTTGTAAAGTTATTGCATTTTGTAACTGGCTTTCACTTCCACTTCCAAAGTATTTTCTCTGGATATACTCTATTTCTTCAAGTAGTTCGTTTGATGTACCATGTAGAAGATTGTTATTTAAAATGACTAGTGCTGAAGCAGGACCTTTGGCATAGTACAGTTTATGAACCAGATTTCTTATAGTTGAATGGTGTGTTCATATCATTTTGATATGGCGGAAGGTACTTTTGTAAATAGGTCCAGAAATGCAGGCTAATGAATGTCCTTGTAGTCCTGTATATTTGCGCACTGGACATACTTTGTAATAGTTTTATTTTCAATTTGTCTTTGCCTTTCACATACTGATTGAGAAACTGGCATACAGATCTGAAAGACTTTTTGGCTATGTAACACGTTGATGTGCACGGCCATTTGTAGACTAGAGGTATTGGTTCAATGGAATGGAGAGTTGATGCTAAGTTTTCTGGGGATATTTTTGTTAGCAGCGTTTCCTGTTCATGATGGTATTAAGTTTGTCATACCCACATCCACTGTTATGTATGGCAATTGGGTTCATTTGCTTTTGTTTGTATGCTTCTGCATTGAAATATGGTTCAGTGCTGGTGGTGTGAGTCCATTCAACTCCACAGATGTTTGCAAAGTTATCTTTGTTGATATTCCGTTTATTGAAAAGTCTTTTTTGTAGTTTAGTACTTAGTTTTGTTAGTGGTTTCATTCTGTTTAAAACTTAAATAAATAATTTCCTTTTGAGAAGGATTGCACTCTCTATGAGAGCTTCTAGGATTATTATTCTACGTTAGGTTTTAGGGTTTTTAGTGATTTCTCTCCTGTTTTTATAAGGTTCAGAGGACTCTGTGGCAGAACATTTTTTGTAAAATAATTATTTTGGTATGCTTTCTTTTGGCTACATCGAGATTTATATCTGCAGTGTTAGAACTAGTGGTAGCTGCAGTCTTGTTAATCATCTTCTGTTTTGTTTTACATTTTGAAAGAGGAGGCAAAGTTTCTTTACTGAAAGCTGGTTTTGTTTCACTTAGTGACTGTATTAGCTGATTTGTTTGAACTTTTTGTACAAATTCTGCTAGAGGTGGATGCTTATTTTGGTCACTTTTATTTTGATGTCTACTTCTGCGCTGCTTTCTGCAGAGTTGCTTTTTGGTAGCCATTCTTTGGTGTGTGTTGGAGAAAAAAAGAAAGTGTGGGTTGGGATGTTGTGCAGTGTATGTGTGCTTTGTGCATGAGTGTCTGAGTATGATTGTAAGCATGTATGTAGATGTGTGTGATTGTGCAATGGGCTGTTTCTTCATGTTGGGAAGGCTATTCTCGTATTTGTGTGTTACTATACTGGTAATCAGATGACAATACAAAGTATGCAGCTCCTGAGGGGCAAGCAGTAATACTGAATCTAATGCTGCAGGGTTAATACAATTGTTTGTTCTACAATACTATAATACAGTGTTTGAGTAACAATTAAAACATTATGGCAGTATTTCACTTACTTTTTTGTCTGGAAAGAGTAGGTTTCTTCTGAGTTCTGGTTTGTACTTCAGATGCTGCTGGTTTTCAGGAGAGTGGTCTTCACTGCAATTGTGAAAGAAAGAAGTTAGTAAATATGTGTGTTAATAGCACTGTTGTTATTGTAGACATGAATTTGTTTGTTTTTGCAGTAGTAGTGTTTTCTGATAACTTTGCATAGCATGTAGATGCACTTTCCTTGGTCTATGTGCATTTTGTATATTTTACATATAATCTGTCAGTTGAACGTGCTTTAGAAAAGATTACAATAATAAGCACATAGAGCACACTTGGCTTTTTAAGGCAGTGTTATTGAATGTTAGGCGAAAGGAGAATAACCATATGCTTTTCTTTCTATTTCTACAGGGTAAATGGCAGGAACTGTGGGGGAAAAGCATGCAATGTATGCATTTGTGAAGGTGTGGGAAATAAAGCAGAAGGATTTGATGGGTTCAGCAGCTTATTACTCTCCAGGATAGTTGTAGAGAAGAAGGTTCAGATAAGAAAACCTGGAAACGTGGCAAAGGGATAAAGCAAGTTTACCAGGCTGCAGGTGATTACCAAACTACTGGGTGATCCTGTGGTGCTTGGAGATGGGAGTGCCTGAAATAAAGTAGGGGTTGCAATGAAGGGTCTGGTGCTTGCATTGCAGACTGAAGAGAAGGTGGGAGATGTTGTATGTGTTGGTTTATTACACTGTTTGTACATAGTTGTACATGATGTGATAGACATGACTGCACCTGTGTATAGTTCAATGCTGTTGTTAATTCTAGAACTGAATGGGCAACCAGCTGGAATGAGAGAGTGGTCTAGATTGGAAAAACAGTTGTAGAGGCAGTGCCGTTGTTTCAGCTGGGAGCCTTTCAAATGATATTGGCTAGCTGTGTGCATTAATAAAGATGCATGTACTCATCCTGGCTGTGTGTCATTTTATAACACACTGCAAAGCCTCCTCCCACAATTATACTGCTATTTCTCCCATCTTTTAACATGAAATGACACTTCGTTAGACAGCTGTGTGTGGTGTGTTCGATTACTATTATAATCATTCCTAAAGGAAGTTCAAATGATAGATTGTATGTAAAATATCCAGAATGTATATAAAGGAAAGTTTATGTATGTCCTATGCACTATAATGCATTAAATGCCATTATAGTTGAAATGTGGATAAATAGGTGGCATCGGTTACACAAATGACAGAATGAATGAAGAGAATAACAGTTTGCACATTACAGTTAGTAGAATGGGTAAATACAAATTTGGAGAGCAGACAGCTTTGCAAGTGACACGATCATAGCAAATGGGAGAAATTACAGTATGCTTTTTTACAAGTGACACGATCATAGCAAATGGGAGAAATTACAGTATGCTTTTTTACAGGTTATATAGGGTAAGTAGCAGTTACCCTGTTTGTATGCATTTATACAAGAGCTGTACATGTATTGTGCAGAAAATATTCCTACCTGTAGTTTGTGTTCATGCATGTGGATGTGCATGAATCTGCAAGCAGAAATCCTGGAGAGTTTTACAATAGTTGTTGCTGTAAGTGCTTTGCAATCACAGCCCAATTGTACCCAGAGTGATCAACAGTACATCTAAAGTGCTGAACTGTGCTGATGGACTTAGATGTTGAGTTCTTGGATGTGATTGGTGGATGGTTGTGTGACTGCCTAACACTAACCAATGAGGGAATGGTGCAGAGAGTGAAGTGGAAAGGGTAGAAGGGCTACCCCAGTGTTACATGCTCCACGGACATGGCGGGTGTTCGCAGACAGGGTGTGCCACATCCGGGGCTTCTCTGCACATGTGGCATGTAAATAGGACATGGGAATTAGCCAATCAGGTGCTGAGGGTGTCATTCATAGGGCGGGAGGGTACTCATTTTGTTTGCTGTGAAGATGGCTGTGGTTGCTAAGATTGACAGAGTTATAGTGTGGATAGTGGGAGATCATTATATTACTAATCTGCAGTGGTATGCAAACATGTGTGGCATTTCAGACAATGTTGGAATGCAGGGAGTGGAGGCTACCTGGTGTGATGTCAGAGGGAAACATTTGCAAGGTGTTCATACACTTTGTAGAAATATGGCTTATTTTAACACTCCTGATATTCTGGTGGTAAATTGTGGAGCAATGTATTTGGGCTATCTGAGTGCAACAAGTTTGCTGGGTGCACTGAAGCAGTTGCTAAAGGAACTGATGCACCTGTTTCCATCTGCTAATATAATTATTTCACATATACCACCTAGGACTGCATGGATGCCTTGTAATGTATTTAAGCCTCAACACGACATAGAAAGATGTCTTGTTAATCAAGGAATTTCTTGTTTTATGTATTCTTTGGGCATGTCATCATTCCAAAATGAGAACGTTTTTGGAAGATGGTGCAATTTTTTCTTGTAATGGAATGACTTTCACAGATTTTGGTCATTCAATATATCTTGGTAATATGCAGACCTCAATCAGGAAGTTGTTGTGAAGTCATGTAACAGATATAGGCCCTCATTGTGAGTTGGGCGGTTAGTGATACTGGGCACCGGTAAGGAGACCGGTGCTAGTAATCCCTTACCACCCAATTCCGAGGTCCCTTAGCGGGAACCGCAAAGGACGTGTGGTTGGACCACACGTTCTTTACGGGTCCCGCTAAGTGACCAGGGCGCTAATTACGGGCCTGCAATTAGCAATTAGCAGGCCCGTAATTAGCGCCTTCCCCATTCCCATTGAGCCCTATGGGGGCTCAAATGGGAATGGGGAATGGTCGGGTGAATGGGGACTTACCGGGTCCGCACAGGTCGGAATGTCCCTGTAAGTCCTCATTCACCCAGACCGGACACAGACCCGGGTTTGGAGGCAGCCATGGCGCAAAAAGCGCCATGGCTACCTCCAAACTCGTAATGAAGGACATAATCTGAAAAAAGCCTGCAGAGCCAACCTCAAAGGGGAAGTGGGGCACATTATTAAAATGTTCATTACCCACTCTCCGATTTTACGATTTCTCCGCAGACACAGCGATTGTCCGTGGATAGCGCGTATTACATACAGGGATTTTGAGGCTGAGAGGCATGCAAATGAGACTTAGCAGGGCAAGGGATTGGTTAATGGTTTACTGGGTGTGATGTGTAAGGAGAGACTTTGTCAGAAAGTCTTTTTTCCTGAGAGGAGAGCAGATAGCTATGGCTGTGTCTTTCAGAAGGCAGATTGCCTGGATTTTGGGAGACTCGTGGATAACATGGTTGCAGTTGCATGCAGATTGCTGTGGAGTGGCTGTACATCTTAGATTCCCTCATGTGGAAGTTCACTGCCATGGAGTGCATGGAATGAAGTTGCTGGATTTGGTACCACTTTGTGCTACTTTGGTGACACAGCATCATCCAGACATTATTATTATCATTCATTGTGGAAGGAACAGTTTAGGACATGTCTCTGTAATCTCTTTGCAATTTGCAATGCAAGAAGGACTTGGGAAAGTCATGGACATGTTTCTAAAGTCCAGAGTAATTTTTTCTCGTATTGCGCAGAGACAAATGTGGCTGCGTTCTTCTTCATATGGCCCACAAATGGGAAAGATGTTGGCATGTCATCTTTTCACAATGAAAATATTATGTTTTGTAGTACACACATTTTTCGCAGAGATGGGGTACATCTTACTTATGCTTGTAGTCAGATTTTTCTGCGAAATATACAAAATGCATTGCGACCCTTTTTGGAATTATAGCAATACTGTTTCCAGTAGGTGTTGACCATTTGAAGTTTTCGAAACACAAAAAAACACCACTTCCTCCCAGAGAAGAGTGCAATGGTTTGGCTAGGGCAGCACCCCAAAAATGTAAATGTCTGCAGACTTTTAAAAATGCACAGGTAGCTGCAGCATTTCATTGACACTTCTATTTTTGAACTCTGAAAAGAGCCTTTTTTGGTTTTTTTTTGTAGTTTTGTATTTTTTTGTTTGTTTTTCAGACATGACACATAAGGAAACGAAGGGAAGGGAGGGTAAGGAAGGGGCACCAACCACAGGGATAAGAAGGGGCAGGTGGAGAGAGGAAGATGTAGGGTGGGCCTTACTCAGGTAGTTGGCAGTCCCTCTCATGCTTCCAGACTACAGCCTTGAAAGCACTTGGAAGGGTTTCCCCCTGCAGAGTGCTCTGTCGCAGAACAAACATAACACTGTGACCCTCGAAAGGTAAGGGTATACAGAATCACAGGATGCTGCAGAGGAACTCAACCTACTATGTTTATCAGAAGGTACAACCTTACGAATAGCCCCATCGTGGAATGACTTTAGGTGTCGCTTCATTGAGGTAGTACCGTAGCTGTACAAACCTGGTTTGCCACGACTCAGCACCAACTGGCACTGAGTGCAGCGCACCTTGTTTGAACAAGCTTTCGGTACTCCATCAAGAGTGGCAAACAACCTCCACACACAAGACTCACGGTGAGTGCTAGCATCAGGGACTTCCACTAACTCATCCTCATCCTTATCATCCTTTTATCTTCCTCTGCATCCTCATGCCTTTTCCCCTCCGCAGGCCCTTGGGGAGGTGGTAGTGGTGGAGGGGGTGGGGTGGTGGTGAGGCAGAAGCAACTGCAGCAGGAACAGCCATGGATGCCACCTCCAAAGTTCTCAGTAACCACCAAGAAGTCAGAAATTCAGGAACACAAAAGAGCAATCCAGCAATGGGGAGTAGTGTCTCTCCTGGAAGTTCAAAAACAGGATGAGGAGAATCTCTGGGGTGTGGCCTTTTATAGAGGTGCTGGCGAGCACTTCGAGGTTAGCACGGCTGTCTGCAGACACTTCGAACACAAAAAAAGGGCTCAAAAAGTTCCAAAAAGTATATAGATTGCTAGGGACATTGTCTGGGACATGTGCAAGGGTGGACTTTCACAGGAAAATACATTGGATTGCTCAAAAAAGCACTATTTTGATGTCCAGGGGCCCGGACTGTTTTCACAAACAAGGACCCACGCTTAGCGTGGATGCGGTCACATGATGACATTGCGGACATGTTCGCGAATGGGACTGGTGTCCTTAGGACACCAAATGCGTGGGGTCGGGTGTACTCATGCATGCGAGTGTTCTACAGACATAGTTTGTGTCCCTGAACTAATTAAAAGTGTGACACACTTGCTGCGGACAGTTACGGACAGGCGTGATGTTTGTAGGACCCAAGGGTGTAATACGCATGTGTGCGGGAGTTCATGTCCCCGAACAAATTAAATGTGCGTCACAACTTTGCGGACAGGTGTACGGGCTATTTGTTCTATGGAAATATTCATTCTGGTTGCGGACAATGCAAACAGAGAACACCTTATTTTGAATAGTTGTGGACATGCGGACGGTTTTAGTGTCCTGCGGACACCTCCAGTTTAATTGTGGTCAGAGCAAACAGGCATAGTGTCCTTAGGACACCCCCATTTTGGTTAATTACGGACATTCCAGACATCCGCACTGTCACGGACACCCTAACTGCCTTTTTAAAAAAAACAAGACACAGAGGACTATAGTAACATCACACGTAATATTTTATTATTGTATACAAATATGAAAATTATGAAAGAGAGGGGAAGCAGAAATTGATACAAACACAGGGGAATCAGGGGTTTGTACATGTTGGATGGTAGTGGAGGAAAGGATTGAAGTCCCATCATAATGTTTTTCTTGCTGGGGATTTTTTGGGGATGGTTGGCTGGGACGTGGAACATTTTTCAAAATATTGAAATTTGTCATTAATAGATCAATGTTTTGCTCTAAACGCTTCAGATGATTTTCCAAGGTGTCGGTTTCTGTATTAATCTTATTGTCTGTATGATCTGTTAAAAATAATATATGTTAAGTTCACATAAAATAATGGTTATTAATTGGTTTATTTAGAGAAGTGCAGTGTCTACCATTAGTATCACTGTTTTCACTCATTTCGTCCCAATGAAAATTTTCTTCTAGCCATTCCATAGTACTAGACATGTCTGTGTAAAATATATATATACATATATATATATTTATTTTTTATTAATTTTTCAGTGTACCCTACTACAGAAAGTTTATAAATATATGAAATTAATGTAGTGTACTCACCAGTTTGTTTTTTCGTTTTGCTGTTACTGATTCGTAGGTGTGCTGTTGATTTTTGCTGTGCAGTTTCTGTGAGGTAATTCTGCTGAAGGCATATGTTATTTTCTTTTGGTATGTTCCATTATGTTGCACATGCTATGTAATTGGACTGTTGCTGTCTTACATATACAGTTTGCACTTCTTATTTATTATTGAATGTAATGTATTTATATGCTGCTCTTTGAACATGTTCAGTGTTTTTATTGCATGATTCAAAAAAGGGACGTTATGGTTACAAGTAAAACCGAATAACCCCTGAAATTCACCAGTTATGGTAAACTAAGCAACCATAACTCGCGCCACCTCCATGCACTGCTAAGACTAACACCCAGGACATCAAAGATGACATCACAAATGTAATTGATGACATCACTGATGGCATCACATGTGCATTTAGTTTTCATGAAAAGTCTGTATAAAGGATTCTTATTATAATGTTGACAAAAAAGTGTGAAGGATCATTGGAATAAATCTCATGAGGTACGTAGTGCATTAAGCAATGCATTGATATAAATAGCATTCTATTATGAAGATCTTTCCGGTATACTAAGCTACTCATGTAGACATATAGGCATTGTGTGCAGCATACATGATGGAGGTGCAATATTTATAACTTTCCATGTTGAATAGTGAAATGATAAATGCTTTCTTATTAGAGTCTTGCGTACTATGAAAAATGTAATAAGTAGCTAATAAAACCCACTTACTACATAATTGCATTATTACAGACAAAACACAAAGAGACAACAACGCACACAAATATGAACATATACAGGGAAAGTGAGGTAATCAAAAAAGCAGCAGTACTACCAGAAAGTGTTCACGACCTAACTGACTATATTCATGCACAGAAAGGATTGCTCTGTTTCAAAGCTGCTACTTCCCCTATGTATATGTATCACATGATGTGACTGGACCCTAAGGAAAGTAGAGTACAATGTATACAAATATGAGCATATACAGGGAAAGTACAGTAATAAAAAAAAACAACAGAACTATCAGAAAGTGTTCATATCCTTACTGATTATCTTCATGCACAGAAAGGATTTCTGTCTTTCGAGCCTGTGTCTTCCCCTATGTCTATGTTTCAGATGATGTGACTGGACCCTAAGGGAATTACTGTAAGAACGTATTTGAAGGATAAATCTACAAATATAGTACCTTTTGAGTTTAGTTCCTGACTGTTACTGAAGAAAACCATGTGGCCTAGATATGTCAGTTAAGGAAAAAAAGAGGGAGCCAGACATGTGATGTCATCAGTGATGTCATCAATGACATTTGTGATGTCCTCTTTGATATCCTGGGTATTAGTCTTAGCAGTGCACAGTGGTGGCGCGAGTTATGTTTGCTTAGCTTACCATAACTGTTTAATTTCAGGGGTTTTTCGGTTTTACTTGTAACCATAACGTCCCTTAAACAACGTGTTTTCACTGAATATTTATATACTTACTTCTGTGTGAATATTTCTTTATTCTGTTTAATACTATGCTATGCTGTATTCATTGCTGTCTCACTTGCCTTCTAGAAACACACATTTCTTTCTTTAGGTTTCAGAAGGGACTCGCTTCGAGTTGTAGCAATTGTGGATTCCACCAAACAGGGCTCTTATTGTTTTGATCGTCACCAGTACTGTCATATAACCATGTTTTTAATCAACCTGTCAGTGATTTTCTTGAGCACCATTTTCTATAGACTGTTACACTTAGCAGTTCTGCTCTTCACATTGACACAGGACTGCTTAATCTGAGAAGGGTTTGGGTTCAGTTCTAAATAGGGATGCATTAAGTATTCAGCAGCTTTCAACTGACAACACAGTTTATTTTCCCAAATGTAATCTGTGTTCATAAAAAAGAGTGTAAACTGTCTTGTGCCGTTGGAAGACCTATTACACCAAGTTAATCTCATTGCATCTCTTTGCCCTGATCTGGGAGTCCCTCATGATTGTAAAAATAGTTCCTTTAGATGCCGTTAAGGACAAACAATGACATAAGGACACTGTTTGTGGTTTGCCACAATCACTATGTTTTTTTCAGCTTCCTCCTGAAATTAAATATGTTGTCTGTTGAGGATGTGCTAGGTACTGAATCCAGAGGGTGGCCTTTTGATGAAGTCTAGTCCTCTTTAACTTTGCTTCATGGGTCAAACTGTGCGTTCCGCCTTTTTAAATCTCTGACATCAATAGACGCCTAGAGACCAGGGGGGCATCATATTTGACAGGGATTCTGAGTGGTATCTGAGTATATTTTCACCAGGGCATGTGTCACACTCCTTGAAGAGCAGGGGCACTCAGTGTGGTGACTCAGAGTGCATTATTAGAAATCTCTGTTGTGTACCTGGACATTTGTTCACCCTTGCTGACCTTCTTCCATCTGCAAGAGAAGTGGCACCTTTACTGATGTCAGTGAGCTGACAGTTAGATGACATATTGTTTGAAAGTGTCTGCTCCCCTTTGAGATGGTTAGCTGGCAGAGCAGCATGCCTGGCACATTTGGCAGTGTTGGCCCAATATGGAACAAAGTTGAATTAATTGTGATTTGCTACTGAAGCAGATGCAAGTGTCTGAGTGAGGCAAAGGGTAACACAATAGATAGTGTGTTACATCCACAGGGAGAGATATGCATATTTCATATTGTATCCTATATCCGTGGTATTCTGAGGGGAATTTCTTTGTCAAACACAATAGCAAAAGGTGTCTTGCCCCAAATGTCCATTCAATGGTGCTGAAGAAAGTGAGGGTTTTTAATTTGACCATAACCACTAATAATAGGCCGAGGCTCACCAAGGATACACAGACACATGACTGCATAAGGAAGAAAATGGGGCTGAAACATTGACAACACAAAGAAACAAAGAATATCAACCACAATATTTGTTTTTTGCATAGCCTGTAAAAAGTTATGGGGCAAGGCAATAGGACCATTCTCCAAAAAGTGAGTTTTACATCTTGCAATATTCTTTGAATTCAGAGCATCTTGCTGAGCTATGGTCATGTGTTCATGATATCACCACAGTGGCCTTTAGCTAAACCTGAAGGGATGACCATTGCCCTGATTCAGATCTGAATATCCAGCACCTCCCTAACTGAAACATGATGGATTTCATGAACTCCACCCACTTGTAGTTCCTGCGCCTTCCTAACAATATCAAAAACAGCCACATCCAGACCTCAAGGGCTTCACCCACATGTAATTCCTGCTCCTCGCCAACAATATCAAAAACTGCCACGTCCAGACCTCAAGGGCTTCACACCACATGTGATCACCTGCATCAAGTCTCTGGGGTTTTACATACATGCCCATTCCTTATTTAAAGCACATACCAGAGGAAACTCAGAACAAAACATGACCATATTCCCATCCACCATGCAGGCTCTGGTCCTCATCTGGACAAAGGAAATTCCCTGTTCATGGTCTACCCACCACCCTATGATAAATGAGAAGTGTCCTCCATGCCACTGTCCTCCTCTATCACAGGTCTATGCAAATATGACCAAATGCCACTCATCGGCTACTCAAGCAAGCACAACCTAAGACATATGTTTTTTATACAAAGCTGTCATCATGCCTGTTCTCTCTTACCTTGCAGAAAATGTCACCATCTCTGGCAGTCTGTGCATTACCAGAAGATGGGACCTGTCCGGGACCTGGCCAGACTAGAGCAGCAATACTGCAAATAATAATGAATACTAAAACACCCATTCCCAATGTACTCCTAGAGACTGTGTAACCTCATACCCATCAACATTACACCCATCCTCATCCAATTCAGAAGGGAAATCATGGCCCACACCCTCAAGCAGCTCATTATGTATACTCATAGGATAAACCACCTTACACCACCCAGCTCAATGTTCCTTCTGATGGACACCCTTTACAGCCCACATACCCCTTTCAGCATTTTTACATATCCGCACAAACTAGAAATGTTAACTATACCATGCTATCCAACTGGCATTCCGTTAATAAATACTATTTTGTGAGCACTGCTCCCCTGTTTCCATCTAATGTATGCCAGTGACTCTCACCATTGGACATTGCTCTATCGCTTCCAGAAGCTTAGGTTCACACAAAAAAGGTAATGATACTAGTAATAATAATAATAATGTTAATAATATTAATAATAATAATATAAGGAATAAGACATATTTACTAAATAGAAATTTTATATGCAGCATTTCGTTTTATAAAACAAAAATCGAATTGTATTAAAACTAAGATAAGATTAGCCATAAACATTAAAATTAGTACCAACTTTTTTTAATAACCTAAAACATATATGCATACTACATGGCAAAGTGAAAAGCAATAGACATTATTTTAGTTTTACATTCCCAGCAATTTAATCTAGTTATTTTAACTGGTCATATAAAAAAGCCTCTGAAGAACACGTCTGGAACATTCTTTAGTGTTTACATTAATTCTAAAATACTGTGTTAAAATTTCATGAATCCATCCTCAATGTTTTACATATCCTAGTGTATTCATTGTAAAACAAAAACTAAACATGAACTTGATATCTTACTGTTCTGTATCACTGGTGTTTGACATTCATCAGGGCTGTAATAGAATACAAATGCACTCATTTATTTGTAATAAGTGGTTGAGATTTTACCCACACTAAAATTATGAGTATTGATTTCACGTAAGCACTGTTTCGTTGACTTGTGTGTAGAGGATTACCTGCGCCAACAAAGCTAATCCGCGAGCATATGTTAAACACAATGTATTCAAATACCGAAATGTGTACACTTGTTTGACTGCATTGTATAAAACTGTTTGAGAAGGCTCTACGAGAAATCCTAAGACATACTGTTGCCATTGTGACTTGTTAGTGAATGTATTAATGGTAAACCCTAAATGCATAGATATATGAACTCGGCACAAACCCTAGATCCGTGATGTATTAACTTGTATTAACTTGTAGGTGGGTTGAACATCATGTTTCTGATAGTATAAAAGGTGCGACTATTCTAATGTACATTCCCACTCACTGAGCACACCGAACAACACTGGAGTTCGTTGTGTTGTACTGAGGGCCGATAGCTATCTGTTGCTTTGTCCTTTGAAACTGTTCAGTATAGAATAAAGATCTTTGTATCTTTCTTTGTAACCCGCGTTTGGTGTATTTCCTTTTGGGGTACTCAGCCTCAATATCTTTGTTTTGTTTTCACAGATGGCGCCCGAATAGGGACCCTCAAGATTGATGCCAGCTCGTTGAAGGTTGACGCAAGCTATCAGACCGGTATCGGACAGTGTGACCAAAAAAAGGGGGCCCCTTTCTGAAAGAGATGCAACACCTCGACAGCGCTGCACGGCCCGATCCCTGAACGATGAGCTTGCGGTCCGAGTCGGCATCTTGACGAGGGTCCACTTATCGAGGCGGGCAGATTTGCCTAAATCACCAAACACGAGGTAAAACTTGTTAGAAAAGAATTTTGTAATCCTATCGGACCTCCTTAGGTTTGATCGGGTGAGTCGTGACCCGATTCTTAAGTATCCTGATAATTTGTTTTGGCGCATTGTATTGTCGGGGGGGGAATTCTGCCGGGGTCGGCCGGGCCGTCCGCAGACCTCCGGGCAGGGAGGCCCCAACTCCTCCCGTATATCCCAAACGAGATAGAGTATGCAACACACACAAGAAGCAAGGTGACTTCTGCTGTTTATTAAACACAAACGGCAGGGATGGGTCAAGGAGCGTACGCGTCCGTCCTGACACACACACAATCGTGGGCTCGCAGGCCCTTTTTACCTTAGTATGACGCGCTACTTGCGTCATCTTGAAAAGTTAGCAAAAACCTATCTCCACTCTGGATTGGTTGCTCGAGTGGTAGGGTTAGTATAGCATACGTATAGAGAACAATATTAGTGGGTAAAGTGGGTCAGGTGATGTATCTGGGTTGTCCCTACAATTAGATACATGAGAACTGTTACATGAAGACTACTAATGGTTGGTCAATGTTAAATGGCGTCAGTGATAAGAGCCCCATGTTCTGATTGGTGCGTTCGCGAGCCTCCCAGTCTGGGACCATCGTTGTTCCCAGCTCGCGGTGCACCTGTTATTTGCAACAATGTTTCACTATGAATACGTGTAGACAATGTGAAGACTTATTCATGAGCTGGAAGGCCGACTACTCCCACTGTCGCAGATGCCCATTGAGCCTTTCAAGTGTATCTGCCTGTGTCTCGTACTGAGGGATCCAGACGCCTTCTTTCTTCTGGGCTTGGCATCCTGTCAGGTTCGGCTTGGTCACGTGAGGTGGGACCGTGTTTGAGGCAGACTTTTCACCATTAATATTGTTTTTCCACTGTGCGCTTAGTTTAATTTTGCAGGTGTGACTTTAACGTTGGTGTGCGGCATGCGAGGTTGCAACATCGTGCCCTTGATGGTCTGCTTTCGGAATGTGGGTTTGCAACATTACGACCTTGGCTTTCTGCTCTCGCCAGGTTCCTTCTGCAGGATCAGCAACTCGACTCTTGTTCTTTTCTCGTTCATGGGAGCTCTTGCTTGCGGCCTACTTAGGCCTGGTGTATAGGTAGAACCATTTGGTGCACGGCGCTTTAGGTTATAGTAACATATTGTCTTATGACCAGTATCATGTCTTCGTTATATTTCTCATTATTGCATCTGGTTCTAGGAGAAGCGTAAGCAAGCTCTTTAGGTGAGTTCATGATGCGTCTTGCGTTTCTGCATTTAAAAGCCTATATGAAAAATAATAAAGATGCACGTCCGTGAGTATGTCTGTCGCCTACGTCATAGCACTGAGTATATTCTTCGTGTAGATTGGTGCGGGAGTATCCAGCGTGTATATTTGCACAGGTGCGCTGGTCGTTGACTAGGTCGTCATGGCATCTCTAACGACGTGTTGGCTTTAGTCTAGTTGATCCGTGCCGCAGGTGTCAGCATGGGCAGGTCGTGCTGTCGGGCAGGCAGATGGACACATCCGTATGTTCCTGTACCAGGGTATTTGGTCGTCTGGTAGATGGGCAAACTCTTGTCGTGGCGGGTGCCGGGGCCGTGATCCTTTAGGCCAGGCGCGAGAGGGCAGGGACGGGAGTCTGTTTTTCCATTCTCCCAATTCAGTCCCCCCTCTGGTCGACTTGTCGACCACAAACATATCCTTTTCGTTATCACCTCTCACTCTCCATATTTTAGTTATCCCTCCTAGATGTCCATAGTGGTTAACATGATCTTCAAACGACCAGTACATATATTCACATGTTCCTCCAGGAGTACAGTATACCCATTTCCCTATTTAAATCCTGGGGTTCCTTGGGTTTTCGATCTTCACTGAAGGTGGGTCCAGATGGTTGGTGATGATCTGGTTTCGCAGCTTCTCCCTTTCTTGTATTATTATGCCTGTGTGTTGGCCGTCATCTACTGGCATCAAGGGGTGATTACCAACCATTTCAAGCAATTCGTCAGTGGTGCGTGCCTTTCGGGCCTTCCAAAATCTTATTATGATCAGTGTAGCTCCAGCCAAAATAGTACAACCAACTATAATTTTCAGTCCATCTGACAGCCAAGATGGCATCCATGACCATAATAGTGAAAACCAGCTCTCATCCTTTTTTACACCGTTGCTTTCATCCATCATTTTGGAGTGCATCTGGGCCAATTGTGAAACTGCTTCTGTCAGTGTGCCGTTGTCAGCATCGTTGGCAGGAATGAACGTGCAGCATGATTGTCCAATCTTTGCGCATACTCCTCCTTCCATGGCTGTGAGGAGGTCCAATACATATCTGTTCTGGAGTGCTACCATCCTTACAGCTCGCAATTCCTCTTTGATTGCGTTAAACCCATTCACTGTAGAATTGATGGTCATCATTAATTCCCATCTAGTTATCTGGAGCCATTTTGCATTTGCGTAAGCCTGCAGTCCTGGGTGTATTATTGAGGAGAAGAACATTGCTGCCCTGCTGAATAGTCTGTGTTCTGGCGGAATTGAAGTCAGTGCTGTTTCCGACCTTCCCCATAGGTAATTTCCAGTCAGAGGTTCTCCTTGTCTTTTCCTTCTATTCAGGACGGTTTTGTTACCGTTGGTCCTGTTCCCTTGCTCCTCCTGGGGTGGTGCGGATCTCTTCTTTCTCCTGTCCCCTTCATCCATTTTGGGAAAGCTTGCCACATTCACATGCTTCTTGGGTACCACTAGTGACGGTACATTCACGTGTACCATCGTGCATACACCATTCCACAGGGGGGGCAGTGTGTGGTATGCTTTCTCTCCACAGGCCCAGTAATGGTCCATTATTACTGCTGTTCCTGCTCCCCCCTCAGGCAACTCCATCACGCTGGCACAATTGGTGTTGTATCCTACGTCCACTTCCCCTTTATGTTGGTAGCATACCTTAGGCGCAGTCAGCGGCAGAATTGTTATTGGGTCTTCATCTGTCTCTACCCATGTGAGCATTGGTACGTACTTGATCCAAGTCGTCCAACATCTGTGGTTGTGTGCCTCGATAGTTGAGATAGTTTCCTTTGTCACCATGTTACTTCCAATCACTCCTATCTCCTAATTGTTATCCAAGTACACCTTCCCTGTTATCGTCACCAGTGGCCTCTCCCAGCATCCTAGTTTACCAGGAACTTCTGTTGCATACCAATCACATGGCAAATACTGCAACGTCACTTTCTTTGTTTTCCCTTTTGCAGGACTACTTGTTATGTATCTGAATGCTTCAGCATGTAAACTGCTCTTGTGGTAACTCAAATAGGTCTTGAGGAAGTTGTTTTCGTATGGGTATGAATCTCGTGTTTTCCACACCATGTGCACCACTGTCCCTTGAAATCTTCCTTTCGTTTGGAACAGTGCCAAGTATATAATGCATCGTGATGTCTTTTCATCTATTTCCGTGGCCACAAATGTTCGGGACGCGCTCATGGCGTATGGTATTAATGAGCAAACGTAGCAGCTGTCTTCTGTTGTCTGCTTACCAATGCGGGTCATGTGTTGATACCATATGTTGTTTGAGACATGTGCTGAATCTTGGATATAATTATCAATACCTTTATTATCTGAGTATGTGCTGCGTTTAACTCTATTTTGTTTGTGTATAGTTTTGCTAATATCACCTGACGTAACACCTGTTGCAGCTGGGGATGGGGGTATATTAGGTTTGGGTACAGCAATAATATTGATAGCACAGCTGTACTGCCATACAGAGGCAGCCAAGAACCCGGTGATCATCAAAATCCCTATTATTTTTATTACATATGCTAATTTCACCGGCATTTTGCTCTTACCTTTGCTGCGGTCCGGCAGCGTATTCTTGCGACGTTAAAGTTGCCCGCCTGAAAATTCTCAATATGCTTATTATTAAATATTAGTTGTTGTTAGTTAAGCTCTCCCTATCAGATAGTCATTCAGTGCCCAGGCGAAGAGTTGTTCCCACGCCAATCTAAGCGACCTATCTCTTAGGGCAGGCAGGTATGGGTGGAGGTGGGGCATTGAGTGTTCTATGGCCAAGAGGAATGCTGTGTAGTACACACATACCCTTCTCTTTTTCAGATACGTTGGCCTTTTTATTTCATATACAAATTGGTGTGACAATTCTTCTGGGTAGTAATCGTCTGGGGGTACCATCTACTACTGGGCAATGAATTTGTTAGTTATCTATTTTCTTAACAGTACAATAATACGCAGTTCCTGTATGTGCGAGACAAAAAAAAAAAAGAACGCATTCACGTGTTTACATGTGTACTTGTGCAATATAATGTCCTTTAGTACAGTTATTACTCGTAGTGGGGGTAGGGGTCAATGGGCAGGGGGTTTTTGTTCAAGTGGCGGAAGTAGTTTTACTCTTGGAGCGTGTGACCATGGGGTGGGCAGTATGGGAATCACCCTTTTCTTCTTCGGGTATTGTCTCTGGGCAATTTGGGAAGTGACAGGGTATGGGGACACTTGGGTCGTTGGCTGTGATAGTACTCTCTTCTTCCGTTGGCGATGTTGTTGTTATTCTTCCAACAGACCTGTCGGTGGCGCTGGGGCGGGTCTGAGGTCTGTAGATCTTTACATCGTGTAGGTGATTCCAGGCGCGCTTGTCCTGTAGCTTTACTGCTCTCGTTGATACCTCTTCTACTAGATGTGGACCAGTAAACCGGGGGTCGCTCCACTTTCTATTGAAGTTGCGGAGCAATACGTGGTCACCTTTAGTAACTTTACACAATCTTTCTTTGTCCAATTCTTTATCCGCGTCTTCTTGTTGACTGCTGTTAGACCCGCCCCGTGTGCGCTCGAGCTGTTGAGACACAAACACCACACTAGTAATCAAAGAAGACACATATTGGTACATTTCATCTCCAAAGACATCGGCAGTACTTTCATTGTCAGTAAATGCTCTTGATGTTGGCGTTAGGGGAAGGCGCATCTGACGTCCGGTAACCACCTCGTGAGGGGTGAGGTGGTGGTCGGACCCGGGTTTATTCCTTAGCTCGAATAGGGCTAATGGAAGACAATATAACCAATTCTTATTTGTTGCTTGCTTTATCTTTGCTATAGCCTCCTTTAATCGGCCATTCAGGCGTTCACATATACCGTTAGCCTGTGGGTGGTATGCACATGCAAATTTATGTTTTATGTTCAACAAGGATGTAATATGCTGGAACATTTCGTTTGCGAAATGTGGGCCATTGTCTGATCTTAACACCTCGCACACTCCCCATCTTGGAAAGACCTCCCTCACTAGAAATTTAGCTGCTCTAAATGCATCTGGGTGTGAACAGGGCCCTGCTTCAATCCACCTAGAGAATGGGCATACTACTACGATCATATACCTTTTTCCTTGGCATATATTGATCATATCAACATAATCAATATGGAGATGCCGGAAAGGTCCCTCTGGCCGGGGTATAGTACCTCTTACCACCTTTAGAGTATGGCCGGCCGTAAACTGTTGACATGTGAGACAATTACTGATAAACTTAGACACATGAGAATTTAGCTCGGGGCAGAACCAGTCTTCCCTAATTCGTGCTGCAATTACTTCTTTGCCTGTGTGGGCTGGATGATGTAGTTGGCTTAGGGCAGTGTCCAAAAGTGCCAATGGTATTACAACTTTTCCAGTGCCACCTTGGCGCCATAGTGCGTCAGTTGGTGACATTATGCATCCTCTTTTTACCCATATTTGTTTTTCGGCCATTGGTGCGGCCGCTTGTAGCTCCATAATCTGCGTGGCTGGGAGGTGGGAGTACCCTTCTCTTATCAACATCTCCTTAGCTATTCCCCTCCCTCTCCCTCTCTGTGACTCTGGGGGGTTCCATATCTCACCAAAGTATGCAGCATACTTCGCATGTGCGTCTGCTGCTGCATTCCCCTTTGAGACGTGATCTTCACCATTGGTGTGTGCTGTGCATTTTACTAAAGCTAATTCTTGAGGGTCGTTTATTACTTCAATTAGTTCAGCCAATAACAGGGCATGTTGCACTGGAGTGCCATCAGCTCTTCTAAATCCTCTCCTTCTCCATTTTGACAGCCCTGAGTGGACAGTAGATGTAACATATGCGCTGTCAGAGTATATGGTTACTCGTTTGTGAAGGCTTTCCTTTAACGCCAAGATCAGTGCAACCAATTCAGCTGCTTGAGCGGAGTAATGCTGTGGTAATTGTACACATTTTATTGCCACACACACCGGTACTTCCATCATTTTTACCACTGCTGCCCCAGTTCTCCTAATACCGTCCCCTTGGTCGATAGTTGATGACCCATCAATAAATAAGAGCTCACCACCCTCCAGTGCGTTTTCTTCCACCTTCCTGCTACATGAGTATATTTCAGTTATCTCTGTACAGTCGTGGGCATAATCTCCCTCCTCAATTACTTCTGCTATGAACCTTGCAGGGTTCACCGTGCTACATCTAACAATTGATAGTTCAGCTCTTGATAAAATGATCTCATAACCAGATGCTCTCTGCGTGGTTAGGGTGGACTTAGGTTTATTCAATATCGCAAATAGTGCATGCTCCACAAACAAGGTAGTTGGGCATCCCATGGTGATTGTTGATGCCTTTTCCACTGCGAAGGCAGCTGCGGCTAGACCTTGTTCGCAAGGGAAGTGACCCAACATTACAGGATCTAAGTGGCCGCTGTAAAATGCTACTGGTTTGTAGCCCATGCTTGTTCTTTGAGCCAACACTGCTTTCATTACTGCTGAGTCGCAGTGTGAGAATATAAAAAATCGTCTCTCATAATCTGGGGATGCAAGCACTGGAGCAGTAGATATCGCATCTTTTAATTCACCAAAAGCCTCTTTCATCTCCATTGTCCACCCCAGCTTTTTCTCCCCTTTATTAGCTTCCCTCAACGCCTCAAGCAGGGGTCCTATGTACGAGCTGTAATCAAACACCCATGCCCTACAATAGTTGCACAGCCCCAGAAACTGCTGCAGTTCCCTCACAGTTTGTGGCAGTGGAGTGTTCGAAATTGCTTGTACTCTTTGTGGTGCAATCTTTCTTCCATATTGGGATATAAGTTGACCAATGTAAAGTACCTGTTCTTGACAGTACTGTATCTTTTCCATGTCTACCTTGTAACCTTTTTCAGCCAATATTTTCAACATCTTTAAAGAGTCCTCTCTGCATGTTCTCTCGTTCGTGCTGCATATTATTATGTCATCCACATACTGCAACACCGTGCTTTCCACTTCAATATTACCCAAATCCATCTGTATCACTCTATTGAAAATTGAGGGTGATTCGCAATACCCTTGTGGCAATCTAGTGTGTTTCCACTTTGTGTTTCTGTAAGTAAAGCTCGTCAGATCTTGTGAGTCGGGGTGTAATGGTATTGAGAAAAAAGCATTTTTAAGGTCGATCACTGTAAATCGTGATGCCTCTGCTGGAATGCCACATAATATCGTGGCCGGGTTTGCTGCTACGGGATATTCAGCTTCTACTATGTTGTTCAAGGGCCTGAGGTCCTGTATGAAGCGCCAAGACCCCCCTTTAGCCTTGCACACTGGGTACACAGCCGTGTTGCAAGGTGATTCCGAGGGGACCAATATGCCATTATTTACAAGGGCCGTTATGGTTTCATAGATACCCTCATCTGCCTCTTTTGATAGTGGGTACTGTTTAACTCTGGGAAGTATTGCACCTTTTTTCAATTTTATTCTTACTCCCCCTATACTTTTTATACACCCCACGTCATAGGGGCCGGTAGTCCACAATGATTTGGGTACTTTTGACATATCCTCTTCAAAGAAGGGAACTGGGGTGCATGCGGGTGCCTCAAGTGCCATTGCAATTTTCTGTGCTACTTGTTTGTACGCCACCCTTAGCCATATTTCCACACTCATCATAAACACCATTTCATCTTCTTCCTTTTCATCCGAGAACAGCTCCTCATCTGACACCTGGGTGAGCCTACATCCTTCTGCTAATGCTATCACTGCCCTCCATGCTCTTCCTTCTTTGTCTTGAGCATGTACAGCAATGTAGTCAGCTGTTGCAATAATACTCTCAATGTCCATTAAGAACACCTTCCCTTCTGGTTCATTAGCAGGTGTTTCTGGTCTGAACAGATAGGTTGCTGGCCTCCTCCATATTTTCCCTTCTATCCCTGGCATCCATGCAATTGCCACATCAGTTCCATACTGGAATAGTTCGCCATCTATTGGCTCCGCCCTAATCGCGGTCTGTCCGCAATATGCCTGCATAATTTGTCGCGCTGTGAGCATGTTAATCCCTGGAGTAGAACAAATTATGCCGTCCTCAGTAAAGGAGATCGTCATATTCAACCTGTTCATTATGTCTCTCCCCAATATATTCACTGGTGAGGCACTATAATATAAAAGTGGGACTGACAAATCATAATCTCCAATAGATAAGGGAATGTTATCAGTAAAGGGAACCAACCCTCTAGCCCCAGAGAATCCTTGGGTGTTCATGGCTTCGCCTGACATCTTAAACTTACCTTCCCTTATGCAAGACCGGGTTGCCCCGATGTCGACAAGGAATGATAATTTTTTGTCACCTATCGTTACCTCTATGCGTGGCTCCTCCGCACTATTAGGTGTTACTGACAGGATGGGACACACCAAGGCCGTCTGTGGGCTGTCCTATTGGGGGTACAATGATTGGCCATTCCCTGTGTAAGGGTTGTGTCCCAAGACCGTCACCCTACCCAGTTGTGTTTGTTGTGCTTGGGACTGCTGTGTCATCGCTACCTGTTGTTGTGGCAGCGAACACGTCTGTGGCTGTTGTTGTGCCAGTTGTGGTTGTTGTTCATTTCCCTGTTGCAACGCCTGCTGTTGCTGTATGCCCTGCTGTTCCTGTGAGGGTCTTTGTTGTCCCTGTTCACTCCATGATGGTATACCAGGTCTAACTCTACACGTGCGGGACATGTGTCCTAATAGTCCACAACTCCAACACACCGGTGGTTCCCTACTTTGCCATGGAAAGCTCCCTGTGTTGTCCTGGTATACTGGTTGCCCTGTGGGGTAGGGGTTTCTAAATCCTCCCACCTGTTTTTGGGTGTTATATCCGTATCCTCTCCCTCTCATAAATCCTCCTCTCCCCCTGTTATAATTATAATAACCAGCTCCTGTCATTGTGTGTCCACCTCCCATGCTAGTCATGTATGGTTGTATTTGCGGCGCCTGTTGTGTTACAGTCTGCGAAGGTGGTATTTGTGCACAATCTTGTGCAGCCACTACTTGTGCAGGGCTTTGGGTCATTGTTGTGGGCGTAGTTATTAGTGCCCCTTCCATCGTATACTTGGTAAGTTTTTTCTGTACTAGTTTAGCCTCTTCTGTTTTCCTGTCCTCTTCCTTTTGTTTCATTTTACCTTGCCATGTTCTGCAATGATGTACTATAGTAAGTTGTATTTCTGGCCATGGTTTTGCTTCCATTCCCACTACTTTCTTTAGTTGTTTCTGAACTCCTTCTGGGAGCCCTTGTACTAGTATATGATAGAATATTGCTGGTGTTTTATCCCATTGTTCCCTCGTTTCCATACGCCACTTCTCTTGGATCTCCTGGATATAATCAACAGGATCTTCATTTTCACGCATCTTACGAGAGGTAATTGCACCTATGTCTGATGTGTCTGGGTACTGTACCCTCAGTGCCTGCCATAGTGCATGTCTGCAGTTTGCGAATGGTGCCCCATCGTGCGATGTGTTTGTTATTGTTACCCCGTGGAATCCCGCTCTCTTCCAAATGTCATCCGCTCTATCCCCTAATATTGATATTAACAGGCCCTTTACATCTCCTACTGCTAGTTTCTGTCCTGCGGTGTGTTTTTCCATTTCATATATCCATTTACCCGCGCCTCCACTTAATGATGGGAGCCTGCATTTTATATTTTCTTTATCTGTATGCTTCCAAGGGACGTACTGTGGTCTAACCCCTCCTCTCTCTAAAAGTGGCATCAAGTTATGTCTTGTTTCACCCAGTGTGTTCCACAATACCAAGTCCTCACACCCTTCCTCCTCCTCCCTTTCTTTTACAGCTTCAATTTTGTCCGTATTTCCCCTTGTCTCAACTTTTTCTTCTACATTTTTTCCTGCGTTTAATGTGGGCATGTTTATTCGACTTTCTTGTCTGCGACTGGGGAGGTTTCTAAGCCGGTATGCATAGGGTGTCAATTCTTCTGTGAATGGTGCGAGTTTTACTTTGTGTAACGAGCGTGAGGTGGTTGACCATGTAGGGTGCAATGGGTGAGGGCGTGATGGTGATGGGAGGGAGGGTGGACATGGAGATGGTGTTGTTTCATGTGTTTGTCTTTCCACTACTCTTCGCTCTCCCGCCTCACTTCTTCCCAGTTCATCCATTCTCCTACTTATTCATGGTGAATCTACGTTGGTTCGGGTGATGTATAGTTTATCTAGACTTTCCCTTCCACTGCTACTTCCTTCTTTCTCCACTCCTTCTTCTTCCCCACTACAAAAGTCAGACATAGACGGTAACCCCCACTCGGTTTTTTTCCCCTTGATCGTCACTGTTTCTAAATCTATCAGGTCCAGTTGTCTTGTTTCTCCTTTATCAACCACTCCCCTTTGCGCTGATGTTGTTGCTACTTCTGTGTTTCTATATATATTCCCCCATTCTCCACTCTCCCTACTCCTATCTTCTCTTTCTCCTTCATCTCTCTCCTCCATCTCCCTACTGTTTTCCTCCCTTTTCCTTTTTAACTCCTCCATCACTTCGCTTCTCATCTTTTCTAATATTCTTTCATCCTCCTTTTTTCTTTCCCATTTCATCCTTTCTCTTTCTACTATACTCTCCATCACTCTCTCTTCTTCGTATTTCTTACTAGTTTCTAATAATACTCTCCTCCTCAATATTGCCATTTCTTTTTCTTTTTCTTCCTCTTCCCTTTTCTTTTCTCGCAGTACTACTCTTGATACCCTTTCTGCTGCTGCTTTTACCCTTTCAGCCTCTCTCTTTTTCTCCTCCCTTCGTTCCCGTATTCTCTCCAATTCGTCCTTACCTTCTTTCCTTTTTCTCGCTCTCTCTTTCTCCTCCCTTTCAAGCTCCTTAATCAATTCATTCCGCTCATCCCTTAATGTTGCTAGTCGTTCCTCCAAAATCTCTTCCTGTTGTCGCAACAGCTCTTCTCCCCTCATTTCACTATCTCTGGCATTATCCTCATCTGTTTTCTTTACTACCTCCTTCTCTTCTCCTGTTAATGAACCCCGTAGTTTTAATAATATCTGTGCAGCTACCCACTCATCGTTTCCTATTTCCACAGTCTGGTTTACTCCAGTTCCCCCTTCCCCCGCTATCATCTTCTTCTGAGCCACATATGGTGGAGGGCTGTATGCCGGGTTCGAGTATCCCTCAGCCGCCCTTAACTGTCCTCTTTCTATTTCACCTAGTTCTCTTAAAGGGTACAACCCCCCTACCTCTGTTTTTTCCCCCTTTGCTATAGGTATCTCGTTGCTCTGTTCCTTTTTTATCTCATCTGTTTTATTTTTCTCTTCTCCTCCCTCTATTCGGTTCCCCGTGTTCTTTGGGTTCTCACTCCCCTTTTCCCCGTCCTTTCCTTCCTCCTTAATCTCTTTTCCTTCCGGTATTTCCCCCATGGCGAACATTCCATTTGATCCTGGCCTGGACCCCTGGAACATCCTCCATAAGTTAAACACCTCCACATGGTTTGCCAACTTCTTCCCTTTATATGTATTGTGCAGATGGTTTAATAATGAATGTTGGACATATCGATCAAAGCTACCATTAGGCGGCCATGGTGTTAGCATCTTGTTATCCGTCCCCTGGGTCCATTCTATGCTATATTTAATCAGTTTCTCCCTATGGGGTGTCAGTGTTGTGCAGATGTGTTGTAGTGGGGTAGTGAGTGTGTTCCCCCACCCTCCCGATCCTGCCCCGTATGACATAGTAGCGCTCCAATCGTTACCCTTCCCCTATCTGGTAGCAGTTTATCTCACTAGCAGATTGCAATATACAGCCTTATATTTCTTACCTGGCCCCGTAGGTTTGGGGACTTACGATAGTCCGTTTAAGAAAAATTACAGAAAATACGTTATGTTACATTTATATGTTTCCTTCTGTCCCCCCTACGGCCCCCTGCGGCTGAGGCGCACGTAGCCCCCTGCGGCTGCGTACCCCTTGATACGTTCTTATACAGTCGTCCTATTTCCACACGCTCCTCCCCCTTCTACACTGGCCGTTGCCGGCGTTCTCCATTCGTGGCCACGTTCCCCCTGTTCACCTTTCCCCAATTCACTTATTTCCCTTTATCCCCCTTTCCACTTCCTTACCACAATTCTCTCCCCCACCAACCTCACTATTCAATACGCCTTGTGCTTGGGATATCCTATGAAAACCCTACTGGTGACGTCACCGATTTCTTCGAGCTACTGATGAGTTCTTCATATATTCTTTATGTTCAAAATACACTTCTAATCTACCCCCGTTAACCCTACAGCTGTCTTCCTGTCACTCCTGGAACAAGGTAATCAAATCAATCATATAATCGGACTGCGCACGCTGCGTCGCCTCGCGTGTGATACTCCCCTCAACAGGAGGGCTTAACCAGCCAACTATCTTCCGTATTAGGCAACTACCTAGCTACCGCCTACAGGGAAACGTCATCTACCTATCGAGTTTCTTGCTCGAACAATAGGGATCCTCATCTACTCATTGATCGATAAATGTCAAATCGTAGGAAACCACGCACACCCACACCCTTACACGTAGTAGCGACCTAGGCCAATCAGTGTCTATGAGCGGCCGCACGTGATGTTTTCGTGCTCCGCCCCCTCCCTTCGCGTAACGTGGCCGTCTGCTCTCGCACTTGTTCGGCTACCATTCACTCCATTTCCAACACCAAATTCTCAAACCCTCGCCGCAAACCTGTGTAACACCTCCCGCCTCCCTTATTTAACTCCTCCCCCCTCCCTCACAATTTCACATTTCTTGTTGTGCGTGGCATGCTCACCAAGTTCTCTTGATGCGGGGCCGCTCGACTGCGTGCACCCCTCCAAGCGGCTCGCCACCTCCCCTCATCTGGACCACGTCTGGACACTCGCCAACCGCGGGCGGGATACTTCTCAACCGGCTCCCGAGGGCCAATATCCGGAGTGCGCTGTCCGGTCTTCTCGCAGCTCCGAGATGGTCCTGTAGTCCTCAGAAGGGGGCAACGGCAGAGGGGGCCGCGCCGCCGGGCCTCCTCGCAACCGGAGTCCCTGGAAAAAGTAAAAAATAAAAAGGCGGATCTTAAACAGATCTCAGCAGTGCCTCCAACTTGTCGGGGGGGAAATTCTGCCGGGTCGGCCGGGCCGTCCGCAGACCTCCAGGCAGGGAGGTCCCAACTCCTCCCGTATATCCCAAACGAGATAGAGTATGCAACACACACAAGAAGCAAGGTGACTTCTGCTGTTTATTAAACACAAACGGCAGGGATGGGTCAAGGAGCGTACGCGTCCGTCCTGACACACACACAATCGTGGGCTCGCAGGCCCTTTTTACCTTAGTATGACGCGCTACTTGCGTCATCTTGAAAAGTTAGCAAAAACCTATCTCCACTCTGGATTGGTTGCTCAAGTGGTAGGGTTAGTATAGCATACGTATAGAGAACAATATTAGTGGGTAAAGTGGGTCAGGTGATATATCTGGGTTGTCCCTACAATTAGATACATGAGAATTGTTACATGAAGACTACTAATGATTGGTCAATGTTAAATGGCGTCAGTGATAAGAGCCCCATGTTCTGATTGGTGCGTTCGCGAGCCTCCCAGTCTGGGACCATCGTTGTTCCCAGCTCGCGGTGCACCTGTTATTTGCAACAATGTTTCACTATGAATACGTGTAGACAATGTGAAGACTTATTCATGAGCTGGAAGGCCGACTACTCCCACTGTCGCAGATGCCCATTGAGCCTTTCAAGTGTATCTGCCTGTGTCTCGTACTGAGGGATCCAGACGCCTTCTTTCTTCTTTGCTTGGCATCCTGTTAGGTTCGGCTTGGTCACGTGAGGTTGGACCGTGTTTGAGGCAGACTTTTCACCATTAATATTGTTTTTCCACTGTGCGCTTAGTTTAATTTTGCAGGTGTGACTTTAACGTTGGTGTGCGGCATGCAAGGTTCCAACATCGTGCCCTTGATGGTCTGCTTTCGGAATGTGGGTTTGCAACATTACGACCTTGGCTTTCTGCTCTCGCCGGGCTCCTTCTGCAGGATCAGCAACTCGACTCTTGTTCTTTTCTCGTTCATGGGAGCTCTTGCTTGCGGCCTACTTAGGCCTGGTGTATAGGTAGAACCATTTGGTGCACGGCGCTTTAGGTTATAGTAACATATTGTCTTATGACCAGTATCATGTCTTCGTTATATTTCTCATTATTGCATCTGGTTCTAGGAGAAGCGTAAGCAAGCTCTTTAGGTGAGTTCATGATGCGTCTTGCGTTTCTGCATTTAAAAGCCTATATGAAAAATAATAAAGATGCACGTCCGTGAGTATGTCTGTCGCCTACGTCATAGCACTGAGTATATTCTACGTGTAGATTGGCGCGGGAGTGTCCAGCGTGTATATTTGCACAGGTGCGCTGGTCGTTGACTAGGTCGTCATGGCATCTCTAACGACGTGTTGGCTTTAGTCTAGTTGATCCATGCCGCAGGTGTCAGCATGGGCAGGTCGTGCTGTCGGGCAGGCAGATGGACACATCCGTATGTTCCTGTACCAGGGTATTTGGTAGTCTGGTAGATGGGCAAACTCTTCTCGTGGCGGGTGCTGGGGCCGTGATCCTTTAGGCCAGGCGCGAGAGGGCAGGGACGGGAGTCTGTTTTTCCATTCTCCCACTTCAGTATCTGCAAATACAATTATTGACCAGGTAACACCAGTGTTCTAATATGCCTGGGAAATTGTCTGCCTGCTTCAGGTCGTTATTCCACGGTGACAGAAAATCTTTGGAATTTAGCCATCCAGCACCACAGGAGGGGTCGCCGTCTTGTACTATGTACTGTAAGCATGGCATTGGTAGTATAGTGTTTTATGATATTTGGCACAGACAAACTAGACATGCTTCCGAACTTTAGTGGCCAATCAATGGTAGTTTTGAAATCCCTCGTATTGAATATTTAGAATCCATTTTATTAAAGAAAAAGGCTAGACCTGCAGCATTCGATGTTTTACAGAATTGGAAGAAAGAAGCTTTGTGTTACGCTCACCTGGCTCCCACAGGGGCGTTGATCGGAACTGGACAGCTGCGGTCTCCACCAATGTGACGCGTAGTGCAGGGATGACAGATTGGACTGGCCCGCCTAATTTCGTCTCCTTGATCCATAGAAATATTTTCCTGAAAGTGGAGAAAGGGAATTAGCCACCCGTGGATTTGAGTGATAACACCCCACTGTTCTTCCCACTAATCACCTCCGATATCTCCTTTCATAGTCTCACCTTATGTTTATAAAAGATGAGCTCTCCATCCTACGTGGAATGCAGGGGCGCGTAGATAACCAGTTACTTCACTGGTCTGAAGGAGTTGGGAGAGTTCCAGACCAATATTGACTATGAGGTCCCTGGCAAGGAACCGTAAGTATTTAGTTTGTAAGAGTTCAAAAATGTCTGATATTCACTCTTGTCCGATTCCTTTTATCTTGCAGCTTGTCCCACGAGAAGATTGCCTCATGGCAGCTGGTAGCGTTCAGGTTAGTGTCTGTATTACCCAACACTGTCCGGTAAATGATACCTGTGTTTAATCTGTTGCTTTCCCTCCTTTTACAGGCGCAGCAAGAGAAATTATGACGTCTTGATGAATAATGCCTCCGGCGGTAAAATCAGGTAAGTCTATGGTGGTAAACAGATTGTCTTTGTTTATTCTCTCGGCTCACCTTGCTGTTCTTTTGTTCCCCTTAGGTGCCGGAGTGCGGCGAAGATGAGATGGAGACTGCGCCGGACCGTGGAGATGAAAAATGCCTCTGGCGGTAAAATCAGGTAAGTCTATGGTGGTAACAGAGATTGCCTTTGTTTATTCTCTCAGCTCACCTTGCTGTTCTTTTGTCCCCCTTGGGTGGTGGAGTACGGCAAAGATGTGATGGAGACTGCGGCGGATCGTGGAGGTGAAGCGAAGGCTGGTGAGAATAGCGCGGCGCTACAGCTGGCGATGCGACGCGTATAGAATTAACGTCTCTTTCCTTGTTTGAAGGCACGATGGATCCGGAATCAGGTGAGAAATAGAAGTAATGTTCTAGTTCTAATCTTTCCTCCTTCTTTCTAGGAGCTCCAGACTCGAGGTCTGCGTGGCAGAGGCTGGAGGCTGACTTGCAGGCACGGTGAGTGTTACGCTGCTGGATGCAGAATAACGCAAAGCGTGAGCTGCTCTTCAGGCGGGCGTGGTTTAAATAGCCTTCAAAGTAGTCCCAGGTAAGAAGTTCCCCCAAGACCACACCCGAGTAAGAAAATAGTCCCTGAAGTAAAGTAGTTCCCTTCAGGCTTCACGTTGGCTTGGATTCTTAGCAGCATGGTCTGCATGAGGTAAGTGTAAGCATATGAGCCTGGCGCCTATAGCGCCAGGACTGACCCTTTCTATGAGCCTGGTGCCTACGGCGCCAGGACTGTACCCAGATAGCACCTAGCCGGGGCTGCTCGGCTTTTTCTAAGCATCTGGATGCCTGCTCCCGGGACTGATGGGCCTGGTCCGGATGCCCGGAGGTAGGCATCATGACAGCACTCCCCCCCAAGGCCCCTCCTAAGGTCGTTCTTCCTCTTGGCCCTGGTTTGTTTGGGAAGTTCCGATGGAATATTTTCACCAATCGAGGTGCATGAACGTGGTCACTAGGCTCCCATGACCTTTCTTGTGGTCCGTAACCTTTCCAGTCAAGTAAATAAAAAAGTCTTGAGTTCACTATCTTAGAGTTCAAGATATTTTTAACTTCAAATTCGGGTTCCCCATCTATTAGGATGGGGTCAGGTGGTTTGGTTAATCTTGTCCCGGGTTGAACTGGTTTCAGAAGTGAAACTTGAAAGACGGGATGGATTTGCATGTTAGAAGGTAATTCCAATTTGACGGCCACCGGGTTGATAATGGCCTTAATATTGTAAGGTCCCAAATATCTAGGATTAAAGGTCCGAGTTCCTTTTAGGGATATGTGTTTTGTACCCAGCCAAACTTGATCCCCAATCTGGTATTGTGGAGCATCACTCTTATGTTGTTCAGCTTTTTTTTTGTATTTTTCTTTTGCTTGTCTTAAATGTTCTGTTGCCTCCTTGAAGGCTTGTGTAATAGTAGAGTGCAGATGATTCACCGCGGGCATTTGTAGGTGTTGGGGCGAATCGAGTTCTGAACTTCGAGGATGATGCCCATATATGGTATAAAAGGGGCTTTGTCCGGTTCCTGAATGTACAGAGTTGTTGTATGCGTATTCGGAAATCCACAAAATATCCTTCCAATTGCCTTCGGTTTGGTGTAGCATGCAACATAGGTATTGCTCAAGAGTCTGGTTGGTTCTCTCTGTCTGACCATTGGTCTGGGGATGGTGACTGGTAGATAACCTCCGTTGATTTGCGCTAATTGACAGCATTTCCTCCAAAATTGCGAAATTAATTGACTACCTCAGTCCGAGACCAATACGGAAGGGAATCCATGTAGTCGAACAATATTTTCAAGAAATTCCTTGGCCAAAATCGAAGCAGAAGGTAATTCCTTCAAAGGAATAAAGTGAGCCATCTTGGAAAAAAGATCCACTACAACTAGAATGGTGTTAAATCCACTACATGGAGGCAGATCAGTAATGAAGTCTAGGGACAAAGTGTGCCATGGTGTAGGTGGAATATCCAAAGGTTGTAAAAGACCGGCTGGTCTTTTCTTGAGGCTTTTGTTTTGGGCACAGATCCCACAAGATAGCACAAATGACTTTACATCTTTTCGCCAGGTGGGCCACCAAAATTGTCTCTTAATTTTAGCTTTAGTTTTTGCGACTGCTGGATGTCCTTCAATCAGTGCATCGTGATAATTGGAGATAACCAATTCTTGTAGTTCCTTGTGTGGTATGAATAGACGACCTTGATAGTAAGGTAGGTCATTGGTGATTGAATAATCTTGGCCTTTCTTTACCCAGTTCTGTAGGGCTGCTGGATCAAAAAGTTGCTTGATTTTTAGATGAATATCTTCTAGAGTCTGTAGAGTAGTTATGCCAAGAATTCTTTCTTCTGACATTATAGGTACCGGTTCTGGGTTCCAGTATGCTTCTCCCATTCCTATTCGGGATAAGGCATCTGCCTTGCCATTTTTACAACCTGGTCGATAAGTGATCACGAAATCGAATTCTGCAAAGAATAATGCCCACCTAAGTTGACGTGATGATTGGGCCTTGGCTGTCTTCAAATATTGCAAATTCCTGTGATCGGTGATTACAGTGATGGTATGCCTGGCGCCGAGAAGATAATGCCGCCAAGCCTTGAAGGCAGATTTGATGGCCAATAACTCTTTATCAGTAACTGCATAGTTTAATTCGGGCGACGAGAATTTTCTGGACCAGAATGCTTCTGGATGAAGTCGGCCGGTTTCAGGATCCTTCTGAGACAGGACAGCTCCCATGGCTAAACTGGATGCATCCGTTTCAACTATGTATGGAAGCTTGGGGCGTGGGTGCTTTAAGACAGGTGCAGACATGAATTTCAATTTTAGATCTTGGAAGGCTCTTTCAGCTTCTTCGGTCCACAAGAAGCGCTTGTTCTTTTGCAAGAGTGCTGTGATGGGATGTACAATATGTGAGAATTCAGGGATAAATCTTCGGTAGAAATTAGCGAAGCCAAGCATGCTTTGTACTCCTTTGACTGAACTGGGTGATGGCCATTTGAGAATGGCATCCAGCTTCCGAGAGTCCATTCGGACTCCTTTTGGGGTCAGGATAAATCCAAGAAATTTGACTTCTGTAGAGTGAAACACACATTTCTCCAATTTTGCATATAACTTGTGCTGGCGTCATTTCTCAAGGACTGCACAAACGTGCTTAACATGGTCTGATTTTGAGGTGGAGTACACTAGAATATCGTCTATGTATACGACAACACAGACGTCAATGAGTTCACGAAAGACATCGTTCATAAAATACTGGAAGGCTGCAGGTGTATTGCACAACCCGAAAGGCATCACCTGATATTCGAATAATCCGTACTTGGTGCGAAAGGCTCCATTCATCACCTTTCTTCACACGTACCAGATGATATGCCCTTTGGACATCTAACTTAGTCTAGATACAAGCATCCTTAACTTGGTCCAGTAATTCGAGGATCAGAGGCAATGGGTATCGTTTTTTTACCGTAATTTGGTTTAATGCGTGGTAATCTATACACGTTCTAAGGTCACCTTCCTTTTTAGGCACGAAAAATAGAGCTGAGGATGCAGGAGACTTGGATGGGCGAATGAAGCCATTAGCAAGGTATTGGTCCAAATATTGCCATAGGTGAAGGTTTTCGGGCTCTGTAAGGGCGTAGATCCTGCTGCATGGGGGTTGTGCACCGGGTAAGAGATCGATTTGACAATCGTAAGATCTGTGAGGTGGTAAGGTGTTTACCTGTTCTTTCTGAAAAACATCTTGGAATTCTTGATATTCCTGAGTTAACTGCACAACTGGATTAGTGACTCTGGTCAGGCCTTGGTTCAAGGTTTTTTCTCGGGAACAGGTGTGTGCACAATCTGGGAAGGTCACTTTCTTCTCTCGCCATTCAATACAAGGATTATGTGTTTCCAACCATGGCATTCCCATAATTATTTGGAATTGCAGAGCCTTGATTAGGTCAAACACAATACTTTCTTGATGCCCATCTTGACCCAACAGTGTCATCTCTGTAGTGGAATGAGTTACTGGCCCAGAGGCAATTTCAGTTCCATCGACGGTAGTGATGACGTCTGTAGTGGTCCTTTTGCAAAGAGATAGGTTCATCCTTGAAGCCAGTTCGTGGTCCATGTAGTTTCCTATGGCCCCACTATCAATGTACGCTCTTACTGCATGCATACGTGATGGCTGCCTTGGATCTATAAGGACCATTGGTATGATTAGATGCGAGGTCTGAGTGTCCTTCTTTAAGCTTGGCAAGCGGACCTCTACGCTTGTTGGGTGTGGTCGTTTCCCAAATCAGACTCTGTATGGCTTTTGTCCACAACTCCTACCACCTTTTTGGGTCGTTTTACCGGGCAATCCCATAGAAAATGTCCTGAGGTTCCACAGTACAGACACAAGTGCAATTGCCGTCTTTTTTCTCTTTCCTTCTGAGTTAAAGGTCCTTTAACCCCCCCGATCTGCATGGGTTCTGGTGCATCTGTTCCTTTGGGGGTAACGTTGGGTTTAACCAACACTCGATTCTCGAACCTAGCTCGATCAGCCTTTCTATTCTGAAGTCGGTGATCTATCTGGACCACTAAGTCTATATATTCAGCGCAATCCTGAGGTGGGTTCACAACTTGAGCCAAAGCATCTTTGAGTTCTCCTCGCAGCCCACGATGGAATAATGTAATTCGTTTTACCTCGAGCCATCCGGTTTCCACCACCAACCTATTGAAGGTGGCGATATAGGTTAGCAGATGCTGGTTACCCTGTCGCAGGGACAAGAGTTCGTTATCCAGGGCCTGTCCCTGTGAATGTCGGGCAAATAGTCTTTCCATGCTCATTTGAAAACCCTGAAAATCCCGAAGAAGAGGGTCATCCTGGTTGACTAGTGGAATTGACCAATCAGCTGCGCTGCCGCTGAGGTATGATAGTACAAAGGCTACTTTGGCTTGGTCGTTTGGAAAGGCTCCAGGTCTGCATAAAAAGTGCAGGGGGCATTGGTTCATAAACACGGCGAACCTTTTGGGGTCCCCAGCAAAGCGTTTGGGTGGAGCTAAAGGAATAGTTCCTGGTAGAATTACTTGCACATGGTTGCTTGATGAAACAGGAGTTGGGTTTCCCCCGAGTCCAGGTAGGGGTGTTTGCCCAGCCTGGCTTTGCAGTAGTTGTCTAGCAAGGTCATCAGTGCGCTCCTTTGATACAATCAGTTCCCTCCTGAGGGCATTAGTTTCTTGGCGGGCGGAATATACTTCAGCCCTAAGTTCCCCTAATAATTGGGCCAGTTGGTCAGTTTCAGAGGTCTCCATAACGCCGGGTGGGAATTTGTAGGGAGGCTTCGCGTTCTGTTACGCTCACCTGGCTCCCACAGGGGCATTGATCGGAACTGGACAGCTGTGGTCTCCACCAACGTGACATGTAGTGCAGAGATGACAGATTGGACTGGCCCGCTTAATTTCGTCTGCTTGATCCGTAGAAGTATTTTCCTGAAAGAGGAGAAAGGGAATTAGCCACCTGTGGATTTGAGTGGTAACACCCCACTGTTCTTCCCACTAATCACCTCTGATATCTCCTTTCATAGTCTCACCTTATGTTTATAAAAGATGAGCTCTCCATCCTGCGTGGAATGCAGGGGCGCGTAGATAACCAGTTACTTCACTGGTCCGAAGGATTTGGGAGAGTTCCACACCAATATTGACTCTGAGGTCCCTGGCGAGGAACCGTAAGTATATAGTTCGTAAGAGTTCAAAAATGTCTGATATTCACTCTTGTCCAATTCCTTTTATCTTGCAGCTTGACCCAAGAGAAGATTGCCTCGTGGCAGCTGGTAGCGTTCAGGTAAGAGTCTGTATTACCCAACAATGACCGGTAAATGATACCTGTGTTTAATCTGTTGCTTTCCCTCCTTTTACAGGTGCGGCGTGAGAAATTATGACGTCTTGATGAATAATGCCTCCGGCTGTAAAATCAGGTAAGTCTATGGTGGTAAACAGATTGTCTTTGTTTATTCTCTCAGCTCACCTTGCTGTTCTTTTGTTCCCCTTAGGTGCCGGTGTTCGGCGAAGATGAGATGGAGACTGCGCCGGACCATGGAGATGAAAAATGCCTCTGGCGGTAAAATCAGGTAAGTCTATGGTGGTAACAGAGCTTGCCTTTGTTTATTCTCTCGGCTCACCTTGCTGTTCTTTTGTCCCCCTTAGGTGCCGGAGTTCGGCGAAGATGTGATGGCGGATCGTGGAGGTGCTGAGAAGGCTGGTGAGAATAGCGCGGCACTACAGCTGGCGATGCAACGCGTATAGAATTAACGTCTCTTTCCTTGTTTGAAGCCGCAATGGATCCGGAATCAGGTGAGAAATAGAAGTAATGTTCTTGTTCTAATCTTTCCTCCTTCTTTCTAGGAGGCGGGCGTGGCAGAAGGCTGGAGGCTGACTTGCAGGCACGGTGAGCGTTACGCTGCTGGATGCAGAATAACGCAAAGCATGTGCTGCTCTTCGGGCATGGTTTAAATAGCCTTCAAAGTAGTCCCAGGTAAGAAATTCCCCCAAGACCACACACGAGTAAGAAAATAGTCCCTGAAGTAAAGTAGTTCACTTCAGGCTTCACGTTGGCTTGGATTCTTAGCAGCATGGTCTGCATGAAGTAAGTGTAAGCATATGAGCCTGGTGCCTATGGCGCCAGGACTGACCCCTTCTATGAGCCTGGTGCCTATGGTGCTAGGAATGTACCCAGATAGCCCCTAGCCGAATCTGCTGGGCTTTTTCTAAGCATCTGGATGCCTACTCCCGGGACTGATGGGCCTGGTCTGGATGCCCGGGGGTAGGCATCATGACACTTTGTCACAGCTTAAAAGTAGAGAAAAACATGCACGCCGCTATAAGACGAACGCCGAAAAAGCATTGTTATATGATCAAGATAAACAGTCTAAGTCAGCTAGCAATATGGATAGGGCTTTCTAACTTGGCATTCAGAAAATCTATCCTTCAAAATACTTTCATGTTTCCAACTAACTTATTGATAAATTGCTAAATGAACGAAGGCCTGGTCCCACTGTGCCACCTCCGTATGTTCCTCTTCCTGTTGCTCTCCCTGCTGTTCCTGCTCTTCCTACTGTTCCTCTTCCTCCACCTCTTCCTATTGTACCAGCGATAGTATCTCCGTTGAACTTGCTTGCTCTCCCTCTTCCAAATGGTCCTGCACCGCTTGAAGTTGATGAGGGAGCGGGATCGAGGATTGTCACTCGCAATACTGTACCTCCTTAGAAGAAATGTGAATTGGTTGCGTGGGCTAAGCATTGTATAGAAAGGGATGATCGAGCTAATGTTTTTGCCACACTTTCTAAGATGGACAATTTTCTGAGAAAAATGTTTTTATTGAAGGATTAGGGATTCACTTATGTGTAATATGGGATAGATTAAACAATACAGAACTCTCACAAGGGTTGAGGGATCTGAACAACCTTGCGCTTTCTAGAGACACTGTGGAGAAGGTGCAAGAACATGTTGAGAGGGTATTTGAGTTTAGAAAGGAGTTGGAAAGGTTACAGAATGAGGATGACGATGGGGATAGTATGTATGTACAGAAACGGTTCCTTCCTTGTCGTAAATCCATATCTGAGGAAACACAAATTTGTACAAAAGATGCGATTAGATGGATCTCAGAAACGTCGGTAACTCCAGTTGAAGTATATGACACATATAGTCAGTATACACCGGAAATGCAGAGGAAAGTGATACAGGTAATGGTAGAGTACCTACAGGATGAGTGTGTAAAGAGAAAGATTTGTTGTCCCACAGAGTTATTGAGCATTTATAAGAGAGCTTTTTCACATGACAATTCTTCGACTGCTTTAGTGCTCGATTTGGCTCTTTTGCTTAGTAAGCGTTCGGAGTTACCTACTTCTCAGTTGCCTATGAGAGAGGTTCCTCCGGCATTTGTCCCGAAGGTTGAGATTGCAGCTAATCTTGCAATGGGTGCAGCTGCTGTGGATATTCCTGCACATTATGTGTCGCAGTTTGTTCACGTCCCGTTCTCAAGGCAGGAAGTGAACACCATTAGGCAATCTATTCCCGACATTAGGAAAAATCCGACAGGGTTCTATAAAGAAATGGAGTCTGTCTTGCAATCCTCAGTATTCACCTTAAGTGACATTGGAGGTCATTACGACCTTGGTGCTAAGTGCACCAACTTTACCACCATGGTGTAAACTCTGTTTACACCATGGTGGATGGCGGATTTACCGCCCCATTCCAAGGTGAGTGGGGCGGTAAATCCCCATTTCCCATTTTCCCTTCCCCATTCCGATTTTTGCCCCATAGGGCATAATGGGAGTGGGGAAGGGGCTAATTACGCCGCCGTAAACTACGGCGGCGTAATTAGCACCATGGCGGGTTAGCGCCATGGATTTTAACGCCTGCTAAAAGCAGGCGTTAAAATCAGAATCAGGCGTTAAGGGTTAACGGTGGCGTTAACCCTTAACGCCTGAGTTGTAATGAGGGCCATTGACTTGTTATTTCCTGTACTCCTGCCCGTAGATTTGTTGAAACAGGTTAGGACTATAGACGACGTACCAGGGTTAGGAGACACATGGGCTAACATAATCAGACTCGATGGAGAAAGGCCAGCAGGCGAGAGACCACCTCAGGTGATACTAACTTTACCTGACAGAATCATTGCGAAATTGAAAACCATAATTCCCGAAAAGAGAATTATTTGGGACAAGCTTACGACCTGTGTCCAAGGGAAATCTGAGGGTGCTACCGAGTTCTTCAATCGGTTCGAACAGGTATATTCAGATTTCAGTGGACAAGACTTAGGCACAGAGTCTGGGAAAAGATTATTTGTGGACAAATTTGTGCGTGGATTGTTGCCTGATATCCAGTCGTAAATGATGTCTTCTGAGAGCGCTTGGCAAGCGAAGTCTCAATCAGAAATACTGCACATGGCTCAGTACTATTAGAATCATGTCAATAATGAAAAGGAAAGAGTCAAAAAGAGAAAAGGTGATTTAAAGACAAAAGTATTATTTCAGCAAATTGTTAGAAGCCCTAGAGGGGGTAATTCGCAGTTTAGAGGTCAGTATGTTCCACAAGGAAATGTGCCCTTGGGTCCTGTAAACATTAACCAGTGTGCCTATTGTCGACAAGAGGGTCATTGGCGTGCACAATGCCTGATCCTTCGACAAAGGTCAAATAATACATTTGGAAATATGGGTAGATGATCCAGAGGTCTCCGGGGTGTAGGGGGCCCTGGTAGGGGTCAGTTTGCACAGGATCCACAGCAACCTTTTTCACAGGATAATCAGGTACCAAGTATGGATACGAGAAACCTTTTTGATCATCCATCTGCTGCTTACCTCTCTGAAGAACTCCCTTTCGATGATATTATGTTTCGTTAATATTGCCCGAAGCAGGGTTTGGAACCGACAACTATTCCCGTTAATCAGAAAGGTCCCTACGTTGAGATGATAGTGGGAAATAGGAAACATCTATTCTTGATAGATACTGGGGCACAGAAGTGTTCCATTGATCATTCTCAGGTTCCAAACATTCCACTGTCAGGGCAAACCAATGTTCTGTAGGCTTTTCTGGCACACCAGTTGTCTGTCTGGTTTCTTTGGGTCCCTTTACGGACCACTGTCCATTTCTTTTGAATTCGAATTGTGGAGAGAATTTGCTGGGGTTGAATCTGTTGCTGGAATTAAATGCGGTAATTCATTGTTCTTCTGACGGAGGGCGTTTGACGATTTCACCACAGCAACTTTCCGGTTTCCCAATTATTGGCTAGACCTTTGCCGCCAGAATTCAGTGGTGTACCAGAGTGTTTATGGGCAATTGACGACAATGATGTCAGTGTTTTACAGATTGAGCCTGTTAAAATAGTTTTGAAACATGGAGTAAAGCTGCCACATATTCCACAATATAAAATTTCATTTGAGGGTGAGCAAGCTTTGAAATGCATCGTCTCCGATTTTGTGCATCGAGGGGTGATTGAGGAAATCGCAGGTAGTTTGTGCAATAGTCCAATTTTGCCCGTGTACAAAAAAGGCGATAATGCAATTCCATTTAGTTTCATAATTGATCTACGTGCCATCAATAAGGTTGTCGCTCCACAATTTCCAATTATGCCTGATGTGACGACGATATTAACTATGATTCCGGCTTCAGCTACTTACTTTAGTGTTGTGGATCTGAAGAATGCTTTCTTTAGTATTCCTATACACAAGGACAGTAGATATTTGTTCGCGTTCACCTTAGGGGGATGCTCGTTCACCTTTAACCGTGCACCGCAAGGTTACACGGAAAGTCCCAGTATCTATAGTAGGGCTTTGAAAGAACAGCTTGATGGTCTTAAATTGCCCTCTACTTGTATACTGCTTCAATATGTTGATGACTTGCTTTTAGCTGCCGACTCAGAGAGCACTTGCAAGTAGGGCACTGTCTTATTACTTATATACTTGGCAAGAAATGGACACAAATCTTCGCCTAAAAAATTTCAATATTGTTGTCAGGAGGTCACCTATTTGGGCTATTTCCTGTCAAAGGAGGGAAGAAGATTGACGCCTGAACGGATAAAACTCATTTCTAGCATGTCTGTCCCAAATACACAGATGGAAGTCAGAGCCTTGATAGGTGTGGCTTCTTACTGTAGGCAGTGGATCGCCAGTTTTTCACTAGTGATTAAGCCAATGTTGGCTTTGACGAAGAAGGGCATTTCTTTGCCGTTGCCGTGGAACATGGAGCACCAGCATGTATTTGATCTGCTCAAGACTGCATTGTGCTCGGCACCGGTTTTGGGCACACCAAACTATGAAAAGGCCTTTGCGTTGTTTGTGCATGAATGTGATGGATGTGCTTTGGCTGTGTTAACACAGGAACATGGAGGGAAGAATAGGCCATGCGGTTACTTTTCTTCCGCCCTTGATCCTGTAGCATGCGCTTTGCCAAGATGTTTGCGAGCTGTCGCTGCTGCTGCTGCATCTGTAAAAAAGAGCGAGGGAATGGTCCTGGGCCATCCTCTAACCCTGATGGTGCCTCACTCTGTAGATGTTCTATTGAACAGAACTCAAACGCAACACCTCACTTCCTCACGGTTGATGAGATATGAATTGATCTTGTTTGCTCCTCACTTACAAATTAAGAGGTGTTGTGTTCTTAATCCAGCTGAACTCTTACCTTTCCCGCAAGGTACTGCTTGCAGTGACGAAGAGCCACATGACTGTCTGTACACTACTGAACAAGAGACAAAGGATAGAATTGACCTAAAAGACACTCCTTTGAACAATCCACAAGGGGAACTGTTTTGCGATGGCGTCTGCTTCAAACTTCCGGATGGTACATCCACAGCTGCTTATGCAATTACCACATTAAGCACGTTCGTGGAAACCAAGAGAATCATGCATAACTCTGCACAGGCGCAGAGATTATAGCATTGCCCAGAGCTTGTAAACTTTCCAAAGGGCTTACAGTAAACATATATACTGACAGTTAGTATGCCTTTGGGGTGGTCCACAACTTTGGGAGACTTTGGTCAGAAAGAGGGTTCTTAACTTCAAATGGTACAAAGATTCAGCATGGCTCCCTAATAGTACAACTGCTCTCAGCACTTGCACTCCCTACTCAGTTAGCTGTTGTAAAATGTGCAGCACATCAAAAGATTGTAGATGGTGAAGGAAAAGGGAATGCTTTTGCTGATCAGATAGCAAAACAGACTGCTACCGATCTCTCTGCAGATATATATATTTCAAGGAAGACCGTAAATGCCTATTTAATGGATGAGGGTGTTGATTCTGTAAGGGACATCCAAGCCGATGCCACATTAGAAGAGTCTAAGAAATGGGCTGAAGGCTTGGGGAACCTTGATGATGATGGGTGTTGGGTGGATATAGTCGAAGGGAAATGGCTACTCCCTGACGCATACATAATGATGATGGGCATCATGGCTCATGGCCCTACACATATATTTGCCAGGAAACTTACAAAAATGTTGGAGAAAGTTTGGGCAAATGACAAAATCTCTGGACTAGCTGAACGATGTGTTCAGAACTGCATGATCTGTTTACAGCACAATGTGGGAAAGGGTACATCAACTACTAGGGGAAGTTTTGGTCCACCTTCTCTCCCCTTTGAGGTCATACGCTTTGATTTTATCGAAATGGAACGGTGCAATAATTTGAAATATGCGTTAGTTGTCATTTGTGCTTTCAGCAAATGGGTTAAGGCTTTTCCTGTTAAAGACGCTACAGCCATGACTACTGCAAAAACAATGTTAAAGGAGTACTTTCGTAGGTTTGGGCTACCAAGAGTCATCTGGTCGGACAATGGTCCACACTACACACTTTGTCGTTGCTGTAAATCTGCAGATATGTGCGGCACTACAAATCGACAAACGGTTCCATTCGGCCAGACACGCCCAGAGTGCCGGACTAGTAGAAAGACACAACGGCATCATCAAGAACAAGCTCGCTAAAGCGTGTGCCGGCACCAAACTAAAATGACCGGACGCCTTACCGATCGTGTTAATAGCCATGCATACAACCCCTCAAACTAAGACTGGGCTCTCTCCTTTTGAGGTGGTAATGGGGAGAACTGCTAATATTTGGAACCTTCCAAAATGTCGGTCTTTGAGAAATGTTGAAAATGTACTTCTTTCAGATTATTGTAGCCAGTTGACTAAAAACTTGTATTTGATTTATCACCAGGTGCGAGAGGCTTTACCTGTACGATACGGGGCCCAGGTCATAGCATTCGGCCCGGTGACTGAGGGTTGACGAAGGCATTTGAGCGATCCTCTTGCCTTGTGGCGGGGCCCATTCCAGGTCCTGCTGGTCATAAAGACGGCGGTGCGGTTCACAGGAAGAAAAAACTGGATCCACGTGACCCACATTTAGAGGATTCCACGCCCGGTGCCCTACGATACAGAAGAAACAGACCCCCTCAACAATACTGCACCCAAACTGTTGTTCCGGATCTTGCATCTTCACTTGCTCCTGATACGTCGCTTCCAACAGGAAGTGACGATACGTTGTTCTTGGATCAATCAGTACCAGGGACAATGAGGTAGAATTTTCGTCCAAGGAAATAGACTTACGGCACGGTACGGCTGTGCATTCGAAGAAGGAGGAAAAAAAAACATTAAGGGCTTGCTTTTTGCCAAAGTAATTGTTTTAAAAGAGGATTCTGTTGGCTAGGGTTGTGGAAGGACTAAGAAGTCGCTCGGCCGGGAGGTCGCCAGCCAAAAACACTGGGGTTTTACGTTTGAAGACTGCAATGCCTGCAACCACTACCGCTCATACAGGACTGATAAATGATCGTGTGACCAGCTATGAGACTGGACAAACTGTTTCGGCCCCGAAAACGTACTGCTGTCTTTTTATAATGTCAATTGGTTTTATAATAGTAATTGTTTTAGGCTTTTGGTACCTGGTAGAAGTGCATCCATTTGAAACCTTGTTACTGACTGAAAATGTACCCACTGTCTCTACTCCTTTTATGCATCTGCACACTTTATCTCCCAGAGACTCTCAGCATAGACAGACATACTACAATAATACATCATTACTCATCATGAATGCTACACATGCCATTTCTAATAAGTCCAACTGTTGGATCTGTTCGCATTTACCGCAAGAAGGGGCTAGGTTGGTATATTCATCCTTTACCTTTGACAACTGCTTGTTATGCATCTCTTAGAGCACTGTTCTTTGGCCGATGGAATGATAGCATCTCAGGGAACTTTGATGGTACTAATTTGAATAATTTTGAGAAACATGTTCTTACGTCCTTGGGATGTTTGCTTTTCGCGAATAGGAGCAAGCTCAACGTTGCTTCTATTAGGCCTTCTGATAGATTGTCTCGTCCTTTCCAATCTTTGATTTCCTTTAAAATGGCTCCTATAGGCAGTAAGGATGCCATGCCTCCTTCTTACACTGTTAACCATAGCCCCGATTCAGTTTCTTTCTGCATACAGAGGAAAGGTACTCAGTCAATGGGAAATTTTAGAGGTTGTGCCAACGTTGCGAATTTGACTGGGGAAGACAGAACTTTTTTTGTAGACGAACTTGTCTACTTTGTTTGCGGTAATGTAGCATTTCCATGGCTACCCAGGGATTGGCAGGGAACTTGCTATTTAGGGATCCTGTTACCCGGGGTATTCATATCCAGTACTGTAGAGGTTTCAAAGGCTCGCCCATGGCAGGATGAGAATGGTGACACTCCAGCACAGGTTCTGGGAGATGTAGCAAAATCCTTTGTGCCATTCTGGGGACAAATAGCGAACTCTGAAGACATCAGGAGACTAGCGAGAGTACTGGAGAGAACCATCAACCGGACCACGGACATAGTCTATAGTATGACATTAGAGCAAAAAGCAACAAGATTAGTAGCACTTCAGAACCGGATGGCATTAGATGTCATTCTAGCTGAACGTGGTGGAGTGTTAGTGGGGTCCGCTTGCTGTGTTTTCGTGTCAGATTCCTCCCCAACTATCTTTAAGGCAATACAAAATCTGAATGTCCTTAGTTCAGAAGTGCATGTTCCAGAAGGAAACTGGGATCTTAGAGCTTGGTTCTGGGACTTCTTGCGATCTTGGGTTTGGAAGGGGCTTTCAGTCTTACTGATCATTTTGGGAATTCTGTTGTTCCTTTGTTGCTGTATACAGTGTCTACCTAGTATATGTTCGATGCTAGGGGGATGTTGTGCACAGGCGATAGGTACATTAGGACACAAGGTATACGCCCCAGATAAGAACTCCAAAGAGTATGTGTTGAAAGAGATTTTGATAACCAATCTAATGGCAATAGATATTTCTGACAGTGATTCAGGGTGTATGGATGTTGAGACATGGAGTTGTTCGTAAAGTGACCAGAAATAGTTTTAGAGCTTGGCATAGGTCAAAAAGAGGGTTTGTTGAACGGGAAATCATATCATGCCTCCTATACTATATGAATATATGTATATTGGCCTACGCCAAGCTGCTTACAAGCTACTTACGAAGAAAATCTGAGTAAGCCGCCATTTTAGGTCTATCTGCCATTTTAGATTCTCTCTCTAAAGGTACCATGTGTTCTAAGATGGTGGACAGTGTCATTCCGAATGTAACATGGCCGTCTTGACCTCTGTGTACAAACTAATATGTAACTTGCCTGCAGGCCACATGTTAGGGTCATGAACTGAGACCTTGTCCTTCGTTGACCTGTGTGTAGAGGATTACCTGCGTCAACGAAGATAATCCCCGAGCATATGTTAAACACAATGTATTCAAATACCAAAATGTGAACACTTGTTTGACTGCATTGTATAAAACTGTTTGAGAAGGCTCTACGAGAAATCCTAAGACATACTGTTGCCATTGTGACTTGTTAGTGAATGTATTAATGGTAAACCCTAAATGCATAGATATATGAACTCAGCACGAACCCTAGATCCGTGATGTATTAACTTGTGTTAACTTGTAGGTGGGCTGAACATCATGTTTCTGATAGTATAAAAGGTGCGACTATTCTAATGTACAGTCCCACTCACTGAGCACACCGAACAGCGCTGGAGTTCGTTGTGTTGTACTGAGGGCCGAGAGCTATCTGTTGCTTTGTCCTTTGAAACTGTTCAGTATAGAATAAAGATCTTTGCATCTTTCTTTGTAACCCATGTTTGGTGTATTTCCTTTTGGGGTACTCAGCCTCGATATCTTCTTTTTGTTTTCACAATCTCACTATACTTAATACCTATTTTTCCTAAAAGTCCATGGCCAGTTTGTGGCCGTAAGCCTTGCACTAAGCCTAAATGCCCATGTTGCCTTGAAGCAACCTATCTGCCACAAATCCTCAAATATGGTTATCTCAAACTACATACATCACCTCATTCGTACACATACCACTGGTCATTACACTCCCAGACCATTAAAGTGTTATCACACCCTAAACATCTGTTACTCACTCACACCAAACTATTAAGTTTAATCACAATATGTAAATGCTTCAGTGATTTTTCCATAACATGTCACATTACTGCAGCACTCAGCTAACATTCTCCATTGCCATACTTCTAAAATATAGGATGCAATATCCTCGACACACATTCGTCAACCAGAAAGGATACTCATGGTGCTTTCCTTCATCTTCTTCTTTACATATATCCTACAGTGAAACATTATCTCTGCTCGCCACCTTTTCCTACTTCGGCAGAAAGCTCCTTTGTCCTCCATGTCTGCTCCTTGTTCCTATCGAGCAAACGCAGTTGCACAAACCTCTGAACTAGACAGGACCCGCTATCCGCAGCTTCCTGGTCATTGTTCCCCTTGTGCACAGTGTCGGTACCACCACCATCCCAAAAAATTGGCACATTCACCTGCCCGCATTGCTCCTTCTCGCAACATCCCTCTTGCAATGGTCAACAAGTCGCATAATCCCATGCCGACTCTCTTCATGCTATTCATGTTTTGTGCATTAGAGGGCAACTTCCTCTTGCCTCCGGCTCACATTACTAAAACATTGTAGGGTGCCTTACTCTTGTCTTTTAAGAACATCAGCAAAAAAGTTTTCTCTTCGCGGGGCACTACCTCTTCATTCTGAGTGCACTAGCGTAGCATTCGTAACTTCTACAGGGAACGTTGGAATTTCATTCAGCTCAGGATCGGCAACTCCCCAGTCTTCTGCTGTGACATCACCACTACTGCTTTGGTTACAGCATTGCACGGAGCTCTGCAGCTCCAACTGTAAGACGTTTCTCTTCCTCTCGCCCACATCCATCCAGGACTTCCAGCACAGACGCGTCGCATCCATGAGGTAGGCGACCACTTCTACATCAAAATATGGTGCCTTTCTTACTCAGGTACTCACGCCATACCTACCCCAGACAAAATGTTTCTTCTGCAAAGTAAAGTTCCCTTGTTTACACTGGACGGGGCACAGCACCTTATCTTATGCACTCATTGGCTAAACATCATCCTCCTTTTATAGTCAGCTTCCCTTTACCTTATGGCTCTGCTCCCTACTTCAGCTTGCGGAGACAGCTTCCCCTTTTCACCTTTTGGGCCTGCTCCCTTCTTCATTTATGGGACAGCTTTCCCTTCCTCAGTTTGTGGGCACGGCTTCCCTTTTTTCCAGTTTATGGGACCGCTTCCTTCCCGTTCTCCTGCTTATGGGACAGCTTCCCTGGGCGCTGCTTCCCCTTCTCCTGCTTATAGGAAAGCTCCCCTTCTCCAGTTTATGGGACAGCTTCCCCTCCTCCCCCTTTTGGTGCCCTTGGTGATGGGTCTTACTTGTCTGGGGGCAGTGTTTTCTCTTTCTTTTTCTGTCTGCACCCCCTGCAGTAGATTTTCCAGCTTTACTTCTTTTTCTTACGCATAGGTTCTTCTTCTTGTCGCCAGTGTAAAATAGTGACCTCCAGGCTTCTTCTTGGGTTACTTTATCTTTAATTACAGCTTCTTAAGTTACAGTTTACATTAAGTATATTGAACATGAAAACACTGGCACCCATCACCCAAGCAGGGGAGCTCTAACTGCCTGAGTGTGGAACCCTCAACCCTAACATTCTGGCATTTACAAGACAACATTCCACATAACATCACATGCTCTCTACATACACAGACAAGCACTATACAACAGTTACTATAATATGTAAGTTCATCCCCACATTTTCAAAGACCCTGCAAAGGCAAAACCCCTATATGGTGAAGAGAATCTGCTTGGGAAAATGACTTGAATGTTCACCTGCCTTTCATTTCTTGGAGCAGCACGTTTCTGGGCTGAATTCAGAGGATCTTGAGCTCTAAGAGTGCGTTGCAATGTTGCTTTGCTTCTTACGTATGTCACTAGCAGCACATTTGAATCTGCACAAATTAAAGCTGGATATCAATGGCCTATGTGGATGCAAAGTGTCCCATCCCCGTACATATCATTTGACTCCCATTAAAATGGTAGTTCAGATGTTGTAGTACAACTTATTTATATTTATTTCGTTTCATACACTTTTTCATCTTGTTTTTTTATATCACATGCTTAAACAATAGATGTTTGCATTCTGCTTTTTTTTCAAGGCACTTAATTACAGGTGAGTATTGCATTTAATTACAGGTGGTTTAAAAATAGTTAAATAAACACAAATTGAATTGTACTTTGTTTGTCTCAAGAAGGTTTACTTTAGTGAATGAGGTAGGATGTTCACTCTGGTCAACAGTAAATAAGGCTGCCATTGGGATCAGAATTTCCGGTAAGCACCATCTGTGTCACAGGAAGGCCACGTTCTGACTGTTGTCAAAAAACGATGATTTTGTATCTATGTTGTTATGACAATAGCCAGGTATTGCTTCTCTAAATGTAGCATGCTTGCACATTGTGTTTCCTTTTTAGCAAGCTGTATACGGAACGATTTATGGAATTGGTATCAGTACCTGTCACCTTCACCCATTATTTTTTTACTGTTTATGAAATTGACACATTTTTCTTTTGACAATTCAAGAAAAGGTTTTACTACTTTTTGTCAATTTCATGAAATTTTTCAACATGGGACAAATACAGCAGTGCCATATCAGCAGTGTGGTCAAAGTGCTGTTAATCCACAAAATGAACATCATGCTAACAGATTGGAATTGTTTTATCACTACTCAGCAATGGCAAAGGCTTCATGTATGCATTCACCTGAGAGATCTTGAGTCAGAGAAGTGAAGAAACCACTGTATTTTATTAATTCATGTATAATCTGATATAATCCGATATCTCGTGTGATGATAATGCTGCAAATCTGTGGTACCTGAGACCGACCGTGACGTACAGACCCTTTCCAGAACACGGGAACAGGTACAAGCAACCTTGCCACTAGAAGCCCATGATACAGCCCTAGGAAACCTGATGCTCCGAGACTGTGTGGTTGCTTTTAATAAATCTTCACCCACTGCAAATACCCATTTGAGGGCTCCGCGCAAACCATACTGGATTTCTTCACCATCCAGCCGCAACCGGCAACTCTTGCTACTTGCTGCGCATCCCACAATCCATATTACCTTCATTCAGCAATGCAAGACATTAGACTTGAGTTCATCCATACTAGACTAATGTAGTGTTACTAATCAGCCTCCACTCTGGTCTGGGTCCGGACGATGATCGACGAGGACATTCGTTTAACGATCATTACGACAGTGAACATATATGTGTCTTAAACAACACGCGGCTCTGTTTTCATTTCCGGTTATGCCTTTGATCGCTGGTCATTAGGAGAACAATTGATGGGCTTTCCATAACTGTTTCTCTCTTTTGAGTTATGTGACGCCTATGTGTAATGACACAATAATCATTGAGTTCATGTAAAGCTCTCATATGTGTTTGTATTGAATACTGTTTTCTCTCCTTTTAAACACCATTTCTTAAGAATAGTGCATTCAGTGGATTGCAGACAGTCCCTGATGGATTTCCGTATAATTTTGAACATATGAAGTTGGAAAGAAACATTTTGGTAGAATCTGATGTAAGAAAGAATGAGTATGAGTGATTTCAGAGTAGTATGAAAGACACTTTCTCTTTGGTAAAACCTTATAGGGCTGGACATTAGAAGCCCACAAGACATAACCCTGTATGTTCCATTGTTGCACTGAATACTTGACATATTATCTAATAATGGTCGCATATTATTTTGTGTTTTTGGCAATTTGATTGAAAAAAGAAATGCTTTACATTGCGTACTTACTGCCTCATGAGTTTGATTGAGGCACTTTGCTCTCCTAAACCTTTTGCTTTCTGGTTGGCGTCAACTATGATGCATTAGAGTGATTCGCCCCCTTACATAGGTTTGTCTGTTGTTAAAGGTTTTTTTAATCTAGTTGAGGGATTGTTAGGTGTGGGCTTTGCTTCCCTTGCACCTCTCTTTGTTTTGATGATAATGCATGTAGCTGACTTGCTGGCAGTTTATGCAATGTTCATACCTTTTGAGCATACACCGCTGTGTATGTCTGAGATGGGGCGCTAATTATGTCTTATTAACTAGTATTGCATTTCAGATGCAAGCATAAGTTAACAATAACATAATTATTAACTAGAACGAAACCATGCCACATTCTGAAATAGAGTAATTTCAGATAAAACGTTATAATATTTCCAATTGATCTGATGACTAAACCATTCCCTCTCCAGCTTTGCATTTTCTTTTTCCAATTTCCTCCCACCATTGCTACTTGCTATCCTCATTGTCATGCAACTGCTAAAAAACATCGTTGGCTATTCATTTGAGCCCTGTAAATCCACCCTTCGGATGTCATAGTGATTGTTTAGTTGAAGTGTATGCGTTTGATAATACATGGATGCCTGTGATAAACATACAAAGGTTTTGACACAATTGTCTTAATACAGTCTTAGTTATAACAATACTATTCACCTGAATAAGAAAACAACATTACTGATAAACTCTGATCACTCTTTAGCACCCGTGAGCGAGTCTGGAGTCAATCAGGTGACCTTGAATGTGGGAGAAATTGGCCAGTAACCACACTTGTTCCCACCACCTGATCCTCTCCCCCTGGTCTGCCATTTTTAGTTTTGGTTATTAGGTGAAGCTGAAAGCATTACCTTTAAAGCCAAAACTATTGTCACTAAAATAAGATCTTTAACATAAGAGCTTGAAATAGAGGCTTTGAATGTAGGTTTGCAATTTGTTTCCATGCAGATGACATATGAGGATGGATTTATGTAGTTTGGCTATGAGTCACACCCATTTAACACCCATTTCTAAGTGAAATCTATAGGACTTTCTTCCCATTCCCACCCATTGTTCCTCCAACCACACCTCTTTTTGCACTCTTTGGCTGAATTTGTATTGTGTGGTGAATTTGTCAGCCATTTTTACTTCCAAAATGGTGGCCGTCATCTGTTAATGTTATTCAAAGTTATTTGACTTGATTGATGCTTTAAAATATATTTCCTGCAGGTTTTAAGCTATGTTACACATTTCAGAGTATTTTATATTTTAAAAAACAAGGTAGTGTAATAGTTATTTTTTGGTTTAGAATGGCTCTAAAAATGTACATCTAGTGACTTGTGGGGGATTGGTCAAGTGTTTTTCGTGTGAGGAGCACCTGATTGGTCTGCAGTTAGTTATGTGACTGGATGTGCAGTGTTTGTTAGTACTACAAGTATGCAATTTGGTTCTGGTAAGCATTGGAGAAATGTGCTTTAGGATATGGGGATTATTAGGGAACCTGTGGCGCAGAGCGGAGGGGAGCAAGGCAGTGGGAGAGCAGGGCCTCTGGACCCCCTCTCTTTTCCATGCTCTTTCGTGTTATGCATGACTTGACTATGATCCAAATACTTAGGCTCCTGCATTTATTCCCTGCCCAAAACTAGTTACACTGCATCCACAAACACACGCATTCACTGTACGAAAAGCGATCAAGGTCATGCAAGTTCTATGCCATTCTTACATGTAGTTAATATTTGTTAAGTATGCACGTTTGTTGATACTCTGCAGTTAGAGTTCTGAAGCCAGGTCGTATGCTTACTGGCAGTGTCTTTACATTCTGGCTCTCGCTCATTTTCATGGCAGACTGAGATTGGAAAACAGAGGCAAGTTGGGAACCACCAGAAGCAATTTAAAACTACCTCTAATGATCCCCAGAAATGGCGGCATAGTTTTCCAGCGAAAATGGTCCAATTACGGGTTACTAGAATCAGTAATTGCTGGTTTGTTTACAGAATATGCAAGCAAAGAAGTCTTGACTTGGAATGACAAAACGCTCCCAGTAGCATTTTCAAATTAGATATTTCCTGGGGAATTATTCAGAACTCGCTCTCAGCGCAGACACATTCAGGGGGGATATTTTCTGTCAAGGCTGGTTTTCAGCGTTCGTATAAATGTGTAAATCTTTCAAAATCGTAAGTGCACAGGAGCAAGTGTACATATGCATGTTTGCAACCACATTCCACGTCCCATCCCCACCACATATCGGATAGCGAGCCCACGTCACGCAGGCATGTCCAATACCCTAGCGTGGTGTAACACAGCCTTCTTCCAGTCAGCCATGACAATGGTACAGACCCACTTTAGGTGTCTCTATTTATGCAAGGGGTACTTTTGAGCATGCAAGAGAACTTTCATTGAACACTAATCATCATGCCTATAGAAAGGTAATCCCTGAAGAAGTACACAAGCACGCTTTCTCCGTAGCCTCCTACCATGCAGGCGAGAGTTAGTTTCACATATGAAATGCATATTGTATTCTTTTATGTATTGTGATGATAAAGAGTGAGTGTCTTTGTTTGCGATGCTATGTTCCCTTACCATGTGAACCTGTTTCAAAGCATCTTGATCCCCCTTTGCGCTGTTGCCTCAACCCCCACACACACTTTCTTTCTAGCTCTCCCTCCTTTTCCTTATCCCTTTATTTATTCACCCCTTTCTGTAGAGTATGGAAGTCACCTGTTTTTAAGTTAATACATATATTTCTTAAGTTATGCATTCAGTCTAGTAGATCGCCAATTGACAATTAATGTTAGGTAGCTACAATGCCTGGCAGCCTGCAATACCTGTAAAAAACCTGCCAATTATTTTCTTATTACAAGGTAGTTGTGATATCACTGTTGACCTATATAATAAGAAAATAACACCACTGATGCACTTGTAAACAGTTATTACATCTGAGTCTTGACGTTACAGTGCATGCTGCCTGAGACAGCAGATACATCACTGTCAGCTGTCACTGCAGCACTTAAAACTGTTGCAAGATTTTTAAAGTAATTTCTCCTAAATAACTTTGTTTTTAATTCACAGCCAACAAAGGAACTGTTTACGTGATATGTTTACTTTGCGCATCCCTGAAGTTTAACACACGAGGGCAAGGATCTGTGTGCAAGTTATTACTTGTTTTAAAGCACAACATTTTTTGGATGAGTTTCATTAAACTGCCTAGACCTTAAAAGCTGCATATTGTTGCTTTATTTGTTACCATCTCCCTCTCACCCTTTCTCACTCATATTTCTTCTAACTCATTATTGAGGGCACCCTCTTTCAATGGCTTCCTCCCTTGCTCTATTCCACTGCTTCTTCCATTTCACACCTGCACCCCTTATTAAATCCTACTTTGTAACATTGCATTCTCCTCCCTGCAACGTGGTGCCTATAAATGCAACATGCAAAGAACAGCAGTAAACGCCAACACTATTGGCTTTGTTAATGCTTATTTTCATAATGACAGTGTACTAGTTTAATTTTCTTCTTTGGCCTGCTCTCCCTTCCATCCCCCTCCTACCCACGCCTGCCCCTGAAACATAAGTAGTCTACACTTACTAGCCCACCTCCTTCCCATGGATTGTGCTCCCTGTCCAGTATGCATGACACAGGTCCATGGAACTAGTAAAGGAACTATTTTCTAACATTGAGGAACTTTTTTGAGATATCATAGGCCTGTACCTTTGCGACCAAATCGGGGTTACTTGGTGATTATTAGCCTTTTTAGGGTTTTTGTCTTTTATGGTTGGTTCTTTGTCACATGAGTGTAGGTCACTACGGAGACACTGAGTTCCTCTGCTCCGTTTGTAAACTGTAGGAAAATTTGCAACTGTGCCTGCACTTATTTGCGCCAAGATAAATTACTCGTGTATTTCCTTTTGCTATGAATGACAAAACCCGACGCTTGTAGCGCGAGCATTTTTTCAGGTGGGATTGAGCCCAAGACTAAAAGTGCTTCATTTACAACAAGAACATTATTCTTTGTGTCAACCGTAATGACACATTAAAGGCCCGGATTTGAAAAAGGCGCAGGTTGTATGCCGAAACACGTCTCATCCAAGAGGGGCTGAAAATTCAAAATAAAAAACTTTATCAAATACAACAGAACTTTTGGATTTGTCATTCATAGCAAAAGGAAATACACCAGTAATTTATCTTGGCGCAAATAAGTGCAGGCACAGTTGCAAATTTTCCTATAGTAAAGAAACTAGCTGCATTCATCTTACTTTTTAGGAGCAGGTGCTATTAGCATAAACCCCAAGGCTCACCAGCTGGGATTGTTATGGTGGCCTATTTTTGCAGTGTCTGCCCCTGAGTCCAGGCATTAACACTATACTAAAGTTGAGTTTTGATGTCACAAAGCCAGGAGCCAAACCCAGTACACATTGTGAAAGGCAGATTTTGTGCACTCATTTTATTTTATTAGCCTGTATTTATAATACCTATTTCTATGGTTTCAAATATACATAAACCCCACAGGGTGTGCTGTCCCTGCTGGTAAAGACCCACCTGTGTGAGGTAGATTCTAGAGCTCAGCAAGCGGCAAGGGCCTTAATATGGTCTGCATGGCACCATGGCCTGTAGTGACAGCCCTCCTTCTGTGTTCTTATCACTATTATCACTGGCGTTATGATATAGCATCATGGAGCTGATGGGATCGTAGAAAATCTAGAAAAATGAAGCAGTTTTCAGGGAATAATCGGAAAAGATGAAGCAGGGGCAGAGAAAGTGGAACATACTTGGTACAAAAGCAAACAAAGAAGGACAAACAGGAAGTGTGGCTTGCAGTACATGGAATGACCATGTATGTGTTGATGTGATCAATGGTAAGAGAACAAAAGCTTTTACCTAACAGTCCATGTTTTCTCACACCTGATTGGAACAGCGACTCACTTTACGATGTGAATTATTCATATGGAGTCATTGACGGTGCAATATTTATTTCAACAAAATAAAGGGTGCTGGCTGCAAGGTATTGAATAAATCATAGCCACTGGTATTGCTCTGGGCAACTTTCTAGACCATAGTTGTTCAGCCTGCCAAATTAGAAAAGGGTAAAGACTGTATGGTAATCATCACTGCTTTGGATGAAGGCACCTATTGCACACACATGACTGAGCTTTTACAGAAGCAAATCAAGTTCAAATTAAACAATACCTGCAATTATCTGCTTATTGATGCCGGGGCGGGGGGTTATTGAGGCACTCTGTGCTAGGAATCTGCCATGCAGCTTTGATCTTTGGAAGAAGCACAACCTTCTTTTAACTAGAGAGAACACTGGTTCACCTAGGTATTGCTCTTATACTCAGCTGTCAGGCTCTCATTCAGAGGGACACATTGTTGATGAAATTCTACTTTGACAACCAGAGGGGGTCAAGGTGTCAGTTCTTGAAAACAGTGCTAGACTAACTGTGCACTGGGCAGACCAGAATGTATTTTCCTTGGGGTGACCTATTCCACAGTATTGGAGACAGTCCGCTGGACATCCGGTGCTGGCATTATCCTTCATTGTGGGGACTCACCATCAAACAAGAGGTCTTCTTTTAGATGTGCACACGTTTTGGATTCCTGATGATATATCGCTTTTTTCTCCAGGGAGGCTCTCTGGTCATTCAGAACTTTATTTAAGAAGTGATTTTGCATAAATTCAGTTACAGTACATTATTAAAACAAAAAATCGATTCAATAAAACATTACCCTTGTCAGTAAATAGGCCTGCACATATCATGACATACTATGCTGAGATATGTCAAACTTGAATGATCATAAAAACAGAAATCTCATTAAGGCCATTAAAGCAATCTTAATATATGAAAAGTAATTAAAGAAATGCATACCACTATTAGATACAATGATAGGTGCTTTGCTACAGTTTTAGCTGTATTCTATATCAAGGCACACTTTTCAGGTGTCAAGTACAGTTATACAGTGTCAAAACATAGTGTAATCTCCAATAAAACCTGATAAAACATCAGCAATAGTTTATACAAGTATCACTGAATAAATCGTATTAGTTAGCATCTTCTTCCTTAAATTGAGGGCTGACACAGACATCTATTGGAATGCCCAAGTATGATCAATAGCATTGCACTTTGTAAGAGCAGAGCAGGGTGCAAAATGCAATATTCACCTCCCTCACTATAGGGACTGCAACACCCATAGGCCAAAAGCGGATCAAAGTCCTTAATTGCAAAAGATAAATGGACAAACAGCAGCTTTTGATTAGTCCCCTTTAGAGGTTAGGCCTGCTGCATTTAATATCTGGCAATTAAACCACAGCCTTGTCGTTATGAAGTGCTATACTGGAGACTAATATAGGCAAGATTGGTGGCCAGACATCCCCATGATAATTTCACATAATCTGTTGGAAGATTTACTCGGCTTTGCATGTTTCCCTCACTTTCTCTTGCGGTCATTAAGGCAGATTCTATGTTACAAGTATACTAAAGTATACTAAAGAGAAACCTTCACCCAGCGGACTGACTTTTTTTTTACCTTGACCAGTTAAATTTTTTATGAAGAAAATGAATATTACCCAAGCATACAGCACAGAGACTTGACTCCATTAAAGACAGTGAGGCAGACATTATGCTTCAACTTAGTTATTCTCACTGTCCAGCAGTTTAAAAACTCCTCTTTTAATCTTCAATGTTCTTTTCTTTTTTAAACAAAAAAAAAAATGAAAAGGAACGACAAATGCCCATCATTATCTGCTGTTATGTGGTCATCCTAGCCAGCCTTCTTCGCTCTGGACCCTCTATGTCACATCCAGGGTGGAAGGATAGCTCAGGGGCAAAGTGTTGATCTTGGAAGCAAGACAATACAGCACAACACATATTCGAATCCCGATACACATGCTTAGAAACCGCTTGCTGGTATTAAGCCTGTTATAAAAGAACAATTATAATTATAATTGTAATCCTGTATAGGTCCCTTCCTCTTCTTTGATGTTCTGAATCATCCCAGACTGAACCATTGTCTCTTTAGACAACTGAGACCCTCACTAACAACAGGTGCACTTGAAAAAGACTGACATTGCTTGCTCAAATTAAACTGCAGCCATTGCTACCATATCTCTAGCCCCTGCCTTGAATGTGTGAACTATTCTTCTTGTCTTCTCCTAAATGATGAGAAAAACAACCTGATATTTCGGAGGGAATATGCTCTCATCATATCTAGTACAATTGAACATATAATCAATTCTTGAAGTACCAAACAATGCGTATCATGGGAGGGATAATGCTCACCACTGTGTCTTTAAAAGAATCAAGACTCCCTGTGCTGCAAGCTTGGGTAATCGTCATTCTATGTCAAGACCCGAAGCAAGCATTATGCTTGTTGAAAGCTATGAACTACTACTGACACTGCCACTGAAGATAATGCCCTAAAAGAGGAATTGTTCGACCATTCGGCTGCTCACTGAATGTCTTGAAGACTAGATCCTGATGCAAAGGCTTTTGATGCCATAGCCCCTCTATCAGAAGGCGCTCCAAACGTGGTCATGTCTACTCCTGCCTGCGCCATAACTTTGCATACACACCTGGCAATGGTCATTGCCGTCACTCCCTTGAAAGACTTGCTGCGCGCAATTAATAGTTAAATGCCCTGCTTGTCTAACCTCTTCTGTATGAAGTTCGTATTCCTTAATAAAGGAAGCCATGCATCGCTGAGGCTGAGCAGGCAAGTAGCGATAAGATGTAACTGACAAACTACTATTAGTACTCTTTGCAATGATAAATCTTACTCCCTCCTGGTAGTACATCTTCATATCTAACTCTAGAGCGTTAACGTCAGACACTCTTCTACAAGATACTAAGCACAGCAACATCGCTAATTTATCTGAGAGCTGATGCATTATAAAATCTCTGTTCATTGGCCAGACACTGAACAATCTTATCATGACATGAACATCCCACAGATAGGCATACTTAGGAAGGGTGGAGAGTGGAACTTCACTCCTTTAATCAACCTAACCATCACTAGGTGTTCTCCTACCGCTTTACCATCAACTAATTCATGCCCTGTTGAGATCGCTGATCTGTAAACTCCCAGCATTCTAAATGCCCAGCCCCCTGATGATAGACACTAAGAAATACTAGCAGTGGTAGGGCTCTTGCTCTCCTAGAGGATGAAACCTAGGAAAGCTATTTGAATCCAACTTTCCCCCGATCATGGTGAAGATATGTAACAACCTTATACGCTGGGCACCTCTGACTCTCTCGTGGTTTGGGTGCATGGTCACGGTTAAAATGAATGTTTGCCCCAGCTTCTCTATCTCTTTTCGGGCCTTCCTATTGTTATGCCAGAAGCTTTCTTCAAGTTATTACAGGCCCGAGTTCACCGATTTATTTGGAATGGCAAACGGGCTCTAATAAAATTCTCAACCTTAACATTACCGAAATCTTGTGGTGGTTTTGGTCTCTCCGACTTTAGGTTATATCACAAAGCAGCCCAGCTGTGAGTAATGTTAGAACACATGAGGGACGACATGGGGACATATTGGACCTATGTCGAGGAAGTTCACTCCCATCCAAAGAAAGTTAGAGATCTCTTGTGGGCCTCTCCCAAATCCCTCCCACACATCTTAAAACACACCCAACCCTGGGCGCCTTGTGGGCGTCTTTGAAGCCAACCAAGGATAATCTGTTGCTTTCCTCTTGGCCGTCCCCCCTGACGTCCCTCTGGGGGCCTCCCTTTGATATGGGATCCAAGTGTTTCCGTGATAACCAGTTATGGTCAGATAAGGGGCTGGAGAGGGCAGCTCAACTCTTTTGCCAGGGTATCTTTATTGAGTATGACCAGCTGTCCGAGGCAATGGGGCACAACCCGCCCTCCATCTTTGAATATTTAAACCTCAAGGAGATCCTCACCCACCCCAGGTGGTTGGCTGCCTTGACTTGCTCCCTCACCCCTTTTGAGAGGATTATGGTGGAATCAATGACTTGGAAGGGCTCCCTCTCTAAGATCTACAAAACTCTAATCATGGCTAATTTGGGGGGTAGGCAGCCATTCAAACGGACATGAGAGGGAAGGTTGGGGGTGACCCTTGAGGAACCGACATGGAGGGCGATCTTCAGGTCAATTTTTTCAGGGTCGTTGTACACCTCGGCCATGGAGCATGGCTTCAAAATGCTTCATTCTTGGCACTGCTCCCCAGTCACCCTGTCCAAGATGTTCAAGGGTGCATCCCCACTCTGGCCTAGGACGTGCACACCATGGGGAACCTGGTACCATATGTGGTGGGAGTTCCTGGCTGTCTGGGTGTACTGGACCAAGTTACTTAGTTGGATGAAAGATATTGTGGCCCTGTGTCTCTCCCTTCTCCCTCTGGAGGTCCTCCTGGGCACTCCATCACCCGATTCTAAGGTGCACACCTTTCCAAAAGTGGTCGAGGCGATGTTGAGAGCGGGAAGACTTGCCCTCGCTTAAAAATGGAAGAGCTCTTCCACCCCCTCCAAGGCTGAGTGGCTCGCTAAACTATGGTCCATATTTACATATGAAAAATTGTTGGCTATAACCAACAATGCAATTACCTCTTTTGTGCAGAATTGGTCCGTTGTTCTCCTGAATGAGGAGTGTGATGCTATGAGATTGCAAATCTGTTGTGCTGCCGGAGCCATTGCATCTCTACTAGTTCTGGACACCACCTGTATTCTGCCTTGTCTCGCTGGTATAATTTTCAACCTCACTATGTCAGTCATCCGGAGCTGTTTTAACTTATGTCCTGTTTCGCCCCAATGCTTTCCGTACCCATTGTCTGACTGGGCTTGGTAAGGTTATGTGCGTGGGGGAGGTGTGCTTAGGGAATAAAATCTTGCATTCTTCTACTGGTGTTCCATATTGTTGTCGCCAGGGGTTACCTGGTTTTTCTTGCATGTTGAAATGCTCAATAAAAACAATGTTAAAAAAAAGTCCTGGAAGCCAGGCTTGCGAATTCCAGATCGGAGTCACAATCACTACTTCTGTCTTCTCTCTGCAAATCCTTGTTTGTACTCTGGTCAACATAATGAACAGAGGAAAGGCTTAATATACTGCTCCTTTCCAGCTGTGAAGAAAGGCCTCTGTACCTAGAGGTTCCGTAACCTCCAACTGTGAAACTTGGGAACTTGTGAGTTCAGCCTGGAGCCGAACAGTCGACCTCCAGGTGTTGCCAGATCCTTACTATTCTCTCAATCACAGCTCTGTCAAGCATCTAGACATTGGTGTTGCACAGACACCCGGAGTTCCAGTCCGCTACCCTGTTTTGCTTCGCCGGTAGATACTCCGCCTGGACTGAGACCAGCCTCTGCAGGCAATAGTACCAGAAATCTTTTGCTAACTACACTAGCATCTTGGGCTTGGTACTGGACTGCTGACACATTGTCCATTTTCAGGAGAATGCTGCTTTTCACTCTGTGTTTTGTGAATGTTTTGATTGTGAAAGACCCTGCTAAGAGTTCTGGGCAGTTGATGTGCAAGTGCAACTCTCGTTCTTCTGCAACCCATTTGCCTCCTTTTCTCTAACTTCCTGCACCTTGCTCCTGTAAAGCAGAAAATGCAGTGCACTCATTTCAACCGTGCTCTGATTTCAACGGGGTCACTGATTTCAACAGAGATGGTGTGCGTCAGTTTCAACTATGGTACTTTAGAACTAAGTTCAACGGTGGCACTCATTTCAACAATGTCACCAGTCTCAAATTATGCTACATTGCAGCACATGCTGTGTGTATATGATGTATTATGCTAGTACTGATGTGCAGCATTGAGGGTAAACTAAAGAAGGGGTTAGCTTTGGGGGCTTCAAGCCTTAACATATTAACTTTAGAACATCTGCATCGACAGCTGTGCTTGCGAGGATTAGATTCAGAAAACATAAAAGCAGAGAAATTAAAGGGTGATTTGCCTGGTGTGTCAAAATGAGAGGGCCATAAATAAATGCCCATTGTTTGCACAAAGCGAATGCAGGAAGAAAGGATGATATGTAGCATTTCTTCTTGCAAGCACAGGGAGAGATGGGTGCAGTACGCCAAAAGTCCTCATCACAAGTTGGGCTGTATTCCCGGCTGTAATACCGCCGACTGTAATAGCCCTAGCGCCGACCGGTCTGGCGGTATTACCACCGGATCACGGGTTGGGCCTTAACGGTAAATCCCCATTCCTGAAAGGGTCCATTCGATCCAATGGGGAATTTTCTGGGCTAATACTGCGGGCTAATACAACTGGCTTTAATACAGCCGTAAACAGGGATTTTCACCTCCAGAAAAAAGCTGGAGGTAAAACAGATGATTTAGCGCCCAACTCGTGATAGGGCCAGCCCTTAAATGCGGCAGTAATACCATTACCACCGTATTTAAGGGCTACAGCCCAACTCGTGATGAGGCCCTATAGAAGTGAGATAGTGCTACAAGACTCTGTAATATTCCCATAGGGTCTGGTTTGTGTTTAGTTACACAAAGGGCTGGGGAAAAGAACTGAAATCAACAAATAGGTGGCTAAAATGTGCGTATGTGATATAGGTCCTTGGCTGGGTTTTGAGAAAGGCTATATAAGAAACGGCAAGCTGGAAGGCAGGGCCTTTTGCTGAAAGTGCTGCATAAGAAGTAGACAGGGGTTTTTGGCCTTTTGCTGATTCCATGAGGGGCAGGTTGCCTTTTGCTGCTTCCACAAGGCTTGTGGGCTGGTGAATTTTGCATGGGGCGCTTTAAACTCAGGTTTTCCACATAAGTCTATGGCTTGGGTTTTGACAGAGCTTGCTCTGTCTATTGCATTGCTGAGATTTTTTTTAAAAAAGGACAGGGTTTAGAGATCAGAAACTCTGACTTTGAAAAGGAAAACCAGGAGCTGTGTCTTTTTTCAAACATTGAAAGGTTTTCCTCGTGTGTGAGAGCCAAGCTGCCAGTCCAGCTGAGCTGTCTGAACATAAAGGCATCTCGCCAAATCTCACTGGGCTTTTGAAGCTCCTGAAAGCAGAGTTTGCTATCTGTGTGCCGTTACGTGGCCAGGACAGCGTGAGCTGAGTTCCGAATGCCAGGAGGTGGGAGTGCTGCCGTGACTGGTGCTGAGAAAGGTGCTGGAATTGCAGACAGGCAGGTGGAGCTGGGGTTGAATAGGGTCTCAAGTAAAAGTGAAGTGAGTATAAACAGGGATCACCAAAGAATTGGATTTGGAATTTCTTGCAAGGGAATCTTGATTTGGCCAGTTCAGACTGACCTAATAGGCAATGCCCTTGTTTTTTATGGTACCCGAAGAATAAGGAACCTTCCTGTATCTAAATTGATTATGGGAATAATTATGTTATGCAAGAGATTCTATTGTTTCTAACATCAGACTAACTTGACATTTGGCGAAAGGTATTGGCTGTTTTCTGTGATGAAACATAATATAACAAGAAAAAGCCCAATCACAAAAGAGGGTTGTAGTTCTCATTGCTTTTGAACTTTAGTTTAGTTTATGTAAAAGATTGTTTCCCTACTGCCTGGCATGGCACCATGCCTTTCCAATGCTTAGCCAAAGGGTGTGTGATGAAAGTAAAGTGACAGAGAGTTGGAAATATACATTTTCTTACACTCCCCAACATGTTCTGCTGGCGTCTGACTGTGTCACTAGTTTCAGGACGTCCCGAAATATGGCATGCACATTCCACGCTTCCATGTTTTGGAGCCACCACAGCATCTTTGTCTCCCTTTTTTGGTCTAGAGGAATCATCTGATGATATTTGAGACCCTCCTGCATATGTTTCATCTATAGTCTCTGGAGCGCTCTGTAATATAGTGGTCCCGGATAAATGACTTGTATAGAAGATGCTAGGAGTCCCATTATCCTTTTCAAGGTCCAGAGAGAGACCACTTCTTCTTGAGACAGAGACTGATCTCTTTCTTGATAGCTCTCATCTTTTGAGACAGAAGTTCAAGCATAGCTTTCCTGGTATCTACAATGAACCCCATGAAGTCCTTCCTTCTCTCTGGAGTCAGCTGTGTTTTTTCCCAACATATATGGAAATCTAGAGATAAGAGCAGATCTCTTACTCAATGCTCCTCTCTTATTGCAGATGCCACCGGTCTCATGTGCTTGGTGAAAGCCCATGGTGCTGATTATAGGCCGAAAGGTATCGTCTTGAATTGCCAAATCGGCTTCCCCCATTTGAAGCTCAGGAAGAGATAGTGACTCATCACGACTGGTATCGTGAGATGTGCATCATTGAGGTCTATTCTTGCTAACCAGTCTCCCTTCCTGAGGATGTCTCTGGGGAGGTGAATGCCCACCATCTTGAAATGCCTGTGCACTATCCATCCATTGCGCTGCCTCATGTTTATTACTGGCCTCACTTTGTCTTTTCTGAGCACTAAGAACCTATTGTTGACACCCATGGTGTCTCTATTTTTCTGTGCTCTATCGCCACTTTCTGTCTGAGCTGCTTTAGCTGCGCTTACAGAGTCTGCTCTTCCTCCTATGACATTTTTAGTTGTGCCGGATCTTTGCTTTAAAATAAGGTTCCCGTGAACTCCAGCGTGAATCCCACGACTGTTTGTAAAAACCAGCAATTGTTCGATAATGCTTGCCATTGTTGTAGACATGCACTTTGTCCTTCCTCCTGCTGGTGAGTAAGGTATGCTACGTTTTCTCACCTGATAGAGTTCCCTGATATTGAGAGAATTCTCTTACTCTAAGACCTGTGGTACTCTCCCCCGGGCTGGAAAGAAGGAGTCTTGTTGGCAGGATTCCCAATAATTTTCTCTAGGGCTCTGAGTTCTTTCTTTGCGAGCTGAAGCTACCAACCAAACAACCTGCATATCGGTTGGTACCTGCAAAAATCCTATTGGAAAGATTTTCTTGATAGAGGATTGTGTTTTCTCTAGCACAGAATATATGCCCACAAACTTGCTAATTTCCTAGGAGAAGGCTATACCAAATAAGAGACACTTTGCAGCTCATCCTGTCTAATAGGAAGTGAGGTCACCTAATTTGCTGTCTATTTTTAGTTATCAACCTCTCCTCGTCTCCGTGGATGGGGAAGTCCCCAGCAGACATACTGTTTGTTGCACCCAGCTACCCAGAATATTAGGGTCTACCGGTTCTGCAATGTACTTTGCCCTCTCTGCCAGATTCATGATCTTGGCTATTGGTCCTGTCAAATTGAGAACCTTCTCCTGGTAGCTCTTCTAGAACCTGTGCATTCAATTTTGGACATCTTTAGAGGCTTTAGTTTCGAAAGTAATCATTATGGGATTGTTATGGGATCGAGCTCTGGTGTCTCAGCTACCTTGTCGGTTGGCTCAGGTCTCAGAAACTTTATCCAGAGTCTGGTATTTTTCTCTGGAGGCTTCCTCGATCTCTGCCCCATATATAATGCCATTTTAGGGTATGTCTGCCATTCAGTGGACCTGGGGTGTCTGATGCTGTCCAGATTGAACATATGAGACAACTCCACTACACCTTCCTCGATATTCTTGTCCTTCCTCAGCCTCTTTCTGCCTTGGTCTGGGATTTTGTTGGTGTATTTCTGAGGGGACTTATCAGTATCGGTTGATGTATTGGTTGATGTATTGGTATCTTTCCGTAGTCCGTATCATCCTCTCTGTCACCCAAATTATCATCCACTGGGTTAGGTGGTCAGAGGCTTGGCACCACTGACTTAATCAGGAAAGCGTCACGTAGCTTGCTGAAAGTGTCCACGACCTCTGAGTCCTTTTCTTGGCCCCATTACCATGACCGAAGGGGAGTAGAAGAGTTTTTCCTCTTCCAGGACTGTTCCCTCCCCTGTTTTCCCACCACTTTCTAGGTGTGAGAGGTGGACGCATTGCAAAGTTATCCTTATCTTTGCCCACCTTTCTTTTAAGCTCTCATTAGGGTCTCTAGAGAGTCTAGTCTGTCTTGCAGAGGTCTAACTCCTTGGGCTACAGCCTATGTCAGAGAGTCCCCCAGCTCCAAGTGTCAGGTCGGTCTCCATACTGACACTGATGTCCTCCTGACTGCCTTCACTCCAGCTGTCCTTATGTGTCAACATCCTAGCTGGCAAAGGTGCTGATATGTGCCAACTGCCTGTAACAAGCAGATTGGTCTGTGTGCCTGCCAGGGTACGCCTGACTCCCACTACAGAGTGAATGCTGCTGGAGGTCTTTATTCTTGCTCCGTACCACTTAAATGTGATCAATTTCTTCTAAAGTGTTCAGCGTGTCACCCACTGCTTGCTGTGCGGATTAGTGATCTCTGCACTCTGGTTGCATTAACCATTCCTAGGCTGTGTTTTGTATACTTGCTATGATACTCCCGAAATGATCTGCATGTTACTGGCTGCTTGCCGTGAGGATTAATGACCTGTGCTTCTTGGTTGCCTCTGAATTTCTGTGGCTCTGTTGAGAGACGCAGTGCGTGTCACAGGTGGGCATGCACTGTGCGATTTTGTTCTCCATGATGCTCCTGACCATCTGAGGCTACAGAAGGCATGTCGATCAATCGCGCCGGGTTGACAGCATATGCAGGTCTCCTTGGTGTGAGCTGAAATGCTCAAGGACCCTGCTGGAATTCTCGCTTCTCCCACTCCTTTAGGGTAGAGGTCTGTCTGTTGTTCTTGTATAAGGAATACGCAGATTTCTGCCAAAATATCGAAATGTAGCTTGAAGCTACAAACCATCTCAAAAACCTTTCATTACCAAGAAATATATCCTTCATTTGTGAAAATCTGTTAACAATCCACAAAACAAAGTCACATTATGCTCTACTGCTAAAAGGGTTACTTATCTTGCTGAAAAGCAGAAAAGAAGAGTAAAGTACCCATACAGGATGTGACATACAGGGTCCAGATGGATGAAGGTCGGCCAGGAGGACTACATAACAGCAGTACATAACAGCAGAGACTGATGGGTATTCGTAGTTCACTTATTTTGGTTTAAAAAAATATAAAAAGTAGATTAAACGAGGAGTTTTGAAACTGCTGGAGAGTGAGAATAAAGAAGCTGAAGCATAATGCTTGCCTCCGATCTTGACATAGGATACAGGAATTAAAATGAGCACTCTCCTTCTACCATATATCGAATAGTATACCTAGTACGTACCTCTTTCTCATTCAAAATCAAGTATGAATACAATTCAACAGGAGTGTCATAAATTAATATTCAATAGCGATGAGGCCTAATTCTCTGAAAGACGATAAGTTTGAAGCTGATTGGGGACGGCCAGTCTTTGACAAAAAAGATTGTCTGTGTGTTGCAAAATGTGGACATTACTGGTGTCCGAGACATTTGCCCTGTACAGACTTTATTGCTTACCACATCTTTTTAACCTTTCAACAAATGATCTACTGGTGAAACTTCAAATGGTTTCATAATACTAAATATGGCCTCTACTGCTTGTCATATTCGACTTTGTTGGGTTACGTGACCAGACTTTAACAAAGATGCAAAAAAACACACCTCAATTTAGTCATATTCCCTTTTAACAATATAATAACAGTATGTGTAAAACATCTTGGTAGCTTGCAACTATGAAGTTCTGGCCAACAAAATGCTGTCATCAGTAAAAGAAAAGATGGAAATCTTCAAATTTCCAGCACAGGGTGTGTCAACACTGCCACTTCATAGAACGCTATATAAATAATTAGTAAGGAGGTTGTACAGAAGAGATGCTAAAAAACAACCAAGGTGAAAACCCCAAATAATGAAAATATCATTATTTTTGCAAGATAGTGCATTTTTTTTAAATGAAATTTTTTCAAAGCTGCTGATGGCAAAGGTTGTTAAGTGTACCACTTTTTTGTATCACAATGCATCATATTTCTGTTAAATGTATTTCTAATGAACATGCTTTTTAAAAGTAGGATTGGTATTCAAAAAGCTATTTCTGGAAAACCTCAAAGTTAGACCGTGCTATGCAAGAAGAAGGAATCAGGGTCTAAGCCATGGCTTGATGAGTATACAACTGAGACCTGGCAGATATCTGGAGCATGCATTAAAGATGTTGTGGAGAGAAATGAAAATAGAAACAACGCTGGAGATCAAACAGATAGCATGGCAATGTAGCAGACATTAAGAGGTATAAGCATTGGGAATTCTCTTCAATTTCAAGTCCACGTTAACAAGCCTTTGCAAATCCAATATTTTTGGCTTTGGCAATGAGTTTGGTTCTTGTCTGCAGGGCCAGTAGAAAATGAAAGCAACACACAGACATCTTTAATCAGTACACTCACTACAGAGACATAGATGTGATATCTGAATTTCGTTCAGAGGTTCAAATATTTTTTCAAGGTCCCAGATGTCACTTCTGTTTAACACATTGCCACGCACTTGAAAAGAGGTGTATGCCACAGAATGGTGAGCACTGAGAGGTATGTCTATGGGCAGATGTTTCTAGATTGACAACATGCAGAGTTGCTTTCCGTATATGTCCTGCTATCCTTGCTCTGCTATTAACCCCCAGTCAGGTAAGAGAACGGGAGAAACAAATACCCCACATGACCCCACATCATGATCTATTATTTCCCTTGGTTCATCTTCATTTCCCTTTTCTACAGTAGGCCACAACTCTATCCAAAAGGGTGCATGGTGAGTTTCCTGTCTTGGCTAATAGAACACACTCATCTTACATCATTAGATATAACACTCCAAATAAAGGATATATAAATACATGACTTATTACATTTGGTGCGTTCACATTTCTGGGGGGTTTCTTTCAGTTAAAATAAACTCTTCATGGACGAATTGGCTTTTATATCGGACACCAGGACATATTGTAAGATTTTATATAGTTACACATGTTTAGTCAGTGTGCAGAATGGGAACTTAACTATTATGTACAAGTGTTTTTTTAGGAATATACAAAATACAGCATTCACTGCCTGTTGACCCCATATGCTTTGAAGCAGTCAGTTGCAAAACAACTTCTAGTGTAGGGTAAAATCTTCTGTATACTATTAGAAGGCTCAGTAAGGGTAAAAAACTGGAAGAAACGATCTTGATATAGTGGTATGGGAATAGCTCTAGTGAGTTCTTACTGATATAAATTTCAGCATGCCAGGCCCCTGACTGTCTGAAATCGTGGACTGCTCCCTGTGTCTGTTTTTAATCTCCACCTATAAGACTGTCTACCATGTCTCAGATGCTTGTGCCCACTTTAGTCTGTCTTTTGTTTCTATTTCACTTTTACGACTGCATTTATAGATCATAATCACTGCCTATTTCAAATGATTTTGTTCCTGTGCCTCATTTAGAAAGTCAATAAGGCATCTGGTTTCAAAGTTGAGGTGCATTTCCTTTTTGATCAATATCAGGAAAATCATCCATACCATATGACTTTTATTACACAAAGTATCGAAATATTTTACACAATAATGGACCAGAGGATTCATCAAAACCATTGAACATATGCAGATCCTTTGATCTATAATTACTGCATGTTAGCTTTAATGTCAACTTTCTGATTTATCATATTCGACAAAAACAGGTGCTTATATAGAATGCAATGGGCCTCATTAAGAGGCTGGCGGCCGCGGAATGAACGGTGCCGATAAGGGGCCGGCACTGTTCATTCCGGGCTGCCAGATTACGAGTTTGCTCATGGGTGGCGGTATGCACATCTGGGCCACACCAGGCGTGCATACCGCCACCCTCGAGCAGACCAGGATGCTAACAACAGGCCCGTCATTAACGGGTCCATTGTTAGAATCCTCCCCATTCCAATTGAGCCCTATGGTGGTTCGAATGGGAATGGGGATGTACCGGGACCTGGACACGAGTTTGGAGGCAGCCATGTCGCTAAGAACAGCATGGCTATCTCCAAACTCGTAACAAGGCCCAATGTCTCTACTGCAATTGGTAAACTCCTGTTGCTGCCACTGTGTTTTATTTAATCTAGGGGATTATTTTAGTGAAGACACAAACACTACATTTACCAAATGGGTATTTGCTGCTCATCTGGGGGTTCCAATACAACTGCAATGTTCTTGGAAGGGACTGGCTTAGATTTGGATCACATATTGGGCCTCATTTGGAGTTTGCCGGTGCAGAATTAGCGTGCTTGTAATCCCATTTATCGGCACGTTTCTGCACCAGCAAACTCCAAGTTTGCTAGTGGGGTGGCCGGAATTACCTCCTGCCAAGAGCTGGAAGTAATTCCGCCACTCATCAGCAGAAATTGCCAGTATTGGAGGTGCTGGTATTCCCAGTGCTGCTAATAAAGGCAAATCTACCCTTACCAGCACTTCCGTTTGATGGTATCCCGCCGCACCACCAAACTTGTAATGATGGCCATTATTTCTTAAGATATGATTGCTGATTTGATATGTGCACCTTATAAATGCATAAAGGGTTCTTCTATCTCACCTGTTCCACAATGCAATATGTAAGAATGCTTTTTCACTATTTGTTTAGTCCAAAAGACAAACCTGACGATGTTCTAACAAATCACTGTATTGCATGTGGCATATTTCTCACCCCTTCCTCTAATACCACTTCCCTCCCGTTATTACATGCCCTTCTATATGCACACTATGGGCCAAATTACAGAAACTGTGCACCGGTGCAAGTGCAAAGTTGCACAATATTAGTAACAGTGCAAAAAACATTGGGGCCATATTTGAAAACATTTTCACTGTGATACTTGCCATTTTTCATAGTATATAAAATTGTCCAAGTGCAAAAAACATGCACTTTCAAAGCATTTTTGCAACAAGGCATACTCTGCCCTAGTGCTAACATGGAATGATATTAACACTAAGGCACACTTTACCCTGTTTCAAAAATGCATTGAACTTGCATGTTTTTTCACTAGGGAAAGTGCTTATACCATGAAAAATGGCAACTGTCAGGTTGCACATGTTTTTGAATATGGCACCAAGTGTTTTTTTGAAGCTAGGGCAAACTTTTCCCTAGTGCTAATACAGTGAAACTATGCACTTGCACCGGTGCAACGTTTCTGTAATCTGGCCATTCATATCATTTTACTGGGTGCAATTTTAGACTGAGACCTAGCTTTTTTATTCTGTTTTAAACACCTCTCTGTTTGTACTGTTGCTATGAAGGCAAATAAACTGGCCAGGTCGTGCCAAAGACTCTTCCGATGGAATGAGTCATGTGTTAATAGACCATAAGTCCATACGTTTCCATTACAGTTTCAACATCATTATTTCTGTACTTGCAAATACTATGAGGTGTAGAAAGTTGATCTATACATTTTTCATTCTGTGGTGAACTTTCAAAGTGGCTTTCTCTAATTTATCTACACTCCAAATATCTCTGATTCTATGATGCCCTGAAACATGACTAAACTATCATTCATATTTCTTTTCCAGGGAAACAACTTGTCACTAAATATGTTTTCATCTCTCGATATCACTCTATTTCCAAATGCTTCAACCTAATGTTTGGCCATCTTCAGCAGAACCATCGTGCTCAATGCCACGCCTTCTAGATGTTTGTATAGTTGACCAATGAACTGTACTAATTTTCTTTGAGAGTCATTTCAGTGCACAACATTATTATTTTTTCATGGACCGCATCTTTGGTGTCACTTCTCTCCAGTGCTTCATTTATGAAATTGAGGGACTCCCTCTGGTGAAGCTACCTATTAAGGAATTGTTGTTCCATGCAAATTAGAAGTTGTTGTATGGCATTGTATTCTCCCACTTCAATAAACCTCATTTTATCATATGGCTTTCATCCCCAATGTCGGGGGCCAGTCATGGCCTGTAAGCCTACGTAGGTTTGAGTGGAGTGAGGGTCTCAGCGGGGGCTGTGGGCTGTTACCAGCCATGGCCGCACCCTGCCGTGACGGTGAAAGCCATTCACACCCCATGGTTACTCCGGGGCGCAAAAGGCTTTTTTTTCAGGAGTTGAGCTCATTTAAGCCGGAAAGGCTTAAAAATAGAGGTTTGTCTGATTCTGATGTTTGTTGGTGTTGTTGGAGTGGGAAAGGCAGTATGGAACATTTGCTGTGGGACTGTGTGAGGGTTCGTGGCTTTTGGCATGAGGTTTGTATTATTTGTCTCGGGGTTCTGAACCTAAATATTGACTTGGATTTTAAGACTATGGTGCTGGGCTGTGATGATTTACTGGACGACCTTTCACTATCGGAAAATAAATTTTTGTTCAGAGGTGCTTCTATTTGCAAAAAAATGATTTTGAGGAGCTGGAAATCGTGTGTCTCACCAATATTGGAGGATTGGATTACAGAAATGAACTGCTTAGCGAATGTTGAGAAATTTATATACAGAAAAATGGGGAAATTGAGTTTATATACAAAGGTCTGGGGAGCTTTTTTGAGTAAGTACTAGTTCATCGCTAAATTCTTTCCTTTTGCTATTCCTATATGTATATATCCTTTATGCTGTGTTATGATATTTTGTGATTTATTGTTCAGTTCTGTTCTAAGTACTAAAATTAAAATAAAGAAGCAAAAAAAAAAAAAAAAAGGAGTTGAGCTCATCGCCTAGTATACAAGCTCAACCTCCTGAGAAGAAAATTAGAAAATGCCTGCCTCTATAGGAATATAGGGACCGGAGCACAATCCTCTGGTCCCAAAGGAAAGTGGGGAGAAGAGTGTCAGGGGTGGGCTTACCTGTATTCTGCGGAGTTCCTTGTTGTCCCTGCTTGTTGTAGTGGCGCCGGTGAAGCCTGAAGGAGTGAAAACAATGCCCAATAGAAGCCCAATAGTCTGAAATGAGTCAGTAACCAGACCAAATGAGCCCAAACAACATATTTTGCAGCATGGGAGCGGGCGGAGATTAGTGATTCTTGCCATGGAAAGACAGTTTCTCATTGGATAAACTGTCTTCCCCGGTTGCAAATCTGTTATTCTTAATTATTCTTAATGTAGTAAGGAATAGTTGTTATCTCACATATTCCACGTATAAAGATACATGATTCTAGCACTGACAGATATGTGGTACTGTGGGCCATCCTACATGTTTGGTATTACGTTTACTGCATGCAGTAAGAATGCATGTTTTGAGGATTCCGCATGATTCATGTTAAGTGGAGCCTGTATTTTTCCCCATTCGGAAATGGCACATTGTGATATACTGGATTACATGTGCAACAATAATATTGCATCCCTTAATGCGTTTGTGTGAGTGTAGTTTCCTCCACAAAAAATCAGGCAAAATTGAAGAGTGTTCAAACAGAAACTGGGAATTCGACGCAGTGTTAAAATATGCAGAATTCAGATAAACATAATGTTTTACTGTGACTGCCTTGCTTAAAATCAGGCCCTCAAGGGGTATGTAGAAAGATATAATATGCGTTAGTTTATTTATTCAGCATGCCAGGTCCCAATGTTTAACTTTCATTTTCCACATTCAATTTGCCTTAGTTCAAAATGTGTTTTATAAAATTCCAAATGTCTGCTTCTAAATTTCTTCTGGACAGTTCAGATAATTGGACCTCATTATCAGTTTGCTCTCATTAGTTTGGGCTATTAGGTATCTCTTGTGACACAAAGCCCAAACTATTGAATTCAAATACTGATTCTTGTATACGAAGGGAGGAAGGCTTATGGTGAGGGAACAGACAAATGCCATCTGAGGAGGTACACACAGTCGTTTGGCTGCCCATGGCCATGCTAATCCCTATCGGCATTCCCACCCATTCCTGCCACTGCCTGCCCAAAACCAGGGACGTCATTTCACCAAAATGCCAGGGGTAGCGGAAGTGATATCACACAACCCTTGACCTCCTGATGACATCACAGGAAGGGATGGAACGCGACCTTTCACCCGTTGACAAAACAGGAAGTGGCATCACATAGCATTGTACACTATGAAAAATATGGTTACAATATCACTATAATGTTATGTACGTTTCATACAAGATTGGATCGCCATATGTATCGTTAAGATCAGTGTGTATAGGCCCATATTACCAAATTACTGTGAATGCATGCAGACGTTCATGACCAAATGATAATGATGTGTTATTATATAGCACTTACGCTCAAGCACTGTATAAAGAAAAAATATACACACAATATCAAACAACCTGTTTTGGTACTCATTTATCGACCTCAGAAGGATGAAAAGCTGAGTTGAGGCGTTTAAGAACAGACTAAATCAGTGACTCACGCCATGAAGTGTGCCTGAAATAAACCTTTAATGAGTCTAGCAATTATTGCATAGAATTCTAGAAGACATATTATTTGGTATTCCTATTCTTTATTATTTAGGGTCAGTGCTGAAAGTGTTACACTTGTGGCACTCCTGTTCTTATTTTTCTTCGTTTTTTAAGAGGCCTGAAGAAGAAAGCCAACCACTCCATAAGCAAAGAGCCACATGGTGCTGGCCACATCCCAAAAGCTTGCATTACAAAAAAAATCCCCCTTTTTTTTTTTTCTTTTTTTTTTTAGAGGTTGCAAGGGAGATCTCAGAGGTCGCAGTTGCGACCTCTGGCGACCCCTAAATGACGTCCATGCCCAAAACTCCTCCTCCTTTGAACTGTTTGAGCTTGCTTTAATCAACAGCCGTTATTGAATAAAAACATCTTTCATGTCAATCATTATCCGAGATCCACGTTATTTGATTATTTATTTCGTTTTAACTAAACAGTTATGATGCATGTTTTTCTAAAGTTGCATTTTTTTAACTTTATCAAAAATTATGTCAAATCATGTATAATTTCAAAATATGTGCATGTTTCTAAAGGTAAATTACTTCATTTTGTTCTTTTATTATAAAATGTTAGTATGTAGTCCATTTTACAACTTGGATTGTCAGGGTGAGGCAAACAATCCTGTTAATGTACCAGGACGCAGCAATGGTAAACAGTTTTTTATATCAACATATGTCTGTTTATATACACAAAAGGCAACAATAAAAAGGAAAGGCAATGGGCCTCGTTACAAGGTTGGAGGTAGCCATGGTGCTATTAGCATCATGGCTAGCCCTTACCGCATTCCGGGTACGGGTCCGGGTTCTCGGAATAAGGACTTATCGGGTCATTCCAACCTTGGAGGACCCGGTAAGTCCCCATTCTGAGAACCATTCCCCATTCCCATTTGAGCCCCCATAGGGCTCAATGGGAATGGGGATGGAGCTAATAACGGGCCCACTAATAGCGGGCCCGTTATTAGCTCCCTGGTCCCTTAGCGGCTCCCGCTAAGGGACCTCGTAATGCGGCGGTAAGGGGTTAACGGCAGCGGTACCCTTACCATTGCCATTAACCCCTTACCGCTTACCTTGTAATGAGGACCATTGAGTGTAAAGTTGCGTGTTTCAGGGGCAACAGGCATGTCAGGGCTCGTGTGAGCAGACGCAGCCCTGCAAGTGATTATGGGCCTTTGAAACTAGTGGCTGAATCGCCTCGGCTCTCAGCTCCCGGCGGCCGCTACAAATATCCTGCAAGAACTCCCGTTAAAGTGTATTATTCCTACCCCGGCTGTGCCTTGGGGGTAGTGGATGCAGTAGAGAACCAGTGTCCTCAACCCCGAAGAAAATCGGAGTTGGAGACGCAAGATCCTCCACGAAGTCGGCAGACGGACGAGGCGAGGCTGTTGAGGCCCTGACGCAGCGCCCGCCCACTCCACGACATGGCATGCACGGGGAACCCTCCTTGAGAAGGCACACAGAGACAACCCGACTCCAAGAACCGGTGCCCTGCAGATACCGCTGGAGACCCACAGTGATCTCCTCTGTCGACCCGACACTGGCAGTGGGCGAATCCTCAAGGCGCTTCTCATGGCCCGTCGGCGAAGTGAGTGGGTGAGGCTCCGCGGCTGACTACCTGCGGCTCGGGCCTACGCTGCCTGTCTTTTACCCCCTCCCCCCAATCAGCAGGACAGTGGCACCGGGGTCGAGCTGCAGCAGGACAAGGAGAACCGGGGGCTGCGCTCCCCCGTGGGCCGGAGATACGCTGCCAACAAACTATATTAAGGCGCAGCCAGCATACGGACACACGATTGGGCCCCTGCGCTGCTTGAGCGCACCCGCTTGGCATACGCTAGCCCTTTTCCAAAACCTACACAAACTCCTTGGGTGAACACTTGAAGCAGCTGTACCCACACTGCACGGGCCAATCAACCGTGACATGGGGAAGGAAAAGACGAAGCGACAAACACTGCAAACCAAAATGGACCTCTACACCGTGGAGGCCCCTCCACGCCACGGACCTCAGCCCCCAGAGGACAAAGGGGCCGGCGACGAGCCTCAGGACCCTCCAATTTCCTTGACTGACCTCATGAGAGCGATTGGGGAATCGAGGACATCACTGGAACTTAAAATAGGTGGCATATTCACCGAGGTGTCCCTCATACGCCAAGACCTCCGCAATCTATCGGCCAGGGTTGGTGAGACGGAACAGAGAGTGTCGGACACAGAAGACACGGTGCACCGCTTGGAGCAACAACTTGCCGCGATCACCCAAAAAATTGCCCAACTGGAATACCGTGCTGAGGACAGCAAAGGGAGAGCGCGGCGCAAAAACCTCAGGATCCTCGGAATACCGGAGAAGAAGGAAGGCCCCAGCGCTGAACTGTTCCTGGAGGATTGGCTAACTCATGTCTTTGCCCCCAAAAAACTATCCAAATTCTTCTCCATGGAAAGGGCGCACAGAGTCCCCACCGGCCCACCTACCCGGGCGCCCCGCCTAGAACGATAATCGCACGCCTGCTGAACTACCGTGATCGAGATGCAATCCTACAAATGGCAAGGGCCTCCGGCCCGATTACATACAACGGCTATAGGGTCGGGTTATACCCCGACTACACCAAGGAAGTCCAAAAGGCCCGCCAATCTTTTGACACGGTCAAGAAGAAACTTCAGTCGCTTTCTATCAAATATGCTTTATTTTTCCCGGCATCGCTCAAAGTCCACTATGAGGGCACCACTCATCTATTTTACACTCCCAAAGAAGCATGGGACTGACTGGAAACCCAAGTTCTCTTGGATTTTAGAACGAGGCGCACACCACCGGGCCCACCCACACAGAGGCCCCGACCCGAGCGGCTCTCGCCCCCTCGATCACCGGCCAACGCAGACAATGACATGACGGGGACCCCCACAGAAAAGGGGTAAGGCCCACGCAGTGGAGGGGACTAAGTGCAACGTGTTAACATGGAAGCGCTCACCTAGCGGCCGCCGCTCCTAATGCGACGCGGGCAATATCGCAGTCAGGGTTATCCCGAGGAAGTTTACCAAGTTATAAGTTCAATGTTTGGGCGACAGGTGCTCCCAGTTGGGGGGAAGTACAGGGTGGGGGGCGCTTGGGGGACCTAAGGAACCATAGGACAAGAAGGCTTGAAGCCGACAAACGTATGCAAGGAAAGCAAACACTGTCCCTGGCCAGGACCGTGGACGCCATTATCAGCCAGTCAGCAGGCACCTCAATGCGAGGCTACCCTCGGATGTCTCCCTTAGAAGAAAAACCGCCATATGTCCCCAAAAAAAGCACAATTGCCACTGATCCTTCCAGATGTCCCAACAAGAAGCCTCACGCAGATAGATTGAATTCCAACAAGGTAACCATACTGTCCTGGAACGTCAATGGCCTTGGCTCCAGCATAAAGCAAAGATTGGTGCTCCAGTACGTAAACCGACACTCGCCAGACATTGCCCTCCTAAATGAAACGCACTTGATAGGCACAAACGCCAACTTTTTCAAAAGATCCAATTATTTGCATACCTACCATGCCGGATTCACGAAAGGTGCCAGGGGCACGATGATACTCGTTCATAAACGAGTTCCCCTCCAGGTAAGGAAGATCAAGACCGACCCCCGAGGCCGAAATGTACTGTTGTTAGCTGATATCTGGGGTGAGAAATAGGACCTGGCAGCAATCTATGCCCCCCCCCACGCTGGCGAAAGAACTACTCTCCGAACTATAGAGCTTGCTCCTGGATGAAGAGGCTGACACTTGGGTGATTGGGGGGGACTTTAATGAAGTAATGGACACCACAGTCGATAGATCATATAGGAGATCTGGAACCCGCCCCACCTCTACACCTCTCGCCGCGTTCGCCGAGGCCTTAGGACTGACGGACACATGGTGTTCGCTTCATAACAACGAGGCTGGCTTTTCCTTCTATTCGGGCGTCCACAAATCGTTCTCCAGGATCGATTATGCCTTTATCCCCCGCAACATAAATCACAGGCTTCTCGACGCTGAATTCCTTGCAAGAGGAATTTCGGACCACTCTCCGCTCCTCCTAACCATGAAAAACTCCTGCCGCCACCCAGACCGTAACTGGCGCCTAAACGCATACCATCTCCGCCTCCCTGAAATCGCTGAGGAGCTTGAAAAAAAGACAACGGAATATTTTGAACTCAATGAAGGCTCTGTGGACTGCCCTATCTCGATCTGGGAACGGTCCTCCGGGGGGAAGCTATCTCAGTGGTTTCCGCCTATCAACAACGTCAAGAAGGTCAGAGTAGCGGAAGCACAAGTCCTGGAGTGTGAACGGCAAGTCCTAGTACACGGCACCCAAGAAGCAAAAGAGGCGATGCTCACGGCGCAACACGCCCTTAGCAACCTATCTCTAGATAATGCACGAACGGCCCACCAATTAGTTCGAAGCCAAATATATGAACGGGGCGACAAAGCTAACAAGACTCTGGCCTGGTTAGAGAGACGCGAACAAAGCAGGGGACATGTACGGGCCATTAGATCTCCAGATGGAACACTGCTGACAGAAGACTCTGACATTGTCGAGGCATTTGCCGACTACTACAAAAATCTCTACACCCCACCCACTGAGAACCCGCCAGTTGAACCCTCACGCTACCTCGACCGAATCGAGATTCCGATACTCCCACAACACCAATCAGATCTCCTGAATGCTGACATCACCGACACCGAGGTGCAACAGGCGCTGGCACAGCTCCAGTCCGGGAAAATTCCAGGCCCCAACGGGTTCCCAACGGAAACGTGGAAATGCCTTGGGGGCACACTATCTACCCACATGCACCGCATGTTCCTACCCAGCAGAGATCTTGGAGCACTACCCCCAGACCTCAGGAAGGCATGCATTGTAGTCATACACAAGCCTGGAAAACCCCCAGAGGAATGTGCCTCCTACCGCCCGATATCCCTGATCAACGGCAAGGCCAAGGTCCTCGCCAGAACACTGGCCAAGAGTCTATTGCAGGTGATTGAGACCCTCGTCCATCCGGACCAATGTGGATTCATGCCCAATAAATCAACTCGAATGAACTTACATAGAGTCCAACTGGCGCTGAGCAGAGCCAAAGAAATACCAGCCCCACTCGCCCTCCTGGCGGTGGACTTTGAAAAGGCGTTTGACTCTGTGGGGTGGGAAGCTCTGTGGGTGATCATGGCTAGGATGAACCTGGGGCAGACATTTATATCATGGGTAAAACTTCTTTATGCATCCCCGGGAGCCACGGTGAGGGTGAATGGCAGGTCTTCCAAATCATTTCCCTTGGGTAGGGGCACGAGGCAGGGGTGCCCGCTATCCCCACTCCTCTTCCTCCTGGCCATTGAACCGCTAGCAATTGAGCTTAGAGCCAATACCAACTGGACCGGTTTCGTTTGGCCGGAAGTTGGAGAGGACCGCCTTTTGCTCTATGCGGATGACCTTCTCATATACCTCAGTAACCCATGCATCTCATGCCCGGCAGTCTCCCTCATTCTCAGGGAATATCAGAATTATGCGGGCCTGAAGGTTAATGAAGCCAAAACCATCTTCTTCCTGATTTAGGGGGGCGAGTCTGCGATCCCGGAGACCTGCCCATAACATGTCTCTATTAAGGAATTTAAATACCTGGGTATACGGCTTGACCCGACACTCGAGGAGTATTCCCGACTTAATTTACAACCAGTAATTGAGCGGTTCACCAGAGACACCCCCCATTGGCAATCACTTCCCCTATCGCTAATGGGTAGAGCCACGCTATTCAAAATGATGACCCTCCCCAGGCTGTTGTATGTCCTTCAGAACGCCCCATTCCTCATCCCCCAAGAAACCTTTGCATTCATTGACAAGTACCTACGCACACTGCTATGGGGCAGGAAACAAGCCCGGATCGCCCTTGACACACTCCAGAGATCAGTATGGGAGGGAGGCATCGGTTTACCCTGCATACGCACCTATTACCTTGCAACACAGATAGGAGTGGTAAACGACTGGATGCACGCAGACCCCACATTGCCACACATCCGTATCGAACTGGAGATCATGGCCCCGTTAACACCGCTGCAAATCCTGTACGCCACCCATGCCCAACTTCCGGCGCTGCCCAAAATGACCCACCATATACGTCGCGCCTGGCGAGACGCACACAAACTAATCGGCTGGAAAGGACAGCCAACGCTATCACAACCCATATGGCACAATGCGCTCCTTCCAGAAATAGTGAGAATGGGCTCCTTTGGTCACTGGCATGCAAAAGGAATACACACACTAGAACAGGTGATACAAGGGGGTCGCCTCCTGGGCTTTGAGACCATCCGAGAACAATTCGACCTGGCACCCATTGACCAGTTTCGGCATGCGCAACTAGCCCACGCTATCCGCACCCAATTCCCTGATACGACAATCATACCCCCTTGCTCCCCCATCGAGACCAATATCCTCCCACAACGCATCTCCTCTAAGGTCACCTCTACTCTTTACCAGGCCCTCAACTCCTTCGGGGCTACACAGCTAGACGGGCTCAAAGCAAAGTGGGAAAGGGACGTAGGTCACCTTGAACCTGAAGATTGGGTTGATGCATTAATGTCTCCTAGAGAAATTGGTATGGAATCCAAGCTTAGGCTAATACAGTTGAGAATCCTCCATCGCTCATACCACTCACGTGCTGTAATGGCCAGATGGGGTGGACTAGAAGACGAGACATGCGTTCGATGCAAAAATGTACCTGCCACCTTCTACCACATGATATGGGACTGTCGGGTGTTACAGGTCTTCTGGGAGGACTGTATTAATACAATCTCTGCCGCCCTGGCGACACCAATCCCCAGGGATCCCAAAATGGTTCTCTTAGGCATCTGGGGTGAAGTAGACCTGTCAAAATATGAGAAAATGTTTCTGGCAATTGTGTTGGGGGCAGGCAAAAGACTTATTGCAGCTAATTGGGGATCTGCCGACCCACTGTGCCTGACCCGTTGGAGTAACGAGCTGGACAGGTGCGCAGCTTCAGAGCGCCGGATTTATAATGCACGTAAATTTGAAAAAATATGGGGTAAATGGCTAGATGCTCACTGAGATCCGCTGGTGGGGATAGATCAATATCACTGTTAGCATTGGTTACCTGCCTTGTTTTGTTATTGTTTTACGGTCCTCTGCCTTATGGGCCTCTTCTAACTGTTATTAATGCTATGCTGCCTTTATCCTATGTATGCCGATGATCTATGTTTGTTTTTCTATGTTGTGTTGTTCAAACTCAATAAACAGAGTTATAAAAAAAAAATTAAAAAAGCCTAGTGGCTGCAGCAACCTAATCATTGTATCCCTCTTTGTTAAGTACATAGAGTTGATGCATTAATCCTCATTTATTAAAGTTCTGGAGTGTGCAAAATGCGTTACGCCACCTGTGTGAAGCATTTATTTAAGACTTCCAACTTCCCCTTCTCAGTCTCTCGAGGGAGGTCATCCGGAAAAGTCTGTAGTTTTGTGAGCTCGCTGCCAGAGCATAATGAAGGGCTGTCATGCTCGTTAGTGGGAAATGAAAACATCTGTCTGATTAGAGACCTCAATCATTTGTAAGCATCTCTCACTGGTTGACACATGTGCACATGTGCCTGTCAAAAGATAGCTTGACTTTCTTGAGCTCGATTTGTGGATAATCTATCACAGTACTCTTATGACCGATTGTCATACCTCTCCATCTTCCGCTTGGAAGAATAGAAAAGACTCTTCACCAAAGCATATAAAAGAAACTCCCAACTTTGTTCTACCATGTGGAAGTAACAAGAATGCCTTTATCAGTTACATCTATTCATCATTCAGAACGGCTTTACCAACCAGGCATGTTGAAAGTGATTATCCAAACTCTTTCCATCAGCCATCCACAATGGACTCCTTTTCCCACAATCTCATGAATACTGGGATGAGGAAGAGGAGAAGAGCAGTGCAGAGCAGTATCGCTTTCAACCCAGTGAGCACTCTAGCTGTTGGCCAGAAACACCTATGCCCATGAAATCTAAAGACAGGCAGCCCAGTGTCAAAGGCTGCAGCGGTTGGCGAGAGAACATTCCGCCTCTTCCCGAGGCTTGACATCCGAAACAAGTGTAGGGGAGCTGCGCGGCTTAGAGAAGAGGAAGAAGGGACACACTGCGAGAAGGTGACATGCTGTAGAGATGCCAGGAGACAGGAAGAGACTCCTGGGCATGCACCGACCATAGAAAGCAGACCCTTACCTACAAGAGCCCAAACCGAAACAGCGTGCTAACGGAAAGCTGCAGGAGATGAAGGGATGCTGAGAAAGCAGCCATGAAGGGAAAGCAGGAAGAGTACCTTCACTGACTGACCGTGAACAAGCCTGAGAGCACCAACAAGAGCCAGTGAGTCAACCCAAGGATAATGGGAGAGTATTGGCGGGTGCAACACATGCAAATAATAGTAAAGCAGACTGAAGAACAATAGGAAGTGAAGAGACTTATTGTAAGAAGGGAAAGTTAATTGAAACCAAAGCCCTTACCAGTTTGTGAATGCATGGAATGCAAATACATGGAAACACAGAAACAAATAATTTATCAAGAGGATATATTATTCAACCAAGCAAATGTACAGTTGTGGAAGTGGATGAATATAAGAGTCCTGGCAGGAGAGTACACTATACCATGCAATTACAAGTGCATGAATATAAGAAGCCCTGGCAGGAGAGTATACCAGGCAATTACTACTGTGTGACATACAAAGGCGCCCTGGCAGGAAAGTATACTGAGCAATCTCAAGTGTGTGAACATAAGAACACATGGCAGGAGAGTATACCCGGCAACAACAAGGGTGTAAACACAAGAAGCCCTGGCAGAAGAATATAACGGGCAATTTGCAAATATGTGGAAACAAGAGGTCCTAACAGAGGATATTAGAATTTTCCTGGCCAATCATGAAGGAACAAAATCCTGGCCATAGAACTATGAAATTAATAGAACCATAGAACGTTGTGTGTGATAGCGCCACTTACCGCCCAACAAGACACAAGGAACTGTTGAATAAATAATTGTTTGTGATAAAGAGGAATCCAGGGGAATGGAGTCAACCTCTGGAACAAGGATGTTTTATTGCTGAAGAACTTTTGACTTAGAGCAAGTTATTCCTTCTTTACAAACACTTTTTCAAAAGACATCAAAGCTTGAAGACATTTCACTTTTCACCTTGTTGTTTAGTTTATAGTCTAAGGGTCAGAACACGTCTTTTGCACACAGGGACAGTTTTGTTTATGACATCCTGACACAGACACATCCTTAGTTTCGGTTTAGGTAGGGAAAATGCTCTTAGAGCAAGGTCAGAGAGATATTTTCCTAACCCCTTTGTTTTAATAAATGTCTTTAACCAAAAACATGGCTAACTTGTGTCTGGATTTCATTCCTAACTCCTCACACTGCACAGGAAGTTATTAACTGTCTACTGTTTCAATGCAGCTTAGCGGGGGTCTAAGTACCATTAGAAATGAAACTTATCAGCAGGGGTTAGCACCACAGCGGTGAAGTAAAGAGGCCAACAATAAGCCACAGGGAAGTTAACTCCTATTTCAACCATGTTCTAATTTGGAAAGGGATTGAACTGGGAGTGACTTTCCTGTGGATTATTGTCACACTTCTTCACTTCACCGCTGTAGGGGTCGGCGCTGCAGTAGTGAAGCGAAGAAGCACCACAATGAGCCACAGGGAAGTTAACTCCGATTTCATTCATTTTGAAGCTTATTAGCTAGCACGCAGGGCTGCGACAGTGAAGTAAACAAGGGCAACAATTAGCTGTTAATAAGTCTGAAAAGTTGACAAAAAGCAACCAGCATAAAATATAAGCAACTTTGGGAAAAAACAACCCAAAGTCGCTTATTATAAGTGGACATGGCAACACTGGTCACTCTGGGGTTTGCATGGCTACCGCGATTAAGGAGGGGCAGAATGGAGGCGCGTCTGATGAGGGGTTGTTGGGTTGATTCAACTGTCCTGGAGTGGGGTTTAGGGGTCAGACGGAGGAGCAGTGATTTTAATGGAAATATGGAAAACCGATGCACATGATTCCTTTTCTGTGCCTACACAAAAGCCCAAACTGTTGGCATTGCCAATGCTTGTTTTTTGTAGGAATTACCAGAGCTAAGGTAGCATTACTGACAGTCTAGCCGAATAACCACAAGATCATAATGGCATTGTCCATGGAACGCCACAAGGGATTATGACGGATAACCACATGCACTAAATCTTCCCATGGTAATTCCTCCAGCTTTTGGTGTCAAAGTGGAGGGGATAACACCCGTGGATGTCTCTCCTCCACTTTAACGCAAAACCAGGAATTTGGTGGTGCATTTAATTTGGTAGTAATTCCGTTGCGGCAAATGTCTTCTCTCTGGTGGTATCATTGTGCTGCTTTTATTTCTACAGTGGTAGCTACTTAGTACATACTTGCTATTTATTGAATATATTGTGTATGGATTCTGCATTCTTAATATGTAATAACTGCTATGCATCGTACTTCAAATTGCATGGATCCCCAAATGCTTCTTCGAGGTTTAAGCTTTGCGCTCAGTCAAGGTTATAAACGGTGAAGAAAGGCTACTTAAGAGAATTCCTGCTTTATCTACATTTTTGAAAACCTTAATTCAAGCACTGTAGAACATAGGGAAATCACATTGGTCGTTTCTTTTTTTTCTTCCACTCATATAGCCAGGTACTTACTCATAACTGAACAATCCTAACCATTAATCTGATTCTTTGGCAGTACAGCTTTTGGTTGATGAAGATTTCTTTTTTTTTTTAAAGTAAGCATTTTTAGCTCAAGGATTTGACAAGTTCACATATAAACACATCAGATCGGAATTATTGTTTCTTTATCTTGAGGTTTTATAACTGGCAAATTGAAGTATATCTACTTCGAAAGCCCATGGGACAAGTGGGAATGGATGACAGTTAACTGCCGATCACAAAGCGTGTGAGCATATTACTGGATAGGCGCACCCAAAACACAAACATCTTAAAACTAGTGGGCCAAATAAGTAGGGATACATTATTCTAAGAGATAGTATTGCAAAACATGTGTATGGTAACAGTGGCTGAAGAGGGTGGCAAGTAATCGACAAAGTACACTTGCAAGACCGAAAGTGCAAATAGAAATATGGCAAAAACATGGTAATAAAGGGTAAAAGGATGGTGGTTAATGGGCGAAGTTAAGGTTGGGTTCCAAAGGACCATGAGCATATTTGGCAACAGCAGAAACTGAAGCAGAGATATGTAGGGGAAATGACTTAATGACATAAGTGTAGGCATACTTGGATGTGTTGCCAGTGGGGGAGCATTTCAATCATGATAAATAGGATCTCGTTAGATCAGTGACTGAATGGTGTGCTACTTAACAGTCAGACTCCTAAATTAAAGAAAACGAGATCTGAACACAGAGACATATGGCACAAAGGGAATCACTATAATTAACATATCATGCATCATTCCACTTTTAAGTAATCTTAGAACATGTTCATGTGTATTACATTTCTTCTCTTACCCATAATTCAATCGTTCTGTGTGTAAGATGTCAAATTTATATTTCCTTACCAGAATGTCCAAAAAATTCCATTGCATTCCATCAGAATCTGAGAGTGTAAATCCATTTAATTCCACATAATTCAATATTACCCTGTGCCTGCTGAAGATAAGGTTTAATAGTAAGTAAAAGCGATTACCAATGTCATTATCAATCCAATTATACAATAGAAAGTTGTGCTTTTTGTAGGCCGTTGAAAGGTGTCTGACACCTCAACCTTATATTGCTACAGGTTTAGTTTTCCTCCTGAAGCCATTTTGTGTATGTGAAATGTCTTCCAATGAATACCATTCTGATAACATCCTTTGACAAGGCCAGAGTATGTGCTCTCCAGTTCCTTCTTTATCACATCTGGGACAGAGACAGTGACAATCTAGTTTCTGGAGGCAGGCCTGAGTAAAATATAATTGCTGTAGTGTATAGAATTACATCTTGTAAAATGACGTCCTTATGTCATTTTTACACTAAACCAATGTAGCTTTTTTTTACTTATTAAATGCATGCAGAGTTTGAGTAAAGTCAGCTTTTGGTGATTTCATTTAAAGTATATTGATTATTAAATATTTTTTTCATTCTAAAGTGTTCTTAGCAGTTAGGTATTTCTTCAGTTTTAAATATTTGTAACGTGTTCTATCTTAAATCATAAACTCGTGTTTCACCTACTGGCTGATTATAAATTCCAATCCAAGCCTGTTGCCATATATGTGTGTTTTTTGTGTATCTTCTCAAAGATTTCTAATGGAGTTTTCAATGCCAGTGATGTTAGCCCAACTTCTTCTCTATCTCCATTCATAATGAATGCACACATAATCTGAACCTATCATTAATATAATATATTCAGTGAAAACATGTTTTAAAGGGATGCTATGGTTAACTTGCACTGGTAAAAACCTACCAAATTCAGTGAAAACACCTTTGTTAAGAGGATGTTATGCTTACAATGCAAAATTGAAAAACCCAAGAAATACACTAGTAATGGTTTGCTATGCAGCCATAATTAACACCATCCAAGCACTGCTAAGACTAACAACCAGGATATCAAAGATGACATCACATATGGCATCATAACTGATGACATCTCATGTTACATCAAACCTAATGAAATGTCCCTACAAAGGGTTATTTTCTGAGTGTTGTTATAAACATACGCAGAGTGATCAGGAAACCTCTCATCAACTACTTCATGTATCACAAAATATTATGGACCATAGAAGTAGAGTATGTTGAACCTGGTATGCTTCACTTGTAGATTCATATCTACAAGCCTAAACAAATCTTCACTAATGTTCAATTTTCTCTTCACTGCTAACAATACAAGAATTAATACACACTTGTATATGTATAAATAAATATACATTGAGAGCATAGTGCATACAAATCTGAGGAACAAACAGGAAAACTGTTGGAAACAAATATCATGAATAGAAAATGACATGAATATCAGATTGTCTCTCTGGGGCTTGTTTAAAGTTCCATAGACACATTGTGAAGATTAGCCATGTGTCATATTAGATAGAATTATGAAGATTAGCAATGTGACACTTTTAGACAGATTTGTGAAGATTAGACATGCATAACACCAGATAGAATTGTGACGATAGCCATGCATCACATTTACATAGATTTTTGAAGATTAGCCATGATTCACGCTTAGATAGAATTGTGAAGATTAGCCATGCATCACATTAGCTATCATCATGAAGATTAGCCATGCATAGCACTAGATAGAATTTTGAAGGTTAGTCATGCATCGCATTTAGATAGATTTGTGAATATTAGCCATGCGTCACACTTAGACAAATTTGTGAAGATGAGCAATGCGTCACATTAGATAGAATTGTGAAGAATAGCCACCTGGAAGAAACTTTGAGAGTACCCAATGAACTAACAACCCACCTCTGCTCCCCTCCAACACACCTCCAATGTACTATACAGACCCTATGGGCTAGCAAAATTAGACACAAACACACACACATTATAAGTAATACTTGCATACAACATGTATAGCACCTATAGAGGTTGTGTATCATGTTTGCAATGCATTCTAAGTCTTCTGCATTGAACAAAAAACAACTTCCCATGATATGTGATGTCATCAATTATGTCATCAATTATGCCATTTGTGAGGTAATCTTTGATGTCCTGGTTGTTAGTCTTAGCAGTGCATTGTGGTGCTGCTAGTTATGTTTCCATAGCAAACACAAACTGGTGTTTTTCTTTGGTTTTCCGATGTTACCTTGCAACCAAAATATTCTCTTAACAAAAGTTTGCCACTGAGCTTGATAGGTTTTTTCCAGTGCAACTTAACCATAATGTCCCTTTAACAAAGATTTTCCATAGAATTTCATGGGTTTTTATCAGTGAACCCCAATTTCCTAGACGTTCCTAATATCTGTTTTCAATATTGGCACCTAAAAATCGATCTCCTCTCCTGGGTAGCAGCTCTAACGTCCACAAACAGACTGGGTGCAAGAAGAACTCCCTGGGACGAGGTAGCATTAAGATAACGCAAAAGCGCTGGCATCGACACAATATTTCTTACCCTTCTAATAAAAACTTATACATAAATCAACATTACCAATATTTAGTACACCCCAAATATACATCTATATAAATTAAACCTTTACACATGTAAAAATAAATGTGTTATTTAGCACACAATATTATGGCGTATGCCAAACACAAAGCATAACTATATGCCTCATGTCATCAGTTCACTGTAACTTCACACACACTGAGACACAGGAACCACACAGTGCAAAACAATCTCTCACAAAATAGTAAGTCAACTTTATTTTTGTTTGTATTGTAACCATTAATTATGTAAACATTATTTTAAACAAATATCACCACTCTATATTTTGACAGAAATGGCAAGCACACTTGAGTGGCTGGAGGAGTACTTCCCGAAAGATAATATGAGTGATGAGTGATGAACAAGTCATAAAAGGTAAACAATATATGTTATAAAGCAAGCAAACAATGTAACTTTTACATAACTTGTTGAACATTTACATTTCTCATTTTTTATACTGCATAAAGCACATCCAAATGTAATCATGAAGAAGCTGAAGTAATACAAAGAGAACCCCCAATTACCAAATCTACAAAATGAAAGCACCAACTTATTTTTGCAAATAGGAGCTCTAAGTAATCAATTTAAAGAACTTGTGACATGTTAAAATTCATGTAATCAGAAATGTTGATTTTCATGGCCCTACTTGTGCCTTATCCACCTTCCCCCCAGCAATCACCTGAATCAATTCAAGGAAATATAAATTACAGACATTATGATGACATTTCTCTCCCTGCGTCACCTGATCATGACAATCTGCAACACACCAAATACCCCTATTTATGTTTCTCTCTCTGATTCCCCATCCCTTTCTTAAAATTACATATTGGTCATATTATGTATATACATGTAAAAACACCAATTAATAGTCTGCAGACTTCACACATGTTCATGTCCGCATACATTCGCCACTATCCCGCCTAGTTTGGGCATGTCTGTTCCCTGATGACACACTTATAATGAGTTTGCGAATGCCACGCCCTATCGTGACTGCCACCACGCACGTGTGCAAGGGTTTCATGTGTGTCATAGTTCACGGACGTCATAACATTGTTGCAGACGCTCACTAACGTCATCATGTGCCCGTGTTGTGTAATGCTGTGTCTGCGACCGTGTCCGTGCTCCCCTGACATTTTGAAACTGCATTTTCAGCCAAAATAGGATGTGTGAAGTTGAAATCTTATCATTCTCCACCTGCTAGGAAAATTCTTAATATTTTTATAAACCTTTTGTGCTTTTGTATGAAGTTTTTTCACCTTCGACATTTGCGGACATGTGACGACATTGCGGATGCTCGTGAATGTCTTCACATGACCGTGCATGTGTGGCATGATGACGTCTCTGGGACCACTGTCTGTTCTCTATGGAAATCTTGAAATCGAATTTTCAGCCAATATAGGAAGTTTGAAGTTGAAACCTTACCCTTCCATGTCTGTTAATGCCATTCTTAGTTGTTCTCTGAACTTTGTGCAACTTTTCACTGCCTTTTTTAGACTCTGGACAGGAGGAAACACTGCACACAGATCCTCCAAGGAGACCCAACCATTACGTTTAGTCATTCTGATTCTGACTGGTCACAGGAGAGCAGGTTGATTTGGGCAGACAGAAACCTTTTCTACAACCAAGAATGGCATCTGTCATGGCCATCCCTCCTCACCAGTGGCCACCATCAAATGGAGGACTTAGACAGGGCATCAGGGGCACTGCAGCAGAGGAGGAAGAGGACAAACAAGATGAGGTATAGGAGGTACCTACTACCACAAGCACCCAAATAGAATAATGGTTATGGCAGTTTTGTTACCACCATGGGAGGGTTGTCAAAGGTTTGGGCTGCCTGTGTTAAATGCATTGTGTGTCGAGCCAGTCTCAGTTGCGGACAACACGGGCAGTACACCTTTGGTACTACCTCCATGTGGTGCCACACCCACACAATCCACCCAGGTGCCCTCAAAAAGGCTTTGCCTTTCTCAGATAGTAGGCTCACCTCCTCTACCTCATCTCCCTAAACTGCTCCTGCAACCACGCAATCAACCGCAGTGCGGCAGAGGATTCACAGTCCATACAAGAGGCTGTTGCTAATTTCCTTTCATGGACAACAGTCCTCTATTTGTACTGCGATACAGTCCTATTCAGGGAGGAGCAGCTTTAAAGCGACTTCAAGGCTACTGTGAAGTGCTATTGGAACTGCTTCCCTCTACATTAGAGTTAAGACCAGGCCCAACATCTACCTCTGTCCACATGTCCCTCCCTTTCAGTGGCTGGTACCCAGTCCCTCCGTGCCTTTCCATACCTCCAGAAAAAGAGAAAAAAAAATGTTAAAAACTTTTTAAAAAAGGTTCCATGGGGAACTGCCTTTCTCAGTTAAAAAATTGAAATAAAAAATAAACATAATCTTATAGACGCCATCTACTTTACATCTCTGTGTAAAGTAGTTAAATTCGATAAGATTCTCCAACAACATTTTCATTAGCATTATGTTCTATGCTAATGCTAGTGGAAATAATGGAGCTTGTGTATGGTAAAGATAAAGAAAATGTGACAGAATTAAATATAAAAAAAAACCAAAGTGTAACATGCATGGTAGGTGTTTCAGCCATACTCAAGGCTTTTAAACTTCCTATACACATTAAACCACCCAACACCATAACCTCCTCTCCTTTTCTGCCCCTATTTAGTCCGCAGATGGTAAAATAGTCTGTGGAATAAACTGTGCACAAAATAAAGCAGGTCTTACCTTACTGCATTTGTTCATTACTATAGTGTTGGCTTTTAAAAGAACCTTTTTAATGTTTTTTTTTCTTCTCTTTAAACTACTATCAGTTGTTTCACTACATTCCATTCTATCTTTTTGATTTATTTCCCAAAACTGTTTCAAAGCATTCTGTATAGTAGACAGAAAAATGTAATTTCCAACATTAGTTAAATGTACTTCATCATTTTCCAAAAATGTTCACTCCATCATGTCGTATATTCTCATTGTGAAAAGATGCCATTCATACATCTTGTGCAAATGCACATACAGCTTTATTAAAATTCCACCTGGCTTTTTCAGTTTGTGGACAAAACAAGTTTGATCTCTTCCACATTTGCGTTTGACTAATTCAGGAAAAAGGAATCATTGTTTCTGGAAATATTTCCATAAGTCTTCTGAAAGTATCTTTCATGTCAAACTGCAATATCCTAAACTATCGCCTCCACAATGTACGACAATCATGTCTGGATGTTTCAAATACACCGTATTTTCACACATGGCTAACAGTTGACTCCATTTCATTTCACACACACCATGCCATGACACCTCCACATACTCAAATCCAACATTGTGAGAGATGCCAAGGTGCTCTGCATATAACTTCATTAAATGAATCCACTAATCTTCTAGCATCCAAACAGTCTTCTTGTTCGTAGCCATGCTTGCAGCCCTTCAAACAACAAATTAACCACTTCCTACACTGTGCACCTGTACAGTTCAACTCCTCCTCCATAACCAGTAAAGCTGATTGGGTATTCCCTCTGCCATGTGTGGACAGTTGCGAACGTCGACGGTCTAAGCTGTCCTCTTTCCATGCAGAGCATCATTAAATGACCTGGATGGCACAGCGGAAAGTCTGCAAACGCTTGCAGACGTGGGGTGGACTTCATGGCACAGGCAGCCTTTTAGCCTTTTTACTTTTATCTGTGTAACACTCCCTCATCTGCGACTTTCAAACAGTCACACATCCATCCACCAAGCATATCCAAAACCTCTAAATGTAACCCTGTCACCTAAGTTGAACAGTTCAGATGTACCTTTCAACTATAAGAGTATATTTGTCCTGTTTTTCAGATCCTCCTTTATCACAAACTACTGTTCAAACTGTTCCAGATTTCTATTTGCAGATTCAACAATACCTATATCTAAGAAGACATATTATAGGCATGCTTGAATTTTGAAATGTAATTTTTGTTCACCACATTTGTATGTATGTATCAGCACCTTCATAAGGTATGCTTCTTTTTAACCACTGCATTCAGATGCCATGTAGTGCCAACATTTCACAGTAGGCACTGCTACCACATTATAAGTAATGTCAATCTATTACACCTCCAACATCACGTGCCAATTAACACTATTGTATAAATATATTGCAACTACATTTTCCTTACTTGTAATAAAGTTAAAATGGTGAGACTGCTATTGCACCTCTATGTTTTTTTGCCTTTCACTAAACCCCTCCTAAAAAGAGCAATTATAAAGGCAAAACCTTTCCTTAAAGATGAATGTCTCCTGTTTTGCCATCAGTGCAATCAGCTGCCATATAGTGCCAAAATTTCCCACCTACTCAAATTAAGTGTGAATTAATACTAGAGTTAATACTACCACAGCAGTGTTTATCAAGTGTGTTTCCCTTACTTTAACACACATGTAAAACTGTTACTACTGCTCAAACACCTATGCATTGTGTGTCTTATATTGAAATGCTGTTACCAATAGGCATTCCTAAAATGAATCCACTTTACCTACCTATAAGGCTCCACTATTTTACAGGCAGTACTACCACATTCCATATAGTACCCACTTAAACCACCAGCTTCCAGCCAATGCAGTTACAACTATTGCAGGCATATTTGCAAAACCATTTTCCTTTTAACAAGTGATATCAGATCCCATACAGTGCCAATATTTCACATTAGGCACTGCTACCACTACATGTAGTGTCAACATATTGTATCTGTCCACATCAACTGCCAGTTAACACTATTGCAAACAAATGTTGCAACTGCATTTTACTTACCAGTGAAAACGTTAGAATGTCATGGCTTCTATTGCACCAATGCATGTTTTGCCTTTCAATAAACTCCTGCTAAAAAAAGCAATCTTAAAGGCAAACCATTTCCTTATATAGGAATGCCTCCTGTTGTCCAACCAGTGCAATCAGATGCCATGTATTGCCAATAATTTCCACTCACTCAAATGAACTGCAAATTAATACTACCACAGCAGTATTTATCAAGTGCATTTTCCTCACCTTAACATTTCACAATAAGCACTGCCATCACATTCCATGTAGTGCCTCCAAATACCACCACCTTATCGCAAATGCAGTTGGGAGGTATTGCACACATCTTTGCAAAACCATTTCCTGTACTTCGAAAAAAGATAGCAATATCCTATCTATGACCATCCCTACTTCTTAAACCACTTAAAAATGATGACATTACATTTGGAGAAACAAGAAGATTGCCAAAGACACTTACAGGAGAAAGAAAACGCTTCAATTGCTACAAGGTAAACATATTAATATACTACATATGTCAACTTAATTGTACTAAGATAATTAAGTCAATACAAAACCCTCATTTCTCTCTCTACACCAACACCCACATAAGCCCTTCTTCTACTTTAAAATACAGACTTTCTTTGTTCCAACAGATATAACAGAATGCCTACTAAAAGCGGACTCTGTAGAAAACAAAGAAAAGCTATAGCAGATAAAAATAAGGAGAAGTAATATAGTCAGCCTCCACTAAAATAATGTATAGAAAACATTTAAACAGAAGAACGAATAATCTAGTTTAAGCAAACTGAAACAATCACTATAAAACAAAATCTACCTCCTTCCAAAAATAAAAGTAAAACAATATATAGTAAGGAAAGTACTCCTGAACATCAACTTCAAAGTATATCTACCAATGTTGAGGTATCACAGTAAATAATTCCAAAAAATCAATTTTATAAAAAAATGTTCTGGTGCAGAGTTCTCAGCAATCTGAGAACAAAATTTGAAAAGTCACGTTCTACACTTAAAAACGACCAGTGAAATATTTTCCTTGAATCTCTGATTAACTGCCCTTTTAAGCTAAAGAGGAAATTCTTCATATTACTTTTACTCAGTATGAAACCACTGACTAAATTAACAAAGAAACTACACAGCCAACTTGTAAACTTGAACACAGTCAATATAGATACCTTTTCTAACTTCTTTGTAGGTGAATGGTTTCACACCACCAGCACAGAAACACACTTCAATGATGAAGCATATAGACAAAAACAACCTAACCCAATTGCCATAGACAATAATGGAAAAGGCTATGAAGTGCTAGCAGACACCATTATAGCTAAAGAAATCTTAATAGAAAAATATTCACCAACAAACTTTCAACCAAATGTTTTTTTTTGTCCAAACAACTGGTCCAGTTTACAAGTGGACATGCAGCTCAATATGCAAGGTGCGCCAACAGTTGTTCAAATCTTTATGAGAATTCCTCAATCAATATTAATCAATTAATCAATCAGCTATTTGTATAGGGCTCTTTCACCAAAAAGCATCATGGTGGTTAAACAGATGACAGCCAATAAAGATGGGAAGAAATCAAAACTGGAAGAAAGCTAGAACTGCTTCAAAGGGAACGTTTTAAGGCTCCTCTTAAAGGATAGGAAGTATTTGGTGGTCCTTAGCTCAAAGGATAGAGAATTCCAGAACTTGGGCCCTGCCACTGAAAATGCCCGGCCTCCCAAGCTCTCTTTCCTATATTTAGGTATATGCAACAACACTGCATTAAAAGATCTTAGGGAGCGTGCCGGAATATTTCTATCCAGTTTCTCCTGGATGGCTAGGCATCCCTTGCCACTTAAAGGACGGTGTATGATGCACAATGCGTTACATTTTCTCAGTGCTTCAATCAGCAACCAATGAAAGGATTTTCGGACCATAGTTACTCCGGCTCTAGCCGGAGTATGTGTAACCAAGCACACTGCTGCATTTTGTAGCACTTGCAGACATGGGATAAGAAAGGATGGATGTGCCAAGTAGATTGCATTACAGTAGTCCAAACTCCCATTTACACATGATGCCACTATCTGAGCATGAGACATATCTGGTATGAAAGGGAGAACTTTCTTTAATTGTTTCAGTTTGACAAAGCCCACTCCATATACTGAATTAACTTGTGCTTCCATGGACAGGGTTTCAGATATTTTAATCCCTAGGTTATGGACTGTTTTGCAGGTTTTGGTAAACGGCCCAACAATGCTGGCCAGAAGTCATCGGTCCATCCCTCGGCCGTCCCTGCAGGCCGAGATCAGGATCTCTGTCTTCCCACCATTCATTTTGAGCGAGTTTGACTCCATCCAAACTTGAATGGCTTCCAGACAGTTTATTAACCTATCCCTTAGATCCACTTGCCTCGAGTCCAGTCTAAACAAAATCTGTGCGTCATCTGCATATGAGAAGACCCTAAAGCCAAATGAATGTATTAGCATCATCAAGGGGCAGATATATAAATTGAAGAGTAAGGGACATAGGGTTGATACCTGTGGGACTCCACAAACAATCATGACCAGGAATGATAGAAAGGGGTGAAGGGAAACTACTTGGCAGCGTGAGATCAAACAAAAGGGCATGAAACCAGTCCAACACTACCTCATCTTGCCTCGCTGTCAGTATCCCATGATCAATAGTATTGAAAGCAGCCGACAGGTCCAGGAGAATGAGACCTGTCGTACCGCCCTCGTCCCTGATCATAGTGAGGTTGCCCAGCACGATACCAGGACCAATTCTGTTCCCATCAAGGTGTGAAAGCCCATTTGGCAGCTGTCTAAACTGTTTTGGCCCATGAGAAACATTCTCAATTGAGGGGTCACCACTGCTTCTAAAACCTTCATAATAAAGGGCAGAAGTGGATGGGCCGCTAATTTGCCAGAATCGAGTTGTGCATGGTCGGCTTTTTTAATAGAGCTATAACTAAGGCTTCTTTAAGCTGAGAGGGGACTTGGCCCCAAGTCAGAGATGAATTAATTGCTGTAGCAAATGCGTCATAAAAATGTATTGGAGCCAATTTAAACAGTTTTAGTGCGATAGGATCGAGGGGCAATGTCAATTTGAGCTTTGCTACTGTCTTGGTCATTCTCTCCCTATTTGTTAGAGTGAAAACAGAAAAACGCCTCTCTACCTTTTCTTCTGATACCAGTGTCAGGGTGCTGCTTTCAACACACGCACCATTTCCATCTTTGGAGTTCTCTTTCTCTGTAATTCCACTACTAATCTCTTCAATTTTACTAATGAAAAATGCAGAGACATTGTCACATAAGAGTGGTGAGTTGGCCATCTGCATATTGCTGCTTGGTTTCGTCAATTTATTTATAATCTCAAACAGTGTTTGGGGCATTCGCTGCTGTTTGATTCAAATCCTCAAAATACATAGATTTGGCTACTTTCAAGGCCTTTTGGTCGGCCGCACATTTCTGCCTATATTCTTCACAGAGATGGGCTTCATAAAGTTTCCTCCATTGTCGCTCTGTCTATGGTGTCTCCATATAAAACAATGAAAAAATATGTTAAACTAAATGACAAAAGTAAAAGTAAAAGTAAAATTATACAAACCATGAACTGCTGCCCAGTGCACACTGGACCATGAGGACATTCATTAGCCTGCACTTCAGCAACATCCTGTAACAGCACGTTTTATCATATGAAAATATTAGCAAGACGCCATTCTGAAATGCAAAACCTTGTCCATAGATTGTACTATGCAAAAATGTGTAAAACACATACAAATTCAATATTTTGGAACTGAAGAAGAGTTTGAAAATTAAGTTAGTTTAGAAAACACCAACCAACAATTTATAAGAGTTACCTCCTTACAAACACATACAAAAAAGAAATAGCAACGATTTAAAACACATCTGCAGAAATTCCAGACAAAGTATGTGTCTGTTGCTGCAGAACCTTTTATAAAAATAGTACAGAATTAGTAGATATGGCCTACAAAATAGAACAGAAAGAAGAATCCCAATGGTTCCAATTAGCTTTATAACTAACGACAGAAAATAAATACAAAATAACTGATCCCTTAATAGTATGTACATACAGCAAATCTAAGCTTGATCATAACCACATTCCAAAACAGGCTATCAATAGTAACTTGGAAATATTTCCACTTACACAAACTCTCCAACAACTTAACCTGTACGAGAGCATCATAATTCAAAAAGTAAACCGATTGCCACCTTCAGAATTACTCAAAGACATTTGTGGCAAAATAGTGTATTTACCATTTGATTTTAATGAAAATGTAGAAATTCTAGGAGTAGGTCGACCACTATAATAATCTTTGATTGTATTAGTGAATGGTGTGCCAACAAAAGACAAAAGAATCTGTAAACAACTAGTTGACTTATATAAAGTTAAACAAACCCTAGCATGTATTAAGGAAAACAATGAATTCTATAGATATATAAACATAGAGGAACACCTATCAGAAAACACCCAAATGTTTCAAGATTCAACACAAACTGGCCAATTTCAACATGTTGATTCTATAGCAGTGGACAACGTTTTAGACTAGTATAATATTCACAAACTTCATTCCAGACACACCATGGAATATGAATTAGAAACATATCAAAGCACCAAGCCAAAGGCTCTCCAATAAACATATCGTAGAAAAGTGTAGAAGATGTTTTTTTCCACTACTCTTTGCCACAGGAAGGGGAGGACGATATGACGGCAGACCGACACTAATCAGTGCAGCTGAATATAGTTCTTTACATAGGTTTTCTGAAGACCCAAGATTCCACCTCTTGTTTGAAAGCAAACTTGCAACTCTATGTTACAGAGTGGCACACACACTAAAAACAGACTCTTATTTCTTTAACATGTCAGCTACTCAACTCCTTCAAAACATAAAAGACAAAGCTGAGGTTTTGCAGTCAAGTATCACAAATCTCTTGGCAAACATGTGTGGTACAAAGGTATATTTGTTTCAATGTCATGCTGATGTATGTTGTATGATAAGGAACCTAGGTCCACCCACATGGTTTTCTACTTTCTTTAAGTTGTGCAGAATATGTATGGGATGACTTGCATGACTTCCTACGCACTGCAAACCATAATAAAAAAGGAATAGACATAAAATGTCCTGGAGAACTCTGTTCTCTTGATCCAGTCAGTGTATTATAATACCAGGGTATAACAATACCTTTGCATAAAAAGCTCTTTTATTCCCTGCGGCTCCTACGACAAGTACTTCCCTATATTCCTATATTACGAATGCTCACCTGGACTACTGTAATAGTCAACAGGTGGGCATTTTGAAAAAACAAATCAGCAGACTGCAAAGATCGCAGAATGCTGCGCTCAGGCTGATCTATGGGCTCAAAAAAACAGCCCATGTCTCATTTTTCCGCCGTCAACTCCATTGTCTGAATAATATGCACCAGACTATCTTAAGGAAATGTTTAGATATTATCAACCATCAAGACCCCTTTGCTCCAGTGACCAAGCACTATTAATCATCCACCATCTACATTTGTTTCTAGAGGGGATAGAAGATTCTTGGTGTATGGTCCCAGACTTTGGAACAGTCTACCCAGGGAAATACGGAATTCAGACACCCTGCTTATTTTCCGTAAGGCCTTAAAGACCTTCTTGTTCAAATAAAATGTGCCCACTGGATAATAATTAGATCTTTTTCTTGCTCTCAAATATACATTTTTTTTTAAACAGTTTTTATTATTTTTTAAAACAAACAAACAATACAAACCAAACTGCCAGTGCTTTTTGCAACAATTACATGAACATCAATTAGTCAAGACCACTGCTCCCCAATCCCTCCCCCCTCAAGAGCTTGTTTGTCCTTCTCATTCCGTATCTGCTGCGTCTGGCAGGGTATCACCTCCTTCTGAGACTGCAGAATCCGTTATTGTTCCAAACAGTCCTGCTATTAATACTCTCCATGCCAGCTGGGTACTCACTTCTTCTTCCCCACACTTGCTACATGCCTCCTGCCATACCACCGTTTCAGCCTCCGCCCATTTCTGCAATTCCTGCCACCATACCTCCACCCGTGGCTTATGGCACTGCTTCCATCCCATGGCAATCCTTCGTTTTGCGAGCACATATGCCAAGTCCTTCAATTTCCCAACATGTTTAAGTTTCTGTGGTCTGGGAAACCCTCCCAACAGGCAGGCCCAGGCCGTATCTATAATGAGCGTGACCCCTTTGTCTGCTGGTTTTTGCGCCACTTCTCCCCAGAAACTCTCAATCACTGGGCAAGACCAGAACATGTGTGTCATATCAGTATTTTCCTTATCGCATTTTGGGCACGCTTGTCGTCCCGCATTTACAAACTTCGATATTCTCATCGGGGTCATGTAAGCTCTGTGCGTTATATACAACTGTATTTGTTGTAATCTGGTATTTCTTGAAACCTTCTTGTGGTATCCCATAGCACGCTACCACATCCCATCTTCCATCTGTGCTCCCACCTCTGTTTCCCAATCCAACCTCAAATGCGTCAATTCCTTCCCAACCCGGGTCATCACCATCTCATACAATCTAGAGATCTCATGCCCCCCTTCTGATATGTCATATATTGTCCCCATCGTGGCGTCTGGTTCCTCCGCCAATACAGTCTCAGGCCAGATTTTACGAATATTCTGCACCAGCCTTAGCCCGCCTCTTCCCCTAGTCCTTCAAAATCCTTAATGGCCCCCTCTTGCCAGACATCCCCCAATGTAACCAGCCCGACCGACTCCCAGTAGGTCCTGATTATCATCCTTAGTTGTTTGTCTTCCCCTGCCAAAGCAACCAACGGCACCTGCGGGGAATACGGGTACGTGTCCTCCATCATTCGACATACTCTACGCCACATCTTCCACCCCAGCAACATCATTCCCGGGCGCTCCTTCATTTCTGACCTAGGCAACCAAATAATTTCCTTCAGGTAGAACGGAGTACAGTTCTGTCCAAACAGCCTAAATTCGGGAGTTACCTCATCAGGGAGCCATTTGACCACATATTGCAACTGACCAGCTACATAATAGGCCTCAAAATTAGGCAGCTTAATACCCCCCTTTTCATAGAAATTCTGCAACTTCCATAGCGCCACTCTATTCCGAGTGCCATGCCATCGGAAGTCTCTGCACATACTATTCAGCTTGGCAAAAAACTTCTTAGGTATCATGTACGGAATATTGCTGAAAAAATGTACGAGCCTGGGTAGGACCACCATTTTGAGCATCGCTCCCTGTCCCATCATCGCCAACCGCAACTTCTCCCAAAACTTCATGCTTATACGGATTTTTCCCACAGCCACCTCGGTGTTATGCAAATGTTCCTGCTCTACCGTGTGATACATATCTATTCCGAGGTAGCGGAAGGAACCAACCGCCCATGGTATCGGCAACGCTGGCAACCGCTCCGGAAGGGTTCCTCTGTAGCTACCCAATGGGAAAATGCTCGATTTTTGGGGGTTCACCGCTTTGCCAGACAGTTCTGCATACCTTTCCATTACCTCCAGAATATATTGAAGATTTTCCTCCGGATATTTCAAATATAATAGCAAATCGTCAGCATACAGGGATATTAGGTGTTTCTCTCCCCCTACCTCAATGCCTATCATGTCATATTGTTGCTGAAGGCACACTGCCAGGGGCTCCAGGGCCAGAATATATAACATCGGGGACCAGGGGCACCCTTGTCTGGTGCCTCTGCTAAGTTGCCACCTCTCGGATATCACCGCTCCTGTACGTACCCTAACCAGCAGCTCATTGTACAGCAACTTCGCCCACCTAACATAGCCCGGCCCCATCCCGTATTCATTCAGGGCCTCCAGCAACCACGACCACCTGAGTGAGTCAAAAGCTTTGACTGCATCTAGGGACACAACCGCCATTTCACCCTCGCTCCTGCTCCCCCATTCAATCACCCGGTGGAGTCGCCTATGGTTGTGGGTTATATTTCTGTTGGGAACATAACCTGTTTGGTCCGGATGTATCAATTTACTAATAACTCTCCGCAATCTATTGGCCAGGACCGCCGTCAATATCTTTCCGTCCTGGTTCAGCATTGACAAGGGCCTATAGGAGCCGCAGCTATGCCCTGGTTTGTTGGGTTTAGGGAGCAGTATTATTATCGCTTCTCTAAGCGATTCCGGCAGCCGTCCCACCTCTCACGATTCATTAAGCATTTCTAGCATGGGGGGGTCCCTCCTCTCTATATGCTTTATAAAATTTGCTAGGGAGTCCGTCCGCACCCGGGGTCTTACTGGTGGGCAGCTGCCTCACCACCTCCTCCAATTCCTCCAAAGTAATCGGTGCGTCCAGCTCCTCTCTTTCTTCGGCACTAATCTTAGGTAATCCCATATCTCTTAAAGTTTCCCTTATCTCCTCTCGGCCGCCCCCCCCCCTTGTCCTCATATAGTGCCCTGTAATAATCTAAGAATGCCTCATTGACTCCTTCTTGGGTGTTCGCTACCTCTCCATCCTTTCTGGTTATCGTCCTAATCGGGGACCTAGGGGTTTCACTCTTGTATAGCCATGCCAAGAGACGGCCCGTTTTATCCCCACCTGCATGCTGTCTCTCAACATACTTCTTATAGTTGAGATTGCAGAGCCTTTCCCAAAGTTCCCCACACCGCTGCTGTAGTTTAAGTACTGGCTCTGCATTCCCCCTCCCCTATTGAGTTCCCATTCCAGTTCATCCTCAGCTTCCCCTAACTCCGTTAGGACCCCACCCTGCAGGCCCTTTGATTTAGCAATGGCAGCACCCCGCAATACCACCTTAAAGGCTTCCCAGAGTGTGCTCGCCGAATCCACGCTGCCAGCGTTCTCTTAGAAATAATGTGTGATCTCGTCCCTGATATCCTCTCTGAAGACCGGATCCTTGAGCGCCTCAGCCCGGAGGCGCCACGTCGGTATCCGCGCTCTGGGGCGGCAGTACTGCCATCCCAGGACCAGAGGTGAGTGGTCCGACAGGACCCTCGCTTTGTATTCTATTTGGGTGGTCTCTACCACCACATCTGGCGTGGCAAAAAAATTATCAAGTCTTGTATGCAGTTGTTGCGGGGCTGAGTAATGCGAATACTGTTCCTCATTAGGATGTTTCAGCCTCCAAACATCAGCCAGCCCGAAGTCGTCGAGCAGTGTTTGCTCTGCCCTGGCCGCTGGGGTGGGCCTATCAATCTTATCATGAGATCTGTCTACCTTGGGGTTCAGCACACAATTAAAATCCCCTCCCCAAATAACCACCCCACCCACACACGCACCCAGGTTGGTACACAGAGTCCTAAAATATGCCGCCGTATTTTGATTGGGGGCATACGTATTTACAATGCACACCTCCTTATTCTCCACCAGTGCCTTCAATATGACCATCCTCCCCTCTGTATCCACCACCTCTTGTGTAAGTTGGAGCGGAACGTGCGGTGCCACCCAGACCAGCACTCCCCTAGCGTAGGCAGAATACGGAGAGCCCACTACAATACCTCTCCACTTCTTCCCCACCAGTTCCAACTTTTCCCGAGTCAGATGCGTCTCCTGCAACAGTGCAATATCAATCTTCTGTCTTTTCAAATACATCATGACCTTGTTCCTCTTTAAGTAACTATTGAGTCCCCTGACATTCCACGTTACGATCTTAAGATCCCCCATAGCTCATAAGTATCCTCCCCCCTTCCGTGCAGCAAATCCCACCTGCCCACGCGATACAGATACAGCCCTCTTGCTTTTTCTTGTAGCCTCATATACAAACTCAAACTCCCCATAACTATACACACCCCAAACTCCCCACTTCCCTCCCCACCCTCTAACCATCCCTTGCCCAACACCACACTCCCCAATTGCTGCCCAGCTCCATCCATGGAACTCAGGCACCCCCACATCTAGCCCTGCAAGCACCAACCAATGCCCAGAGCTCAGTAGGGTGAAGTGGCCCTAATGGCCACTTAACTAAAGGTACTAAGTGGGGTAAGGCTCCCCTAAATACAGCAATAGTCACAGTGCTCATAATATATTGTGCAACAGTCTGACCTTCTCTGCCTAAGGCCGCTCAAATGACTATAATCAAGTCCCAGGGACCTATTCTGCGCCATCTTGTCGCACCCTCCTCGTGCACTACTTATCTCCTCCATCTCCTCTTCCCGTCCGAACGTCAGGCTCCTGGGGACATCCCTGTGCGTCGAGCCATCCCATGGCGTCCTCCGGAGTCTCAAAAAACAAAGTTTTGTGTTTGTGAAAAACCTTCAATTTCGCCGGGTACAGCAACATGTATTTATGGCCCGCCTCTCTCAATCTCCGCTTTACCGTCCCAAAGTTCATGCAGCTACGCTGCACAGTCAGGGTATAGTCTGAGTAGGCCATTATGTTTGCCACTCCTCGTGTAATCGTTCCTCCCTTGCGGAAGTGTTCTAGTATCCTCTCCCGGTCCCGGTAATTAAGGATTTTGGCAATTACTGGCCTAGGTGAGTTTCCCGCGGCGGCCTCCTTGTTAGAGCTCTATGCGCACGTTCCACCGGGAATCCTTGAGATAAGGCTCCTCCGGGTATCTCCTGCAACAGCATAGATTCGATGAACTCCGTGGGATCGTGGCCCTCCGATCCTTCTGGCAGGCCCACGATGCGAATGTTATTCCGTCGGGCGTGTCCTTCCGCCTCCTCCGCCCTGTTCTCCAAGTTGCCCACTCTCTGCACCAGGGCATGCAATTCGGCCTTATGGGAGGCACAATCCGTGGTGTTCGGGCTCACTTCTTTCTCTAGGGTCTCAGTGCGCTCCGCCAAGGACCTGACGTCCTGCCGGAGTAAATTCACCTCCTCCTGCACCTCACCGACCTTAAGGTCCAATGCCGTTTTCAACTCAGTTACGGCCAGTTCAAGCTTAGCCTCCCAGGCCGCCTTCAAGTCCGCAATCGCAGCCAGGCCCTCTTGGTTAGTACCCGTTGCAGGCATGCCGCCTGTAGGCGACTTATCCTTGCTCTTGGAACTTTCCGGACCAGGGGACGTCTTGGCGAAGTCGTCCAACATGGGCTGCTTCGCCTTCGGTCTCACTGTTCTATTAGACATGACCCAAGTAAGTAACATAGATTGTATTACAGGCAAAGTTTAAAACCATGTAAATGCCAGAAACTGTAACTATTTGCAATGTTTATTCAAGTCACCCTGGATTTGTTTCCCATGTTAATGCAACAACAGTGTACCACACACAAATGGTGTACCAAACATAGTACATACAATGCACTCCTTATGAGGGTCAACAAAGTAAATATATGTTTACAAATGTAACTAATTACATTTTTGAAAGTATGCTCTATAACTAATTATATTTTCTTTTCTGTACAGAAAAACAAGCACAGGTAGATTGTAGTGTAAGAATTCCGCAGGCACACGTTTGTGTTCTTCCACCCAAGTACAAGTGCAGAGCCAGGTTGCAGCCTTCTTACCATATACAACTAAGTATCAAATGACCAGTATCCAACATATTGCAATTTGTAAGACCAATAAGCACATTACTGTCCACATATAACTATTGTCATAATTACTGACAGCAGACACAGGGCTGTGTTCTTTCACCCTAGTATGAATGCCAAGCCATGTTGCAGCCTTCTTACCATATGCTACTAAGTAGCCGTGCCCAGTATCAGACTTATTAAAATTTGTAAACCCAATAAGCGCATTGGTGTGCATATAACTATTGACATAATTACTGAGAGCAAATTTCTGTGCCCATGTCCAGTGTCGAGATTCTTGGGGGCATGGCCCCCAAGTATCTGTACACTGGCAATTGGCCACAACAATACAATTCAGCTATGTTATAAATACTGTATACACTTCAGTAACCAATACAATATTTGTTTGTATTACAAACACACATAGATTGTAGTATGAGATGTCGGAGGACATATGTTCATGTTAGTTGATCAAAGTGCACCCCAGAGTTATGTCCACATCTGTAATGACTGCAGACAGAATAATTGACTTTGTACTCAGCGACAACCACACAGCTCTTTTCGATCAATAAAATGCTGCCATTTCAAAATGTTATGTCTCCACCACCCGTCCCATTCTTTTTTTCCTTAAAACAACCCCAAATGTATTTTTGGAGCACATTTCTAACACAATGGGTCTCATTACAAGTGAGGCGGTAAGGATTTAATGGCGCCGGTAAAGGTGCCGGCGCTGTTAACCCCCGTACTGCCTCATTATGAGGTTCCCTCGCGGGACCCGCTCTGGACGTCTGGTCAGACCAGATGTCCTTTGTGGGCCCCGCGAGGGGACCAGCATGCTAACAACAGGCCCGTCATTAACGGACCCATTGGTAGCATGCTCCCCATTCCCATTGAGCCCTATATGGGGGATATCACAGAGTAAGGGAAATGTCTTTTTTTTAAAAGCAATTAGAGCATTTGACAGGTATAATTGCTTACCATTCATCAAACGGCACTAAAAGATATCAGCAATCACAGCCAAGGGTGAATGTATAATTTTTCATAATAAAATAATCTTTTCTTCAAACTGACACACACCTCCTTTTTTCTAAGATACACGATCGACACACGCTCTTGTCGCCAGCTAATCCCAACCACAGGCCCAAAACCTCACGGGTGTGGAGGCAATTACAACTAAATCTCAGGAACCATATTCTGTGACAACAAAAGGACATTTAGAAATATAAGCCATTAGAGTTCCAGCCCCAGGAATACACTTTGTCCATTCCTTGTAGAGAGTTAGATGGCTTAAGCGTTCTATATTTTCAATATAGTCCCACTCTCTGAGCTTCTTCTTCATCACTAAGTCTTGAGGTTCACAATTTATACCTCTTTCATTCAAAAAGCTTTCACAAACCTTCAAAAACTCATTCAGTTGTGCTTCAGAACCCAAGCAAGATATATCTCCCAATCTCACAAAGCGCGAGTACCCCCTTGATTTTCCTACACAGGCCAGTTTTCTCATTTTAGACGAGAACCACCATGAGCATAATCCCAGCTCTGATCTGATAACCCCTATAAAAAGGGAAGTGGACAGGCCTAATAATTTATGCCAAATGTTACCCTCAAGCACGTTTAGCCATTTCTAATTTTTATTGCTAATAATTCAAGTCCATACAAAATGGTTGATGACACTGGCTCTGTAAAACTCTAAAAGGGGGCTTACGGAAAACTGGCAGTAGTTAGAATCTATTAATTTCATATGGATTATAAAAGACTCAATCCTTATTCCCAATTTGGACTTTATCAAACCTGGGTGAACCCCAGATAGACTAATTGGTACACTTCTTCTATTTTATTTCCATTGACAAACCACTTGAATTATTTTGTAACTTCTTTTTCTTGTTAAAAGGCAGAATGCAAGACTTTTCGGGGTTAATCTCTGAACGATTCACCTTTGCAAACTGCCCCACTTTGTCTAAAGTTCTTTGAAGATCAATAGGCGCAGCAGCGTAGCCAATCACGTGGTGCCTGAAGCTAATGTTGTTGGGCCCACGGAAGTGACATTCACATCTGTAAATGCACACACAGCATTGTTGAGTGGGCATTTCCAGATTTTGTGTGGGCCTTGCCCGCTCAGGTCAAGTCCTACCCTGTCTACACCTCTCTAGCATGATAAGGTCATCAGCGTAGGCAATCCATCCACATTCAATAGTCGTTATCTTCCAAGGAAAAAAAGCCACTTTCTGAAATATGATTGACAGGTCCAACAGATGGAAATTAAATAGGGTGGGGGATAAAACACACCTTTATCTCAGGCCAACCACGACCTGTGCGTCTCTAGAAAGTGCTCCCTGTTAATTCAGGCATACCGCTAAATTGTTTTCAGAATGAAAAACCAAAGTCATATTTAAAAGTCCCAGTGGAACCCCAACTTCAATGTTTAGACCAAAGAAGACATATGTGCATCCTATCAAAGGTAGGTGGAAGATTGCAGAATAGAGAGGTTGTCCTTTGCCCTACATATCGTTTCTTGACAGAGAGTGTACATGATATGATATGATAACATATGATATCATATGATATATGAGATAAATCATTTATAACGTGCCTGTACACAAGTGTTTCTAGGCACGACAAGACAAGGAATGGGAAGACAAAGGGGAGCAAAACAAACAATCTTACTAGGCCTTGTATCATTCGGGTCATGATCATGCAAGTGCAAGGGGAAGGGAGAGGTAAAGTGCCACAGGGAGGGAAAGGGAGAGTGCAATAGCAAAGCTCTACTAGGTTCCCCCCGGGCTAGCCAGTTCTAAGTAAGAGCAAGGAGGCAGTGGATTGTACGGTTGCAGATACAGTCCGTAGTGTGCGGTAGGCCCGGAGGAAGTGTATGGGGCTACTGGTCATGAAGGAACCTGGTCCCCATAAGGTTCAGAGGGAGGCCAGGTAACCAGTAAGTGCAGCAGACAAGAACATCAGCAGGGGAGAGAGAGAGAGAAGGCAGAAGTGAAAAGGAAGGTCTTGAGTTGCTTCTGGAACCTGAGGTGGTGCTGCTCAAGTTTGAGAGAGGCAGGGAGGCTATTCCAGAGGGAGGCACCAGACGAGGAGAAGGATCAACCCCCCCACTCTCAGCCTGGAGAAGCACCTGATCCTTAGAAAGTTGGCGGTGGATGAGCGGAGAGCTCGAGAAGGAAAATGCTTAGGAAGAGAGAGTTGGATGTAGTGTGTTCTCTGGTCGCAGAAAGCCTTGAAGGCAAAGCAGTGTCTTGAACTTGATCCTTTCGGAAATGGGCTAGAGCTAATGAAAATGGGTAGACCCAGTGAAGTAATACCCGGCACTGCCCAGCACTTTCCAGCAAAACGTGCAGCGTTCAGCGAAACCCAATTCCTCTGATATGCCAAGTGCTACGTCACCACGCAGGACTCATTGCACTTGCTGATTCTAGGTCAAAATACTGCAGAGCTGAGGAAATCAAAGCAGCACCAAGGACGCTGAGCGTCAATCCACACCGCACCGGAAAAAAACAGGGCATTCGCTTTGCTTCCCTGCTTGCTTATCAATAGAAGAGAGGAACGGACCTCACAGCTTCCCTGCGTGTCAAGCCGCGCCTCTCATCAGACCGTCAAAATGCTTTGCTTTGCTTTGCTCAGTATGCAGTACTCACACAAGAGAGGCCGCCTCCGACACAGTTTGATTTCTTTTATTAAAAAGCAGGCCTCTCCTGTGAGCTTGATAGGGTTACAATCTTTCCCCACAGAGACAATATCAATGTCATACCCCATACCATGGGGGGGAGGGGCACATTGTCTGTTTTTGCCTCACAATCAGGATCTTGCGCTTGGGTTTTGGGCAGGCTTACGTAGTTGAGGCATAGATGTGAACAAAGTGTGGAAAAGATGGAGGGGGGCTTCAAATGGGGCTCCAGCAACTCGGTTGAGACTTTCCACTATGGCCCACAAATGTTTGAGTTAAACAGTCCTCACACTGTGTCCACCCACCTCAGCCCGGCCCTTCTACTCTCTCACCTTATAGTGTTTCAGTGGGGTACCAATGGAGCTCTAAATAGCACTGCTGATGGTTGGGACTCTAGGAAGAAATACCTCTGCTTCGATGGGAAACCTCTCACCTTGCTATTGTTCAACACCCCTGCGGAGTGCAACACCCTGAGCCCTTTATCCTGGTGGGCTCTCTGCAGTCCTTTTACTGGGTTGGGGGCATGGCCTATCTCGATCCAGCAACGGAAGCCGTCCTGGGCCTGAAAAAAGCTTGGAGCGGAGATGATGGGAGCAGAGTGCAACACCCCACATCCTTGTTACCTGCGGCCATTTAGCCACACCACCTATTTCACTCTCACTTGTAAGCAGACATTGCTTACTGCTGCCCCCTTGTCTCCCAAACTGATAGGTATCCTCTTCTTCCTGAACCAAAGGGAGCGTGGCTAATTTACTCCCATAGCACTACTTTCCACCCCAATAAAAAACACCCTCTGATGTTTCAAAATACTACAGCGAATTACAAGAAGGCCTTATTAGTTAGGAAGGATACTTTCAGGTATGACCATTCCCAAAGCGAATTCCAAGCATCATCTAGAAGCACTAAAATAATATCACCTTACAACAATACATTAACACATCACACAACAAAGCTCATAATTGTATATATACACAAGTGAACGTTTAGTTTAGTTTAGTTAGTTTATTTATTTATAATGCGCATCAAATCCAGGGGCATCAGGGCGCAGAGGAAAAGAATATGTTGGGCTTAGTTACAGGGTACATGGGTACATGAAATACAGGAGAAAATATACAACAGAACATCAGTATATACAGTGTAAATTACATGATCAAGTAGCATAGAATTAAAGTGAGCGAAATACATCAGGAAAGGAGTCCAAGTGGACTAGCACATAGTAAGCGAATCAGTAAGCAGAAGGGTAGGCGTGAGTAAGGAGCGTCAAGAGGGTGTTAGTCAGAGTGATTATTTATCATTTTCTTTTAGCCAGTTGGCCAGATTCTGTCTGAATTTAGAGAAGGGCTGGGGTTCTCTAATACCAGGAGGTAGGGAGTTCCACAATTGCGCAGCCTTAACTGGGAAACTGTGTCCTCCGATAGTAGAGTCTGAATCATGGTACTTGGAGGCAATTAGAGTTGACAGTTCTAGTCAGTCTGGACGAGTTTTTTTTTACAGATTCTGTTCGTAAGGTATGGCAGTGCATTATTATTAAGGCACTTGTGGGTAAGGGAGGCAATCTTAAGTTGGATTTTATCAAAGGTGGATAGCCATTTGTGTGCTCTTCTTGTAGAGGAAATATGCTCATTTCTATTGATCTTGAGTGCTGGTCTCAGGGCATTGTTCTGGAGAACCTGTATTTTGTGGAGATTCTGTTTATTCGCTCCAATGTAGAGCGTGTTACAGTAATCCAATTTGGAAAGTATGAGGGCTCTGGTGAGCATAAGGCAGCTGTCGGTGGAGAGGAATTGTTTACTGGCTCTGATAAGTTTGCATGTGTATGCGGTAGCAGAGGCAAGGGAGTTGAATTGTTTAGAGAAGTTCAGGGTGGCATCTAGGTAAAACCCTAGGGCCTTCACTTCCTTTGCTACTTTTATGTTGTTGCCATCAATAGTGAAGATGGCATGATCTGGGCTAAGTTTGGATATGTGGGTCGGGGTGCCTAAGATAATAAGCTCAGTTTTGTCGTTGTTCAGGCATAGACCATGGGTGGCCATCCATGCCTGAACGATGCTGTAAATTCTATTCACCAAAGCCAGATCCACGGCATAATCTCCTGAAAGCGGAAGGAGGATTTGGGTATCGTCTGCATAGTTTGTGTAGGCGATACCCAAATGGTCCATTTTGTCGAAGAGGGGCTTAGTGAATACATTGTAGAGTGTAGGTGACACACAGGATCCCAGTGGTACACCGCAGTTTATAGGGATATGGTCTGCTGAGGCCGATGGAGAGAAGACTCTCATGGTCCGGTTGCTCAGAAAAGACTCGAACCAGGTTATAGCCTCCTTAGAGAAGTGAGCTGCGGAGTCTAGTTGGCTGCATAAGACTTTGTGGTCAACCAAGTCGAATGCAGCCAAGAGGTCTAGAAGGAGGAGTAAGCCTGCTTGGCCTTTATCTCTAAACTCATCTATTTGGGCCCTAAGATCAATTAAGGCCGTCTCCGTGCCATGTTGTGAGCGGAATCCGGATTAACGAGATCCTAGTAGGAAGTTAGATTCCAGGAAGCTCTGTATTTGAATATAGGATTATTTAGAAGAAATGGCACAGTCGTGATGGGCCTGAAGTTCGTGGGAATGGCAGGGTCAAGGGTTTGCTTTTTCAGTAATGGCAGTACCCAGGATTCTTTCAGGTTGTTCAAGACAGTACCGGTAGTGAATGAGGAGTTGATAAGTTTAGTTATGAAGGGTGAGAGTTCTCTCGCAGCATCCTTAATAAGTTGTGCCGGGCATTGGTCACCTTTGCAATTGGACGGATTAAGTCCCAGTATGACCTTCTCCACCTCAATGGTCGATACTTTAGAGAAGCTAAAGCGTATTTCTTGTTTATAATGTGGTGGGGGAGCTATGCTCTGAGGAGTTTGAGGTGCTAGAGAGGCTTTCTTGTGGGCAATTTCGGTTTGTAAATTGGCGACTTTGTTAGTTAAGGCGTGTTGGATACTGGAGCACCACTTTTTGTCTTTGATGCAGTTTTCTTGTGGTACAATGGGTGTTTTCAGTTCTTTCAGAATACTGAACAATTCTTTGACACTAGATTTGGATTGAGATATTCTGTTATTATAAGTCTCCTGTTTGGCTAAGAGGATGTCTTTCTTATATTGGGTTGAGACCTTAGTAAGGTTTAGTTTGTTTTCTGCTGATGGGGAGAGTCTCCAAGCAGTTTCAAGCTTTTTCTAAGTAGTCTAAGGTTTTTTAAGTGAGGGGTGAACTGAGTTAAGGTGTTTTTTAGGTTTGCTATTCCTTAATTTGAGCGGTGCGATATTGTCAAGGGCTGAGTTCATGACTTTGTTGTACTGTTCGACTAGAGAGTTTTGGTCCATATTGTTCGATACAGAATTAAGTTTAGGTATTGTGTGGGGCAGCAGTTTTTCAACTGTCATGAGGTTGTGTTCCTTGTAAGTGAAGGTGGGGCGAGCGAGGACTGGGCGTGGCTAGGTTGGTTGCCAATGTGAATACTAGGAGATAGTGGTCTGTCCAGATCTGAGGCGCAATAGACGTGATATTTACCTCACAGTTATATTCTGCTAACCAGTCGAGGATTCAACCTTTATTATGCGTGGGTGCGTTAACTTTCTGGGAGAGGCCAAGCTCTTTCAGAGTCATAGCAATGGCAGTGGAGTGGGTATCCTTAGTATCGTTGTAACCTAGATTAAAATCACCTAACACTAATCTTTGGGAGGTGTTTTTTAGATTATTAGACAAGGCCGTAGAAACATCTCCTGAGAAGGTTCCAATGGGACCTGGTGGTATATAGATAAGAAAGATATTTAGTGTTTGTGAATTGGCAGTGGCGATTTTGACCGTGGGGCATTCACAAGATTTCATAGAGGGTGTTGTGACAATTCTCATGTCTAAGTTGGTCTTGGCTATAATTGCTACTCCTCCACCTCGAGAGATATGTCTATCTGCTCACAAGACAGTATAGCTATCGGGGACTGCCAGTGATGGGGCAGGGCCTGCCACATCATGTAACCAAGATTCTGAGATGGCCAAGAAGTCCAGGTTGTCTGTTAGTATGATATCTGATATTTTGGTTTCATGGGCAATTAGAGACCTAGCATTTATCTGAGCTCCTTTAAGGTTAGGTTGGTGGCTTTCTGATGTGGGGGTGGTGCTAGAACTATCTTCGGTCGTCCATTTAGTATGGTTCAGTGTAGGTCTTTTGTGATTGGTGAGACTAATATTGGGCTCTGCGGTTACTATCTGGAGTAGGCACTTTTTTAGGTGGTTTAATTGTTCAATTATTTTTAGCCGGTAACTCATACAGTTTGGATAGGCGAGCGCGCAATCTTAAATTTCTGTCAGTAGTACTACATGGTATCTGTACGGTCGAGTATTCTTGAAACTGGCTCATTTTGTGTGCCGTTTTATGCTTTTGTGTGTCTAGCACTGTAGGGCAGATGAGAGTGTTGGGAAGGGTCATAGTACAGGAAATCATCATGGTGCTAGTTTTGGTGAGCAGGCTGTTAGTCTGTAATGCTAGTATGAGGGAGGAGGCGATGTAAAGCTTTAACCAAGCTATCTTAGAAAGGGTACCTGTTGGGAGTTTGCCTGGACCGTGAATGTACATCCTGGTAAGGGGTGGTAGGCAGTCCTAGGTGAGCCAGATGGGCTGCCAGTCGGCTGATTCCAGGACACGGTGCAATGGGGTACGGAATAGGTAGACTAGAATAGGTATATTCAAGTTAACTACCTGTTGTAATCACTATGGTACACAGTTAGGCTGGTTACTTTAGTCTATACTAGAACAACAAGGTGCATCGACTAACTACTATATCTGGGGAGGCAAGCTAATGCTGGTGCAAAGACATACCAAAGGCAGGGCACTGACAGTAATGCTGTGCAGTGATTGGCAGGCTATAATATACCTATGTCTAACATCCATAATATGGGGCATTGACTAGGATAAGGAGAACTAATGTAGGATCAATAGCAAATCAAGGCAAGGCACTAACAGTAGTACGGCACAAAGACTAGCAGGATATAACATACCTGAATCTAACAGAAATTATGTTGTGCAGTGACTGGGATAAGGCGACTAGTACAGGTGCAATGGCAAATCAAAGGCAAGGCGCTGACAGTGATGCTGCGCAACAGCTAACATAAAGCAAGGTTGGAGCAATGATAACATCAGTCATATGGCAAGGCTAATTACAGTGCAAGTAAGCTAAATACAGTACAGCTAAATGCGACAATCAAACAGTGGGCAGCAAAAGGCTGAATGCAACATTCAAGTGGTGGGTAGCATACAGCTAGATGCGACAATCAAATAGTGGGCAGCAAAAGGCTTAATGCACAATTCAAGTGGTGGGTAGCATACAGCTAGATGTGACAATCAAATATTGGGCAATAGGCAATAAGCAGTTACAGAGGACATAGGAGGGACATCGGCGTAGGCAGTTAGAAAAAGTATGCATGGTATATCAATAAAGGCATGTCAGTGCATTCTGGTAGAGGCATTTAGTTCGAAGCAATGAACAGTTAATATTGACATACGTGAGCAGTGGAACATCGAGCACAGGCAGAGAGCATGGTCAAAAGCGTTGTTTAGGCAGAATAGGATGAGGCTGACTGCAATATTATGAATACAATAGTAGGTTATCTTACAAAGTTATTGTAGTACTTACATCAGGTAGGTACCTGTGAAAGATGCATGTCCATGGAGTAAGGTTCGAGTTAAAGAAACAACTTGTGTCGCTCAGCGGCGAACAGGGGGCAAACAGGGGCCTTTGTATGGGCCTTCGTGTGGCCGGCATTGTAAGGTCAGGCGGGTGGGTCAGGCACAAGCTCCCAGCTTCCAGCACAAGCTCTCGAAATTGCTTACATTGCTACCCTCTATAAACTGGACCTTTTACCTATCACTGAGACCATTGATTTGGAAATTCCAAATGGGTTCAACACCTGGCACGAAAACAGATGCAAGGCTAGAGGAGGAGGGGATGCTCTCATTCACAAGTTCTCACTGAAAATCCATCTCGTTAACAGTCTTAGCATTCCAGGCTCAGGCTACAATCTCATCTGCGCCAGAATCCGCATGGTCAACTCCCCGGCTCTGCACTGCATAATCCTATACCGGCCCCCTTCCATGCCATTAGATTTCTCATTTTACCTGTTAGAGCTCATCACCATGGAAGGACAGACATAAATATGGGAGACTTTAACTGTAGCTTCCATGGCCCATGTAAAACAAAAGCTACCGATTTGTGGTCATTGCTCGACTGCCTTAATTTGTACCAAATTGTTACAGGCAGCAAACATAACAATGGCCTCATTTTGTATTTGGTCTTAAAAAGAAACCTGAAAATAACATGCACAATTTTAAGCCCCTTGAGCTGAACACATCACTTCTTAATCTGTTTTAACTTAGTTCTGAGAAACCCGATTTTAAACCATGCCACACAAAACCAAATGAAAAGAATATTAAAATAGTCATTTTGGTGGCCAACAAAAAATTCTATGGAAACCAAATTGATGCCTCCTCTAATGCACAAAAGAAACTATTTAAATATTACAATAGCCCGCAGGCATGCACGAAAACAGCACCAGAACCTTCTAAATGGTGCGAGACCTTAGCCCCAGCTTTTTGCATCAAGACAAGTAAGATTCACAACGCCATAGCAAAGAATTTAGCACTGTTGCAGCAAGCACAGACAATCCTTCCCATCACTAAATAGGGATTAAATCCGAATGTTTACTCACGCCTATCAACCCTGATCAAGTGTCAGTAGTCACAACTTCTATTGACCTGACTACATGTCTTGGTGACCCATGCCCCTCCACCATCCTTAAATTGTGTTGCCCCATTGTCACCTCATTTATCACTCACCTCATTAACAGGTCCTTGGCCAGAGGTGTTATTGCCAAAGATCTAAAACATGTGGCTGTTTCTACTTCTAAAAGAGAAATCTTTAGACCCATCAGAGGTAGGCAACAACATACCCATTCCCAATTGTCTGATCCTTCTCAAAATTCTTGATTAAATAATTTCCATTTAACTCAAGAGCACTTGGAGAAAAGCTAATTATTTATTCATTTCCAGTCCAGCTTTACACTTAGGTGAAGCACTGAAACTGTGCTACTTTACGTCAAGGATCTTCTCTTACCTATCATGGACAAAGGTTCATCTCTATATTGCTGTTGCTTGATTTATTGGCAGCATTCAACTACCTGGATCCTTCTGTACTGTTATCATGGCTGCAATGTATTACAAACATGTCCGGTGATGCACTATGATGGTTTGCTTCATTCCTAACTGATTGTACAACCTGCATCAGGATCAACAGATCAGAGTCCAAAACATTTCAACTTGATTGTGGAGTTTCACAAGGAGCATGCCCCTCCCCTTCTTTTAAATATGTACCTTAAACCGCTATTCAACTACGTCCAGGATAATGTTAGTATCATGTTTCAGAACTATGTTGATAACAGACAATGAAGATTACCCCTGCTAGCTGCGCAGGGAGTATTAATTTCATTAAAGACTAGGAGGCGAGCATTATGCTTCAACTTCTTTAATTTACCACTCTTCAGCAGTTTCAACAAACTCAAAACCATAACAAAACACTGAAAACTGTCTGTAGTCCATCTCACTCCCTGCTCAGCTTATGACCACATCCTGTCCCTGAGCTCCTCCTCTCTTTTACTCGCTCTGAAAGTCCATTGAGAATTCCACACAAAAGTCCTGCAACTGGCAACGACTTGAACCACTCCAAACGAATGTCGAACTTCCTTGACTCAGGCAACTACCTATGCTAGTCTCATACTTCAATTGTTCTTCTGCTCTTCTCCTATGAATAAAAGAAAAGCAGAAAATCAGGGTGGTGTCCATGTATTGCCGATAACATCATAACATCATCCTCTACGATCATCCAATATTCTGCACAATACATGATTCAGGTGGGAATTTAATGCTTGCCTCCTAGTCTTTAATAGAATTAATACTCCCTGCGCAGCTAGCAGGGGTAATCTTCATTCTATGACAAGACTGGAGGCGAGCATTATGCTTGTTCAAAGCTTCCCAACACTGTGACCGCTAAACTCTCAGTCGGCTTAAAATAAAACTCCTTAAAAGTTCGATCATTCGACCAGTCTGCTGTCAGCATGATATCTCTAAGGGATACCCCCGTCTTAAATGCTTTAGATGCCATAGCTCCATGCACCGAATGCGCTCCATACTTCCCCACATCTATCCCTGCTGCATGCATGATTTCTCTAACCCATCTGGCGATTGTCGCTGTGGATACCCCCTTGAAGGGTTTTTTGCACATTCGCTGCTCTGTACTCTGCTGTCCTTCTCTTGTACTCTTTTATGCAGCTTGCTACGCACCATTTAGGTTTACTCGGGAAATATCGATAGTAAACTGAAGACGTCCCTGATTTATTCCTTCCCTCTATTGTAAAAGTCACGCCTTCCGGCCCGAACGACTTCCTATCAACATCCAGAGCTCTCACGTCTGACACACATTTACAAGACACTAGGCATAAAAGCATTGCTAACTTTCCTGATAGCTGCTTCAGCGATAGGTATCTGTTCCCTGGCCAACTCTCTAACAGCTTAAGGACTGCTAGCACGTCCCAAACCATCTTATATCGAGGTTCTGGTGGTGCCTTGAATCTGGCTCCTCTAATGAGGCGAACCACTGCTGGATGCTCGCCCACTGGAACACTTTCGATAGGGAGATGTCCTGCAAATATGGCAGATCTATATACTCCTATGGTGCTGAACGCTTTACTGCCTTGCAATAATTGAGCTAAAAAATTCAAGATCATCACTACAGGCGCAGAAAAGGGATGAACACCTCTCCCTCTGCACCAGTTCGTCCACTTGGCCCAAGCCACGTCGTAGCTCCTCCTTGTGGACAGAGCCCAGGAGACTGCGATGAGCTGTGCAGCCTGAGACGAAATGCCTGGCAACGCCCAGCGTCTCCTGATATCCTGCACGCGATGAGCGGGAGAGTCCCCCTCACTCTCAGAGGGTGATGCGACCCAGTTGGGTCCATGAGCAGGTGTTCTCCTTCTGGGAGAAGCCTTGGACAATCCACTACCAATTCCATCAACGTCAGGAACCATACTTGCGATTTCCAGCACGGCGCTACTAATAGCAACTCCGCCGTTTCCCTCCGACACTTCGCTAGAACTCTGCTCAGCATCATAAATAGAGGGAGCGCATAGTGAGGACCTCCGCCCCACTCTTGCAGGAACGCATCCATCCCTCGAGCACCCGGGTCCAGCCTCCAGCTGAAATAATCTGCTGTCTGGGCGTTCAGGCGGGATGCGAAAAGGTCTATGTGTACTGGCCCCCATCTCTCGGTCATCCTCTGAAATACTGCTGGATCCAGCCTCCAATCGCTGGAGTCCATGAGGTAGCGAGAGTTCCAGTCCGCTATTATGTTCAGCATTCCGGGGAGGTACTCCGCTGTGACCGATGTCTCTGACTGCAGGCAGAAATGCCAAAAATCCTTCGCTAGCTCAGCTAACATTCTGGATTTGGTGCTGCCTAGGTGATTTATGTATCACACCGCTGATATGTTGTCCATCTTTAACAGGATGTACAACCTCCTCTTCCCTTTCGTGAAGGCTCTGATCGCGAAGGATCCTGCCAACAGTTCTAGGCAATTTATGTGTAACCGGAGCTCCTCCTCTCTCCATTTCCCCCCTGTTTGCAGGTCTCCGCACCTTGCGCCTCTGCCCAGGAGGCTAGCGTCAGATTCTATAATCAGATCTTGTCTGTCTCCGAAAATGGCACGTCCATTCCAGGCGTCCATGTTCTTCAACCACCATTCCAGCTCTGTCCTGGATTCCTGATCCAGCGGCACTGATTGGTGATATCTCAGGCCCTGTTGAAGATGCCTTATCTTCAACCTCTGCAGTGCTCGATAATGTAAAGAACCTGGAAATATGGCTTGAATAGAGGCTGCCAAGAGCCCCACAATCCTCGCCAAAGTCCGGAGGGACACTACCTGCCTTTGCAAGCACACTCTCAATTCCCTCTTGATATCGCAAATCTTCCGAGCAGGAAGCTCGAGCGTCGCTTTCCTGGTATCCAGGACAAAGCCCAGAAAATCCAGTCTTTGCGCTGGCTCGGTGTCCGACTTTTCTATGTTTACTAGGAATCCTAAGGAAGCTAGCAGGTCCTGGACCCAACTTGTCTGGTACTTGAGGGTCTCTCAATCCTCGGATAGGAGTAGTAGATCGTCTAGATAAATGGTCAACCTTATCCCTTTCTCTCTTATTGCTGCCGCTACGGGCTTCATCACCTTGGTAAAAGCCCAGGGCGCTGAGGCAAGCCCGAAGGGCATGGTCTTGAACCGCCAGAGCTGTCCTTTCCAACAAAAAGCTAGGAAAGTTCTGAATTCCTCTGCTATAGGGATCATTAGGTATGCATCCTTCAGATCCAGTCTCGTCAGCCAATCCTTTTCTCTGAGCGAGTCTCGGAGCTGATTGATGCCCTCCATCTTGAAATGTCGGTAGTCTATCCAGTCGTTCAGCTCTTTTAGATTTATAACTGGACGCACTTTCTCTTTTCTGTGCACCAGAAATATATTGCTTATAAATTTGGGGGCTCTCGGACACTTTTCTACGGTGTTCTTTGCCGCCAATAAGGCTAGTTCCTGGTCTAGGAGCCTCTGCTCTGCGCGCTTCAAACGCTGCTGGTGCAGTCTGCGCCCTTGCACGGGCTGTTGCACGAATTCTAGGCGCATCCCCACAATCGTTTGTAACACCCAGGCATCGCTGGAAAGCTCGTGAGAATTTCTCAAGAACATACCAGTTCTCCCCCCACAGGGGGGAAAGCGCTGCTCTCACCTTGAGTGAATCCTTGTCCACGACCCGATCCTCTTCCTCTGCGACCTCATGGGAAGCGTCCTCGGGACGGGAAGAAGGAGTCCTGCTGCCTATTCTTCCAGTATTGGGTTCTGGGATTCTGGGGTCTTCTTCCACTCCTGTTACGACCTGTCGAATGACCCCTGTGGTGGCTGGTCACTCCAAAAACTCGGTTGGGAAAAATCTTACGGATGGAGGCCTGTGCCTTCTCCAAGGATGTGTAGGTGCCTACAAAGCGGCCCATTTCTTTGCCACAGGTCACTCCGAAGAAAAGTCCCTGGGCTGCCTCTGCGGCTTCGTATGATGCTAAGTCCCTAAGCTTCTCGTCAATCTTCAATAGTAGGCCTCTCCGGCGTTCTGACGCGATGGCAGAGTGCGCATTTCCTAATAGGCATACTGCTCTCTGCGCCCAGCCTGCGAGAGCGTCGGGGTCTACCTCTTCCCCCATATCTCTGGCTCTCTCCGCCAGATCCATGATCTTCGCGAGTGGCCGGCCAGGTCCAACACTTTCTCCTGGAAACTCCTCCAAGATACATCAATACCTTTCCGGGGGTCTTTGCTTGTTTTCGACACGAAAGTTAACATTTTAGGGTCTGACTCCAGTGTCTCGGCCACTTTCCCCGGAAGGTCTGGCCTCAGGCACTTTACTCGAAGTCTCTGACGGACTTCCTTGTCTAGCGCTTTTCTTAACCTTTTGGTCATATATTGAGCCACTCTTGGCGGGGTCTGCCAATCTGAGGATTCTGGATTCCGGATGCTGTCCGGATCAAACATCCCTTCCTCCTCCTCATCGAGGTGTTTTTCTTTGCGGATTCTTTTGCTTCCGCTGGGCCTGGAGTCCTCCTCTTCTCGTTCCTCCTCGTCTTGGGAGGGAGGATCCCCATCCTCCGGCTCTTCCTCCGAGCCTGGGTTATCTACTCCATCACCTTCCTCCCCTGGAGCGGGGGTCGTGAGGTCCGGCACAGTCTGACACCGCATATATGCTTCACGGAGCTTTGCGAAAGCGTCGACGACCTACGGGGCCTTATTTTTCGCCCCATCCGAAGGGCCCTGGGGGTCAAGAGGGGCTTTCCTCTTTCGGGCCTTAGTACTCCCTACTGACCCTGCTTCTGAGGGTTCTGCGGGCGTGCGCTCCTATCGTCTGGTGTTGTCAAAAGGCTGGTTCAGCATAGCCTCAAGGGACTCCAGCCTATCTCGTAGGGGTTTAACTCCCTGCGCCACTACATCTATAAGTGAACTACCCAGCACCTCCTTGAAGCTGGCAGCGAGGTCTGATGGCTGCTCCTCCTCGCTCTATTCAAAATCAGACATTATGGGACTGTGCTATGTGCCTCCTGTACCCGCGAGGGTGTCGCTGCACGCCCTGTTCACTATAGGTGCTTCTGGTCTCATGTCAATAGACCTTCTCTTTCTTTTCTTGTTTTTTTCTTTTTATTAAGTGGCTGCACCAGACTTACAATAGCTACTAAATCAGCCTGGTATGGGCTCTAATCATAATGACCTCACTGTCTGTGAGGATCGCTGCGTAGGCTTCAAGTTAGCGACCTGTTCCACAGCTCGAGGCCGTAGATCTTTATCAGCTGACTGCTGAATCGCCTCTGCGCTACGAGCGCTTATAACTTTAAGAGCTCCTGCTCTGAAATATATCTGAAAATGCTTTCCCAAACGCTACTGCGTAGCTTATTAGACAGTCACCGCCGGGCCCGGCTCTTGCGTGTGCTCCGAACCGCGTCGCAGGGATCAATGCGAACGCGGAAGCACCCGTGCCGGCTCCGGCTACTCCCCTGCAAAGGTGGGGGCCGGAGGGCTTCAGCGCCCCGGGTGCTGCAGGCCCCGCCTCCCTAAGGGAGGGGGCCGCTACAGATGCTCTCCGCCTTGCCGCTTCTCCTCAGCGGAGGGGCAGGAGCTCTGTTCCCCCGTACGGCTCCTCTGAGCCGCCGCGAGCACCCTGACAGCGGAAGGCCACCCCTAGAGTGCCGTGAATACGGCACGGGGCGGACACGTCAAGGAAAAGGAAACGCTTGCAAGAAACCCATAATGATCCGCTACTCAAAGCCGCTCACTCCACACGAATGTCGCGCCCTCTACAATAATACTATCGATATTAACCTTCCGAACACACCATGTAAAATAAACGTTCCTGCTATGAAACTTGCGCTTGCATATTCTAATAGCTCTGTGAAACACTGTACCTCATGCTACTGACTGCCCTAATGTATTTCCACAATCAGCAGGAGAATAACTAAAATAGTGCTTATCTGCTTGAAGTGCAGTAAAAGAAGAGGAGGAGCTCAGGGACAGGATGTGGTCATAAGCTGAGCAGGGAGTGAGATGGACTACAGTGACTATGAGGATTGTAGTTTAAAGGAAGAAAAGTCTGTTCCAGACAGTTTTCAGTGTTTTGTTATGGTTTTGAGTTTGTTGAAACTGCTGACGAGTGGTAAATTAAAGAAGTTGAAGCATAATGCTCGCCTCCAGTCGTGTCATAGAATTCATTTTTGTCTTTTCATCCTGCAACCGGGACCAGGTGTATGCTAAAATCAGTGACACCAAGAATCATATTGAACACTGTATGGACCTTAAATGGATCATCCTGAATACAAGTAATGTCTTAATACCTGAATATCTACAATATATATATACATAAAGATATATCCCACCCTGTATCAAAAGTAAATCTCAAAAGGAACAAAATTTCAAAATGATCACTCAGTTAATTTCCAGGTGACCTTTAAGTTGCATCAATCATCTAATTAAATTATTAATGTGTGTTTTTTAGAATAATTGAGCTAGTTGGAGAGAGAAAACATTTTTAGATAACATGTGCTTTTTAATTCATGTTGATGAAAAATAAACCAATGATACCAAAATATTCAGTGTTCAACATAAATATCCGTGATGTAAACATATCATAATCAAAAGAAAAACATTAATCTTCATAATCACAAAAATCCATTCAACAATCTGACAAACAAGATTAGAAATGTCCAAATTGTGACATTTAAAAGTAAATTTTGAAAGGGAAAAACTTGAATTCAATTCCCTAATTAGACTCCCAATAGTGGATGTCTTGAAAAAGGCTCCCTATATCTTTCCCTTATAGTTATTCTGTTAGGTAAATTAAGCCAAAATTAGCGAGAGTTCCAAAAAGAAAAATATTCTTTATCCTGGGGCTTTAAATTGTCCAAATATCTGGGTCTTATACAGTAAAAGAATTCTTTGCCTATGTGGGGCTTAGTTTTCAACCAAGCTTTCCACGTTTCAGCGGTCCTTCAACTTTATTGTTCGTCCGACTTCATCAGGGCGTCTTATTTGAAGACCCTGCCGATCATATCATCCCAGGCCTTGAGTCGTGTCTGGTCTGGAGCCTCGAACCGCCCCACAACCTGAAGCACGGCTGCCGTTATACCTCTGTGTTCCAGAAGTTTTAAGATAGGTCAATTATCTGATTGTGATGACTCTTGTCTCTGGCAAGAGGTCCAGGCTTCTATTCATATGCAGGGACCTTAAAAGGTGGCTGGAGGAACATCCCAATCGCTGCAAAGATCATCTCTAGATCTGGAGTGGTCCAGTGGTGAGAGCCTGCACACAGAAGGCTGTCTGGTGAGGCTGCATGTGGGATGCCGTAGTTGTTCCAGTTCAGTCCCCTACGGTCTGTGGGCCTGTGTCAGCCTTACGAGGTGCCGTCGGGATACAGATGCCGTCGTATGTGTCTGTATCTGCTTGCTTTCAGCGTTTCGTATCTACAAAATCTAAACTATCCAATGGCCAATTGCTCTTAAATAAGGCCAATATTGAACTATCCCCAGTTCTGAAAAATGTAGCAGTATATTTAGGCCAACACCTCTTCATGTTTAGCAACAGAAATAAATGAGTCCTATGCCACCAGTTTCTATTTTATGATTCTAAGACAGATCATAAAATATATTTTGGAAGATTGCACAGCTAGTATTGCCTGGGCAGTCTTCAGGTCATGTCGAAACTATGGCAACTCTCTATTGCTCGGTGCCCCCATATGTGTTGTAAATAAATTACAAGTGACTCAACACACAATTGCACTCACAGCCGTCGGACCACCGCCTAGCTTGCACAGTTCCTATGTAATAAAATAAACTTCACGGGTTGCCAGTAGCGATAGGATTCAGTTTAAATGTCTAGCTCTCGTTTTTAAAGCCCTGCAGAACACCTTCACAAGATATCTTGCCGGTACATTTTTTTGTGTTTTTGTTTTTTAATTAAATGTTTATTGGTTAATTCTTACTTATTACCATGGAATTAAAGAAAAAATAAAAACAACCATTTACATTATCATACAGCCTCTTACATACACAGCGAAAGTATAAACCTCACAATAACACTCACATTTTAAAATAATTGAGATTCAGGTAACAGCCCGATTAAAAACAATCTATCCAGATGACATCAATTTGACCATTGCCCTATCTTAAAACGAGGCCTTAGCTGCTTACCTATCTCTTTGTATCCAATCCCAACCTTCACACTTAACTTCACCTCTCTCTCCCCCTCAATAGCTTTTCTTCAATAGACACTTAGCAACTATTTACTCACTAGGTTAAGGTCTACTGTTGCATACTCTACCAATTTCAAATCCGTTATGGTGAGACGAGGTCTCTCCCCCATCAGTATCCAATCCCACCATTCGCAAACTGGCATTGATATCACTTCTGGGGCAAACAATTTCAGTCTTTCCACATGCGCCTTAGAAGAGGTAGCAAGATGAAACACAGTTTCCACCATCCCCATTGTCCCACGATGTCTGCATTCAGTTTCCTTGGGGCTGCTCATCCTTCGCGATAACAGGTCCTCTTTGGTGGCCAGAATATTAAGCCGACATCTAAGAAGAAGGTCCCTGTGATGGGCAGACGGAAACTTCAGAAGGTATAGGGGGATGATTAAGACCTATTCTTTCTCTATCCATAGGAGGTCTTAGCCTTCTCTCATATATCCTATTACATGTGCCTATCTAATCAATTTGCCAGAGTTTTTTTTTTTAATCATCTGTGGGTTTGAGATAAGGCCATCAATCTCCAACCCTTTCTCCATCAAAATTGATTCTATTTCTCCCCTCACACTGATTAGTCCGTGATCACACTCAAAGTTCTCTAATCTAAAGATATCAAATGGAGCTTCATTTATCCTACTCTTCATTTCCTATACAGTGTTAACAACCTCCAAAGCACTATTGATTCCAATGACTGTATCCGTAACACATGCCTAAGCATAGTCACCCCCAAGGAGTTTGGAAGTCTTAACATCTTCCGCCAGAACAGGCCCTCTAAAGTGGGCCACACTTTCCAGTACATGTTAAGCATTGCCTCCGCACTGTAGGTCAGGACTGGAGTAACATTCTGCCGGTAGAATGTCATAATAGGAGATAGGGAGTATTTGCAGTATTTTTGGGTCAGAGCCTTAGCTTGATTGGCCAAGTTCGTAGTCTTCAATCTAAGTACTTTGTAATGAGCTCTCTCCTCTATATTTTTGTTAATGGTAACCCCTAAGTATAACATGGTATTTACCACCTCCAGTTCCTGTTTCCTGGCATACCAGTTAAAGCCCATTTTTGGGTTCCAGGTCGCAGCGGCCATAATAAGTATCTTGGATTTTTTAACATTCATTTTCATTTCATGGCCCTCCAGGAATTAATTGAATCCATCAATCCTTCTCTGGAGACCAATCGGAGTAAGATCCAAAAGCAATAGATCATCGGCATAGATAATCCAGGGGATGTCTATGCCGTTGACCTTCGGGGGGGAAGGCTCTAACTAGTCATTGTGGGATTCCCAAGTCAGAGATGTAAAGGTTGAACAACAAAGGAGCTAGTGCGCACCCCTGTTTTAAACCCTGAAATGTCGCAGGATACCGGCCTGATTCAGCAGGTCCCGCACAGAGGTGTCAGCGTAAAGAGCCATAATTGTCTCCAAAAGATCACTAGGGCAATCCCAATCTCTTAGTTTTTCCCAAAAGAATTCTTGATTGACACAGTTAAAGGCCTGCTCCAGGTCCATAAAGGCCATGTAGTGGCAGGTCTTCGACTCAAATGCTCTTTGTTTAAGGATGCCCAGTATAAATAGGTTTAGAGGTGTACCTACACCTTTTTAAACCCAATGTGCCTTGGGTCTAATCTTTCCATTTGGCTGGCCCATGCTTCAAGATCTGTCAGCAGAATAGTGGCAAAATGTTTTCCCAGTGAATCAAGAAGGGCAATTGTGCAATAATTCCATGGATCACTCCGATCACCCTTCTTATAAATTGGGACTATGATGGCTTCACACCATGTCCAAGGCAGGCGCTTTGATCGTAAAATCTGATCAAAGATCAACTTTGCCAAATTCCCCCATGCCACAGGATTGCCTTTCAGCACTTCATTAGAAATACTATCGGGCCCAATACCCTTGAAGAGCTCAGTCTTCCTATCAAGAGCTCAAGCTCATCTTTATCAAACTTGATGTTCCAGAGGCCCAAGATCTGCTCTTAAATCAGTCTCTCCCAGGATAGCAGTACCAGCACACAGCGAGGAGTAATGGGCTATCCATGATGCTTCATTGACTTAACCGAGCAAACTGCACGATCTGAACTGGCCTCCGTTGTTTAATATTTCCCAAAGGTTACGGTGTTATATTGGTAGACAGCTTTCAGCGTTACCTCTGCATCCCTCTGAGCTCTTAGTGCTCTAGAAGCTATGAGCCAGTTTCTAAACTTCTGTTTGCACTGTTTTACCTATTCAAATCTATTAGGATTTAGTGAGGATTTGATCTTTCTCATGTATGCTCGCAATTCTTTTCTCTTATTGACAACCATAGGGTCATAAACATGTCTGGCTCTAATTTCGCTCTTTTTATTTGATCTAATAGGGACTATATATTCTTTAAGGATCCACACATAATCTAGACTGGAAAGATCACCTTTGGAGACTTCCACGCTGTTAGGGAGAATTCTCCAGAATGGCTAATTTCCCTTACCTACTGAGTCCCTCAGCAGCTTTGCTGGATTTCTGGGATTTATTTTTTCACCTGGTAAGAGTGTGAGCCTTTTTTCCCACTCTTACATGTGTTTTGCCGTGTGTGTTTAACATTTTTGTGTTCATAGACTGTTGAACCTCACCTACTCCACAGGCATCATCGTTTTACTGTCTTTTAGACTTCCCAACTCGGACTCCATTTTCTGGGACTGACTACTGTCTCCCAGAACATATAAAGTTGCCATTAACTTTATTAGCCTCTGTAAAACCACAGACTTAGTACAAACCATCTCACATGGAGTACTGGACAGGGTTAATACTTATCCCTTTTTGTCAGTTTCTCTTGGAGCATTGTTTCGCTCCCTTTTCATCAAGACTTAGCTGGTGGCAGTGGTAACTACCCTATTTTTCCTTCTGTGGTTATCTTAAATAACCTTGTTATTGTTTTAGGCTATCTTCGTAGTCTCAAACTTAAATCCGCTAGACCATATATGTTTTATTACGCTTCTGGCTGGGTTTATTCACCATTTCTTTTTGTAAAAGTCTTTCTCGTGTTTTACTCTGCGTTCCAAACCAGGTTTGGTTCCTTTGTTCACCGTCTTTTCGCAGGCTTCTACACAGAAGCCCTCCTTAGGCGCCTCTATGTCTGGGGGGGGACAGGATGTGAGGGAGGGGTTTAGGACTCCCCGCACAGGGTCTCCTTGGAGACCCATGTCACACTCTGAACTGATTGGCTGTGGTGACTGTTCCGGCAGGACAGCCACCCTGCTGTGTGATTGACAGCCAGGCTGTGTGAATGTGGGAAAACTGCATAAAAAGCAGGTCTCTGGGTCTGGAAAGGCAGTGTCGCCACTGGAACGAAAGAACCGACAAGTAGCTGATGTAAGAGGGCCCCTACCATGACTGAACCTCCCGGTGAAGCCCTGCTGCAGGTCCAAATCCTCGAACTCCAGCGACAGAGAAGATCCTCCAGGAATCTTCTTCCCATGAGCTGGTGGGACCAACCAATTCACCCAAATTCGCAAGCCAGGACTCCCTCCTTTGGTCGAATTCGCTGTACAGAGCTACAGTGGGGCGGATAGCTCGGCAGGTCGGACCCTGCTTGGGTTTTAAGGAGCGCACCTTTTATTTGTTGCGTTTACTCTGCTGCTGGTTTCTTCCCTGAGCAGTGCAGGACCCTCTAGTCTTCCTACTTCATGTCAATCTGACAGTCGCTTCAGGAACCGTGAGCCTGTAGGAACTGCCAGGATCGTCTGCCTCAGCTACAGCTTCTTCTCCATTGAAAGGTACTGTGCTAATCCGGTTGTTCGTTTCGTTCAGCCGCGGTGAAAGTGTGGGAAATCTTTCTCCAATCCAAGGGCTTGTCCTTCTCTACTCTTTAAACTAACTTTTCTGCTGACCAACTTCATCCGGAATTCTTGGCAAAGACTTAACAGCAAACTAGCCTGAACTGTGGGATCTTGAGCAAAAGACTTATGTCCTATTGACTTTGGCCCTAAGCCTTTTTGATTTGATTCCATCACTGTAGTTCCTCTTTCTAGATTGCCCTGATTACTTACCTGTTGGTGCTGTTCAATTTCTGCCTAACTTTGTCTTTCCCTCCCTTTTAAATTTCTGGAGTCCCATTTTGCTCCTACTTCATTTGTGAGCTTAACTTGTCTGGAACCTATTGGGAGTTTTGTGGTGTATTAAGAGTGTGATTTTTAAACTGCTTTACTTTAGTGAAATGTTATACATCTGATGTGTAAATAAATTGATATTCTTTTACTCAGAAACCTTGAGTCAGTGTTTTTTTGAATCATAGTAATTGCTGTCCTTTGTGTAACTATTGATACTGCTCACTTTCTCTTGAGATAAGTCTGGCTGCTTAGCCATTGCTACCACGTTTACTGTGTAGTACAGGCTTGTGCCAAAGGTGAATTTGTACTGTCACTTGTAGTCTTAATTGTGTGTGGTGTTCCCAAAGGGTACTGCATATAATTCTGCCGAACATGCGTAGCGACCAGCAATGTATTGATTTCCTTCCTACCCACCCTTATACAGTTTTTGCCTCTATTTACCTCCGCCTGAGCTATTACTATCCTTGGGCCAGGTCTCTCAACACCCATCATTGAGATAAACACCAGATCATGGTCACTTAGAGATTGTTTGATCATTTTAAATCTAGTAACCCTCTTTGCTAAATCCCCTGACAAAAAGCAATAGTCTAGACAAGACCTGTGTAGGCCTCGACCCCAAGAACAAGCTCCAGATATATCTCCTAATGCCTGTCGTTTTAGCATATATAGTCCACGAGCAGTAATTTGTTGGACCCAATGCAGTGCTTGTCCCTCTAGATAACACTCTCTGCGTGGCAAACCACTATCATCCAACAGACACATGTTCAGCTCTCTGCACAGAAGGATATTCATTGGCTATCTCACGCACAAGATTTTGTCAATCACTTTCATTACTAATTTTACAAAGTTTAGCTTTTTGCTCATATTCACCCTCCAATACACATTCAGCAATACAAAGAGTTCTTTTTTTTTTAAAGTCTCTTGCAAGAGCTTTATAATCTGAAAGTACGGACTTCAATTTTCCATGCTCAACACAGTAAAACCTGCATCCACTTTAATATGAGTTAGAAGCCCTGCCCAGGATGCCCTTACCTGCAAGATTTAAGTTGGACTCATAACCATCACAGGTTGGTATCGATCTAAGCCAGGTTTACTGCAGGCACAGGATATTACCCCCGCCCAATTCGTTGAGCTTTTTGTTTGACAATGGTTTAAATCCATGCATATTCCATGGGCCAACGTGAAGGTCAGGTTTCTCCTCAATAAGATCATTCTATATGAAATTCTTGGTAGCCAACACTCTGGCCAAGCACTCCCAGTTGGATTTCAATAGGCCATTAATTTCACCCTCATTGGTCTTAATACCAAACTTCCTGCAACGTTCATGACTGTCCACTGTAAATATTATTGGGAGCAGCACATCCTGTCTTAGTCTTTGTTGCTCCCGAGAGCCATCATTGCTCGTCACAGACTTCCCACTCACTTTGATAATTTGGTCATGTGAGGGACTAGAATCGCCTTGTTTCATATCTTCTTCCAATGACTTTTTTAAGTGGCGGTTGTTGGGGACCTCCTTCATTTTTAACATTCCCCCTCTCCAATGTCTCTTAGATCGTAGCTTAATTGCCAGTACTTCTCACAAGACGATAGTAATTTCATTTTTACTCCCAAAGAGACTAAGTGGAGGATCACCCTACCCATCTTATTTTGTGTTAAAAACTCTACCACTTTTATGTCATCCGAAGTGATATGTCCAATGGAACATACACATTGAAAGAGCTTCATCATGTGGTGCCGTTTTAGGATCACAGAGTTTGGACCTTCTAGGATCATTTCTAGTTGGACTTTGCAGTTTTCAGTGGCTGAAACCATCTCACCCTTTTCCGGTCTTAGTGGTCGCGACCAATTAACTTTTCTCTTCCAATGTCTGAAACCCCTCCTCTTTTCTTTTTAAGCTCACCCATTCCACTTTCTGATCGCAGTGAGCATTTTACCTCTGTCTTTACTCTTCCATAGCCAAAAACACCTCCCCTTAGGGTTCAGCCTGGGCAAACCTACATGTATAGATTGGAGCAATCCCCTCTCGAGGAGGCGAATTATGACTTATTAAATTTGCCTGCCTTTCTATTTCCACCCATTCTGACATACTCAAGTTGTTCCATTCATTATCATCCTGTTCTTGATCTATGGCTTCAAGTAAATCACTTAGGCAAGTTTCCTCCAGTGTGACAATTTCTCCACTTGGGCAGCTTTTCGGTAGCTTTCAGCTTGAAACATCAGTTCTTTTCTAGGTCTTTTCACAGGCTGGTGCATAATGAGCGGTGGTGGAGTCCTAGGATTCCGCAGAAACACCCTAGATCCATTGGAACAGCCTTCTTCTTGGCTGGCTGATTTTTAGTCTTCTTGCTCATAGAGCAAGTGCCTTCTTTTTGATCATTCATTGTAACTTCCCCAGGGGGCTTCTCTCAGACTATAGAGGTTTCTTTTTGAATATTTGTTGTTGTTTTAACAGGGGGCCTCTCTCTAAATGTGGAGAAGATATTAGACTCATTTCCTGGGGCACTGCAAATCGATGGTTCTCCTATGGAGGGGACAAGGCTCATGATATCAGTCGCCTTAGGATCTTTCCCTCGGTCCAAATTGGGCTGCTTTAAAGATCCCATCCCTGTTTCTTTCCATTTGGATCGTATCCATTTACAGTCCTCCATGTGTGCTTCCATTAGGAAGGATTTGTTTGTGGACTCTCTTCGAGCCATATTGCACAAGTGATTTTGGTATTGCTGCAAAGTTTCAGCTTCCTTATTTAGGCGCTTTTCCACCTGGGTATCCAACCCTTCTAAAGCACACATTTTGGTTTGAAACATCGCTATCAGAGTTGCTTGATCTTGTAAACTCCATGGATCGACTCATACAACTTAGCAAGCAGCATTAAGGACATTGATACTGCAGACAAGATCACTTGCTGCAGTTCCCCTGAATCCATCCTGTGCATTCCATTTTGGCCATTTTGATTGTCCCAGCACGTATTATCGCAGCTGGAAATCGGGGTGTCGATCGTTGCATTGGTCATAGGGCCATTAGTCCCTGGGATAGACAGTAACGGGGCGTCCTCAAACACTGAGTTAGGGGTCAGACATGGATTGCATTTTGTCTGAAGGGCAGTTTCCCAATCATCCCCCATGGAGGATCTATTTGTTCGGTCCACTATTTTCAAGGAGTCCACTTCAATAGCCTTTTGCTGATCAGTCGATAGGTCCAACTCCAAAGCCGTGAGCCTATCCTGAATTGATGCCAGACTTTTCCGTTTTTGGGTGGACATTTTGGCTGTTTATTCAGTAAGATCCTGAGAGAGATGGGCTGCTAGTTCAAGGTTTTTCAACGAGTTCCTCAATGGCATCACTGATTCTGACAGCACTTTCGAGTTTGTCATTTCCGGTGTGCTGCCTCATTGTCTGTGACAGTTATCACTCTCTCTGTAGCTGGATCCAAAGGCTCCCCTTTTTCTGACTCTTTGAGGATATCTGCTCTCAGGGGAGTCATTTGACAGGCGTCACTAGAGGAGTCCAATATCACGCTCCCCGAAGAGAGAAGTAGGGAACTCCATGCCGAGGGAGCACTGATGCAAGGCTCCACAGTGCTCACCTCTGAAGTGGTCTTAAGTTGTATATCCAGCTCTAGAGGTTTAGATGGTAGCTGTTTTTCTTTCCTGCCACACTCTCATCCTGTCAGGGCTGAAAGTGCACCCCCTGCTCAAATTCTCATTAGATTGATCCACCACCAGAGACTCAGGCTCTTCACTAAATGACAACAGCATTTGCATCCTTTTGCTCGCTGTTTGTTTAGTTTACAACGCGTTCTCATTCTTGTTTGATTATTTCCTTGAGGCAAAGGCACAGGGCTCTTAATAGGTGGCATATAGGTAGCACAAATTAGCTCCTTTATAAAGTTCAATGTTTTAGCTATACACAGTAGTCAGTTAACTCCAGATTCTCTACCTTGAGGCTTTAGTCAACACGCCGTTCGGTGGCCCACTTGCTGAATACTCTTTAAAACTGTAACCCACTGATGAGTGCACTGCCTTCATGCAACTCCTCTGCTTCCTTTTACAGCGAGCACAGTAGTCTGCCAATTGTTATCCGATAACCAAGTCTCACTCCCTCAGTAATACTTCCTTGGTTTCTCTTGATTTGAAGGAAAGTTCAAAAGGGAAAGATCCCATAGGATTACTCACAGTGCTCACCTTGATTCAGTGTCAGCAGGTTACAAGGAGACAGAGTCACATTCCAGGCCACGGCCTACTGACCACCGAACACCAAACACTTAGCAAAGACAATTTGTGCAAGCGATTTGTGTAGGGGGCCAGTTAATAAAGGAATGCCTCCTAGCATTGTTAAATGTGCAGGCAACGGAGATGATAGCTTCTTTAGCTGCTTTCCTTCTCTCCAAGGATAGTAATGTGATCCCAGCAGTATATCAGCACAGCTTATCAGTATGGTAGAAGTGTAGCCCAGAAACAGTCAGGACACAATGTAGCCAACTCGTCGTCTTGCACCAGACACTTAGCAAAGACACTACAATACATTTCAGAGGTACTCTTCGTCATGCATCACATGCTCTTTGCATACTCTTCTCCTGGCGGAGCAATGTTTTAAACTTTGGAGGGCTCTGGGGAGATCCTTACAAGTCCAAGCAGCCAAGCTCTGGAATGGACTACCCTGGATTTGCACAGCAGTAGTAACCTGTCCTTCAGGAAGGAATTAAAAACTGTCCAAGTTGCATAAACATTCTCTTTTTGAGCACTCCCTCCAGGCTTGCAACAGCGCTTAGATGACTTGCCCATATACAAGGAACCATAAACCAAAAAGTATTCTCGTACTTTTATCCTTTGAAGGTAATTTAATGAAGCTACCGAATAATGAGGTTTTATATCTAGATAGCTGACCTCCATTTTGCATTCAACACAATGGGCCTCATTACGAGTTTGAAGGTAGCCGTGCCCTTAACAAGGGCATGGCTACCCCCAAACCTGGGTTCGGGTTCCCTGAATGGGGAAATATCGGTCCATTCCGACCTTGGAGGGCCCAGTATTTTGCCATTCAGGGAACCCGGACCTGGTCCCTCCCCATTTCCATTTGAGCCCCAATAGGGCTCAATGGGAATGGGGAGCATGCTAACAACGGGCCCGTTAATGACGGGCCCATTGTTAGCATGCTGGGCTGCTCGCGGGACACGCTAAGGATGCCTGCTAAAACCAGGTGCCCTGAGCGGGTCCCGCGAGCGTACCTCGCAAAGGGGTGGTAAGGGGTTAACGGCTCTGCCACCTTTACCGGCGCCGTTAACCCCTTACCACCCTCCTCGTAATGAGGCCCAATATGTTATTTCTGCTCATCTGTGGAACATTTACATTCAAATGGAAGCAAAAATTGTAAAAGAACCATAGTGGACAATTGTGCACATACTTCTAGCTGTTGAACATTTACCCTAGTTTTATTATGGTGGGGGCATAATTGAGATTATACATTTAACAAAAAGGATAAGACCCAAGAAATGTTATCAAGGTAACTGGGATCAAGAGGTATTGCACTGTGGTGTGCGCCAACATTGCATCAATTTTTAACTCGTGTATGGCTTACCCAGCAATGTTAGAATGTCCAGCTGATTTGTAATTAACAGCTTCAACCACAGATCTCAATGCTAATTTGGTGCGAATCTATCTTTGATACTAGTCATGCACATCCTTTCGAGATACTGTTCATTGCTTCATCATTAAGTGGCTCCTTGCTCCATCTACATTGAAGCTGCTGGGTGCTAGTGACCCTGCCCCTTCTCTCTCCTCCATCGGGAGATGTCAACGTTCTTCCCTCTCCATAAGGATGCAAGGTGAGCCCTGGGGCATATTAGAAACATTTTCGCGATCGAGCACGAGCTCCTGCATATTCACTGAATTTGACATGCACACTTTGTCTAGGCATTGGTACGCCGCTGCACCACTGTTAGGTGTGATTTATCTCTGCCTCACATTGGCCCTTGGTGGACTAAGCTTTGCCTGCACATTCATTTCCTTTGTGTTCTGGCCATTCCATCATGGCCACTCGCACCGTATGTTCCTAAGTGCCTGGGCCTCGGCTCCTGCTGCTGGCCGTGATTGACAGGGACTCTGATGACACTGGCCAGCCCTCCCACCAAAGGCCCACTTCTAAGGCCCCTGTCTGCTACCTGTCAGCTTCAGGTGTGCTTCCCACCCCCCCTGGTTGCATGTGATGTTGATGTGTGCCCCCCAACCCCCTGGTCGAATGTGATGCTGGTGTGTGCTCCCCACCCCCCTGGTCACCTGTGATGTTGATGTGTGCCCCCCACCCCACTGGTCACCTGTGATGCTGGCGTTTGCCCCCCCGGTCACCTGGTCACCTGTGATGCTGGTGTGTGCACCCCACCCGCATGATCACCTGCGATGTTGGTGTGTGCCCTCACCCTCCCCTCTGGACCCTTGAAGTCCTCCTCCCTCCCCCTTCCTTTAACCATTTTTCCAAGCCCGAGAGTGCCCGCCTAATTGACTTTTGCATTTGTTATGCCTTTGCCGCCTTGCAAACATGGGGTTAGGCACTATGTATCTGCTACCCAATTCAGCGTTGAATTTGTATGCTGCTTCCGCCCTGCAACATCAGGTTAGGCACCATGTATCTGCCGCCTAATTGATGTTTGCATTTGTATGCTGTTGGTGCCCTACAACATGGGGTTAGGCACCATCTATCTGCCGCCTTATTGACTTTCCCACTTGTATGCCGCTGCCGCCTGCAACATTGGGTTAGGCACCATGTATCTGCTACCTAATTGACCTTTGCATTTGTATACCTCTGCCGCCCTGAAACATGGGGTTAGGCACCTTGTATCTGCCACCTAATTGAGCTTTGCATTTGTATCCCTCTGCCGCCCTACAACACGGGGTTAGGCACCATACATCTGCTATCTAATTGACGTTTGCATTTGTATGCCGCTGTCATCCTGTAACATGGGATTAGGTACCATGTATCTGCACATCTGAACTCTTTTCTGCACTTTGAGTGTGATGTATTACTTCTGTACATGTTCCTTGTTTATGTAATCACTTCTTGTGCTTCATTTCTGTAACCTGAAGCACTACTGTAACCAATTTCTTAAGCATAAGCGGCTAGATACCTCTGGGTTTGTTGCATTATATAAATAAACAAATACATAAATGAAATAAATTATGGGAGTGGAAGTACCCACACCTGCATGTGTTTGTATTGGCCTCAGGAATGTGTGGTAAATCATAAGAAGGAGTTGGACAAAGGGGCAGCATTTCAACTCAAGAACTTGTATTTAACAACTTAAGAGTTTTCCCTAACCTAACTGAATTCTAACTTGGGTGCTCGTCATCACGGTGGTTGTCAACTAAACTGACAATCCTCTGTCCAAAACAGAAACTATCCTACTCTGACCCTACCACTAATCAAAGGTATTCAATACACAAAAGAAGGTCATCAGGATAATGACTCCTTTTGCTTTGTTCAGCAGGTTCAGCCTTGGGGCTGTTTTCTAACTATCCTTTGAAATAGCTATTGATTCAACAAAAGGTGAAACCAGGAAAATGACTCTCTTCTCCTGGTCAAACTGGATTAGTCTTAAAGACTGGTTTCGGTAGGTCTCTGGCGACAGCCTTCGAGAGTCCTTGTAGTTGCTCCCAGGGACTTTCTTTGGCTTGATCAATTGTATAATAATTCTTCCATTTCATTATAACATATAGTCCCAGGCTTCCTTGTTACTTCCTTGATTCTCAAAGTCTCTCTTATGATTGTTGTGACGAGGGAGATTAATCTGATTAGGAAGATTACTTTTATCGCTGTCCTCACTCTTGGTAGTTTTGTCACTGATACTGTGACGGGGAGTTAATCCTGATTCACTCTTCCCTTGCAATGTATTTATCACTGTTAATGTGACATGGGAGATAACTCCTGATGTACTCTTCACTTATGAAGCTTTTACCACTGTTACAGTGATGAGGGAGATTACTCCTTAGGTGTTCTTCACCGTTCATACCTTCTCTGTAATTACTGTAACAAGGGTGATTGCACCTAAAGTGCTCTTCAGTAATCCCCAAACCCCTACTGGGTCTCCCATGACTCCTGTTGCTTTTTTTCTCATGAGGGCACGTCACTGGCTCTTCTCTAAGAGTTGGTCTCTCGCCTTCACGCTGAATGCTCTCACCTCGACTCCATGCTGTACTGCGTTGGCTCAGTGGCTTACTAGGCATTTTAGTGTTGGCATAGTTGAAGGACTCCACATACCACCTACCAGAGGTCATGCCACCATTAGCCTGGTTCTCTGCTCCACAACGGGGAGTTCATCTGAGCCTTTCACAATGATTTCATGACTGAGGCCCAGCTTCTTCTGCTTGCTTCCTCTGTCCCAGGTTTGAACCGGTATCATGTCTTTCCATCTAAGCATTTACCATCCAATTAAAATCCAATGAAAATGATCAATTGAAATGCATTTCCATCGAAAAGCATTTTCATTGAATCATTTTCATTGGATTTTAGGGTTAGGGTCAGGGCTAGGGTTAGGGTTAGGGTTACGGTTACGGTTAGGGTTAGGGTTAGGGTTGGGTTAGAGCTAAGGTTAGGGGTGTGCCCTTGGGAGTTAGGAGGACCCCCCCCAATACCAATAAACACTAAAATGTTACATGGAGCTGGCCAGTGCGGAAATCTTAAAAGATTTCAGCACTGGACAGCTCCATGTAATGTGTTAACGTTAGGTGTATTTAATAAAATTTTCATGCAAATAATGTGAAGTGTTTATACAACAAAACCCTTTTCGATGAAAGGGTTTTGATGCATAAACACTTTGCATTGAAAGTATGGTAATTGGATGGAACATTTTTTGTTGAATAAGTTTCGATGCATTCCGTCTTCGATGGGAAGACCATGAACCGTTTGAACCTTGTGGGGTTGACAGGTTTCACACCAGGTTCTCTCTTCAGTGAGTCCTTTCTTGCTTTTTATGGTCTGTGGCTGGGTCTTCCCCAGTGGAGTACCAGGGTCCCTCTTTTGTATCAATCAGATATTCTTCAGACTTCCTTGGGGCCACCGCTCATCAGCACTGTTGATACTCAACACAGGATTAGTTCAGAACACACCTGCAATTTTCCTCTTTTCCATACTTTTGAGAGATGACTCATGATCACATTGTGTGTTCCTCCATTAGCTGGTATTATCATGTTTTATATGAGGAAAGGAGGGAGTGTTACAATAATAGACAGTAGTCTTCTCATGTTCGTTCTTTGAAGACCTCAAGGATTTCATGATCTCAAAGGTAAGGGGTTTAAGGAGTTCCATCATGAAACAGGAGTCATTGTCCCCATGAGGGAAGTCTCTCCCTGTAAGGTCCTGCATTCTGCCACCTCTAGGGCAATTGTTGCACAGCGTGCTCAACTTCCTAGCCTCACAGGGAAGAGCTCCCCTCTAGGGAGAAGTGAAAAGATCCTGTGAATCATCACGAATGCTGCAGGTTGGAGGAGAGTTTGACATAAGCATCCTTTCAAGCATACAGGCATTCAGACACCCATCGCTCTTTGTAAAAGCAGGGGCTGTGGATGAAAGCCTAACTGGTGTACCCATGATAGTTTGGGGATAGTAAGGTTAAAAACTGGTGTGAGCCTCATCAATTAGACACTGAAAGAGATTGTTTTACATGGTATGAAAGTATTTACTTTCCGGCCTGAGTGGAATGTTAGAGAACAGGTAGAGCATCTTAGGGTGGACCACCATTTGTATTACAGCTATTCGTCCCGCCATAGACAAAGGTAAGCACCTCCAACTATTTAGTTTATCGGTCAGTTGCTTTGTGTGCTCCACATGATTGGTGCTGAGTAGGGAGCAATAGGTTCTGCTTACCCAGACACCCAAGTATTTAATGCGGGTCGTGGACCATATCAGTATACCTGAGGTAAATGGAGGAGGAGTGACATGTTTGAGCGGGAACACTTCAGACTTAGTTTGATTACTTTGGAGTCCCGAATAACAGCCACAGTTTACAATATCATCTAGCATTGGGGTCAAGTTGATATGTTAATCCCTGATGTATAGTATGTCATCAGCATAAATAGAAATTATTTCAGGGGTTCCCACTGCTTTGTGCCCGTGTTTGGCCTTGATCAGATCTGCCAGCAGGCTCCATGGCCAGCACAAATAGCAATGGGGACAACCCTGAATTGTACTCTTACCCCTAACCCTACCAAGTTGTATAGGTTGGGAAAATTGGCCATAAGTACGCACCGTGGTGACGGGTATGGTATATAGTAGTTGGATACTGCAAATTATGGCAGTGCAGCAAAGAGGAAGCACCAGGACACCATGTCAAAAGCTTTTTGATTTTCCAGAGATACCGCTACAACTTTTGTGGGCGTGTTGATCAGCGCAATAATTTTGAATAGATGGCAGAAAATCAGGGATGTGGATCGGCCCGGGATGCAGCATGCCTGATTGTGGTGCACCATGTATTTCATATGTGGTAGGAGATGACTGGCGAGCACCTTAGAATATATTAGAATATTTGTGTTGATAAGAGAGAGGGGCCGGTATGAGCTGGCTACTCCTCACTGATGAGACCCACCAAGGCTGAAGCATGCATGGAATGCTTGTGGTCTCATGCAGAAGGGATGAGATCTAGCAGTTCGGGCTGGGACTGCCCCTTTTGGGGTGGGTCCAGTCTGAATTGCATATGGTCTTCCTCCTTCTGTAATAGCTTGACAGGTGAATAACTATGGTCTGGAGGGTTGCCCAAAGCAATGTCAGAGGTTGATATGAATTCTAAACCTTCCAGTCATCAGCTCTTGTGTTTGCTATAGTCCCCCTTAGTGGGACGGTTATGCTAAAATGTGCGTCCTGTGCCCGCTGGTCCTAGAGACCCAAGCTACTCCTTACTGATGAGGCTCAACAAGACTGAAACCAGTATGGGGATGCTTGTGGCCTTGTGCAGAAGGGATGTGACCTATCAGTTTGAGCTGAACGATCCCTCTTTTGGGGTGGGACAAAGCCTGATTTGCATATGGTCTTTCCCTTTTTTGTAATGGCTTGGCAGGCAAAGAACGGTGGTCTGGAAGGGTTAAATGTTATTTCATCCCTTTGAAAAACATTGAGGGGGTACTCAATATTTTTTTAAACCCACTAAACACCCTTCCCAACATATTTTAGGACTGGTGCAGATATAGAAACAAAATCAAGTCCTAGAATATTTGGGGAAATTGTTGGATAGTGGGTTCAGAAAAATATTGGAATGCCCCTCAATGTTTTTTTTCAGCAGTGAAATCACTGGGTACCGTCTGGATGGTGCCCAGAGCAATGCCAGAGGTTAGGATTAAGCATAACATTCCAGTCATCACATCTTCTGTTTTGCCAAAGATTATTTTCCTATCCTTTAGAACAGATTTTAGAATAAACATTAAAAAAGTGATGGAATGGAATAATCCAAAATGTATTGTAAGGTGTATTGTAGGGGAGAAAGGGGCGGCTGATTGTATTCCTAGTACTCACCCCCGTGTCTCTGATTTTCCAAAGTGACTAGGCAGGTTGACTGGGAGTCTCTGGGGGTAGGCTTTTCCACCATACTTTCCAGTAGAAGATGCCTAGGAGATGCAGGTGTGGAGAAGATTTTGGTCTGGTCCAGGAGCTGAGTGCAACCCTTTTTGATGAGGAAATGCAGCAGGAACAATGCAGGCCACTTCCAAACACTCGACCAGATGACGAAAAGCTGGTTCCATGGTTCCATCAACAGTCACTGCACACAGATAACAGTTGCAGTTGAAGAAGACCTTCCAGGACAGTATCCCTTAATGATGAGAAGCTGAAACTTGACAGAAAGCAGACTTGTGTAACAAGCTGGTGACCTGCGAAGCTCCAGACAAAAATGAGGACGAGTGACGCTACTGTCAAGGTAGACCACTGGAAAGCTAGTCAGTCCACCTGGTGGTCCAGGGGTGATTCTGAGGTCTCAGGATGGCTGGATCCTGAAAAGGCCTCAAGACCGGTTGGTCCAACCAGTCCAAGGGTTCAAGAGCCGTAGACAGCCTTCACAGATCAGGTAGTCGAGCCGGGGCCTCACCTGGCCACACGCAAGAAGCGATGCCAGGTCTCTTTGGAAGTCGTCCACGTATCTTCCGTTGGCTACTTGACTCCTGGATACTCAGGATACTTGACTCCAATCCTGATCTGAAGAAATGGCTGCAGCCACCCTCTTCTTATCCTAAATATTTGCTGGAAGCAAGTCCAAGCCCACCAATACTAAGTAATTGCACCATTCAAATAGCCAGCATTGGTCCAATCCGGGACCACTGTGTGTTTCACTAATGCATGCACTCCAGACTCCCTGGCACCAAAGATGTGGAATGGGACAAGCCAGTCCCATCCACTTGCTGGGTCCACACACAAATGCATGCACTAGCCTGTGAAAAAAACATCTTTCCTGGACAAATTCATAATTATATTAGGGATTTCCTGACCTGAGAAGGCAGGAATAAGGCCAAGAAACAATACGACCAAAGGACATGCATGGTATAGCCATTTTAGGACACTAACCATGTTTAATAGTCAGACACAGTAAACATAAATGTACACACTAAAAATAATGCATGCCACCAGCTTATCCTTAGGCACATATACAAATAACCCAAAATCCTCAGTGTAAAAGACTAGGGTGATGCAAACGTATCCCTACTGCACTGCATTGTAAGATGCTGTGTTCACTGTTAAAAAGTTACTCAAAATGGTAAAAAGTAAAAAGACAAAAGGCAAACATAGTACTGATAGTCTGGAGGACTGATCAGGTTCTCCATGACAAATGAGCAAAATGAAAAGGGGGGTGAAGCTTAAGGTTTCACTTCCCTGCAAGATGTCATGACAGGTTCAAAAACAAAATCAAATGCATTGGGGGTCCATAGAATATGGAAAGAAAGTTACCTAAAAGAATAATATTTCCTAATACTTGCCCCCCACAGACTAGAGACTGGGGGGTCTAATCCACCCCTGAATGTGTCTCCTGTTCCAGTCTGTTATATATTCTGGAGAGTCTTTCAGCATTGCTAATTTGTGCAACTGGCCTATACTCAATGGTCAAGTCAAACCCTTGAAGGTTTATGGATCTTCTGAGCAACTTAGCATTCTCTCCCTTCATGTTCATTGGCCACTTTAAAGAATTTTGTGTCCGCTTGCACAGAGGTGGGGGCTCAGCTCCTTTTAAACAGTTGCCGACCTGAGCTCCCTGTCCTTAAGCCAGTATCTAATAAAACATATAGGATGTTTCCTGCCTTTGTCATCTAACTGTGAAGGGACAGCACTAATCCCAGCGTTAGAGGCATCTGTCTGCACAATAAAAGGTCTCTGGCAGTCAGGTGCCTTGAAGACAGGGCCTGACAAAGGGAATCCTTCAGGCCTCAGAAGCACTTCTCACACTCCTCAGACCAAGAACATTTCTTAGGTGTCTTTGGAGTAGTGAGGACCATCATAGGGGCAGCTATGGTGCCACAGTCTGCCATTGAGTGCTTTGAAACACTGCCTGCGTATAGGTGCTATATAAATAATACAATACAATAAAGGTTTCGTAGAACCCAATGAGGCTTAGAAAACGCTCTCACCAGGGTTTGGGTCATAGGCATTGCCCAGTCTCGTACAGCCTGTACTTTGTTGGGAAGAGGCTGGATTTTGCCCCCACCAACCTCATGCCAAAGGTAAATTACTGAACCCTGACCAATCAGGCACTCAGTAGCCTTTAGTAGCCTTTATGGTCAGGTGGCCCTTCTGAAGAGCCATTAACACAATTTCCAGGTGTCTTACATACATTCCACCCAAGTGAAGACTGCTATATCATCCAGGTGGTCAATGCAGAAATCATCCAACCCATTCAGAACATGGTTGGCCAGCCTTTGAAATGTGGCAGATGCATTTGTCATACCAACTAACATTACCCTGAACCGGTAAAGACTACTTCTTGGCATTTTCTGTCTGGGATATTTGCCAATACCCTGCAGTGAGGGCTAATGTGCTAAGGCAGCAACTATCTTGTCCACCAACTCATCTGTTCATGGGGCTGAGCATCTATCTTGGTGACAGCATTAAGAGCTCTGTATTTCACACAGAATTTCAAATCAGTTGTACCTGCTTTTGGTACCCACACCACAGGACTGGAACAAGGACTACTGGAGGGCTTGATCACCCCTAGATCCAACATTTTGTTGACTTCAGACTTAATGTGGGATGCCACCTCGTCTGACATCCTATAGCTCCTTCTTTTGGTAGGCACACTGTCTCCGGTATCAATGTCATGTTTGCACCATGGGGTCACACCTCGAGTAAGAACAAGGGGGGAAACTGCCTAAGCAGAGTGTTCGCCTCACCTTGTTACTGTGGAGTAAGTTGAGGGGACAATTTTACAACCTCAATGGAGCCATCAGAAGGGCTGCCTTGGAACAGGTAAGGGGGAGGCTCTGATCCTTCCTCTTCCATATCTGAAGCCAGAAGCAAGGCTCTCATTTCAAACCTAGGGGTGAATGCCATCAACCTATGTACATGAAACACGTTGGCGGCCTGTTCCGGTCTGCAAAGTCCACTAAATAGTTCACCTCACCAAGTCTTTTAAAAATACAGTAAGAACCTGACCACTCATAATCAGGATTTCCTGGCCTGGGGTAAAATGAACAAGTGAAGTCTTCTGGTCATACGACTATTTGACCAACGCCTGACCAACCTTCAATTTATTGTTGGCCTGAGCCATCAGCAAGGCCATCCTCTTCCTAAAGCCTAACACATTGGGCCTCATTACAACCCTGCCAGTCCGGAAACAATGGTGGTGGTAGAAATGCTGCCACTGTTGTTTCCAGACAGTCTGATTCAGAGTCCTTCAGGCGGGAGGTGTCACTCCCACCAAGTCTGACCTGGCGGAATTAACACCACCCACCTGCAGGCGGACATGGAAACACCGGCTCTGTCAAAGACAGAACACGTGTTTCCATGTTCCCCATCCCTGTGGAGTCCTATGGGACTCCATTGGAATGGAGATTAACAGAATTCTCCCTCCAGAATTACCGGGTCACCAGGGTTGTAATGCCCTGGTGATTCCGGAAATCACGGAGGCGGAATGGTATTAAGGGTCCGGCGGCAGCCTGCCGGTTTTTCTGACAAGGCTACCACCGGATTTGTAATGAGGCCCATAGTCCATTACATTGGCAATGACAGGTGTGGTGGGTATCTCTCATCCCTCCTTGGCTATAGCCAGGAGGCTCCTGATAGGTTGACCAAAAATGAGTTCAAAGGGACTAAAGCCAACCACTTCTGGAGGTACCTCTCTTTAGGCAAAACACAAGCATGGATCTGGTGATCCAACTTTTTCCTCTGGGGTACCTTAAGATCTTCAATCATGCTTTTGAGAGTTCTATTGAATCTAATCAACTATGCCATTGGTTTTTGGATGATAAACTGATTCAAATGTATGGGATATCTCACATTCCTTCCACATGGCCTGCATATACATGGAAATAAAGTTGCTGCAAATGTCAGCCACCACTTCGTTAGTAAGGCCAACCCTAGTGAATATGCCCAGTAATGCCTTAGCAACTGACTTGACAGTCACTGTCTTCAGTGGGATGGCTTCAGGATATCTTGTGGCATGATCAAATACCACAAGGATAAACCGACTGCCAGAGGATGTAGGAGGATAAAGGGGAACAGCGATGGCAATCCTTATCCTCTCAAATGGTATACCCACTACAGGTAATGGTAGAGCCTGGATTTCTGCACCACTTGTGCCAAAAATCAGACAAGTAGCACAACTCATACAATGGCTTTCTACTTGTGGCCCCACCTTAGGCCTTGATATGCATACTTGACCTCTCCTTAGTCTTATTGATACCAAGGTGACCTGCAAGGGAGATCTCATGTGCCAATTGCAGGTGGGAGGGTCTCACCTGAAGGAGAAATACCCATCTCTTATTGTCTCCTCTAGAGGTCTCTGTGGGCTCACTGTACACGAGCCCACCTTCACTCTAAATCATGTGCTTTCCAGGGGCTTCACTCTGTAGTCAATTTCTCCTGCAGGAAGTCCCATCACTCTCCCACCTATATGCTGGAAGCCAGAAATCGTTCCATGCTTGACACCAGCAGTTGTGACTATTCCACAGAGAATCTTCCAGAAAAGGTATCCACTAAGAAAACCCTATTATATGCATTCCTGAAGAAATGACAATCTCTTGGAGGAGTTCCCCAAAGGAATATGAAAATAAGAGAAACAGAAGTTGGTGATATCACAAAAAACGAGCGTGACACACTGAGAAGACTGGATGAAGAATAGAATGTATGGACTGTATAGAAACTGATGACGAAGTAAAGAATTGAGTAAATGTTTATATATGCGAGATGAGGATTGCACGTGTGAAGAGCACTGCAGAATACGCAAGTCATTTAATAATTGTACAGATGCAGCAAGGCAAGTAGATTAAGTGATTATAGAAGCTAGCAATATGTAGTGAATAGACTGCAGGCGAAGCCACTATTATATAGAAGCTGGGCATCAGTGTCACAACTTTAGTAAGCTCAAACCCGTGGAGAAGGGCTGATGGCTGTGTCGCAGCAAAGAAGCAGCTTTGTATCTTGGAAGAACCGAGAAGGGCTGTCTGGCCTGATGTCAAGGGCTGGAGCAGCCAAGAACTGGCTAGCTATCCTTGAAGAACAGTGAACTTGAGAAGCTGAGTCATCCCTTGTTAAGGTGCAAGAAAAAAACAGCCTATTTCACTGGCTCTGGCTCTGTTTAGAAAGCAGATAAAAACACACCTATTTGAATGTTTTGTAACATGAATTGCTTCCTTGTATGACACTCAATTTCTGATAAAAATCTTCTGATAAAAATATGCACCTGGATGTGGCTTGCCACTTGGTTCCCTCAGGATCTGCACTATACACATTCAAATGTATTAATTCATTCATTCGCCATGAGTGCCAAGTTGTATTCATTTAATACAACGAAGTGCTAGAAAATTGTGCCGAATATCGATCTTCTGTTATGTGAGCTATGAATGGAAATAGAAATTGGGCATGCAGCTCTCTCTAGAACTAAAATAGCGCATGCTCACACTCCCTTATATTTCCATAGTTGAGTATACACTGCAAGGACAAGTTAAAAGACAATCTGCATGGCAGAAGGCATGGGTGATGAAAGATGATGAGCTAATTCGGTGGGGAAGTACAGTCAAGTCCACGTCTGGGCACCTGGGGTATGAGATTACATGCTGCTAGTGAAACAAATGTTCCAGAAGGGCCTGAGCATGCCAACCAATCGTTGAAGGCCATATAACGAAGCGCCTTATAGTCTGAGAGCCAATGATATACCGTGTGTCGAATAAATGCAGAAGATGACTTGCACTAGGGGTGGGCATGAGTTGTCCACCTGACTGTAGCGACCCAATCACTCCCCAATCTCTTAAAGAAAGTATATTTAGATGTTCCCCTTGAGCCTATCACAACCTCCATAAGTTTTCACTTATTTGCCATATAGTATGACATCACGTATGATGAATTTCTACTATATAAATATTGTTTTTTATGAACTGCTTCAAGAGAGATAATGCTGTGCGACATCTGTTGGTGGCCGTTGTGACTCCCTGTTTTAGATAATTGATAATGAAACAGTAAACACACATTGCCATCTTCCTGAGTTGGTTTTATTATTTGATGTAAAGAGTTACTCTGTATCCCATCTACTGCATGACATGCTATCTTTTAAGGGCCATAAACCTATGTGGTAGCAGTGGTAGGATGGTTCTGACCCATCGATCTGCTAGCTTCAATATTTTGGATGATCGAATATCCTCTGCCATCTAGCCAAAATATTGCGGGTTTTCCTGTGGAGAGCGGCCGAATAGAAATCTTGCAAGACGAACCAAGACGGTGGGCAGGGTCCCTCTTTGATGAAATCCCAGCCTGGTTTCCACGGGCACTCTGCGGACGGAAGACAAAAGTGGTCAGTTGGAGGAGGAGACGATACCGAGGGCCTTGAGTTAAGCAGATGAATGGTAAGTAGACTAAGGAGAATGGGAAATTAAGGGGGTAGGGTTGTGGGAATTTTAAAGTAACAGGATTAACAGGAAACATAGTGTAGAGAGAGAAATGCCCGAGAAAACTGACCCAAAGGGGTCTAGATGAAGTTGTCTCATACTCCAGCGGGCGCCACTAGGCTACGTGTGAACAGGTTCACATAAGCAGACGAGTTAAACTCTTTGACAGAATACTGAATAGAGGCAAGGAGAACATGGTGATCACAGATTATTTTTAGTGCATGTGTAAAGTCGACTAGTCTGTGTACTATGTGTTGAATTAAGGTGTTGAAGAGCGATACGAAAAGTTGTGAAAGAACTGAGATAAAGTCAAAGAGTTATATTATCTATCTAGGGAAGTGGTTGGTACCAATCCAGAGATAGGCAGAGATAATTGAAAAGGTAGAGTCTTGAGTGGCGGTTGTTGGAACACAATCATATTTGTTATTTTTAAACTATTGAAACATTGGTGAAGGTACTTTACAAAGTCTGGTAAGTATTGACTGTCAATTGAGACTCGTCACAATGGGAAACACTCCTCTGATGCATTATGTGAGATATTGCCAAAGCACATGCCCAAGCTCAAACAGTATAGTGTGGAATGGGTGAAAGGCACTGCAGATAAAATGCTGATGGCTTGGACACAAGGGGATCACTGTCAAAAGCGGTATTGCAACACATGACCACATACTTGTACGTTGCATACACAGGGAAGAAATTGGAGAAAAGGCTAGCTATTTTAGAGCTTTGGAAGATGTACCAAGAAGAAAGGGAAGATCTGCCAACCTAGGAGCAGATGCTTAACCAGTGTAAGGAAGAAGGTGTTAAGCCCTCAGCTCCCCTTAAGTGAAAGGCTCTAGCGCGGATGACGCAGGATTGTAACCTTAAAATGGAACTGAAAGTGGCGATGGAGTATAGTAATCCGAAATACTAACCACCCACTTATAGCAGTGATGATAGTCCAGAGGTGAATAAGAGAAAAGATGAGATCTTTAAGATCATACAGAACAAGGAAGAGAAAAGTGAGCAATCAAATGTATCGACAGAATTAGAAAGAGAGATTATGGAAAGGGGAGAAGGATAAAGCTCACGAGTTAACGCTCGTGGAGAACGATTGGATGGGATGACAGATATTACTCAAGCTAGCATTGAGGAAATAAGGCAAAGAGAAGATCAGGATGAACAGGATAGAAAAGACAGGGAATGAGAGATGAGGTTGAAGGAAGACAAGTATAAAAGAAAGAGCAGAGAGCAACAAGAATGGGCAGAGGAGCAAAGAAAGTATGACAACAGGCAGAGAGCAATTGAACATAGGGACAAACAAGAAAGGAAGAGAGAGGAGGAGGAATAACAGAAATTAAGGGACAAGAGAATACAGAGACAAAGATAAGAAGAAGAAAGGAGAGCAGGAGAAAGGAGATAAAAACAAAGACAAGAGGAGGAGAGAATTAGAAGGGAGGTGAGAAAACAAAGTGAATTAGATGAAGTTAGAACACAGGAGGAGACAGCGGGAGCTTGATGTTGCCATCATTCGAAAGGAGCCAGTAGGGCTAAGCCCAGCAATACAATAGGACAGAATAGACGGGTCCCTTCCGTTAAATGGTGCATTGGCAGGGGCATCTAGAGTAGCATTAGATGAAGAAAATGTTGATATAGGAAGTATCAGAGAAAGAATTGATAAAGCCTATCAATAAGTAAAGGAAGGTAGCAAATCTGGAATCTAAGGGAAGGGGGATCAATCCCTAGTATTTCAATCATGAGGAGAAGGAGAAAATCCATTTAGCCTCGAGCACAGCGCCTTGCCTAAAAGGGACTGAACTTAGACAAGGGCGAAGGAGACGGGAATCCTTCTGTGGGACAGAGGGAGGAAGCGCATGTGCCCCCAGGGGAAGCCTGCAGGTGGTCAAAGAAGTAAAATGGTCCAATCGAGAGCAACCTAAAGATAGGACGCTAGATCCCACAACATACCCAGAGCATCCCAGAGGACGATCGTATAGTGAGAAAGGAGAATCACTGCCATATGTGAGCAGGTTAAGGTCATTACCGACAAGGAGACGGTCAGGGACAAATGTCTCTGCCATGGATAGGTAGATCATGGGAGCAGATTGTGGATTAGGGTTTACACAGTTTCCCTTATTGGCCAAGGTGGGAGCAATACCACAGTGTATTCCATGGCCCGAGTTTGACATCGGGTGTGGGAAAATTAATCTTTGAATTAGAGAAAATGACAGGAGGAAACACATTTGCCATACGGAACATTAAGGGTCTCCTGGCAGCCATTCTCGGGGGAAGAGCTGATGACATATGGAGGAGAGCAGGCTATTCAAGTGTGACAGCACAGAACACAGCGCACAATGGACCGCCGTTCAATAATTGCAGAGCAGATGTTTGCAGGGCTCTCAGGGTGCGGTATCCTGACACATCAGATATGGGTGCAATCATGACAAGGAAGATGAAGACCCTATTGCTTACATTCAGGATATTCAAGAGCATTGGCAACTTGAAACAAGGGCACCGTGGGGAAAAATAGTGGCATTATTTTACCACATTTTAGGGCAGAGCTTACCTGAGGAAGTACAGTGGCAAATGAAGAAACATGTGGGAATGAAAGCCGAACCATGGGCTGAAATACAGCTGACGATAGTGCATCACTGTCGGCTATTGCAGGAGAAAAATAAGAAGAAAGATGAGGACAGGAAAATTGAGGAAGCTAAATTAGTTCAGAAGAAATTGTCCAAATTTGCCATAGAAGGGGTGGTATTGACAAGCAGAGAAGGATTGGGAATGCAGCAAACAGTGGGTATATCTCAGGTTAATAATCAGTACCCGATGGACCAAGGAGGGAATGGATTCACGCCACAAGGTAGAGGCATGGGCTATATAGGAAGGTGGGGATTCCAAAACAATCAAGGTGGGTTTCAAAATGCACAGAATCAGAATGTGCAAGACTGATTCAACCAAAGAGGACCAGTCACGCGGGCTCCTCCTGTATTTTGGACTTGTGGGATGACAGGACACATTGCATGCATATGTGTGAGCCAAGTTAATGTACAGAATTGGCAATTTGCAATAGGGGGGGCATCTTACACTTCACAATATAGCACAGAAACTAGAGAAGGGTTTACCCAAGATCAGACAGTGTATCAGACACAAGTGCCACAAATGCAACAGACACAGCAACCAGAGGAAGTGCAAATTAATCCACCGCAAGAGCAGTTGCAACATGCCCCCATGCAGACACAACAGTATGCAAACACAGGACAGTTACTGACCCCGAGAATAGGGGGTGTCACTGTGATAGGAGTTAATCCTTTCACATATATGGGGGTATGCTTGTACCCACAATAGGACAGCTCACAGAACGTCTTGATGTGTTCAGTTCTATCAGTGACACCAGATCCCAAAGAAGAACCAAAGGTTAATGTGACGATAAGGGGCACATCTTTTTCTTTTTTTGCAGACACTAGGGCTACTCGTTCATGTATACGAGAGGGAAAATATCCAGTGTTGGGAATTGCCTTGAATGCTCAAGGGTTCTTTGGAGCTACAAGTCGAGTTCCTTTACTGATAAATTACCATTCTATATAGGGGAATGTGATATGTCTGTTCCATTGTTGTAGTCACAACAGATGCCAGTTAACATTTTGGGAAGAGATTTGATGATAAAACTTAACATGATGATTTCATTTACTGACAAAGGTGTAGTGTGTTCCACTCCCGGAATACAATACTTGAATGTTGGACGAGTTTACACTAGAATTCACAGGGCAAGTGGCTCTGCAAGGTTTTCCAATGGAGCCAGACTATTTATTTATGGGGTGAGCATTCTACTGACATGGCTACCTTGCCGAGTGGGAAAAACTGTGAGGATACCTGACACATTCTTGTTTGGACCACAGATACCTATGGACAAAGAGAGGGAACAGACTATCCCACTATAATTGGAAGCTGCCATAGTAAGAAAGGAAATGGCGATGACCAAAGGAATTGATGATGAGGGTAGATCATGGAGGACAGTGATAGCTCTCGAGGAAGGTTATAGATTGACTGACATAACTAATGATGACATGTTTAGGGAACACCGAATAGATGATGAAGTAGTGTTCTTTATGAGCATTACATAATGGATAAGAATAGAAAAGATGGAAATCCCACAGTGAATGGCAATAATGCAGCAGTGTCCAGCAGATTTGTTTGAAGAGGACGTGGAGAAGGTGCCCAGCGTCCTATTGACTACACGCCCTTGTGAAATAGGATTATTAAAGGGAATAGAGGAAGTCAAAATAAAGCTGAAGCCAGGGGCGATTTTACCTCAAGCAAGACGGTACCCCATGTCTCGGGAGGCCGATCAAGGTATATTTAAGACCATTTTATCACCGATGAAACAAGGTATTCTCGTGCCATCAGAATCTTCGGTTAACACTGCGAAGTATCCAATCAAAAAATCAAAAGGAGTGTCATGGAGATTCATAACAGACATGAGACCGATTAACCAGATTGTAGAGGCAGAGTTTCCTTTAGTTCCTAACCCGGGCAACAATACTATGCAGTATCCCAGTGGAAGCATGATATTTCAAAGTGATTGATTTGAAAGATTTGTTTTTCTGAATTCCTTTGCACAAGGACTCACCAGACCTGACTTCATTTACGTTCCAACAGACTCATCTGAAACATACGAGGCTGCCCCAAAGGTACTGTGAGTCTTCATCAATCTTTAACAGAGTCCTACAGATGGATTTAGGCTGTTGAATTGAAAAGTGTGGTGATACAGTACGTAGATGACATTTTAATTTGTAACACTACAGAAGATGAGTGCGGACAGGACTCGATTCAGTTGATGGCTATTTTGGCAGACAAGGGATACAACGTAGACAAAGAAAAGCAACAGTATTGTCAAGAAGAGGTGGTATACATAGGACCGTTGATTTCACATGAGGGCAAAAAAGTGACACCTGAAAGAGCTGAGGCAATTATGAAATCTGCAAAACCGCACACAGTGAAACAGATGCAACCATTTTTGGGACTATGGAATTATTTTAAACCCTGGATGTTTGACTAGAGTTTGTACACAAGACCCCTTTTGCAGGCTTTCAAGAAAGCACAGATGAATGATGTTACAATAGAATGGACTGAGGGAATGGAGGAAGGGTTTGAAGAGTTGAAAAAATCAATTGGCGCAGCTCCTGTTTTGCGAATCCCCAATTATGCTGAGGAGTTTTTCTTGTTTTCACACATGAATGGGACAGTTATGATAGCAGTAATTACACAGAGGACTACATTAGGGTACAAACCTCTATGGTATTACAGTAGGTTTTTATACTATTGCAATGGGCTGCTCTATGACACTTTTTGTTGATCATGCTTTGTTTGCCATTTTAGAAAAACCCAAATTTACATTGACATCGCAGAGAGCTTCTGCTTATGAAGTAATGAATTTGAATCCAAAGATCAAAATTGTTAGATGTAAAATAGTAAATCCTGCTACATTTGCAGTTGAGCCAGTGGCAGAGGGTGATCAAGTGCATGACTGTTCAAATTATGTTGAGTTTTATGATAATATTATGATAATATCCTGTGTGTGAAAAAGAATGCTTTGTCGGGGGGGGGATTCTTTTCATTGATCGTTCTTTGAAAATTGATCAGACGAGTGTAGTAAGACATTCTGACACAGATGTAGTAAGGCATAAATCAAATGGGGAATTTGAGGTTATAGTGAGTATAAGGCTACCATCTCACTTTTCAGCACAAGCAGCAAAATTAGTGGTGCTTATTGTCATGCTTGAGAAACATGAAGGACAGGAAGTGATGGTGTACAGACTCTGCCCATGTGACATCAACCATGCACGCAGGGCTAGCACATTGGAAAAGGAGGGGCTACCTTCATGCGGATGGCACTCCAGTGCAACACGCATCTTTATTGGACAAGCTTATTAAGGCACTTCAACTCCCAGCAGCCATAGCGATAGTTAAATGCGCAGCTCATACTAAGCAAACATATTTTATCTCTTGCGGAAATGCAGCCACAGATGTGGAAGCCAAAAGGGTTGCTTGTTCTTTGGATATATCGAGATTTGATAGAGTAGCCATGATCATGGTAATGCGAAAAGGGTTCAATAATTTCCCAAGGACCCAATTAATGGAGATTCAAGGAAGTGCACCGCAGGAAGAGCAGGAATCATGGAAACAAAGGGGGTGTCCTTTATCCCCCACAGAAGCATTATGATATGATATGATATGGCATTTATAATGCGCCTATACACAAGTGTTTCAAGGCGCAACGAGGCAAGGGAGGGGGAACAGAGGAAAGACAGACACTGATCCTACTAGGCCAGGTGTTATTCAGATCACGCAAGTGCATGGGAGGGGGAAGTGGGAAAGGGCGGGGGAAGGGGAGGAGACCATGCAGTACATAATAGAATAAATACCAGTAAGTAAAAGTACGGCCAGCAGGTGGCAAGTGCAGGGGTAAGTGCAGAAAAAAGGTGTCAGGTGCTGATAGTGGGACTGTAAGGATACAGAAACAGTCCCCAAGTGTAAGGGTTGCTGGGAAGTCAGTGCGGGCGTGTGACTGGCAGGGGAGGGGACCTGGGCCAGAGATAAGAAGGTGGCCAGGTAACCAGCGCAGTTTCAGTTTTGGTCAGAAAATCAGCACGGGAGAGGAGGAGAAAAAGCAGAAGCAAAGAGAAAGGTTTTGAGGTGCTCCCGGAACCTGAGATGATTCTCCTAAAGTTTCAGGGAGGCTGTTCCCGGGGGAGGCCCCAGTCGAAGAAAGAGACCTACCGCCAACTTGTTGCTTGGAGAAGGGAATGACCCTGAGGAAGTTGGAGGCAGATGAGGGAAGAGCTTGAGAAGAAAGATATATAGGAAGAGAGAGTTGGAGGTATTGAGGCCCCAGGTCCCAGCAGGCCCTGTGGACAATACAGAGGGTTTTGAACTCAATCCTCGCAGCCCCTGGGAGCCAGTAGAGAGATTTCAGTCCTGGAGAGATAGGATCTCTGGGCTTGAGGCCAAGGACAAGTCTCGCAGTCCTGTTCTGGATGCGTTGCAGAAGTGCCAGGTATTGGTTGGACAGCCAGGGAGAGAGGTTAGACCCCTAAAGAACACCACAAGCAGAGATAGAGATGGAGGAGAGGAAGGACCCGGGTTGAACCTGGGAGGGTCTATCAGAGAGGAAAGAAGTCAGCCACGCGGATCATTAAAGGTACCTCTTTTGATTATGATACCGGACTCTGTTTGGAACCTTGAGGGGTACCTTTAATCATCCGCGAGGTGAATAAGGAATATACAATCATCTCGGATTCGGGAATCTGTAAACAATTCATCTGCCCGCATCCAAGGACCCTTATATTGGGGAGTTGCTTCGCTTGTTAAGGGGCAATCTCCTATTCTGAACTTAGAGATTCACCATCACCAGCAGAAGAAATCTGACCACACACTAAGGGGTGTTGGTCCCTAGCCCTGAAGAAAGTGGTTCTAACAACCTTAATACCACTGAAACCGGTCGGCTTCTATGTGACCTGATTGGAATAATTATGGATCAGAGATATCCCCAAATCAAGTCACACCCCTGAAACCAACACAAAAAGGGATTGTGTAAATTAAATTTTATAAAAACTTGAGGTTCGGAGTTCACATTAAGAAATACACCTCTGGATCACAAGGGATAGGAGTTGTTTTTCGACTAGCCTTGGTCCATACACTCTAAAGAATGTTTTTTTAACAACTATGACTTATGATACAGTTTCATGAGTCCCATCTCTCGACTTATATAATTTCTTCTACAGCCGAGAAGATATTAGATCAACACCTCTAATTTTTTAATAAAGGTTACATTCCAAAGAAACAAAATAAACATGTAATGTTTTATTTGGGAAACAACAGACCATGGGAAAAAGCCTTGAAGGATAAAGTAATAACAGGAATCCAACAGTTTGGAGCAAACAAACATCATAAAAAAAGCAATATTTTAATTAAATTGACTCAAATCAAATTGTGATATAACGATAGGGAAGATTTGAGTTTCAGATCCCCCAACCAGGTTCCTATTTTGTGGATACTTTCACTTGAACAATGTAAAATTGTATTACAGCAAGACTGCAACTCCCACAGCTGCAGACCCAGAAGCAAGACAAGAAGAAGAATTTCAGCGGGTGCAGACTCAATCTATGACGAGGAAGAAGGACAATAAAGCGACCAGATTTGGTCTATGGACTAAGGTTCAGTCGGACACTCCTTATAGATATTATAGGACATCCTGGTCTCAAACCCAGGCCTCCCTATCGCTGACACCTACACCAGTGCCTCCTCCAAGGAAACTCTCACCGACATCCTCTTTTTCATGCCTTCACCTAACCTATGGACCCTTCATATGGTTTCTGTGCTCTCTCCATTCTCCTACTCTCCCATTAATGGTGGTGCCCGTTGGGATGTCCTCTTGGCTTCCTTCCACTCCTCTAAAGCCATCATTAATGTCTACTCTAATGGGACCATCCTGGTCCAAGGCCCTCAGGCCAACCTTCACCTCTTTGATAGACGCTTCCCGCGCCTCATCAACTTCCTTTCCTCTCCTGCTGTCCCCTCTCCTCTGTCCTGAGCTACCTTGCCTTCCCCCTCCCTCTCCGCCCCCCTCGTGCTCCTTCTTCTTCTCCGCAGGGCATACCTCTGATCTGTACCCCTCCCGGAAGTCCTTCAAGGATGGCAACCTTCTCCACATTGCCACTCTAAACTCTCACTCTGCTGTCAAACATTTCTCTGATATCTGTCGCCTTCTAGAGGAGCTGGACCTTGATGTCCTCGGCCTCACTGAGACATGGTTCATGGCCAGCTCTGTCACCAGCTTTGACACACTCCTTCCTGACAGTTACAAGAGCCTCTGCGTGCCCAGGCCCAACCATCCTGGTGGGGGTGTTGCCCTCATCTTCCCTGAGTGGATTCCTGCCACTGTCACTCCTACTCAGACCTGCTCCTCCTTTGAATGCCTTGTCTGCCGACTCTCTCTCTCTCCTAGCCATTCCCTTACTGTGGCTACTATCTATCGGCCACCCAGGCAAATTTCCTCCTTCTCTCCGAGTGGGCGGACCTCTCCTCCTCACTCCTGTCCTCAACCACTCAACTCCTCTTTCTTGGAGACTTCAACATCCACCTGAATGCCTCCTGCCCCCCCTCTGGACAACTTTGCGACCTCTGCTACTCTCACTTTCTATTCTCCCGTCTGAGCCGACTCATTCTGCAGGGCACACTCTTGATGCCCTGATCTCTTCTGACCTCCCCCTCTCTGTCCCTCTCTCCACTCCTCTCTCCTGGAGTGATCACTTTCTCCTATCCTCCCACCTCACCCTCCCTTGTCATGATCTCTGCTTGGAAAAGATCAGGACTTGCCCGACTGCCTTGGAAACAGACACATAACCCCGGTTCCGAGTGCCAGCCAGTCCCAATTGGGACCTTTTGGACCCTGTCCTGGCGCCAGTGGAACCAGGCTCATAAAGATGCCCAGTCCCAGCGCTGGAAGCGCCGGGCTCATAATGCTTGGGTGGACTTACCTGGAGCAGACCATGCTGCTTACTTACCTGCCAGTTGAACCCCTGATCCTCTTCTGTTTGGGACTACTTTTCCTGTTGGGTGGGGCAGGAGCCACTCCGTAGGTTCAGAACACTGGAACACTTCTGGAAAGCAGGAACTCTTTTCTTACCTATGCGTGGCTGTGGAAGGAGACACCTAAGCACTACAGGAGGCTATTTAAACCACACCCGATGGATGAATCTTGCTTTGCGTTATTCTGCATTCTCTGCAGCAGAACGCTCATCGTGTCTTCTGCTTCTGATCCTGGGCCTAAGGGAACAAAGGCTTACCATCCTGGAATCCAGTCTTCAGCAGCACCTGTAAATTCAAAGAAAGAACAGGTTAGCACTACGGTCTTCAGTGGCAGCGCATCTCTTACCTGGTCCATCGGCTGTCACCAACGCCTCGTGCTGCATTCCGGCATCTGAAAGACAAAGGCTTACCTACTCTTCGCATGCTCCGGAGGTCTTCGCACTGCATTCCGGCCTGCACCCTTATCCAGTGAAGAAACTGGTTACGGCACCCTGCCCCGAGGCAGATGGAGAGCTCGGCGTTCACTTACCTAAGGTGAGGGCGTTAACCTTTGGGGTTCTACAGGAGAAGAGAAAGGGAAGAGGAGAGAGGCACCCAATAACCCCAGTTCATTAATCCCATAGTTTCTATCTGCAGACATCTTACTCTTCGAGTCAGACATGCAGTGCACAGAGGTCCAGCCCAAAGAGCCAACCGTGTGTTACACATCACCTTTGAAGATACGGCATTCACCCAGTCAAGACCAGCGCCTCTGCGGGAATCAGGTGAGCGTTACACCCTCCCCCTCATGAAAAGCCACCTTCATCAGTGCCACCATCCTTCTCGGTCATCCGACCTATGAAGTGCGTGTCAGTTGAGGCTTTCGCCACCACCTTCTCATCCCCTCCTCCCCCTTTGGCTGACTCCCACCCTGACACAGCCCTCTCCACTCTCCACTCTGCTATATCTGATACTCTTGATATCCTTGCCCCTGTCATGAGAATCCGCCTGAAGCCCAAAGCCAAATGTAACTCCTGGTATGACTTGTATCTCGTCACCCTAAAACGCAAGTGCAGGGTGGCAGAGAGGAAATGGCGTGCTTCATGTTCATCCTCTGACAAACTGGCCTGCCGCCTGCTCCAAAGGCAATACCGGCTCTCTGTTCTCACCAAGAAGAGAGCCCTTATCCAAGCCCGTATCTCTGCATCATCTAACAACTCAGCTGAACTCTTTAAAATCTGCAAGGAACTGGCCAACCCTGCTGCAGTCTCTACCTCTCCTGTCCCCTCCAGGCCCTCTGCACTGCACTGGCCTCTCACTTCATTTAAAAAACTCAGGACATCCTCTCCTTACTCTCCTCCTATCACCTCCCTCCCTCTATTCCCTGCTCCTCTGGCCCTTCTGCAGCCACCCCTCCTCCCTCCTTCTCTGCCTTTCCCCTTTTCTCTGCTGAAGAGGTTTCCAGACAAGTCTGATCTATGAAAGTCTCGTCAAAACAGGTTCACCCCTGTTCCTCCAAAACTATCAAGGACCACATCGACTCCCTGGCTCCTGCCCTGGCTGACTCTGCAATCACTCCTTCGCCTCCTGAGTCTTCCCTACCCCCCTTAAGCTCTCCCTTGTGCACCCTCTTCTTAAGAAACCCTCTTCCGACCCCTCCTACCAGGCTAACTATCGCCCAATCTCCATCACTCCCTTCCTGGGCAAGCTCCTGGAGAAACTGGCCATTTCCCAGCTTAATCTTCACGCTGATTCTGTTGGTAGTCTTCATGACCATCAGTCTGGCTTCAGAGCTGCCAGAAGCACGGAAACTGCTCTCCTGAACATCCGTGAAGACCTGCTCTCCAGCCTTGACTCTAACACTCTGTGTGTTCTCATTTTGCTCGATCTCTCTTCTGCCTTTGATACTGTCAACCATGCCATCTGCTCAACCGCCTCCGTGAAAACCTGGGTATCACTGGTCAGGCTCTGGCGTGGCTGACCTCTTTCCTCTCCAATCGACCCTCCCAGGTCCAACTGGGGTTCTTTCGCTCTGACATCTTTTTCTCTACCTGTGGTGTCCCCCAGGGATCTAACCTCTCTCCCTGGCTGTTCAACCAGTATCTGGCACTCCTTGCCCACCGCATCGCCGCTCTCTGTGTCAACTTTCAGTGCTATGCGGATGATACCCAGCTCATTTTCAGGCTGCCCTCGGCCTCTTCCTCTCCTTCCCTTATCTCTGACTGTCTATCTGCTATCCAGGAATGGTGTGCCACCAATGACCTCTGCCTTAATGCCAGTAAGACTGATATTCTACTCATCAGCACACCCACTCCCTCCTTCCCTGCAGCTCTCTGGCCGGCCTCTCTTGGCCCTCTTCCTGCTCCTACCGGCAAGTCAAAAAACCTCAGGGTCATCCTCGACTTCACACTCTCCTTCTCTCCTCACATATCTGACGTCTCTAAGAAGTCACACTACATGCTGCACCTCCTCAGAGGTATTCTTCCTTTCCTCTCCTTCCCCCAGAAGCTCACTGTCTCCAGAGCCCTGGTTCTCTCCAAGCTGGTCTACTGTAACAGCCTCTATCTAAATCTACCTGCCTCTACACTCCGCCCTCTGCAACTCATCCAGAACAAGACTGCGAGACTTGTCCTTGGCCTCAAGCCCAGGGACTGTATCTCTCCAGGACTGAAATCTCTACACTGGCTCCCAGTGGCTGCGAGGATTAAGTTCAAAACCCTCTGCATTGTCCACAGGCCTTCTGGGGCCTGGGGCAAAAATACCTTCAACTCTCTCTTCCTAAATATCTTCCTTCTCGAGCTCTTCGCTCATCCGCCTCCAACTCCCTCAGGGTCAGCTGCTTGGGGGTAGATCTCTCTCCACAGCAGGGGCCTCCCTCTGGAACAGCCTTCCTGCATCCCTGAAACTTGAGGAGAACCATCTCTTTGTTCCGGAAGCACCTCAAAACCTTCCTCTTTGCTTCTGCTTTCTCTCCCCCTCTCCCCTGCTAAATTCCTTACTGAAACTGCACTGATTCTGCAACTGGGCCACTCTCACCGATCTCGGTCCTTGGCCCAGCCACTCTCCCCTTGCACTGCCTCCCTGGCAACTCCTGCACTACGGGACTGTCTCTGTATCCCTACAGCCCCCCTTCCCAGCACTTGTCTTCACTTATCTTGCACTTGCCACCAGCTGGCCCTTATTATTTATCTTGTTATTCTTCTACCACTGTACTGCACTTTCCCCTCTCCCTTTCCCCTTGCACTTTTCCCTTCCCCTCTGCACTTGCGCGATCTGACTGACACCTGGGATAGTAGGATCGTTGTCTGTCTTCTCTTTGTTCCCCCCTCCCTGCCTAGTCGCGCCTTGAAACACTTGTGTGTAGGCACGTTACAAATGCCATATCATATCATATCATACAGTAGGAGTTCAAACCCTTGCTGCAAGCCTTAGGAATCTTTTGGAAATTAACTTTAGAAAAATATCGATGTGTCACAAATATGCATGAGCTTGATTTCGAATTCGAAAACTGGAAACGAAAGCAATATACAGATTCATTTCTCACTAGATACCTGTTTGGTTGACTTTATGGTGCTCACAGACGGAGATGTGCACAGACTTGTGTTTACTGTTTTTGTATTTATCCTTCAAGCTTATCCTGCTCTTGTCAGAAGAGACTTTGATGTTCGCAATTTTTTACAGTATCCTAAAATTGGCCCTGTAATTGGGAGACTGCTCATAGCAATAATAGAAGAAATATAGCAGTTGCAGGAGTGAACGTGTTTTTTCCTTAAACAATCGTAGTAAACATGAGGAATGTTGAAACTAGTACAATTTTAGGAAATGAGCAAGCCCGACCAACCCTAAAATGGAGAGAGAAGTGGATGTCCATGGTATTGGGCATATTATACGCCTGCACAATTACACGCCTTGTCTTTATATCTCTCTTCTTTTTCAGTCTTTATCATACAGGCACTCACAATGAGGCAGAGGCCACTATGATTTCCCCTACTACAGGGACTGTTTGTGATTTACTCACTTCCACAGAGATAGACGCTCCTATGGTTCTCACCACAAAGAAAACTCTTTTTGATATACTTCATAATTACTATGCAAGCACTGACTTTGTAGTGAAGAGACATAAGAGAAATGCAGAGGAGAATAATGAAGGGATACACACATATATAAATAATACAGCACACTTGGGCAATATCATGTGTTATCAGCACATGAGAAAGGTGGGAGAGAAAACATCTAAGGAGAGTTGCTGCATGTGTTCCTAATACCTTATTCATTGGGAACCTCTAATATATACCATAGCCACAGAATTATCATTGAAAAAAGCACATTGCCTGACGCATCTCTCACTTTGCCTGACAAGAAGACAGTTCCAAGGCAGAACAGCATCCATAGTGTAGATGGATAAATCGACATCTCAAAGAGGAGACACTTATGTGCAATATTTAAAGACAAGAGAGAAGCCAGAAAAAAAGCATCAAATAATAAAATATGAACTGCCTGGAATAAATGGAGCAGGAATCACAATTTAAGAAAACGTCTGCTATGCAAAGATAAGAATGTGAAGGAAATGAGAGATTGCTGGAAGAGAGGTCAACTACAAATCAATGGAACAGTGCTTACTAATGGAGGATGGGTTGATGGACTAGTTGTGTGCAAAGCAGTAGCATTAACTGGACAGTGGGAAGCAGTTGTGGCGAATGCAGAAAAAGAATGCAAGGATCAATGACCAAAGATTGCAAGCTTGTTGACATGGGTCGAAGATAAGGGAGGACCATTGTGGATACTACCCCTGAAAAATGCATTCTTATGTTTCAGAAATAATGGTGCAAAGAAAGTTGGAGAGAATAGCCAGTGTGGCTGAAGTTTTGATATTCCAGGAATGATGGAAGGGACAGCTGCCCTGATGGATCATTACTGGGCTTGTGGGTCCAGAGCCCACATGAAGCTGCCCAAGGACTGAGAAGTGACGTGTTCCTTGGTGCTCATCCTCGTTCCAGTGTTAGTGATTCCACAGAATGACATGAACTTTGGAGAATTTCCAAAAGCCGATGCCCATTTGAGAAGGAGAAGGTAACTCACATTTCTCAATCGAACAAAGAGGGAGAATATTTATCGCAAAATCAGCAGAAGCCTTTGATGCTATTCCATATGAACACAGGTTATTTAGCCAGACTGCTGCAATATTCACGACTATCTTTATGCCTGGGATCCAGATGATGGTGAATGCTAAATGGTTACAGATAACCAGATGGGAGCTCCTGCAGACCATCAACACCACTATAAAGGGATTCAATGCTATCAAAGAAGAATTAAGGGCCATATGACTTTTGGCCCACCAGAATATATGTCCTTGGCATGATCACAACGATGGATGGAGGAGTTTGCACCAAAATTGGGCCATCATGTTGCACGTTCACACCTTCTCACGATAACGAGAATGGCATCTTGACAGAGGCCATAACATTACTGACGAAACTGCGCAATCAGATGGAAGACAAGACAGAGGGCATTGCAGATGAGGGTTGGTTTGCGTCCATTTTCTCATGTGTTCCACAATGATTGGCGAATATCTTCAAGTTTCTTGGAGCAGTATTGGTGATGGTGATGTTTGGATTCTGCGTAATCAAGATAATAATTAAACAGTGCAAGAAGATTGCAAAGAAGGCAGTAGGAATGAAAATCATGATTGATGCCGAATCAGAGTTTGGACCCAAGGAGTTGACAGATGAAGATATCAGAACATATATAGAGGCCAGCATCGTAGCACCTAAGGGAATGAAGTTTCTGCATCCAAAGAATCATAAGACGTATGTAGGATGATGGGTCTATTGTAATCTGAACGGATAGTGCAGCTACATGACCTGGAGTGTGGATGAACATGTAAAATCAGCAGGAACCCTGAAGGGAGTAGTGAAGATCTGGACCCCGAAGAAGAAATTCTTCAAGAGAACAAATCAAAATATGGAGATTAATGAAGGTGTGTTCGATGTATCAACCAGAGGGAGGAGTGTAGAGGTGCATCACACTTCCCTTGCAGGAAGTCCCGCCCTTCTCCCACTTATATGCTTGAAGCCAGAAATCATGCCATGCTTTACACCAGACGTTGTGACTATTCTGCAGAGAATCTTCGAGAAAAGGTACCCACTAAGAAAACCCTATCGGATGTATTCCCGAAGAAATGACAATCTCTTGGAGGAGATCCCAAAGGAATCTGAAAATAAGAGAAAGAGAAGAAACAAGCGTGAAGCAGTGAGAAGACTGGCTGAAGAATAGAATGTATGGACTGTATAGAAACTGATGACGAAGCAAAGACTCAAGTAAACTTTCATATGCGAGATGAAGATTGCACATGTGAATAGCACTGCAGAAAATGCAAGCCAGTTAATAATTGTACAGATGCAGCACTGCAAGTAGATTAAGTGATCATAGAAGCTAGCTCTATGTAGTGAATAGACTGCAGGCAAAGCCACCATTATATAGAAGCTGGACATCGGTGTCACAACTTTAGAAGCTCAAACTAATGGAGAAGGGCTGAAGGCTGTGTCGCAGCAAAGAAGCAGCTGGAATCATGGAAGAACCGAGAAGGGCTGTCTGGTCTGGTGTCAATGGCTGGAGCAGACAAGAACTGGCTATCTATCCTTGAAGAACAGTGAGAAGCTGAGTCATCCCTTGTTAAGGTGCAAGAAAGAACACCATGAGTGCCAGGTTTTATTAATTTAATGAAATTAAGTGCTATAAAATGGGCCAAATTGCGGTCTCCTGTCACGTGAGCTAAGGATGGAAATAGAAGTTGCGCATGCGGCTCTAGACCTAAGATAGCGCATGTCAGACTCCCTTATATCCCCAGAAATGAGAATACACTCAAGGCAAAGTTCAAAGACAATCTGCATGGCAGAAGACATGGGTGATGAGAGATGATGGGTTAATTGGGTGGGGAGGTACAGTCGAGTCCACCTTCTGGCACCTGGGGTCTGAGCTTACATGCTGCTTGTGAAATGAATGTTCCAGAAGGACACAAGCGTGCCAACCAATTGTAGATGGCCATATCACCAAGAGCCTTATAGTCAGAGAGCCATTGATGTACAGTGTGTATAATAAATGTAGAAGATGATTTGCACTAGGGGTGGGCATGAGTTGTCCACTGACTGTAGAGACCCAATCACTACCCGATGCCTTAAAGAAAGCATAGTTAGATGTTCCCCTTGAGCATATCACAACCCCCCGTAGGTTTTGCTTATTTGCCACGAAGTATGACGTCACGTATGATGAATTTTTACTATACAAGTATTGTTTTTTATGAAATGCATCGAGAGAGATAATGTTGTGCAACATCCGTTGATGTCCGTTGTACCTCTCTGTATTAGACAATTGATACTAAAACAGTAAATGCACTTTGCCATCTTCCTAAGCTGGTTTGATTATTTGGTCTAAAGAGTTACTATGAATCCCATTTACTGCATGACACTCTACCCGTTAAGGGCCATAAGCTAAAACCTCTAACTGGGAGCAGGCCTATCTCTGTAGGCCTTCAATTAATGAAAAAACTCATGTTGCCCCTTACTAAACTCTTCCCTTGATGGTCCCCCTTCTGCTAGTAACCTCTGCAGTTCATGGTGATCATGGGGGTTGAGAATTTCAGGGAGCCCCTCTTCCTCATCAGGTTCAGGTTCTTGGCCAACTATCTCCACCTCAGTGGTAGGTGAGTAAGGGGTATGTTTTCTTTCCCTCTTTTATGTGTTTCAATCCCTTAGCCTTAAGTTTCCCCTTTGGCTGGGCCTTAGGATTGGCTAAGGCAGACTTGGTCTGAGACTTATTGTGTGGATGAATTCTGCAGTTTCCTCCACAAGACTAGGACTAAGTCTATAAAGTTGTCCCCTAACAGAACCTTTCCAGGCACTCACGGCTAAAGTTACAGGCATTCCTGGAAACTTGAGAGGTGGACCATCAGTTACTTAGTGGGCATCAGAGGAGCTCAGTCCATAGCCACTGAATTTACCAGTGTGGCAACTCTTCAAACTTCAAATCACAGTGTTCTGTTTAAGTAGAATTGGGATACACCACCAGTGCACAACACTGGGGTACCCACGACATTATCCCCACACTGTAACACCAATTTGTTAACATTGATTTCTAAAATCCAGCCTGGTGGACAGATGTCTGGAAGCCACCCTAGTTATTGTGAACAGGAGAACAACTCTGAGAGGTTAGCCAAACTCGTTCAAGGTAAACATGGAGTGAGTGAGTGTGGTCAGGGGTCCACAATGAGTCTGCACAGTGAAGCATATGATAATTCTTCTTAGACACGTAAGTGCAGAAATACTCTATTTATTATAGTAACATGGAGTGGAGGTATATTTGGGGATGGGGTTGAGGGGGACACAAGCCTCTTTGCTGTTGTTTAGAGGCATACAGAGTGATAGTCCATGAACTTTGCAAGTTTGGGTTTCTAGCGGTTTTTGGCCAGAGCAAAGCCATTTTGCCTCTTGGGCCCCTGTACCCATGATGCGAAGATGCATTGGTCAGGGGGCAAGGCAGTTGTAGTGGTTTTATGAGAGGGATGCAGTACCATCTTAAGGAGATGTTGTTGTCCTGTGAATGCACACATTTGTGCTACAACCCTCCAAAGCCAATGAAATTGAGGGTTCCATAAATCTATAGTTGCACCCCCTTCACTCCCCATCATGGTCACAGCCTGTGCTTGATATGATTCCCCAAAAGTGATCAAATAAGCTTGGTTATTCCTCAAGTCCCCTGTCCACCTTCATCCCTGTTGGAATCAGAAGAATGAACGAGTGACACTTCAGCAGTACACAAAGCGTGTACTTTTGTTCTAGAAAGGCAGCATGTTTCTTATGCTTTCCTCTTGTAGAGACCTACCTATTGTTTAGGTGCTAGAACAGGACACAATCAGCTATGAGGCAGGAAAATGGGCTGTAGAATAGATGGAGGATGCAGACTAGTAGCTCAGGTATCAGAGGGAAGTCTGGTTTGCAGACTCACACTAGTGTCACAGAATGCACACATGCACAAGCATGGGTACAGGACACTTGGAAGCAAAGAGGAAGGACCACATACAAGAACATAACAGCTACTGATTGCAAGTTACCAGAGGGGTGCAGGTATCTGACCATTGACTGAAATTAGAAGATGGCCATGGTTTCCGGGGGCGCTGTTGAGCGCGATAGAAGATGGCCGCCTAGAGCGCGAACTCCGTTCCGACAAATATCCTTAATAAAACGATCCTAACTTGGAGCACCCCGCGGATGATTTTGAAGAGTGGAGGCTGCAGCGGAACAATCCTGCACTCAACGGCAGAAATCCGGAAGAAAAACGCTATTTTAGGACGGAAATAGAGCGCATGCAACTGTTGGCGGTGAGAGTGGGGGACGCGGGCCGCCTCTCAGATCCACGCGGATATTGGTAGCAACCGCAGACGCTCTAGCCGGCAGACCATAGAGGTCCGGCGATCCGACACCAACAAGCGAATGAACCAAAGGGCACTTCATACAAGCTGAGGCGGCCAACGTGTCTGTGGTGGGAAAAAGAACAGTGAAGGTGCGGCAGGAACGGGTGAGGAGTGTAGACGGCACAGTAACCCAAGCGACACGTACCGAATCCGCCATTAAGCTACGTATTGTGAGTGCGTCGAGGAGGAGACGGTGCTGTAGAGACTGCTGGCCCTGGCCACGAGGACAGCACTAATGCCTGATAAACCGATGAAAGGAGTGGGGGCTAGGAAAAGGGGCCCAATGGACTCGTTCACCAACAGCCAAGGGACGGAGTCGATGGCAGAAACATCCGCTGCCCCTAACGTCGGAACTTAAGTTGTAAGTGAGGTCGACAAGTTAACCACGATTGTACAAAATGGCTTCCTTGCAATAAACGTGAAACTGGATGACATTGTCTCAACTATTGGGTCATTGAAGGCAAGAGTGGATAAAGAAAGCTCCAGAATAACAGAGGCCGAAGGCAGAATTAGTAACAACGAGGACACTATTGCAAGCCATGCTCGAGACATAACACAATTAAAAAACGACTTTCCCCGAATACAGTCTAAATGCGAGGATCTTGAATCTCTCTCAAGAAGAAATAACATAAGAATTGTCGGGGTATCCGAAAAATTTGGCAAGGGAGCTATGGAACAACAAGTAGAAGCTCTCCTACAGACCCTCTTTGGACCTGAAACCTTTTCGGAACACTTTCTGATAGAAAGGGCACATCGCACACTGGCTCCAACACCAAAACCAGGGGAGCCGCCCCGCACGATCATAGCGCGCCTCCTAAATTAAAGGGACAGAGATGCGATTCTTAAAAAAGCCCGTGAGCAAGGCACACTACACTATGAGGAGAACCGTATCCACATATACCCGGATTTTTCGGCAGGTGTTCAGGCCAACCGACGATCCTACGAACCAGTGAAAAGACTGTTACGAGCACGTCAGGTCCAGTATGCATTAATATTCCCTGCCAAAATGCGTATTCAGCACGGAGGAAGAGCACACTTTTTTGAGAATCCGGCGGCTCCAATGACCTATATCGAGTCACATATACCTCTTCCCCCAGCAGGCCGGGGCCCGGATCAAAATGGCGGACCCCTCCCTGAGGCGGACCGATGATACCCTGATGCAGGAGGAACCAAAGCACATGCCTGCCACAAAAAACGGAACAGGAATGAGACAAAATAAGCGGTGGTGCACCACAGGAAAATGTGGAAGTCGGACTGCGAGCTCGAGCGGGCGGCCACACAGCGACAACATGGCAACCCCAGGAGATCTCCAGCAGTTTGTAAGGTTAAATCATCCAGTTGGGGCGGATGATGGGGGTGGGGGGTCAGGGGGAAGGGGAGAAAATGGACCTTTTGTTGAAAAGTTGAAAAGTTGTTTTGTTGAAGGTCGAACAGATAATTGCGCTATGCATGTTGCACGGTATTTGGATAACACTGTAATGGTCAGGGGGCGGAACAAACCCTCCAAAACTAGGAAAAGAGGAACTTACATTAATAGACACTCACCCCATATAGTCATGTTACAGGAGGCACATACACAGGGCCCCAGCAACACAAATATACTGGCCGCATGGGGCAAGCAAAGATACCACACAGAATATTCCACTCAGGCACGAGGAGTCATAACCATACTACATCCATCACTGGGATTCCTGACCAAAGGACATAAAGAGGACCCCCTGGGGAGATATGTACTGATCTGGGGAGAGGTAGCGGGGAAATCGATTGCATTGGTTAACACTTATGGCCCCAATATAGATGACCCGGACTTTTATCTCAATATATTGGAATTACTGATTACACTTGATACTACTAGTATTGTCTGGGGGGGGAGATTTCAATTTAATACTACACCCAAATCTAGACAGATCCTCCAGAGCCAAGCGGGTGCGGTCTAAAGCATCTATAGTCCTAGATCAAGTTATGCTACAGCTGATGCTACGTGATGCCTGGAGGGCACTGCATCCGGATGCGAAGGAGTACACGTACTACTCGAGCATATATGACTCAGAATCTCGTATAGATTATTGGTGGGTGTCGGAAGACATGCTGGGAGGGCTAGAAAGCTGTGAAATATACCCACGAACATTAACTGATCATTCTCCAGTATCCCTGGACTTAATGTTTGGGGATGTCCCGAAACCGCAGAAGAGATGGAGAATGCCCACACATATACTCAAAGACCCTAATGTTGCGGAGGCATTACATATAGAAATGAAAGAATTCTTTAACAACAATATGGGAACAGTGGATAAATATTCAACAGTATGGGAGGCTTTCAAGGTCTGGGTAAGGGGAACTCTGATCTCAAAATCCTCAGGGCTGCTTAAAGCGGTGAGACAGGAACTAACTGAAACAGAAACGCGACTTTGGCAATTAGAGAACTCTTATAGCGAGACCCGAAATAAGGGTACGTTAGCTGAAATAAATCACCTCCTAAAGGAATTTAATAAGCTGGCCACAAAAGAACTGCAATACATAGCAGCCCCAGCCAGGGCACGTAGATACGGGGAGGGGAACAAGGCAGGAAGAGCTCTGGCCAACATCATCAGGGCGGATCGCCAACACACTCCGATAACATGCATTTAAAGCATGGAGAGTGGGATGGTGACCGGGGGTAGATCCATCAATCTTGAATTCCTGAAATTTTACCAGAAACTGTACTCAAATGCAGACAAGAAAACTGTACCGGAAATACAGGCATACTTGAATGACCTGGAATTCCCGACCCTCCCACCAGACACAAAACTGACCCTTGATAGCCCAATCACGGAGGAAGAAATCATAGAAGCCATAAAAGCATTGCATTCGGGAAAGGCCCCGGGATCTGATGGGTTGGGGGTGGAACTATACAAAGAATTTGAAAAGGAACTTGCCCAATTTTGTTAAAAGTATGGGAGGAAGCGCTGGAACTTGGGGAGCTCCCCGGATCCATGCGAGAAGCTGTAATAACAGTATTATCGAAGCCCCGCCGTCCCCCACAGGATATGTCATCGTACAGGCCATTATCACTCATTAACGTTGACGCTAACATTTTCGCCAAAGTCCTGGCAAATAGACTATTACCAAGCATGCCATCTTTGATTCATCCGGATCAGAACGGATTCATCCCTACAAGATCCACTGCGTTCAATTTGCGCAGACTGTTTGCAATAATGGCGCAGATCGACACAGAGGCTCAAGCTGTGGCGGTGTCACTGGACGCTGAGAAAGCATTTGATTCGGTGTCCTGGGTGTACCTATTTGAAGTATTAGGAAGATTTGGAATGGGTCCCAATTTCATTAGCTATGTTAAATTACTGTACAGAAAAACCTGGGGCGAGGGTCCTTACAAACACTGTGGTCTCTGAGTTCTTTGCACTGGGCAGAGGTACCAGGCAGGGTTGTCCATTCTCACCAATATTGTTTGCACTGACTATTGAACCAATGGCCATAATGATTAGGCTAAAACACGGGGATAAAGGAATAAGAATGTCTGGCCCACCCCAATCGATCTCTTTATATGCGGATGATACTTTACTTTACCTTAGGAACCCTGAGACTAATCTGACGCCTGTAATGCAAGATATAAATGAATTTGCTAAATACTCGGGATATAAAATAAATAACAAAAAATCTGAAATATTACCGCTGACACCTCAAACCACATGCCCGGGATCCACTGGAAACCTTAAGTGGGCAACCGGACACATCCGATATTTAGGCATGCTGGTGTCTCGAGACAAAAAAACACTCTTTGCAGACAACTATGAAACAATAATGCAGACTTTGAAGGCAAAACTGCAAACGTAGGCCAGGTTACCCATATCCCTGAATGGCAGGGTTGCGATCCTTAAAATGGTCGTACTCCCTAAATTACTATATTTATTTACTAATATACCAATCTGGCCAGGCAAAAACTTTTTTGAGAAAATAAGATCAATGGTGGTCTCCTTTGTGTGGGACGGGAAAACCCCTAGAATGAAATGGGAAAAACTCCCTGAACCTTATTGTACAGGGGGGCTAACCGCGCCGGATTTCGAGCTATATTATCTTACAGCACAGACCCAGTTCGCGAAGCACTGGTATGACCCCGAGGATAGATCGCCCCATATATGGCTTGAGAAGTTTGCGGCACATCCCATAGACCTCCGTTCTATAATATTTTCTTCTCAATACAAAGATCCTTGTCCCTTTGACCCAGTCGGGACCACGGTACGCGCATGGAAGGCATTATATAAAAAACTGAAGATAGATACCCCATATGACCCAGAAGTACCCCTTGGGAAATACCCCGGCATACCACCCACATTGGATAAGACGATACAAAGACACTGGGACCCAGACAGGTAAATCCAAATGCGAGACATGTTCCCGAATGGCAGATTTGTAACGCTCGAGGAACTCAGGGAGGCATTAGGGGGGGGGCCAACCAAAACACTTGAATACCATAGGATGAAATCTGCGTTCAGTGCACGCTGGCCACTCTTCCCGGACGAGCCACCATCCCATATCTGCATACAAGCCGCCACATCTGGTACGGGGCTGGGAGTCTCTAAACTTTATGCACTGGTACAACTACATACACCCACCACAAACCAGGTAAAAGCCAATTGGGAGGAAGACCTGAACTTGAATATCCCGGAAGAAAAATGGGCGAAATATTGTATGCTTACCAAAGCTGTATCCATGAACGCTGGGCTCAGACTTATTTAGTTCAAGATCTTAAATAGACTGCACTACACTCCTACAAAGATGGCCAAGTTCTCAATGAATCACTCGGGGGACTGCCCTAAATGCAAGGCTAGCCAAGCGGGAGCATATCACATGTATTGGGAATGCCCCCCTGTTGCTGCATTCTGGAGAGAAGTGGCAGAGGTACTTGAAGACATTACGCAAATCCCTGCGGACATGCATTCACCGAAATATTTGTTCTGAGATATAGGCAAACAAGGTGAAAACATCCATCGGCTATTCAATGTAGCATGTGCTGTGGCCAAACGGTGTATACTGAGATGTTGGACAAGTACCTCTCCGCCAAAAACTGAACATTTTATTTGTGATCTGGCCTACATAAACGAATGTGAGGAACAATATACCATGACTGTGACAATGAGATGTCGCCCCAAGGACATATGGGCCCCGTTTAGAATGTACTTATGTGAAATGGCCTCTGATGAGGAAATGCCTGTGTAAATTGTTTTGTGATTTCTGAGTTATGCCTTTAACAACTATTGAATTGTATGTACCGACATATGCGGGTGCAATGAGTTTAATCTGTGTTGACCTTCAGTAATAAAAAGAGTTTAAAAAAAAAGAAAAGAAGATGGCCATGGTTTCCAAGGGGTATTGGCACAAGTGAGCTACTACTTACTTTGTAGTGTTTGCTATGCCAATGGTCACTATGGTATGTTAACCAACAGTTACACTATTAGTGAGGCTTTATGTCACCTGAGCTAAATTTCTATAAAGGACTGGCAACTTGTCAGGTTTCAGCACTGCATGATTAAATGATTTGGCCAGTATCACACACTTTGGTTAAACGAAGCTGGGATTTCCCAGCCCGGAGAACACAAGTAGTTACCACAGGGCTCGAACAGCCCTCAAAGCCCTTGCAGGTAATCCATTCATTTTTGGGGCTTACAATTCCGCTGAATGTGCCTCCATTGAACATCTAGGCCCCAGAGCGATCTCTGCCTCCCCCACGCCCACCACTTGCCCTGGACGAGCCATAATGGTATTCCAGGTAACAAGACCCCAGACACCAAGAAGACTAGCTGATGCAGGCAGATTTGCCTATTTCCTGGCCCAGAGACCATGAGGAGTCACCAAAGGGATCAAGCAGCCCTTGCAGGTAATCCATTCATTTTTGGGGCATTCAATCCCCCCTAACGTGCCTCCAGTGTGCATCCAGGCCCCCGCAGCCTGCTCCACCTGCCCATGCCCACTGCCATCCCTCGATGAGCCCTATTGGTGTTCCAGGTCACGAAATCCGGAATACCAAGAAGACTCAACCACAAAAATAGATTTGCCCATTTCCCGGCCCAAAGACCACAAGGAGTTACAAGGCTCGAGCAGTCCTTGCAGCCATTGCAGGTAATCTGTTCCTTTTTGGGGTATCCAATCCCACCTAATGTGCCTCCACTTCGAATCCTTCCAGCTCTCTCTGCTCTTTTCTCCATCTCTCACCTTCCTCTTTTTCCTTGGCTGTCTAAAAGGATTCACAAATGTGAGGTTGAGACCTTTTTGGAGGAACATAGTAAACAAGATTAATACCCCACAGAGTGAGGGACCGCACTGAACCTACAATTGCGGCAGGGCGTTACTTCAGGAAAGTAACAAACTATTGTCAGAAGGTAAACAAGAGTGACTAACACATTTAGAAAATGTCTATTGGGACAGAGGATGGAAAATACTATAGGGTAATATGAACATGAATGACCTACAGAGAGGAAATGTAACACAGCGTCTATTTTTGATATTAACAGGCAGGAAATGAACCGTCCAGAGGGCACTCTTGGTAGGCATTGATAGCCAATATAGATCCTCCAGAGGAAGTACATCCAATTGGAAACGCCCTGGACCAGAGGTGGTCCAGGCGCCTGCCAGCCATTCTCTCACTTGGGTAAGGCGCAGGACTAGGACTGCATAAGGACCTCTTTTTTGATCAGTGGGAATCAAAATAGGCAATGGCTCTTAACTGTATATAGGAGTACTCGAGCTCCTTAATTCTGGGTGCGTTGCCTCCGGCAGGGTGTTGAGGGGGTTACCCAGTGCTTTTGTTAGCGACATCACCTTTCCAGAAATAAAAGGAACAAATGTAATTTCCCTTGCTCAAATTAGGGTATTAATACCCATATTGTACAATGCTCACAACAATGGAGAAGCATGGCTCCAGATAAATTGTGGTAGGATGTGCTTTAGACATTAAGCATACAAGCAGTTATGTTGTAAAATTTTCAGAAATATGGCTGAGAGTGATTTATATCAAAATTATTGTTTATATTTCTTTCTTTTTGGTTTCTCTCTGTCTCTCCCTCTTTTTTGATTAAAGAGCTCTGCACAGAAACACAGCTTGACCCACAGAAGTATGAAACTCAGTTGGAAAATGGAAAGAAGTCACAGTGTGAACATCTAGATGACACGCATTACATATCAAATTGAACGCTAACATGAACTAGTTTTTTGGTATTCAATAATGTATATGTCCTGATGAGGAGCACCAGATAGAAATCTCTATTGGGGTGCCCGAACCTCGAGTAGACAACACCATAGAGCCCATTTTGTTGAGTTGGGCCTCTTTGAGTTTCTGTAAAATATACAAACAATTGACACATGTTCATGAGTAAGCTTTTTTTGAACATCTGTCCTGTTTAACTCTGTGAAAGGAAAAATTCAAGGCCAAATAGATCTTTGGAATTATATAACAATATTGGAGCCCTAATAGAGGGGGGTTTCTATTTCTAGAACAGAGGGATCAGAATTGCGGTTTTTTGCACAGTACGAATGTTGGATGGTATGAATGTGAATAAAAGTGGATGTGAGTAAGACTGGGTGAAATGTGATCACTGTTTTTTGATATGATATGTGTTCTTTCTAGATGTGATATGTATATCTTTAAAATTGATTTTTAATATATGAAATGTTACTGTGTTATGTGCAGTTTTTTCTATAAATGGACGTTATAGAATGAATCTTGAGCAATAAATGGATGAAAATGAACTTTAAGCACGCCTACTGTGATTTATCTACAATATATGTCCTTTGAGTAGGGATATTCGTGTGGAAAGGATGTTTTGTCAGCGTTTCTACGCATGAATTGTTTCATAAATGAAGGGAGGGGATGCACTTATCTAGTGATAACCGCAGTTTTTGTATCCACTTCGAATCCAGGCACAAGAGCCTGATCCACCTCCGCCATGCTCACTGCCTTCCCTCAATGAGCCCTATTGGTGTTCCAAGTCATGAGACCCGGAACACCTTATTTGAAGCCTTCTCCTAGGGCAGCCTTGCCTGGGCAGCCGACTGAGGGCACTAGCAAAGTGTGCCTTCCTGTGAACACCTACCACGTCTGTTTGTCTGTTGGCCCTGGTGCTCCAGCCCTGTAGAATTCCATGCTAGCCATCTCCAGCTACTTCTAGATAAGGGACATCTTCACTAAACCATGCCACTGTTTGTATTTTATTGCCCTTACTTTTGAAGGCCTGGGTTTGCCATTTATTTTGTGGTTTCTATCATGCCGTTGTCTGTATTTTTGCCACATTTGCAGTTTGAAGGCCTCGGTTTTCCATCTAGGTTGCTCTTTCAAACATGGCACTCTCTGTGTGTTATCATAATTGCATTCTGAAAGCATGGGTTTCCCATTTAGTTTGCTTTTTCAATCATGTCGCTGTCGGTATTTTTGCCACATTTGCATTTTGAAGGACTATGATTTCTAATTTAGTTTTTCTGTTTCAATCATGCCACTGTCTGTATTTGTGCCACACTTTCAATTTGAAGGCGTGGGTTTTCTATCTAGATTGCTGGTTCAAACATGTCACTGTCTGTATTTTGCCACACTTCGATTGTGCAACACTTGAACTGCTAACTTAGATTACATTGCATACAGCCTTTCACATTTGACATGTACTCTCTTTGACTACACCCTACACTAAACATACATCAACACTGGCCCCAGTGCCACCACCAGTAGAATACAGCTGAGTCCCACGACAAACTCAGTCAATTTATTCATGTAACTCAGTTCTCTTGACAATTTGACAAAGCATCCGCCCCACACCTTATAATATGGGCTGTTGTTAGGGACATAGCTATTCCCTACCGATCTTCGATTGGGCTAAAAGTTCACACATGCTTTTTTACCACACTTCTCCCAAATTCACAACTCAGAACACGGTCTTCCAAAGGGCGATCATCCTCACAGCACTTTGAGGCCATGCCAATGGCAGTAGGCGCTATACAAATGCCAAATAACATAACATAAGATAGGCCAAAAACACACTAGAAACATGATACAAGCAAGTATTATTATCACGTAGCACTCAGTTATCAAACATATATACAGTCAGGTTTGTAGAAATGCATACAATAACTTATTCAACACAATGAAGGTAAGTAATGATGCAGTAAAAACAAAACAGTTCAAAAGTATAATGCCCTAACTTTATAAGTCCAATACCTATGTTGAATGGGGCCTTGTGCCCAAAGGTCACAGAGCTTCTTCTGGGAGACGGATCAAATGTAGGAAGAGTTCTTGTGGTGGTGAAAATTTTTCCATAAGACTTATCAACAAAAATACAGTTAAGTAAGATTATTTTCCTATCCCTTAGAACAGCTTTTTGAACAAACGTTCAAAAAGAGATGGAATGGAACAAACCAACGTTTAGTCTAAGGTTTATTATAGGGAAGACAGGGGAAGCTGATTGTATTGTGAGTACTGACCCCCTGACTCTGATTTTCCCAAGTGGCTCAACAGGTTGTTTGGGAGCTGATGGAGGTAGGTTTTCCCACCTTTCGATCGAGTAGAAGATGCCCAGGATGTGCGGGTGCAGAGATTATTCCGGCCAGGTCCAGAAGCTGAGTGCAACCCTTTTTGACAAAGAAATACAGTAGGCACTGATGCAGGCCTCTTTAAGGCACTCTACCAGATGGCGGAAAGATGGTTCCACAAACAGTTACCACTCACAGGTGACAGCAGGCATCTCTCCAGTCTTTGTCAAAGGAGACCGTCCAGGACAGGCTCCCGTAATGCTGAAACTTGGCGACCACTGAAATTCTGGCCAAAAATACAGAACAGCGACATTTCTGTCACAGTAGCCCACTGGAGAGCAGGTCGGTCCACCGGGTGGTCCAGGGACGTTTCTGAGGGCTCAGGATTGCTAGCTCTTAAGAAGGTGTTGAGAATGGTTGGTCCCCCCCTCAAAAGGCTAAAGCACTGCAGAGGGCCTTAGTAGATAAAGTAGTCCAGCAGAGCTTCACTGGGTCAAATGCTGGCCTAACATAATGAGGCTGACAGGCTGGCTGCCGACATGACATCTCCTCATTTCTTAACTATTGAGGGATGTCAGGCCTCTTCGGGAGTTATCCACAAATCTTCAGTTGGCTGTTCTTCCACTCAGGATACTTGTCTCCAACTCTGATCTGAATAAATGGCTACAGGAGTCTTCTTCTTATCCAACCCCACTAATGGTAAGGATCTGCAACATTCAAACAACCTGCAGTGGCCCAATCAGGGTACACTGTGGGTTTCACTCATGCATGCACCCCATACGCCCTGGCACAACAGATGTGGAATGGGACCAGCCAGTCCCACCCACTTCTTGGTTTAACGCACAATGCACAAATGGCATGCACTAGCCCAACAAATCAGCAACTTTTCCGGTCAAATGCATGACTATATTATGGACCTATTAGAGATTTCCTGACCTGAGAAGGAGGCAGGAAGAAGGCCATGAAACAATATGACCAAAGGACAAGCAAAATATCTTGTAGCAATTACATTTTAGGGCATTTTAGCCAGATGTAGTAAACGCATAAAAACCAAAAATGCCCAGCATAAAAGACTAGCGTAATACAAAAGTATCCCCACTACATTGTAAGATGTTGTGTGCACTGCTAAAAAGTTACCCAAACCGGTAAAAAGTAAAAAGGCAAAAGGGAAATATAGTTGCCCAGTACTGATAGTCTGAAGGACTGATCAGTTTCCCCATTACAAATGAGCAAAAGCCCAAGGGAGTGAAGCTGAAGGCTTCACTTCCCTGTAAAAATCCAGGACAGGTTAGAAAACCCAAGCAAAAACTTTGGGTGTCCATAAAATATGGAGGGAAAGTTGACTAAAATGAAAATCTTGCCTAACAATGGGTAATTCTATCTCTGAATGGAAAATCTGCTGATCAGTTGCCTGTTTCATAAGCTCCATACCAAAAGCATAGTGTACACCTGTGTCCTGCTGCATCAGTAGCCAGATGTGTAGCACATATTCCCCAGTGGTGACTAGCAGTTTAAGAGGAAACGGGTGAACATCTGACAGCTGCAGTGAGAGCCAAGTCTCTGAAGCACAGGGGGAAGCATTTATGACATGCACCCCTGTACGAAAACCCTATAATTGGGAGTCATGGTGGCAGATAACTCATTAACTATATGTCTTATCTGAGTTATGGTATGGTATGGTATGGTATGGTATGGTGGATGTTATTTCTCATAATTATTACAGCCAGAGAAAATTGATATCACACATGTGTCAGCCCTGTGTGTCCAGCTCGGCCATGAAAGGATTGTGTGTATTGACTCCATTAACCCTGTCTTTGCTACTGCTGGCAAGACTGTAGCCTTGGTGTTTGCCTTTCTTTGTTCCTTTGTGAGTGAAGTTAACACCCTCCCCAGAGATGCAGCCACTCCACAGGAGGCTATCCTGAGAACAGGAATCAAAGGCACACTCATCCACAACAAGAGTAGCCTCACACAAGCATGCTGATTATCTAAAGGCCTTTAATTCTGTTGATATGGAGGGGCCGAGGTTAGTGTAGACAGAAGGACCTTTCTTTACAGCTGGAGGAAGACTCACCATCTTGTGTCTCTCCACCTCTGTCTTTCTTTCCTGCCCCTCACACTTTCTGTAGAATAAATCACCTTTGGTGTTATGTCAGGAGGCGAGGTCCAGTGGTTCCAAGAAAAGGGACTGGACACCTAAAGCAGGCTTGCTTTACTCCAATCACCTGGGGGATTTTGCCTTTAATAGAGGGGTCTCACACTGATTTTTAGATTCACTTTAGAGCAAATTCCTTAGAAGAATTTGCTTGGACTGCAGTTGAGAAAGTTGACTTTCCAGAACCCTCTACCAGTGAGTTTTAGACTGTTCAAGGAAAAAGCAAGCTCTGTTCGTTATGCATCCCCAGGGCACATTGAGGGTGAAACTGTTGCTAGAACAAGGCCTGCATTGCTGCCAGTCACTCTGCTGCCCAGGACCTCATTGTGGCAAAGGACCCCTTACTGTGTGCACCAGCCTCATTTTCTGGGAGCCAGAGACCTAGGACTGAACTTTGCCTTGAGATTCCCAGAGTGGGATCACAGCATGCTTAAAGTCAAAGCAGCCATGATCCCTGTGTTCCATTGCATCAAATACTACCTTTGATTTGTGACTCGTCCCACCAGTATCTTTGCTGCCGATCGTCATTGCCAGTCGAACCAAACCTGGTGCATCCTCAAGCTCTGACCAACTGACACTGCATAGAACAGCCCCAACTGAACCTGCTCATCAGTCAACAGCATGTTCTCCATCTACCCAACCACTGAAACAACCCTGGTGGGCCTCACAATACACAGTTCCTCAAGCACTTCATCAAACTGATCACACAGACCAGTGCATGCAGTCTCCAAACTATTTGAACTTAACATTGAACCGACCCTGGTGGCCGTCACAATCCACACTTCTTCAGGCATTGCCATTGACCCCCAACAAGCTCCTGTTCGACCCTGGCCAGCATCGAGCCCCATCTAGACAATGCAACTGCTGCTCTCGGATAACCTCAAACTGCATGAACAGCACTGAAAATCCTTATACGCTGTGTCAAACTGCCAAGAAGTTTATATTGACCCATAACTGCACCCCTATTCATCCAGTTTGGGCCCTAGAAACTGTTAGGCCACATGTGCATCTTTTTCCTCAAGCCATATCCTTTCAAAAGAATATTGTGGTAATTGACATTGCCTTTCATCTCTGCATTCTCACCCAGAGTGCTGTATTTCCTCTTCTTCATATTTTCTATTCTTTCTACAAGGGAGTTTTTTAAAAAATGTTTTTCTATTCAGGCATGTGAGTTATGAGTAGGTGGTTTATTCACTGCTCTCTCCTATACTCCTGCAGAACAGAAGTCGTTTTTTTACACTGGTGGAAGCTGTTGGGATTTGAGACAGACTGTGCCTAAAGTTTAGTCAGCCAAATAAAAGTGTGCCGTTAATGTTAAATTCACTGCCAGGTATTTTTGTATTACTACCATAGAACTTGACATGAGCTCTGCATTCACTTTGTCACTAGGTGAACTGCAGGAGTTATTTTTTTTATTATTGCATTTGGTTTGTAACAAACCTTTACATACATCTAATGTTACATAAAATAATTTCATTAAAAAAGATTAAAAACATTTACCAGATAACAAATATACGTTTAAGGACCATTGCATGATTTCAAAAAGCAGAAAGAAAGTATCTAAAAGGCCTCATTCATAATCACATTACTTCCATAAGTATATCCAAAATTCCCTTAGGGGCAACAGGTAGATGTCATCCTATAGGCCTCACCCGCCATTTTCAGTTATGAGATAATAATTCCTTACGTTTTTCAAATCATTTTTCATCAATGTAGAACAATACTTTCATCATTTTAAGTACTAATTTTAAGCTGTTGCCCCACATAACATCTTCTCTATAATGATTCTCTAGACAAAACTGACTTAGATGTGAAATAATTATCAAATGAGCATATCCTAAGATTTTCAAATTGTTCACAATACAACACCAAATTTGTCAATGTTTTCAGCTCATTAGAATTATTACAAAATTGACAATTCCCAGTAACACCATTAGCAGCTTTAATATCCCAGTATTGAACTCTTTCATTAGTATACAGTTGATTCAATTTACCGCGCATATAGATTTTCCTTGCTCTATCACATTGAAGTATCAGGATATACTTTGCTCTTTCAGCCCATTTTCTCCTATATTTTCCATAATCATAAAAGGACTTATAGGAAACCAATCGATCGCACAGAAGACACCATTGGTATACTTGAAATTTCCATTTACAGCAAGGAAGTCTAGCACCTAGCTCCTTTTTGGTTTCCATAATTGCTTCTAGGAGTGCATTAATTTCATTGGTAAACTTTAAAATCGAAAGAGGACGACTTACCATAATCATTTGATGTAGCTCTTCATACATCAAATGTCTAGGAGGAACCAACATTTTAGCATAGCTATTTAACATATGCCATTTCCATTTAATAGATACGGGTAACACTCCCAATTCATGATATATCTAGTCATTGGGGATGGATAACACTAAGACCAACACATTCTTTCAAAGCTTACCCTGGATAATATCTAAGTATGTATCCACCATCTCCATTGTGCATCTGTCGCATATAAAATAATGGGTTCAACCTTCAGTAAGTAGAATTGAATAATAGGGAGTAAGGAAAACTTACAATGCTTATGAAGAATAATCTTCATTTGTGAGGTCAAAGGTTTGATTTTGTTGGATAATTCCTCCTTCCACATAGCAATGGAATATCTGTCAGTAAGAAAATATCCCAGATAGCGTATTGACAGGGTGTATTCAATAACTGAGTCATCCAGGGTCCAGGTGAAGCTCGAAGTTCTCTTTTTATCATCGTCAAATGTAATAATAAAAGATTTAGATGGATTGACTTGTAAGTTATGAGTATGGGCAAAACAAGAAAAAATGTTCAATTTGGTCTGTCGACCGAATGGTGTCTTATCGAACAGGTCGTCAGCTAAACCAATCAGGACCAGATTACCTAATTTTTCTGGGTACATAATGTCTTGATTCCAAGAAACACCCAAGTCAGATAGATATAAATTAAAAAGTACCGCAGCCAAATTACAACCCTGTTTAAGTCCTATTTCCGTGGGAATCGGATCAGTAAGCACCCCTTCTTTGGTCAGCCTAATTCTATAATTTGTGTTGCTATGCAACAGAGCAATCATAGCAACCAGGTATGATGGGAATCCGAGCTGCATGAGTTATGCATAGAAAGGGGTCTCCCATGCAGCAGTAAGGTAAAGAAAACTGAACTGTTAAAAATCCAGGAGGCCAGTATCAATACGGACTGCCCATCTCAGTCACCCAACTCGCTCGGGGTGTCAGAAATGCAAGTCATCCCTATCTTCCCCCAAGAGAGTAGTGTAGTTTCCATGAAATCCCACTGTTATCAGAGCTCCGCCTGATTCCAAGCTTCTGTGAAATCCAAGGCCTCTAGTAGGTCCTGATTGCATCACACAAGAGAATTCCTTCTAGAGGGGAGGAGGATTGCCTTGGAAGAACAGAAACAGCAGGACAAGAGGCAGGCACAAATGACAGATGCTCTCCTAATGATTTCACCAACAGAGCATAGCTCATCTACTACATCTCATGCAAATAGTCCTCACACCTATATGTTCTATCTGGAAGACTCTCCCACCAAGGAATTGGAGAGATTTTCCGAAATTAAGTTCCTCTAAGAGGCCTCTTAGGCAGGGACTTTGCCTGACATATAACTGTCTAACTTAGCCCTAATGGCCTCCACTATTGGTTGGGAAGTCTTCAATCTTCTCAGTAGGCATTTCCCATAGGAAAAAAAAAATCACCTCTCACCCATCCTCAACAGTCCTCATTTCAAAAATAAAAATAAAAATGTGTTTAGTCTTATATTCAATCATGTATTTTTTCAGGCAAGGTTTAATTCAATTCCCTTTTTGCAAACTAGACTCCCTATGAATGGTTACACTGAATTTATAGGAGAAAACTAAGTATTTGGCTCGGGCCAAATATCAAGACACTTTTGCTTTTTTTGATTCAATACTTACTCAAAGCCGATGTAAAGAACAGACTGTATATTAAATAGAACCACCTGAGATTATAGAGTGTAACATGGATTACTTCATACTGATATTTTTACAAGGTGCTAGCCCAGATATAAATGTAAATAGCGTCAAAAGTTTTTATTGGTATTTGTATTTGTGATTTATAATACGCATCTGGCAGAATAAACTGCATGTGTGCGCTGATCTTGAATTAGCTGCCAAATGCGATATGAAATAATGTGATCCTGAATACCTTATTGAAATAGATACATTTTTAGTGTTTTACTGAATAAAAATAGAGCAGTGATATTCCTTAGTTCAATAAGCAGAGATCCAATGTTGTGGTCCATCGACAGACAAGCGTCTATCTCCTCTTTGAACAAAGGAGGATGATGGTACCTTTAACAATTTTTTATCTTATGATCTCAATGATTGCTATGATTTCTTATGCAAGTCCTGCAAAGCAATTCTAGATATCAGAAGCTGGTACCACCCACAGAAAGGGCAACTCTAGGGAATCAGTTGTGCTCCACAAACTGTAAATCTGGATCAATAGAAAGGGAACAGTCCCTTCAAAAGGGCAAATATAGCCTGTTGTGGCTTAAGTAGAACAGACCTCCTGCGTGAGCTCTGGTTTTGCCCAATGAAGTCAGTTTTTCAACGAGGGTGTTGAACAGTATGTGATATTCCGCTTTTGCTGGGCATTCATCATTATGAGGGGGCCTCCCTCGATCTTAATGAGGACACATACAAGGGCATACGCCTAATCGCAATACTTTATTTTCCAAACTGAGGAGCTCGCCTTCTCCTGCGTCACTTCCCCATCCCGCCCAAATCCCTGCCTCTAACATAATGAGGCTGACAGGCTGGCTGCCGACATGACATCTCCTTCTTTCTTACCTATTGAGTTCTTACTAACACATCTCTTCAATCAGTTTTATTTCTACTCTGACGGGTCACCCTTCTCTATGCCATTCTGGGCTTCTTCTGGGCACAGTTTGCACTGGCACCTCTCAATCTTCTTCTGATGCTCATTACCTCCTTGATATGTGTTCTGACTGCCACTCACACCTTCTTCTTCTCGGTGGTCTCCATGGCCCATTGTCCATTCTTCTGCACGCTTTGAAGTGTGATACATTTCTCGTAATTGTCCTTCCTTCCTCATCTCCTGCCATAACCATGGTGCCCTTTCTATGCATGACCGTTAATACCTCCAGCATAAAAGTGGAATCTTCTTTTCATTATTTTAGTTGTTTGACCACCACTGGGTCACCTACTTCAATGGATCGTCTCTTGGCGTCTGCAGTTGCTTTCAATCTTCTCTTCCCTTGCCTGTAATTTTCCCAGATCTGTTAGTCCCGGTCACTCCTTCTCTGTGGTCCCTGACCTTGAGGAAGTCTGGTACTTATTTGTCTTCCAAACTTTAGCTACACCGGACACATTCCTGTGTTGCTATGAGGAGTTTGATGGTAGTCCTTTAGAAGCTAGTAGAGGACATGTTCAAATGGTTTATCCATGACACCTGCCACTTGTAGAACCTTCCTGACATTCCCCATGAATCACTCCACTGTTTTTTTTATGTTTTACCCAAAAAAAGTTAGACACAATTTTGACTTTTAACACATCTTGAACATAACAAAGAGAATGTTCAAAATTAGACATCTTTAGACAAAATAGGACAACCATGAAATCAAACCCAATGAAAACAATACGTAACACAGGAGAAAGAGCAATTCATAAATATAAAACACATGTTATATTACAAACACACACACCAAGGAAAACTGAAAGGTAAATTCTTGTTCAAAAACAACTGTTACTCTCAGACCAAAAAAAATATCTCAAACCTTAATACATGATAAGAGGAGGAGACAGTAAGTGCCACCAAAATAGAGAACCCATACTTAACTTAGATGGACAAATACTATAAACTCCAACAAATACACACAGTTAAAGAGAGCTATTAGCCCCCCAAAGGAGAAACGTTCTGGACAAAGGGGAGAGGAGGGTGTATTTGCTTTCATCTCCTCACTGGACTACATTTCCCTACGCCCACCCGCCCAGGTTCAGTTCCTTCAAAAGAATAACAACTTCCGCAGTCAGAAAGATTTCCTTCCCCGAGGCCAATCTATCCCAAAACCTGTCAGAGTTCAACCACCATACATCGTGCACAAATCTCCAAAATCTTGCCACTGTCAGATTCCAAGTGCCAGGACAATTTGACAATAGATGTTTAAGTGACTGCCGTTCTTTCTCATCACATTTATCGCATTCATCAGTAGTATATTTATTTTTGTCCCTGATCGACAGGATTTCTAGGGTTGGGAGTAGATTTAATTTGAATATCAGAAATTCGAATCTTGAAACTGGGTGTGGTGATTTTTTTTTAAATAATGGGGCAATACTGACCTTCCTTTATCTATTGATGAAAAAGATGCTGGATTTTTGCCCCCCTCATCTTGCCACTCGTCCGTATCCAATCCATGCGCTTCATACGTTCTTTTACTTTACATGAATTTTGGATAAGGAGATCGGCTGTACCATCTGAATTAGCAAATATTTCGCAACACTTGGATCTTAATTTAGGTAAGACCATGTTGTCAGCTCTTTGCATTACTAGAGCTACATCAACATAGAGGGAACCCTTTAGTCGTTCCAGGATCAACCTTAACAAGGCTATGTATTTCCACTCCATCCAAGCCATCACAGAAGTGAGACCCAATTAATTTTTTAAGCATACAATGGGCACACAGCTAGACAAGACATTATAACTCACCTGGAAGACAGCAAGCAGAGTCAGAGTCACAGTCATACCCGACATAAGGGCACACGGACCAGTAAAGCAACTAGGTCCACGGACCGCCCGCACCAACCACGCGCCCCTGCACAGAGACCCAGGACGGACAGTTCAACGCACAAAAACCTAAGGTGAGCAATAACCCCAAGGGAGGGGATTTGGACCAGAGGGAGGTGGGAGTCCACCCATCACAGAACCTGTATATTAACCCTCCATTCTCCTGTTATAGGCGCTACCCAACGTCTGGTACATAACCAAGCAGAGAGAGGTCCGGGATAGGGCTTAGACCTCCATCCAGTATCGTGTGGTGCCCCTGTGGATACCAGGTAAGTGTAACACACTTAGAGGTAACTTTTGTTATAGGTACCACCCTTACTGAGGGTTCATAAACCTTAGAGAAATGGGCAATCCATGTCTGTTACTGTATAATGTTTTCCTGACAAGATTTAGTAAAATTATTCATCGATCCAACCATTTTCCAGAAATTTCAGGAATTGTTCATGCCCAGTGCACTTAACATTTTTCTCCATCCTGTTGGATAATCATGTATCTATGCAAACAAATTCAAGTTCTATGCTTGTTATTTAGGCATCTCAATTTATCATTGTACTCATTAATATAATTTGCACATTTCTTAATAGGGCCCTTTGTTGTCATGTATACCTCTTATTAACTAGCATTAGTGCATCAAAAGAGGGTTTGTGCACCAAATGATGTTTATGTACTGAGGTGTTAGGAGGGTCTAGGTGCCAAAAAAGGAGAAGAAACTGACAGGCTCACAGCATACCGAGAGTTGTTGGTCAGATAAATGCTTGAGAGTATCATTTAATTTATTGGTGAGGGTTCGCTCCCCTCTGTCAAACTTTCTTATCTGATTATCAGACGCATTTAATGATAGTTATTGGGTGTAAACAAGACTCATCTGATTTACCTCAAAGCCCAGAACAACTTCCAGCATAGCATGGTGATCACTGTTGCCCTTCAAAATATGGAATTCAACACAATTTTCAAAAAATGTTCTGCCAAGATGGGACGCTAGGAATATCCCCCCAAACTTTTCCACTGAGCATCCATAAATCCCATTCACTCATGAAATTTAACCAAGTATTTCCATTTTTAGTTTTAAGATACATTTTTTCTGAATCCCGATCTTTAGTCGAAATACATTGTGAATTCATATCTCTCGCTATTATTATTTCATCTGAGGGAAATAGGAATGAACACTCTAGTAGACAGTCAGATACATTTTTGCAAACACTCGGTTAACGAGATGACCTGAGGATTCCAATACACATTTACCACTATCCAACTCATACCAAACTTCGGCCTGCTTCTCTCCACTCTCACCACTAATATATCCTGAATTTCATTTGAGAACAAGTTGGAGGTACAGAAAATGTCATTTTTACAAGCAATCATCAGTCCCCCGTTAGGTCTCCTTCCCCCCAGCTCAATACCAGCTGTTGGTAGGTTGAAAAACCATCTACACCCAAAGCTACGGTTAGCCACGTTTCTTAAAAAAGAACCAAATCAGATTTCTGGAATATATGGTTTCTTCTAGGGTCCTGATAAAAAGAGATGTGCCCCCTCGTATTCCAAGAAAATAAACTAATCAGAGGATTTACTAAAGTTTCTGTTGGGGAATACCCATTTTGAGAAAGACTTGGGTGATGATCTTCGGAAACATTTCCCACATATTTATGGGGAGGGATGTGTCTGTTTCTTCACTGAAAAGAGTCTGACTTGTAACCTAGTTTAAGACTTTCGATGGTTGTGTGTCCTCAATCACCAGCCATTGTTTAGAGACCTGCAATCCCCTCAAAGCCAAGGCCTCCGTCACATCCAAAATTGATTCTTGATCCAATCTTGATTTTAGCACCAATTCAGCAATATTAGTGTTCAGGCTGAAAGGGAAGCTCACTCATTCAATGTCAGAAGATGAAAAGTCCTTTAAATAATGAATAGGTTTTGTTTGCAATAGAATTGCAGATTGGTTCAAGGGTGAAGTTCCAAGCTTGTTAAAAGTCTATCTTGATAGGAAAACTCTCCACTCAGAGAGCTTTTCCTGAAAATTACGTATTTGAGGTCGACGCTTGTGAGCCTTAGTGAACAAAGCTTGGTTCGAAACACAGCCATTTGTCCGGCTCATAGAGTCAGAGGCCCCAGAGATACGTTGAAAAACAGGCAACATTTCTTTGGTACCAGCATTCTGCAGGTCTTCTCTCTCTTGCAGGCCTATTACGCCTGTTTTTTTTTTGCTTTTTGCACCCATTTTCAAAGTGGCCACAGGGAATTTATCCGAATTCTTAGGTTCTAGTTTTTGACGGCTGTCAAGAAAATGGGTGCGACCTTCCGCATTGGACTCTTCATTTTAGTTTTCTGTTTCGCTTTTAGAAAGATTGGAGCAATATTTTTTGGGGGCTCATTTGGTTCTGTTTGGATGGCCACAGAACTTTTTGCTATTTCTACCAAGATCAACGAGCTCTCCCCCATTGGTTCCTGTGTTTTAGAGCCCTTATTGTCCTTTTTTCTTTTTTCCTCATTTGACACCTTAATTTTATTTATTTTCAATTCAGGCCCCAAGGCCCGCTTCACCTTTTTAATAAAGCAATTGGTGTCTGTTATCCACTTTATCTTCTTGTGCTTGTTTGTTTTCTTCTACCATGGGGATTTCCCCTCAAACCCCTGTTACTTCTTTTGCTCCGCTTTTTGGTCTTGCCATTGGACTTCTTCTTTTGGGTCTCTTCCTCTTCCTCTAAAATTGAGGAAACATCTACTACTGATCCCTGATCAGTAATTTTGGCGGGGGGGCTTCAGCTCTGCCATTTGCGCCAGGCGTAAGAACTCCTCCATGACCGAAGCTGAGAGGGGGAGTCATTGGAGAAATGCTTCGAGCTGGTATTCATTTGGGACGGAATATCGCTCCCGCATCTGGCTTGGGCAGTGTCAACCTGTCCTGTCCGAAAGGGATCTTAGCTCTTCCTTAAGGCCCCCCCACTGTTCAGTCAGGAGGTCCATTTTTGCCCCAAGGCCTTCGTTGCAGAATGGAATTCAGCCAGGATCTCTCCGACAGAGTCATTGAGTGCTGATTTTATTGCAACCATAGTTATCTCATTTATGTCCAGTTCTTTTGTAATCTCTAGAAGAACGCCCGAATGCTGCTGTACTTCTAGTTTCAGATTTTCAAAGACTCTGACTATAGAACTTAACACAAAATTGAGGGCCTTTATTGTGGGCGGACGCAGTTCTTTTGGGCTATTGTCCTCTATTGGGATACCCTTCGCTGGGGAGCTTGATTTATTTTGAGGTAAAATCACAGGTAGACCCTTCCAACCTTGTTCCATTTCCCATGCCACCGATATTGCATTCAGCTGGTAGGATCAGTCGGCCAAGATTGGATTTTACATCTCTAACAGCTCTTCATCGAGCAGGTCAATGGCATTTAGGTCAATTCCTTTTTGTATAGTTTGAACCTGGACCATGCTTTGTTGTTCTATGGACGCCTCTTCAGCCAGTCCCTCTAAGCACGGAGGAAAATGGTCCGAGATTGCATTCTTCATTGTCATAGTTCTTAGAGTGTAGTTTAGGTTGGCTGCTAGTAGATCCCGGATGGGCTGATTAAGTGGGGTTGACTCCCCAGATTCTTGTCTGGGTGTACCCAAAGGTCCCATGAGCCCGAGCTCATCGGAAGTTGGTTGTCAATTGGATAAACGCTGTATGGAGGAATAAACACACCCCCTCCAGACTTATATAGTTTAAAATGTGCTTTCTCTGCTGTGTTGTCTTTTTGAAACGGAGTATGGACAAGGTCGGATTTTATCGGAGTCAAATCATTGCTTTGTGGTGCACTCCGGAGGTTATATGTCTTTGACATATTAAACAGCTCGCCAAAGATTCCTTGTCTTTCGCCCTCGCGCTTAGGTCCTGCAGTCTTATATACCTTTGCGCACTAGAAATAATAAGCGGATCAAAAGCTTTCCGCCCACAGTCCTCGCTTTAGTGCGTTTGCCGTTCTGCAGCAGGAGAGACAACACCGGCCACTGGCTGGATCGGCCTATGAAACAAATAGTGTCAAATAGTATCAGGAGCCCCTGTCGGCATTGAAAAAACTTTAATCACCAATGTTGTGCTGCTCCCACGGCGCTTGTTGAAAGTCAGGGCCCTACCCACTCTGCAATGTAGACCACAAGAGCTTATAGAGAGAGGTAGTTCATGGCATAACGTGCTAAAGAGTCTGAACAGTCTTATTTAATGATTAAAGCAAAACACACCAAGGCGACTCACAAATTAAAGGCACAGCTAAACACTGCGCTGTACAAAAACACTTGATGTGTGGAAAAACTGCTTTCATTAAATTTCTCGAAACAACTTCTCCTGCAGAGAGAAAGATTAAACTTTGCTGATGCAAGTTACCTTCAGTTCTCTTGGAGTCCAAAGAGAACTTGAGCGCACCCAGGCGCCCATCCATGAACAGACTGCAGAGACTGCAGCACACACTCTGCTGCCACACTCTGTGGCCCACTCTGTGGCTGAAATAGGCTTTTAAAGTATCAAGGTGAGGTTCCAGGCAGTAAGCTCCTCCTTCCAGTAGTGAACACGGGAAACAGACTGCTTCACTGAACTCACAGACTGCAGCACACACTCTGCTGCCACACTACGCCATGCCATTGTCCTGGGGCCAGAGGGGTGTGATCTGATCTTTAAATTCTATGTTGGGCAAAATTAGAAATGCCCTAACTCATATACAGTGGGCCATTTTCTGATCTGATGATCTTTGGAATGCCATATTCTAGGAGAATGCAGTGTAGTGCTGGAATAACTGATGTGGCTGCTGTGGAAGGTTCTATCTGAATCTCAGGGATTCTAGAGTATTAATCTACAACGACCGATACATATGACCTATGCCTAACTGGGCCAAAAAAATAATTGCCAGCTCTTCCCATTCTCCTGGCAGAGGTGACATTTTTGATAGGTGAGGTTGCAGAGCCGGAACCACAACCGCAGGTATAGCACACTTCTCCGGTGTCTCTTCAACTCTGCTGTCCAATTTGTGGATCCAGATTTTTTGGTTCAGTAGTGGATGTTATCCCTTGATGTCCTCCGTGGGCCAGGTCTATTACTTGCTGTTGTAGAGACATGCTCAACACAATTTTACACCCTTTCATGATGATGTCGTCTTCACAACCCGCAGGATTTTCTTGTACCAGGACCATGCCCTTCAGGTCTTCCTGCGTGTCTTGATCTTGGGTTTTCACCATGTTCTTTGCATGTCTCATCTTTCCTAGTCTGATGCACTTTGTGATGATGTCCTGGTCTCACAGATCCTGTGGGGTGATGGGACAAATAGTCAGCTGGATTTGTATTTTTTCCTGGCCTGTGACAAATCGTAAATTTATAATCTTGAAACCACAACCACCACCTCGCAGTGCCCAGTGGCATCAGTGATTTCAGGTTGACATAGATTGTGAAAAGAGCCTCATTATCTGTGAAGACAGTGAATGCCTTCCATAGAGAAACAGGTGGAAATGTTTGCAGGCCCAGACCACCACCACCTTATCTGGATTTGGTCTCATGCGTTGCTCCGAAAAGGTGTGTTAAAAAAAGTTGAGTGTCCATTTCCAGAATTCACATTTGGCTTTGTTTAGTGCCAACATTGCTTCCACCAGTGCTAAGCAGACACATTGTAATGTGTCCTCATGATCTTCCATTGATTTGGCAAGCATCAATATATTGTCCCTATAATTTAGGCAGTGTGATACTTGATGACTTGATGAATCTCTTCTTGAAAGAATTCTGCCGCAGAGTATATTCCAAAACGGAGACATTTATAGCAGTAAAGTCCCCTGTGGATTACACATGTGGTGACCTACTGTGATTCATGGACCAGTTCCAGTTGGTGGTAACCCTTGTTAAGGTCTAGTTTTGAAAACACTGTCGCCCCATTTAATAGATGGGACATGTCCGTTATCTTGGGTGTGTTAGGCAGAATTACATGGAGTACCCTTTGGGTACACTACAAAATTAAGACTACAAGTGTAAGCACAATTTCACCTTTGGTACAAACCTGTACTACACAGTTATGTGGTAGCAGTGGCTAAGCAGCCAGACTTATGTCAAGAGTAATGTGAGCAGTAAAACATGGTACACAAAGGCCTTGCAATCACAGTAGTTCAAACAAACACTATTCAAGATTTCTTGGTAAAAGAATATACATTTATTTACACAGTCATTTGGAAAACATTCCACTAGTAAGAAAGCCGCTCAATATCACACACTAATATTTTACAGTACACAACCAATACGTTTCTGAACAAGTTAAGACCTGAAGTGGGAGAAAAATGGCACTTCAGTTACTTTCAAAAGGGGTCAAAAGACAAGGTTAAAAGAAGTTAAAGCAAAATTACTTTCATACGCAGGGCAAATAGTTTCAGTTCACTACAACCAGCAATTCAGTTCAATTGGCCTGGGCCAAAGTCAATGGTTCAGAGTCTTGGATACGATAGACCAGTTCTGGTAGTAAACGGTTAGGTCTTTGCCAATGTTCGAGGAAGTAGTTTGTAAGAAAAAGAGTTATATGTCGGTTTAGGAGTGAACAAGGCGCCAAAGTTGGGAAAGTTTCACAAACTTTCAAAGCGGCAGAAACGAGTTCCACACCGCGTTTGCACAGTACCTTAGGTATGAAGAAAAGCTGGAGCTGAGGCAGTTGTTCCTGGCAGTTCCTGCAGATCTCGCTTTTCCTGAGCTTCAGTCATGGGGACAAGAAGGAAGATATCGGGAGGTTCCTGCACTGCCCAGGGAAGAGGCCACAAGCTTGGCTAAGTGTCAGTTTAAGGTGTGAGTGCCCTAAAACCCACAAACTGGTATCCTTCTAACTGGCTATCCGGTTTTCAACAGCACTCTGAAGAAAATTCGACCATTATGGAGACGGTGTCCAGGCGGCTTACGAGTTGGTTGTTCCCACCAGCTCAAGGGAAGAAGTCGTCCTTGAAGGAGCTTCTTTGTCGATGGAGTTTTAGGCGATTCGGACCTGCAGCAGTGCTTCACTGGGCAAATCAACAGTCCAGGAGTTGCAGCAGTCATCTTCCTTCAGCTCATCTTCGGTTCTTTCATTCCAGTGGTCGACTCTGCCTTCCAGTCCTGGAGACTTGCCTTTTAAACAGTTTTCTCCCATTCATACCAGCCTAGCTGCCACTCACCCAGTAGGGTGGCTGTCCTTGCTGGACAGTCAGCCAGCCAACCATGCCAGAGTGCATTCAGGTTGCCTAGGATACTAAGCACAGGAAGTTTTGGGCACCTCCCTCACATCCTGTCCACCCCAGACAGTCAGGTGCCAGAAGTGGGCTTCGGCACTAAAGCCCGCAAAAGGGCATCGAACAAAGGGACCAAACCTGGTTTGGTGCGCAGAGTTAAACACAAGAAGGATCTTTCCTAAAAGAAACGGTGAAAAAAGATGACCAGAGTCTGTTTTTACAGGGGGGTCATGGGCGCCATATTGAAAAACATGGCTGACCCGATTTTTAGCTACCGGTGTTCGTTGTCGGGATAAATCATGGTAGTTTGTTCTAAAGCCACTGCCACCAGCCATTTCAAGAGCAAAGGGTAACATTTGACTGTTACTTGAGTGTTCAGACACAGGGGATGCTACGCAACCCCCACAGCACTCTATAGGAAGATAGTGTGTGCTGGGTCTATGAATTTAAAAGGACTAGTAAAGTCAATTTAACTTCAAATGCTCTGGGAGACAGTCAGCAGTCCCAGAGAAGGTATTTAAACCCTGGGGAGTCTGAAAGACACCCCTGTGCCACTGCACTGAAGGTGCTGTGTGACACACAAGAAAACGATGATGCCTATGGAGTTGATTTAAAACTCCATATCCAAAGAACACAGGAGTAAAACACATTGAAAATGAAAAGTTCAAAGTCCCAAAATATAGCAAAAGAGCTGGAGGGCTCTAATGTAAAGGGAATTTAGCACTTGGGTGAGAATTCTCCCTAACAGGGTGCTTGGTGTTTTTCCTTTTGTATAGCTTGTTTTGGAGATATAAAAAGGTGTCAGATTTCCTCCTCTACTTGTTTCTGTATGCTGCTCTGTGACCCCTCTGTAATGTTCGGCCACTGCTTTGACTGACTGATATATGTGCAAATGCACTTTGCACTTTACAATTCCACAGTTTGCCCAGGCCCAGGCCTGTGAATAGTCTTGAGAATTACTTTTCTACATTGCCATCTCTCAAAATATATGCACCATGTTGTATAGAACATGTACTAGCCCCATGCCGATCGCCGTCAGTGGAGAGCTTGTGCAGTTGGATAATTGCAGAGTGTGATTTGTGTGTGCACACCATTGAATCGAAAACATTCCTTTGATGGGTAGTAGGGGTGCTTGACCCATAATGAGAAATATCTACATTGGATGGTTTTAGTTTCGGTGGATGCAGTAGATTAGGGTATGCCTCTTCACTCAGCACATTTACTGTCACACCTGCATGAATCAAGAATGTGTTGGGTGTGTCATTGATGTGCATCATAAGCATAGGGCTATGTTCTTTGGCTGCTTTGTTGCCCAGTGCCCACACGTTACCTTTTTTTTCTGGTCATCTGGGGATGAAGATGACTCACTCCCTGAATGTGATCATACCTCCTTCCTCTCTGGGGAATGGTGTTCTCTTTTTGAATGTTATCTACTGCTCTCACCTTTAGGCGGTCATTATTTCCAGTGTTAACGGCTATGGATGTAGTACTCTGGCCTCTGTTTCATGTATCGTTGTATCGTCTTCCGCCTCTTGGTGGTGTGCTTTCTTTGCAGTGATGACACAGGAGATTTTCTACACACAGCTGTGAAGTGATTCCCACCCCCCCCCCACATGCTACACATTTTTTACCCAGCTCTTGGCAGGTGCTTTTTTGAGGACTTTCATAGCCAAATCTAAAGCAGTGTTTGTCCATCCGACGGCATCCACTGGCACTGGCGTACGTTTTTTAATTGCGTCCTGTTCTTTCATCCCAGGTGTCAAATTGACTTTGTAAATGTTTATCACTTGATGTGCAATAGTCGATTCTGTCCTTGTCATTGCCAAAATCTCTTCCAGGGATCTTTGTTTCTGGAGAAGCTTCTTTCTGAAGTCAGAGGACCCACACCCTGACACGACTTGCCACCTTAGTGCTTTCTCATTGGAATATCGATGGAATGTGCAGTGTTTTATGCATATGCATAATCTCCTCAACACGTTGTCCAGTGTCTCACCTTTATCCTGCATCGCTATATGGAACACGTGTCTTTCATAATATACATTGGTGTGAGGGTCAAAATATGTCGATAATGCTTCCTGTATCTCTCTGAACGTTGCCTATTCTTCATCTACCAGTTCATATAAAATGTAATGCATCAGTGGACCTAATGCTAGTGCTAGCATATTCATTTTCCTGTCATCATCTGATAGACCCATTGCCCCACATACACCTTGAAGTCCTTGATCCAATGAGTATATCGCAGACCCAGATTTCCAGTGTCTGTGAGATCGAATCCTGTGGGTAACTGCCATGGCAAGCCCTTTCCTTGTGCCATTTGCAATGCCCTGTGGAGTGCGCACCATCGCTGGGATGTCCTCTTCCAACATCTTGTACAATGCCCTCCAAGCAGCTCTGGACCAAGCAAACTTAAGCAAGTTTGACCACATCTCTAAAGCTAGGAAATCGCTCCACTGGCTCCTAGTCAGAGAAAGGATTACTTTCAAAATCCTCTCTACCACCTACAAATGTCTGTCTAACACTTCCCCACCTTAACTTACTCGGGAAATCACTCCTCGCACCTCATCCTGACCTCTGAAATCTGCCCAGACCCATTGTCTGGTCAATTCAGACACAAAAGTGCTGGAGGCTCCAGCTTCCCAGCAATGGCAGCTAACCACTTCAACAACCCACCCCTACACCTGCGCTCTGAACCATCTTAGTACTGCCTCTGAAAACTTCTAAAGACTCATCTGTTCATCTAACTAGTATTCTACTGTACCTTATTGTCTGCAACCAGCACCTAGATATCCTTGGGCTTTGCACGCTTTACAAATGGAACATAAATAAAAAAAATGGCCTGAAACACTGGTGCAGTTCTCATGCCCTTGGCGTCACTATACTTGTTCAGGCCACGTGTGCGCTCTTCCTGCTAGGCCTTGTCATCTTCTGTTGAACCAGAACACACCCTTTATGACAGGCCGCTCTCCTGTTCCTTCAGGAGCGCGAGCACTTGCCTTTCCGCTCTGGTGATGGAGAACACATTGTGGAGACGTTGCAAAATCTCAGGAGCACAGTCTCGCGGGATCTCGGGCTGACGAGATCCCGAGGACCCGCGCTCTGGGCAGAATGTTGACAGAGCACCAGCGAAGCGGTCCGCTCCAGTGCTGCTCCTGATAAGGAGACTTCCTAACTGCAGATCACAGAGGGCTGTGGAGCCTGGCTTCCAGGGGCGTAAGTCCAATGCCATAGGAGGCCTCATGGGTGCCCTGGAAGCCTACAGTGTGCCATCAGTGTGCACACCCTGCCTCCAGTGAAGCAACTGGGAGGCCCCTGACTGCAACTGTGAGTTCTTCTCCTGCCCACGCCTGGACAATATTATATTCGCCCCTTTTTGTAACTCCTCAATAAATACAGTTAGAAGCACCCCAGGCATCCTGTCATCTATTCAGGCCATCACACAATTGGCGACAAGGATACCAAAAGACCCACGGACCCACCATGCAAGGCGCCACACCACCCCCTGCGTTTCTCCCCTGTCCTGGGATCCCAGCAATTCCGTGGATGCAGTGGGAGCCCCTTTTCTCCATGTATCTGAAGGCTGCGGGTGGCATGGGATATGCTCCCACCAGGAAGAAGGCGATGTTGCTGAATGCAATGGGGGTTGAAGGGGGTTGAAGGACAGCTCCTCTTTGCCAGTCTAAAGGCCATACCAGTGGACGACGATGACGACGACGTCTATAAGGAGGCAACCTGCCGCATAGTGAAGTGGTTCACCAATAAGCAGAACGTGGTGTTACACAGGCTGAAGTTCTACACCCGCAAACAAGAAGGGAACGAGCCCGTGGGCGACTACATCACCAGGATGAGGGAGCTGGCATCCCTATGCGCTTTTGGCGAAAACGCAGAACACGTCATCTGTGACATGCTGGTTGTTCGCACAAACTCCAGGAAAGTGCAGGACAAGTTCATTCAAGAAAAACGAGGCCATCCAAATAGCCAGGGTGGAAGAAGAAACCTCCAGCAGGCGCAAAGAGGTGGGAAGCCAACTGCCAGTTCCCGAACTTACGGTGCTGCAATGGAGAGGGTGTAGAGATAAGCAGTCCCGTGGCATCCCCAGAGACAAAAGGATGCGCCGAAATACTACAGGTGTGCCAGCACCAAACCCATGGCGAACGATCACGACTGCCCCACCAGGAACCAAGTGCGGACGCATAGGTCACGTGGCCCCGGCATGCACGTGGCGGGAAAAAAACCCATCTCCTGTGTCGATGGCGACCGCGCTTCAAGTGAAGATGACGAGCTACAGGACAGACCCATGGTCATCATGGTCAACGCCCTCCACGCCAGGAGAGAAAAGCCCCACTGTACCATTAAAGTGAGCAGCATGGAAACACGTGTCATGACCGACTCAGGCTCAGATCTCACAATCCTTCCCATCGACACGCACAAGGAGATGGTGGGACAAGCAAGAGTGGAAATTAGAATGACCAGGCAAATGCTGACATTTTCAGAGGCTCAACTGTCGATCTGCTCGGCTACATCAGAGCCCAAATTGAGTTCAAAGGCAGGTCCACCACCACCAAGGTGTACTTCTCGTCCAAAGGCCCCGCCATGCTCGGATGGGACGATCAACACAGGCTCAGTATAAAACTGGACCCCAGCACCCCAGAACAGGTACTCATGGTCTCCTCAGGAGCAGCGCAAAATTACAGAGAAGTCTTTCCAAGCCTGTTTTCCAAAACCCCGGGGAAAGTGAGGAACTACATCCACAAGATCCGTCTGAAACCCAATGCAGTGCCAGTGAAACATAAAGTCAGACCAGTACCCGCCACGGCTAGACCAGCGTTAGAAGCCCACCTCAGGAAGATGGTCGAAGAAGGGACCATCAAAACAGTGCAATCCTCCGAGTGGCTGAGCCCAGTGGTCCTAGTAAAGAAGAAATCCAGCAACGACCTCAGGATATGCATCGCCCTGAGAAGTCTCAACCTAGAGGTTGTTACCGATAGCTTCCCGCTCCCCAGCATCAGCTAAATTGTGCTTATGATGAAAGAAGCGGCAATCTTCTCCAAGCTGGACATGCGTGATGCTTAACACCAGATTCCATTACACAAAACTTTGCGCTCCCTAACAGCATTCATCACCCCCTTTGGCACATTCTAATACACCCGCATGCCATTTGGGTTGTCTTTGGCAGAGTCTGCATTCCAGAGGATGATGAACTCACTATTAAAAGGAGTCGCCAACATTTCATACTTTCAGGAAACATTGTTGTGTATGCCAAAGACAATGAGACCCATGACAAAGCTCTCAGGGTAGTCTTGAGCAAACTTCAAGAAGCAGGCGTCCATCTACGCCATGAGAAATGTGCTTTTGGAGTGAGTGAGGTAGTGTACCTTGGGTATCGCATCTCGAAAGAAGGGATGAGCCCCAAGAAGAACCTACTGGAGGCCATAACAGACGCCCTAGCCCCGATGTCCAAAGAAGAATTACGCTTGTTCCTGGGCCTCACAGAGTACTATACAAAATTTGTTCCAAGGTTCTCCGAAACCACATCCCCCATGAGGGAACTCTTGAATAACGGGGCAACCTACTCCTAGGGGCCAAAGCAAGACAAAGCCTTCACTGAAATCAAAAGATGGATCCTACATGCACTGTGCCTGAAACCGTTCAACCCTGACTGGGACACCGGCATCACAACGGACGCCAGCGCATACGGGTTGGGGGCCACGCTGGCCCAGAAGAAAGGCAACACAGAAAACATTGTAGCATTTGCATCGAAAGCCTTATCTTCAGCGGAGATAAATTACTCCACCGTAGAAAAAGAAATGCTAGCATGTGGCTGGGCTGTCGACTACTTCAGATCTTACTTTTGGGGCACGAAATTTAGATTGGTCACCAACCACAAACCCCTCATTCACATGTTGAGCCCAGGCGGCACCAAGACTGCCACCATGAGGCTGGCCAGGATCGCTGCAAAGCTTCAAGAGTACACTTATGAGATAGACCACATTGCTGGCTGGAAAAATGCACAAGCAGACTGCATGTCCAGGCTCCTGAACCAAAGCGCCACAGGGACCACATTCCTGGAAGATGAATGTGCCATAGCCCCAATAGGTGACTTGCGGAACGTCGAGTACATGGATATGAGCAAGTGCCACTGGCAGGAGGAGTACAAGCTGGATGATGCCCTAAGGTGCGTAGCAGCCTGGGTCCACGAAGGGTGGCCCGGTGAAAGAGCAATCCCGGAAGTCCTACGTCCCTACTGGAAAGTGAGCGATGAAATCACCACCATGAACGGGCCTCATTCTGAGAGGCGATCAAGTGATACCCCATCTGGGGTGCAACATGACCAGACGCAGGATACGTGATGCCTATTGGTGGCCCGGCATGGATCAGCACATAGGCAAATGGTTGAAAGATGCCACAAATGCACGAACAGCGACAAGCGCCTGTCGGTGAGACAAGCCGCCATGCTGCCCACTGAAGTCCCCAAAGGGGTATGGCGCAAATTAGGATTGGACTTCATCTGCCACTGGACAACATGTCCCCAGAATATGGGAGAGTCACGGTTGATTACTCTAAGTGGGTCGAAGTTGACTTTACCTCGGACATTACCACGAACACAGTCATCGAAGCGCTCACCACCATATTCCAGCGCAAAGGCCTCCCCGAAGAAATTGTGAAGGACAATGGGGTCCAGTTGGTCTCGTGAGAAATGGAGAAGTTCCTGAAACTTAACAATGTCCGACAGCAGAGAGCAAGCCTCTATCACCCACAGGCCAATGGGCTCGTTGAGCGGGCGAACCGCTTCATCAAAGGCACGCTGCAACTGACGCATGCCTCGGGCCCAGACCCATACGAGACTGTCAAGGAAGCTGTCGTAGGCCCACCGCATCACTCCCAATGCCATCACCAGCGTTTCACTGTTCCATCTGCTAAGGGAGAGAAGGGCAGCATCCACACTGGTGCCATCTTGGTTCCACCAAGTGAGGGCTGACGAAGATGTAGACATGAAAGACGTTGTTTTTCCGTATGCAACGAACCAAAGAAGCCATGAAGGCTCAAGGGGACACACGCTGAGCCACTCACCACACAGAAGTTAACAAAGGCGATTTAGTGAAGATACGCCTTCCCCACAAAGACACTACGACCGGCTCCAAATACAGTAGTCCCATAGAAGTAATTGCAAAAGGGTCGAACCACATCTGCACCAACAACGGAAGGAAATGGAATCTAGAAAGAGTGGCTATGTACCACAGAAAGGAGTCCATTGAACAACCACTGTGGGAAACCGGAGAAGATCAAAACCAACAAGAGTCGCCCGACAACCCTCGCCACTCACCAAAAGATGCATCTGAGTCACCCTACCACGACGAGTTCTCAGGCACCAACTCCTCAACCCCACCCTGGGAGTAAGAGCTCAAGGCAAGACAAGGAGAACCTACCTGATTCACCTGCATCTCCCCAAGAGTGCTCCCGCAAACCTGCTTTGCTCCTCGATCAGGGCAGACCACAGAGAGAGAAAAGAAAGCCCAGCAAGTTTGCAGACTTTGTCATGGAATGACCCTTCATTCTTTTCCCAGCGCTGCTCCTGATAAGGAGACTTCCTAACTGCAGATCACAGAGGGCTATGGAGCCTGGCTTCCAGGGGCGTAAGTCCAATGTATAGGAGGACTCATGGGTGCCCTGGAAGCCTACAGCGTGCCATCAGTGTGCACACCAAGCCTCCAGTGAAGCAACTGGGAGGCCCCTGACTGCAAATATGAGTACTGCTCCTGCCCACGCCTGGACAATATTATATTCGCCCCTTTTTGTAACTTCTCAATAAATACAGTTAGAAGAACCCCAGGCTTCCTGTCATCTTTTAGGCCACCACACATGTGTTCCTGATTTCCAACTCTCTGCCTGCAGACGTGTTATCTCGGGTCGCTTTCGCCGTCTGTGTGGGACTGTCTGCCAACCCGGGAGCCGACGGAGTCATGCACGTGGGCGACTGATGGCGAATTCACTCACCGCAGTTGGCCGCCCAGGTTCGCGATCGGTGCCCGACCGGATCGAGTGTCATAGCAGTAATCACTGCGGTGCATTGGAGTGGATCCTTACCCTCATGGCCAATGTGATATTCCCATTTTCGCGTAGATTTAAATTATGATCACTAATGGGAGTCTCATAATTTAATTTTAAATGGTAAAGAAATAAATTAATGTTCGGAAAAAAGACGAAATACCACAGATTCACATTTTAATCTAGGCAATGATTGGAAAATGCAGGAAGAAAGGCAGCTGCTGGGAAAACAATGGAGGAACCCTTAAGAAAACATGTCAGTTTTCCCTAGCCTTGCACATTGGGACAGGCATCGCGTGCTGATCATAATCTAATCTGGATTCCAATGCATACCCCAGGCCGGCTCGGCACTGCGAGGCCGAATATATTACCTTTACAGTCACTGTCTCCAGCCTTGCGGATAAATGGATGGCCCTCGACTCTAATGCCATCAGTCCATTTCACTTTCACGGCCACGCGATATATTACAGTTTTTAAGGTACTGTGGATTTGAAAAAAATAATGGATGGCTCAGGCTGAAACGGTGCTGTGGAGGGGCTAAGTAGCAACCATTTGGACTGCATCTCACCGATAAATACATACTCCCGGGAAAATGTAAGAAATCTCCTATTTGAAGATCACTTTACAGTCAAAAAGAAAAAGGGAAATGCCTCCATGTATTATTGTATTTTAACGTGTTCACTTGTATGCAACCGCGATGAATGGATACTATCTATTGTGTTGCCAAGGTTTATAATTGCAATAAACATATTCACAGAAAGCAAACAACTTCAATGTATTTCAATTGTGATGCTGCCATGTCAGCTGTTGCACCCCCGCTGTGCACTGGTGTGTTCTTTTGTATTACGGATTTGCATTGCGACTACAATTATAACATTTAATTATGCCCTATTATTAAAAATTTAAGGGCTGATAATTGTATTCCTTCAGTCTACTCTTAAGATAATATAATATTAGCTATTCATTTGAAACCCTGACACTTAAAACACGGAAGATAATTTGCTACAGTAAGCTATACACATAACCCTAATTGCTATATTATTGAGAGACGTGCTTGCCAACAGGCTGTAGCCTAGTGATGCTATGCCAATCTGTTTACATTTAACCTTCTGAATCGGGTTGCAAAAGGAAGGACGTGTGTGTAAGTGTATGTGTAGCAGGCCTCAGCCGCCCTTTGATGGCCATAAACCTTGCTGCGTGGACAGATAACATAATACTTTGAAGATCGCAAATCAAAATTGGGTCTGTGTGCAGTGAAGACCAGCTTCCCATAACATAGCTCTTTTGGCTCTGTGGTTTTCTGTTGCTTAGTGAAGCATATTTTGAGAGGTTTTCTGTTGCTTAGTGGAGCATGTTTTGAGAGCCTTTCTTGAAGCCACAGTGCTGTTGGACTAAATCACCTATTTCGAGCAGAGGAAAGGTCCCATAGGAAATTGTTAATAAACATCACCTTATATTGTATACTTGACATCCGTTACAGTCAGTTGTATCTGTTGGGATGCACATCTAACTCCCATGCCCCCCTGAACGAGTTAAGCTGCGGAAAATATATTAGTGCACAGGAAAATGGACATGCACAGCTGCAAGGGGATGGAATGTGTGAAATGGGAATAATAAAAATAGTGTTTTGTAGCAGTTATGGAAACATAGGTAGGTCTCTGCATGGAGCATGAGTGATAGTGAAGTACAGTAGTTAGAATAATAGTGGAACATTTTTATGACGTAGGCCCAGATCCCATACGCGAGAAATACTGAAGCACCACCATATTGGTAGTGAGGTCTAGTAGTTTGCAGGTCCTGTTAGAAGCAGCAGCATAGTGCTAAAAGAGTTTGCATTACTTTCCCATCTGAAGCCCAAGCAGTGAAACCGAATACACAGGTCTTCAGGCTGAGCCGACACAAATATAATTGTATCATTTTGTAGACCTGCAAGACTAGAAAGGAATGTGAATGGGCAAGCACGGGCTGGCCTTTGCTGGTCCTGCAGGACAAACCCAGAGGAGCCGGGGAAGAGGTCTTGAGCTGTCAAAGGGCCTGGTCTAGATTTAGGGCACTAGCGCCCCCCCAGAATAACGGCCACCCCATTTAAACTGTCAGACACCCATAAAACAGAATACCTAAATCCATGGGAGTTTGGCTGATTCATGTGGACGAGAGGCCCAGGAGAAGCTCCAGTGAGAGGTAGCTGATAAGAGGTGAGCAAGAAGTGAAACATCCCGTGATTTGTGATACAAGGAGAAAGAGGTGATGCCAACAAATGTAGTCCTGCGACTAGGGAAGCATGGTGGGGCCGCCCTCATATATGGTATCAAGAGAAGCATGCCATCATTCTGCAGGGCCAATTTGACCTCAAAGGTATCCACTGAGCTCATAGTAATGACCAGCTCCATGGCAGTTGGTTTATGACCCTCTGTCACCTTTTTCCTTTTTGTATACAAAATAAACATGTTTTCCTTGCAAAAAGGTGCACCAAGCTTTTTCCTTAGATGAGTGTTTTTTCTTGTCTGGTTGTCTGGAGGTCTTGCCCTACAAATTTGGAGACCCAGATGTGATCCCAGACACTCCACAGTGATGGAGGATACCTGACTCCACATCCGGAGGGGCCAAGCCAGCTGCAGAGACCAATCACTTATGCACAAACTGCAGAGGTTTTGAGGAGCCATGTTTCTTGAATTCCTGCCTGCTCTTTGGAGCACGGTTGTCGCTCCCAGATTGTGCAGGCCGTTGATGGGACCCTGTGACAGAGGAACTCAGGAGACCACGTAGATGTAAGTGCACCTTTTGTGGGAGAAAACAACACAGGTGTGGGGTGTGAGTGTGTTAGGGAGTGCAGGAATGTGTTGTGGCTGAAATTAATGTGGGGTGAAACGATCACACTGGGTACCACAGCTTTTCCCACTTCTCCATGAGTTACAGGGATTTTCTTATGGAGTTTAGTTCTGAAGGGTGGTCCTGCCTGGATAGGGTCAGCTATGCTCTGGTCTGGCAGTGGGTCTGGAATCTGCAGGATGAAGATGAAATGTCTGGATACGCAGGTGCTGGAAAATTCAGGAGAGGGTGTCCTTTGTCTCTGTGAGCTCCCCTTTTTATAAGGTGGATGGCACCACTGGATTATAGGGAGGGTCAGGCTTAGGCTGGGCATGCCTATAACAACTGGATTTGTCAGGGGTGATTGTTACCATCTTGCTGTCAGCCGGTTAGGTTTCAGCGGCATGACATCAGATTCATGATGTGTGCTTTACAATGCATAGGATCATCCAACAGTTACTTTAGCTAAAACCAGTTATGGCACAAACATGCACCTTTTTACAGTTGTGGCACTTTTGAAACTTACATAGGGATAGTACATATTTCACACAGAGCATGGCAGTCCAACTCCCAAGTTTGTAGGACTTTGTTTTCGTCCGTCTAATAATTTTTCATCATTTTCAGTGAGGAATATTTTACCTAAAATTCTATAACTTTTTTTTTTTTAACAACTTTCTTTATTAGCTTTTCATATAACAACACAAAACAATCCAACCAGCATCCCCCCCACCTCTCCCCTGGTACACACATAGAGGTGGCATTAGAGAATCTAAGGTCAGCTCGGGTCCCAAAGCCAATACCCTGCCTGTAGCCCCTCCAACCGGTCTCCAAGCCGATGGTATCATGACATCCACATTGTCTCACCCATATATCCAGCTTCAGGGAGCATGCAGAGCCCTCGCCCCAGGACCAGGCCGAATGGGAGACCCCCGTGTAGCAGGGGACACTGAGTCCTCCCTCCCTGGACGACCGAGGAGGTACAATGTATACGCATCCCACATCTGATTGTCACCCTGACAGGCCTGCCGCAGCGCACCCCAGCGAGTATCCATATCATTGCAATACAATATGTCCCTTGACCATTGCGCAATTGTGGGACTCCGCTTTTTCCCCATCCCATGGCCACATAGCGCTTTGCCAAAATTAAGAGGGGACCTATTAATTTCCTAGTCCCCTCGGGTATCTGCTTCGTATATCCCAGCAGTGCCATACAGGATCTGGTGTGAGCCGCTGCCCCATTATGTCACCAATTACCTCAAACACCTGCTGCCAAAACTGCACCAGCTCCACACACTCCCAAGCCACATGGAGAAACCCTGCCATCGCCTGGCTGCATCTGAGACAGGCCCCGACCTCTGAGGGAAATAATCTTTTAGCTGAGCCAGAGAGTAATAACATTGATGCAGAAATTTGAAGTGGACCAGCTTGAAATTCGAGTTAACCGCCCCTCTCCTGGTCAGCTCACAGCTGTACTCCCAAACATCAGTAGGAATTTCCTGCCCTAAGGACCTCTCCCACAATCCCCTTGAGGAAAACCCAGCACCAGGCCTACCCTTCAGAGCCAATCTGTACAATTCGGAAAGTACCTGCCTATGTCCCCCCCAACCACCCTATCAAGCATCCCAGCCACTTCAGGTGGTGCGAGAAAGGAAGGGAACAGTCGCTGCAACATCATTCCTCAGTATAGAAACACATCCAATGCCGACAAGGCTCCCTTTTCCCTCAGTTGATCGACAGAGACAAACTTCCAATTAGGAAACAGCTCCCCCTAGGTAGTGATACCCAACCGTTTCATCGTAGCCACATAATGCGTATTCACTGGTCAGGGGGATCCCAGGAATTAACAATGGCGGGAGTCTCGGTGAATAGAGCAATCCCCCACTGGGGGTTGACTCCAAAGACGACCAGGCCCAGCATGTAAGCCCCACCAAGTCCCAGGGGACCGGGAGCTGCTTTGAGCCGTCAGAAAAACCGACCTTAGCAGCGCTGGGGATGCAATTGACCTTTCTATCTCCACGTGTCTATGATCCGCTGCCATACCATACCAGTACCTAAGATAACTGGCCTGCGCCACCCTATAGTGTACCTTGAAATCCGGCAGTGCCAGACCACCCTCCTGAACCGGCGCTGTGAGCTTCCCCCAGGAAACCCTAGCTTTTTTGCCTGCCCATATGAAGTGCGTTATCAATGAACGGAGGTCCCAAAAATATTTTTGAGATACCCTGATAGGCACATTTAAAAACACATACAAAAATGTGGGGAGGAGAGCCATTTTAAGCACCGAGATCCTGCCGTATAGGTTAAGTGGGAGCGACATCCAACCCAACATCACCCGTCTAGTCGAGTTCAGCACCTCCACATAATTTGTGGCATATACCTCCCGCTCATCCCTCACCACAGTGACCCCCAGGTAACGAGTGCTTTGGAGATCCCACTGAAATCCCCAGCTATCCCGATACTGGGATACCCCATTTGTCAATGGGAAGATGACTGACTTACTGACATTTATGTGCAGCCCCGAAAGCTCGCCAAAGCGTTGTAGATCCGACATAATCGGGCTCAGGTTAACTTCAGGATGACGGATGAACAGGACCATATCATCCGTGTATAACGATATTACCACCTTATGGGTATGCAGCTGGACCACCCGATGTAAATGAAACTCACGAACCCATTCCGCCCAGGGTTCTATCGTCAAGGCAAATAACAGTGGGGACAACTGGCAACCCTGACGCGTCTGCCTCTCAAGCAACAGTACCCCAGTGGACCGCCCATTCACCCTCACCCGAGCCACCGGGTCGGTATATAGAAGTGACACCAAGGAGATAAAGGACCTGCCCAGGCCCAACCTACGCAGGACGGTGAACAAAAACGGCCATTCAACAGAATCAAATGCCTTGGCATCCAATGGGACCGCCACCACCGGATCCTCTGCTGGCAGCGCCGACATCCGGCCGAACACTCTCCGCAGTCCGAACGAGGTCGAACGACCAGGAGCAAATCCCGCCTGATTGGCCCTCACCAAGGTGGGCATCAGGGGCATCAATCGCCTCGCTATGATTTTCATCAAGATCTTATTATCGAGATCAATGAGCGAAATCGGGCGATATGATGAGCAATCTCCTTCCGGTTTCCCCTGCTTCGACAGTACGACCACCACAGCCTCCCGAAGTGAGTCCAGTAAACGCCCCCTGGACACCGCCTCCTGATACATTAACAGTAAGTATGGAGCCAACTTTTCAGCATAGCCCTTATAAAATTCAGCTGTAAAGCCGTCGGGAACGGAGACTTCCCACCCGGCAAAGACTTAATAGCGTCCATCACCTCTTCCATTGTCACTGGCCCATTCAACCCCTCCCTCTGCTCCTCTGAGCACCAGTACAACCCACTTCATTGAGAAAAGCTTCTATGTCTGCCTGTGCCACCGCCGACTGTGACGTGTATAGGCGGCCATTGAACCGCCCAAACTCCTGTACAATGCCCTCATCCTCATAATGATCGACTCCCTTCTCATCGGTAATCACTGTCAGCCTATTATCCCAACAACCCGGTCGAATAATACTGGCGAGCGACTGCCCTGGGGCATGCCCCTCACCATATTTCCGAGGAGCCTTCTTGTCCCACATATACTTAACCTCCCGCTGTGCCAAGGTCTGAAACTCCTGCAGTTTCCGCTTAATGATACCCTGTTGAACCTGAGTCGGGATGTGGGCCCCCTCCTGTAACACCCGTATTTCCTCCTCCGTATCAATCAGATCTTTCTGCAGCTTCTTCAGAATCCCCAGCTCTTTGGCTATACATTCACCCCTGATCACACACTTAAAACCTTCCCACAGGATACCAGCAGACGACACCAACCTAACATTGGCCTCAAAGTATGCATCAATAGCCCTCGCTAGTTCCTCTCGAAAGACCCCATCTGTAAGCACCTCACTCGTAAACCTCCAGGGAGGTTTTGCCTCATCGCGACCTTCCAAGCGGATCGATAGCAAAACGGGGGCATGGTTCGAGAGGGTGCGGGCCAAAATACCTACCCCCACGGACTGACCCATGGCCGCCCGAGACACCAGGAAATAGTCCAACCGAGCCACTGAGCCGTGCGGTGCAGAATAATGTGTAAACTGGCTCACCCCAGGGTGCTCACCCTCCAAATATCCTCAATACCCCACACTGGAAACATGCCCCGGATTTTATCAGAGGTCCTAATACCCAATCGCACCGTATTGCCCACCTTATCCAGGGAGGCGTCCAAGACTGAATTAAAATCTCCGGCCCATATAATTTCGCCTTCAGGAAGCGCCCCCAATTGCCTCTCAACCCAGTCAAGGGATTCTGTGGTATCCTGGTTAGGACCATAGAAACATGTTAGTGTATGCAATCTCCCCTGGATGACCCCCTGTACCACCAAAACCCTACCCTCCTGATCTTTCACCACATTAATCAATCGGAACCCCACCGATCTATGTACCAAGATGCGCACACCACTGGAGTAAGAAGAATAAGAAGAAAAATATCTATGACACCCCCAGCTCTTACCAAACTTAGATTCAGAAGCCGTTGTCAGGTGGGTCTCCTGAAGGAAGGCCACCCCCACCCTGTGTCGCTCCAGGTAGTGCAAAACCTTCCGGCATTTAGGCAGACTGTTAAGGCCCCTAACATTCCAGGTCATAAAGTGTAGTGTCGCCATCTGCAGATGTTTGATCGCACACTACTCTACCCTTAGTGAACCCCACTAGCCTCCAAGCCCCCAGTGCATACCATTGAGATCCCCCTCTTCCCTCCCACCCCCCCATTCTACCGGCAACCCCCCAACTCGCCGGTGCTCACATCCCACCCCACCCCCACTGCAACCTCCCGTGAAAGCCCCCCCCAAACTGGAGACCCCAACATTCCAGCACCCCAACCACCATTAATGTAAATGCAACCAGCTTTCGCTCAAGGGGCAACTACGAGCCCAACCCTCCGTCACATCTCCACAGGATAATTGTCTCTGCGCATGGGGCAGTCACCAACTACCCTAAACCACAGCAGCATCTACCAATTTCCTCCATATTTAAGCGGAATCAGGCAACATCCATCCGTGCTCTGGGCGGCCCAGCCAACATATCAAGAACAGAAGAGGCTTCTTCCGGTGTATGAAAAAACAATGACTTCCCATCATGTAACACCCGCAGTTTGGCCGGGAATAGCATTGCATATTGCAGACCCTTGTCTCTCGGTCTCTTCTTAACTTCCAAGAAAGATTTTCTGGCAGCTTGCACCCTATCGGAAAAGTCCGGGAAGAATTTGATCACATCCCCTTTGTAAGACAAAGTACCTTTCTCTCTGGCTTTTCTAAATGCCATATCCCTTTCCCTATAATTCAGCAATCGGGCAATCAATGGGCGGGGCGGAGCTCCCTGAACCGGCCTCCGGCCACTGGGGATCCTGTGTGCCCTCTCTACGATGCAGAACGGGGAGAAGCCCTCAGACCCCAGGGTCTCTCACAAAATCTCCTCCACCAATGCCCCCATGTCCTTCTGACCTGCCGACTAAGACAAGCTGACAATTCGTATATTATTCCGGCGAGATCTCGATTCAAGGTCATCCTGCTTCTCCCGAAGCTCCTTCAGGGCTTTCCTGACCCCAGACATTTCCCTGGAGACTGCCGTTGCTACGCCCTCCACTCCTGTCAGGCGCCCCTCCGCCTCATTCAACCTCTCCCCGTGTTTATCCAAGCGGACCTGCATGTGATCCACCTTACAGGTCAGAGTGTCCAATTGCCATCCAATGATTGTATCCCAGACTGCAGCTGAAGGAGCATAGCTTTAATGTCTTGAAAGGCAGCCACAGGATCCTGCTAAAGCCCCACCGCAGGCGACAGCGCCACCTCTCCCCCGAGCTGAAACTCTTGTCCTGCGCTGTCATCTGAAAGTTCAATTTGGACTGCTGCTTACTCCCCTTTCCTGACTTAGACATAGTTAGTGGTGGAGCCAGTGCCTCGAGATATTTTGCAGGCTATAATGATCAGGGCCAGCCACGCTCCTGCCTCCCGTGTCCTCCCTCGCACCAGAGTCAACCAGGCTTAAGCCCTAAATCCGCCACCAGAACACACTGCTGCCAACTCAGGTTTCAGATGTAAGGCGTCCAGCAGAAGTCCAGTGCCGCCCAGGGAACCCGCCACCAGAAACTCCTAGAGCTCGCCTCCCAGGGGCAGTCGACCTCAATCCTCACACCGAACCTCGCACAGCGCTCGTACCATCTTACATGGACCTCGCCAACAGTCCAAACAGCGCCATGCCTGCCACTGTGACCAGTCCCCTAATTCATCAAAGTCAGCATAGCAAATGGACAGATGGCACCAGGCCCGGCCCGTGCAGCAAATGTCCTCCGCCGGCTCTGTGACTGCACAGCACTACTCCGAGGATAAGAGCCGGGAGCCACCATCGCACGTCTCCCCGATGGCAAGCAGACCCAAACTGCTCAATTCAGATCTCAACACGATGTCCATATCACTCTATGTGAGCCGGCTAAAAAGCACTTCAGCATCGGGTCTGCCATTAAATTCAGTCCACCAGCCTGTTATACTTAAAGACCTCCGTTGGTGAGAGATCTGACCTCCCACCACGTCAGTCTCCACAACGGCAGGCCAGGGCAGCACAGCACAGCAGGGGATGGACGTCCCAGGGCCTGCCGATGAGCGCCCCCGCGCCTGCCTCAGGGCTCCTCTCCAAGCACTAGGCGCACTGTCCTCCTCCACCCCCCTAGGGAGTGCACGGAGCCTGCCATCAGGGAGCAGGATCGCCGCCGGCCCTCCACTCACTGCTACATGGCCGTGACGGCCATTAACCGCACCTGCCGCGACTTCAAAGGTGCCGAATCCTCCTGTGCCACGGTCCACAGGGGGGCAGTCCGGCCAGGCCGGACCGCCCTGATGCGCTCCACCTCTGCCTGCTCCCTCAGCACCGCTCCAAGCAGAGGGGCGCCCCGGCAGGCACCGCTCCCCAAGCCGCCAACACCTGAATAAGAGAGAGGGAGCTCGCCCCGGCTCGCTGCTCTCAGTGAATCCGCCACGGGCAGCGGCCTGGGAGAACCGCCGCCCCGTGTCTCCAGCAAGCCCACTCCTCCCCACACCTCTCCAGAGCGGGATCTCGTCAGGCTCCATGGAGTCCACACACCGCCTCACTGGTACCAGGTCCGCCCGGAAAGAGCCCCGCGATGGCCCGATGTACTCCAATTGCAGATGCTGCCGCACAAACAAGGAGATCTTCTCAGAGACCGCCGGATAGCATACCGGATAGAAGATGTGCTGGAGAGCCTCACGGGCCTGCGGCCATCTTGGTCGGGCTCACTAGCGCCCCCCTAAAATTCTATAACTTTATACATGTGTACATATTATCATAAGACATACTATTATTGAATTTCAAAGCGGCACCATATACACTTTCGTCAGAATATTCAAATGTCTGCAAATTCCATCCCCAATATGCTAGTGAAGGCTCCCACGTCTTAATTTAAAGCCACAAAAATTGCATTTAAACTGTGAAACTCTTGCATTACTACGTTGTCCAATAGCAGAAATAACAGTCTTAAAGTGTATTAATTAAAACAGTCTTTTGAGCCAGATGTCCAGCACTATCTCCCAAATAAGGGCATAGTTTACAAGGCTGTTCTGTAGCTGGCTTTGAAGCCCCCAGTTGAAGTTGAGGAGAGGTGTTATTTGCAATTTCACACCTGAGTGTCCTGGAACTCTATTGTAACAGGCTAGATCCCAGACACAAAGTCTGACGAGCGTGTTACATTCTCCCCCTTAGTGCATTCTGAGTTTCCAAGGGGCTGGCCCTTTGGGGGTGGCCATACATTCTGTTCCCCAGTGTGTATAGATATATATATATATATATATATATATATTTTTCTGAGCCAAAAGCAAGGCTGTTGGAATAAAACATAAAACATTATATTAGATGTCAAACAAACCCCCCCCTACATTTCTAGGCAAGGACAGGGCCTCATTCAACATAACACTTTTATAACAGAAATGTTTCTTTTTTGCAAAAGCAACCCTTTTTACACGTGGTGAATTCGGCTGGGGTGTCACTTTCAAATGCGGCCTTCTTACATCCATTTTCTGAATCTTTCCAAAGCCCCAGCCATGTTTCTAATGCACAAGCATCTGTCAAAATAAAGAACCCTTGAAACTGACATATGCATAGAGAGATTGGGTTTCTTTTGAAGAGTTTAGCTGGGATTTGTTGTAGCAAAAAGTCAAGCATTTTTCCGTACGGCTTGGAGTATTGATTTATGTTTATGATTTCATTGATTTTGCCTGACACAGCCTGCCATTCAGTGATAAACGCTATCTTTAGCTGGGGCACACCCAATGGGGGAGTGCTGCAAAAATGCCTGTACAAAGGGAATAATTACTGTGTGTGCTTTACTGGGCCGTGCCCATCAGTGTAGATAGGAAAGCGCACGTGCCACATTCTACCATTATGAGCATGGTGGACATGGAAATGGAATTGTGGGAAATAGGCAATTAGGTGTTTAGGGTGTGATTGACCAGAAGGTGTGGTACCATTTCGTCCCAATACTGTGTCGTGAGGTTGGTGGAGATAGAGAGACGCACAGTGCTTATCATCGGTGATACCTTTGTGCGCCATCTGCACAGGTGTTGTGTACAAAGGGGTGTTGCTGGTAATTTCGGGTTGGAAGGAGTGGACGCTTTCTGGGGCTGTCAGGGTGACTGCAGTTTCCGCAAAATGGTTCGCTTTTGCAGCTATGTGGCATCCGTCACGAACATTGACTTTGTTGTTGTGCACTGTGGAAGTTTACATTTGGGTTATATGTCATGTGGACCTTTAATCCGTCACGTGAAGAAGTTACTGAACGCAGTGATGCAGATTTTTCCTACTGTCAAAGTCGTTTTCTCATGCATAACACCAAGAGGAATATGGGCCCATGACGGTGTAATTTGTCCCCAGCCAGAGGTCGGAAGGTGTTTCATAAACAGAATTATGCATGAATTTATGCAGACTGCTGGCATGTTCTCCAACCACTAAGGGATCATGAGGTTGCAAAATATGCAGTGGTTCTGTAGAAATGGCATTTGTTTCAGCGCCATTGGCAATACCGTTTTCTTTTAACTGTGCAAGAAGCATTGTCCAGAATATGGTAAAAATGTGAGGAGAGGCAAACAGAAACGCATTTACAGAGAAAAAAATGAAAAAAGTTGCTCGCACGCACGTAAACCCCCCCCCAAAAAAAACCTTCATACATCTACGATGGAAGAGCCAATCCACTACCCAGCTTGATATTTCTTACCCCGCCACCCCCTGCTCCCCCCACCCTAACATCCCCTCACTATCATGAAAAGGTAGCGGATTCCGTGGTTCTTTTGGGATTACACATGCCATCACCACTGGGTGGCCATGCAGATGTCTGCGGATGGAGAAATTGTGCATACTTTTACTGAACTTTGTAGTGGACGTGCTTTGGAATGGCACAACACTTGTATTGTAAATATGTAATGGTACATTTGAAGTGTTATACAGGAGTGACAGTGTTGGATGATGGTGGCTTCTATGCGATTGGTGGATGCGTGTGTGCCTATTTAAGCGTAACCCAATGAGATAGTGCTGCAGAGAAGATAGTGCAAAGGGAAGAAGGACTGCTTCAGCTTTACAGGGGTGCAGCCCTTGCTGTACTTTGGGAGGCGCACTTGCCAGAATCTGCCCTTCAGACCATGTTACCCAATTGACATGGCACTGTGGGAATTAGCCAATCAGGTACTGTGATTATGGTTAACAGGAAGGGGTAGTGAAGCTGCTGTATATTATTCTCTGCATACTGATGGTGGCTGACATGACGAAACACAGTGTGTTGACTGTAGGCAATCCCTTTGTCATAGATCTGCACAACTATGCCCTGGAAAGACACTTTGATGCCAATTTTGGTTTGGAAGGAATGGACGCGTTGCGGAACGCTGTGTATGAGTGCAATTTTGCTGAAATGGTTGCACTTTGCAAGAAATCACAAAAGCAAATAAAAACTGAAAAACACTGTAGAATCATCTAAAAAAAAAGACTCTTCTAAATGCCGCCGCTTACCACGATTTCCCCCTACCCTGGTGGCAAGTTATTCCCCCATGCCCCAACGCAGCACAAAAGCCGCATCCGTTGATTTTGCAGGTGCCGGTCATGTGAATGGGACTGTGGGGATTGTCCAGTCAGGTGCTTAGGGTGTGTGGCAATAGGAAGAAGGACTCCTGCTTCACACGGGCCCAGCCCATGCCGTACTTGGGGAACCGCACATGCCACATTCGGCGCTTCTCACCATGCTGGCCTATGGAAATGGGAATGTAGGGATTGTCCTATCAGGTGCTCAGGGTGTGCGTCACAGGAAGCGCACCAGTAGGATGAAGGACACCTAAAGCTTCACTGGGGTGCGGCCCTCGCGGTACTTGGGGAAAGGCACGTGCCACATTCTGCGCTTCTCACCATGCAGGCCAACTGAAATGGAACTATGGACTTTGGCCAATCAGGTGCTCAGGGTGTACATCACAGGAAAGAGCACCAATAGGGAGAAGGACTCCCCCTGCTTTACTGGGGTGTGGCCCTCGCTCTAATTGGGGAAAGGCACGTGCCACATTCTGTGCTTCTCACCATGGTGGCCAATGGAAATGGGAATATGGCCTTTGGCCAATCAGGTGCTCAGGGTGTACATCACAGGAAAGGGCAACAATCATTTCTTCCATTACTTTGTGTAGTGCGGCTGGCAAACATGGCAGGATGCACAGTTTTCGTCATAGGTGATGCCTGTGGAAGACCTCCAATAAGGCTTTTTTGGCAATTTCGGTTTGGAGGGAATGGAGGCTTTGTGTTGCAGTGTAGAAGAGTGCTGTTTAAGCGGAGTGCTTGTAGAACGTCAATGCATGGCCACTTCTGGACCTGTACATGTTGTGGTTGTGCACTTTGGAGCCTTTTTTTGGGTTCCATGCCTTGTTCCTGTGTGTACCATCAACTGAAGAAGATGATGAAAGAAGTGCAGAGCATGTTTCCCACTGCCAAGATGCTTTTCTCATGAATACCCCCGAGAATAGTGTGGAACTATCCCAATCATTCCTGTCGCCAGCCAGAGGTCAAAAGGAGTTTCATCAACAGAAGGATGTGTGACTTCTTGAATGCTGCTGGGATGTTCTCCTGTGAGAATGACAACATTTGTTCTCGATATATGCACCTTTTCAAACGAAATGGCATGTCTTTGTCAACCATTGGCAATGACATTTTCTTTCCAATCTACAGGCTGCAGTGAAGACCCTATTGTGAGAATGTGAGAATCGGAGCTGACTTTGAAAACACAGAAATACTTACTTATAAAAACCGCAAAAAAAGGTGTTTCCATGGAAGCACCTTAAAAAAAGTCAAAGGCCCTCATTACAACTCAGGCGGTAAGGGGTTTACGGCGCCGTAAACAGCGCCGACCCTTACCGCCTGAGTACGAGGTCCCTTAGTGCCATGGCGGACTTAACACCTGCTTTTAGCAGGTGTTAAAATCCATGGCGCTAAGGGACCATGGAGTTAATTACGCCACCGTAATTTACGGTGGCGTAATTAACGCCTTCCCCACTCCCATTATGCCCTATGGGGCAAAAATGGGAATGGGGAAGGGTGAATGGGGATTGGGGACTTACCGCCCCGCCAAGGTCGGAATGGGGCGGTAAGTCCGCCAACCACCATGGCGTAAACATAGTTTACGCCATGGTGGTAAAGTCACGGCCCAGGCGGTAACTTACCGCCTGGGTCGTAATGAGGGCCAAAGGCTCTTTCAAGATCCACCACAACTAATGACGTCCCGTACCCTGGTTGAAAGTTATTCCCCCAATCCTGTGCATGCACAGCATGAAAAGTCTGTGAATATTGCGATAGTGGCAGAGTGCAGGGTGGCACGTGTTAGATATGCCCCTTTTGCAAATTATGCCCATACAAATGGGACTGTACAGGCTACGGGATTGGTCAATAAGGTTTGTGGGTGTGGTGTGATGTGTACATGACTGTGGTACACAGTGTATTTGTGTATTTGTTGACAGAAATTCAGAGGGCGCGGTTATGGCTGCGTGTTTCATGAGCCACAATGTGCAGATTTTAGGGGAGTTTGAAATACATTTGCTAAAAGTGAATGGAAAACACTGTGCAGTGGCTGCTCATTTTGGAATCTATCATGTGGATGTGTAGTGCTATGCAGTCCCTACAATGAGGGGACTGATTTTGGTTTGTCTGTTTGACACATTGGTGACATGCAATCTTACCAATATTATTGTTGTTCATTGTGGAGGGAAAATTGCACAGCATGTTACATGAGTTTCAGTGCCGTTTGTGTAACGCTCACCTGGTATCCACGGGGACCGCACTCAGCCTGTTCTGACCTCTTACGACCTCGAACCCTTCCCTGGAGTCTACTCGACTGGAGACTGGGCCTTTTTTTCTTGGAAAGTGTGCTCTCCATCCTGCTTTTAGCGCAGGAGTGCTTTGATTGATGCAGGCTCGTTGCTGCCTAGTTACTTCACAGGCAAGAGTCCGACAGGTAAGTATAATGAGTCTTTTGAACAGTTCTCTAACTTCATTGCTTTACTTCCTTAGATGATGGCCGGCGTCCGGGGATGGCGACGTGCTGTTGAGATGAGTAGCGCTGAAGGTGAGTGAGAGTGCGATGCGTGATGCGACCCTTTTGTATTTGAATTGAATTGAGTTATTTTTCTGTGTCTTTTAGGTGCCACGACGTTTTCAGCGTGAATGCCGGTTATGAAGAAGAAATGCGGTGAGTAAGCGTGGTATGCGGCACCTCTAGATGTTTCCATGCTAACCTGGAGTGTCTTTTCCGTCTTGCAGATGGATGAGAAGTTCCGGAGACAGAGTTCCCCCAGAGAGGCTGGGATTCAGGTACGCCTTTGAAGCTCATACAGTCTTTAAAAATAAGCGAAGATTTGCTGAATGCTTACTAATGCCTTTTTTCTGTTCTTTTCCCTTTTCCTTAGGAAGCGGTGTGCCAGGGTGGGAATGACACCGCCGAAGATGCCCGCAGAACAGAAGGAGTGATGAATGATGGGCAGAAGCGCCGCAAGGTAAGGCTGTTCCTAACAGTGTTCTTGTTCTTGCAGGAGCTGAGAGCAGAAGAAAGATGCAGGCCTACTGGAGACCGATCCGAACACAGTGAGTGTCACGTTGCACGTGCAGAAAACACAAAGCATGTTTCTCAGTCTGGCCATGGCTTAAATAGACTCTGGGTATCCCAGTTGTCTCTGGGCTGAACCACACCATAATGACTAGGCTGCACATGCAGTTCTGGGAACCGAAATATGTGAGGGCATCCATCTTGTCCCCATCAATGCACTACAAGTCCAATCCCCAATGTTATCCTATGGGAGTGAGTGAGTCTGGTGCCACAAGCGCCAAGTCTGGCTCCAAGTGGGTCTTTGGAGGGTTGGAGAGGCCCTTGAGGGCCATGTAGGTGATCCTGGCCTGGCTCCAGTCTGACATCTTGGAGGGCTGGAGACATGAGGGGCAGGAATCATGACAGTTTGCGATGAAGGAGGCATTTGTCCAGGGCATGTGTTTGTTTCTGATCTCTTGCATAACTTTCTATCGCATTATGCAGACACCAATGTGACTACGTCATTTTCTATTTGGTCTGCAAATGGAGAAACGCAGTACATACAAAGAAGTGTATTTGTGCCTTTGTACATGATCCAATGGCATACCTCACATATGGGAATATGATGTTTCACAGCACGAACAGTTTTCCCCTGTTATACCGTTCATCTTACTATGCCTGCCATCCTGATTTCTGCACAACCCACGTTTTTTGTAGTAAGTGTTGTGCCCTGACACTCTTGAAAATGCTCTGCAACACGTAAAGAAACCTCCTTCTATAGTGACCCCCTTTTGAACCGATTGAACTACAGTGTTTTGCACAGTGCCACGCCTCCCGCCCTGCATCCGTTCATTGGCAATTCCATTGTTCATTCATCTCTAAAAGGTGCTTTCCTTATTTCCCTTTTTTCCTTTCCCAGTTCATTTCCATTTATTATGGTCTTCTGACACACGCCACAGAAGGAACGGCAGGAAAGGCCCGGTACAGAAGGGGCAGCACTTGCATGGACATTATAGGGGACATGCCGAGAGACAGAACTAATGGGTGGCCCTCACCTACATAGGTGCCAGTCATTGTCAGGCTCCCAGAAGGACCCTTCCCATGCACTTCCAACTACCTTCCCGCTATAGAGTAGCGTGTTGCAGTACATGCACAATACAATGCCCTTTGCCGGGTAAAGGTCTGTAGTGCGGCATATGGTCTGCAATGATGTTTTAGAGCTACGCTGGCCTACAGGAGTGCCCCTCTTGTTGCCCGCAGTAGATGTGGTAAATGCTGTATATGAAATTACCCTACGTAATTGTTGGAAGGGCGGTAGACTATCCACTGGTCTCTTGTTCTTTCATTTCAGTTGTAGTCTCATGCAGTACAAACACTTCATGCTACGCCATTAGTCTTAGGGGTAGCATTCCCGGAGATGCATACATTTTGGAATACAAGAATATTTACAACAACGTGAAACACAGCTTCATTCCGTGGAGCAGGAAACCATTTTTTCTGTGTGGTCCATGCAGCTACAGTACTTTTCTAACCACCACTAAGATTGTTTGTGCTCTGCATATTGTACTGTTTGCTTACTTGCCTTTACATGCACTGGTATGTTCATGACCAAGACGTAGCAGGTTTGTCATTTTGCAGACTCACTACAAACTGTCCCACCTGCAGTTACATGTTTTCTTCAACTGTACGACCCACGGGTGACCTCTTGACACTTTCCGTCACACTGCTCAGTGCAGACACGATATGTCATTTTCACGGGTCATGGAAAGGCAAGCAGCACATCAATAAAATGAATGCGACATTTAACACGTCCACGTTACACTACAGGTTACTGTTCCTTGTTTACCAGTGGGCATCAAACAGTCAGGTGTGCTTTAGCCACCAATTGGTAGGTTTGCAGACCAACCCACGTAGTTGGCAGGAGTACTTGAAATCCAGTAGCCTACTGTATGAATCGGTAGGAATGGCGACAGAGGTGGTGTTAAAGCTTGTAAGGTGGGCACCACTTTTGAGTAAGTATTTTCCATTTTAGATTAACCTTGTTTATTTTGTATCCATAATTTAAAAGGAGCTAACTGAAGAATAGTCCAGAGATACCCAGACTTACAGAAAGACCATGCAAATAAGCTGGATATTATATCCAGCTATTCAGTTGCTCACATAGTGTCCCAAAGCTTCGGTTTCAAAATAAAGTTGTATATATTCATCCAATGTGTTCCTTAAATTCTTGTCAGTAAAAAAGTAGCCCCAAGTCATGAATTCCTTTTCCATAAAGTAATTATATTTAGTTATTTTCACTAAACATTCAAACGAGGCATACTTCAGCACATGTGTAAGTATCTTTAAGAATTAAATTGCCAATGCATTTCGGAATTATTCCTTCATCAGGGCAATCCTTTTCATATATCTACTCAAAACATTACATCAATATAAATACAATCATGTAATTTTACAATTCAAATAAAGCAAATGAATGAAACACATACCATAGATTAAAACGTTTCATGTGGTTGTCAACCCATGTAAAAAGGAAATACAGAAAGGTATATAAGTGATTGAACAGTGTCTTCCTAAGTTTGAAAGTAAATAAAAATAACAATAAGAATTCTTTATATGTTACCTTCAGACATTGTGTCTTTAACAAGTGCTGGATTTCTCTCTCATCTCATAAATTGTGACTAATGCGGGACAGCAACTACGCGCCCGTGTGAAACGAAGCAGTCTACACGGAGAGGTAAGCAGGGGACACATATGATTCAGTTACGACAAATTTAGTTGAATGAAGGTGAAATTAAACAAGGATATGTTTATTGAACAGCTTGTGAGTTTTGCAGTATGGCTGTTCAGCCACTGAATGGATAAAAGGTCGTTTTTGGGGCTTTGATCCTTTAGTTGGTGTTTCGAGCACAATGTTTAGATCCTCACAGATTATGGTAGAATGTATCTCATTTTCTGCCATGGCTTTATCCAATATTGCCATGACCAGGTCAATGAATTTTTCATCTGAAATTGCTGACAGGTTCCAATAACAAGTTACTATTAGCAAGTTACCAGGTCTGCTGATCTTGTTAGAGTCGGTGGTTGATTGCCATTCCCTTTTGGTCGACAAGCAGGACAGGTCTGAGTAGATGATTTCAGTGAGATGTAGGCCCACTCCTGTTCTTATAACTATCAAAAGGCCTGAGAAGGGGCGCCCCTTGTCGCCCTTTGCTGCATCTGCTATCACATCGTAGCCGTCTCGGTGTGGACGGTTAATCAGCCAAGTCTCTTGTAAGCAGAGTATATTGTAATCACCCAGGTTTACGTCACTTGGGACAGTAAGATGATGAAAACATTTAGTATTCCAGCATGCCAGCCTTAAGGGTGTCACTTTGGTCAGTGTGACAGGTGAATTCCTGTTTTCACGGTGGTATGTTCCAGACTCCTTTACCAGACGGATGCCATGTGATTAATGGATATGCTTTCCCCTTACAAAGTGCATCCTGGATCCATGACCAGTCGCCTGTTGATGGTTCATAGATGTCTTTTTTCGACATGATGCCCTATAATTACTTTATGGAAAAGGAATTCATGACTTTGGCCTATTTTTTACCGATAAGAATTTAAGGAACACATTGGATGAATATATACAACATTATTTTGAAACCCAAGCTTTGGGACGTTATGTGAGCAACTGAATAGCTGGATATAATATCCAGCTTTTTTTCATGGACAGGGGAGGTGTTACCAGCACACTGTGCATGACCTATGCATGGGTACAGGTGTGGAACGGATACACGTGCACCTCCACAACTACTGAAAAGTTCATTAGAAGATGCGAACATGCGGCCACTAATGGAGTCCTACGGATACTTGCAGTTTGATTACACATACGCTGATCAGGTGCAGTCTCCCTAGGAAACATCCATATTGCTCATCTGTACTCATCCCGGCCAGTACTGTGCGGCACAGATTCACCTTACAATTTTAACACAAAAAGAGAAACTACTCAAACACCATGTACATCTGTATTTGCTATGATACACCAACACTATTCTGAAAAGGAAGGGATAGCGCAAACGGATACATACAGCAGACATTTTGGCCTTTTCACATGTTAATCATAAGGGAAGGCAAGGAATAAGTAACAACCCGTTGTTAACGAAACTAAATTGGTTCTGTTGCAGTTCCAAACAGCTATCATCTTTACAGAAAACACTATGCTAAAGCACAATTGTGGTTACAGTGCCCTACTAAAAACCTATGGAGGAACACAAACATTGTTAAAGGGACATTATGGTTAAGTTGCACTAGCAAAAACCTATGAAATTCTATGGAAAAACGTTGTTACAGGTACGTTATGGTTACAGGTAAAACCGAAACCCCCCTGAAATTTGTCAGTTATGGTAAGATAAGCAACCATAACTCATACCATCAGTGTGCACTGCAAGGACTAACACCCATGACATCAAATATGCATCACAAATCACATTGATGACATCACTTGGTGGGCGGAGATACAGTTTATAATTGTACATCATGGTAAATGGTTGAGAGAAAAAACAAAGGAAACAGCAGAAAGGGTACAGACAGAGGAGAGAGGAAGTGAAACTAGTGCGGAAGAAACTAGCAAAGTTAACAGTGGAGGGTGAGGTAATAACTCACAAGGAGCACACACACAGCAGAGGGTGATATTGGGAGAGGTACATTATGCCCCTTTATGGGGAGGAAGGTATGAGTAGAATGCTGGATATTAAGGGACATTTCAGGGAGGACCCCTGTATGGTACCCCAGGGCAAGGGAAGAATTTGTGGGGTCTCGGGGAAGCAGAGGAGGTGTTTAAAGGAATGGGTCTGAGAGGGGGAAGTATGGGACAATGCTGGACTTGCGGCACGAAGGCCCACTTCTCATGGGAGAGTACAAGTAGAGAAGCGGCAGCATACAACCCACAAATTCCCTCATTCATGCAAGTTGCCCCAGCACCTTACCCACAGCCTTATGCCATGGTACACTCAAATGCTTTGTACAGTACACCATCACCTATGGCCCCTCCTGCACCTCCACCACAGTTCCTGCAGTTGGCAGCACCGGCATCCAACAGAGCACCAGTTTATGCAATACATCCAGCACAGCCACAAACCCCTCAAGTACCCAACAGTAACATGGTTCCACATGGCATAGTAACGAACTACCAGGGGGCCAGTGTGGTGGGGGAAATCCTTTCATTTTCCCAGGTATGAACACCTATCCACCCCAGGACAGATCACAGATAACTTTAGTGTGCCCAGTCCTGTCAGTCACTGCCAACTAGGAAGAGGAATTATTGGAGGGTGTGGAAATAAACCATTTGTATTCACAGTAGACACAGGTGCAAAGAAATCATGTATTAGGGAGTGGCATCCCCTTGTCGTGTGAGGTAATGGACATACAAGGGTTCTCTGGGGCAATAAAATAGGTTGCAATCACAGAAGAGTTGCCCATCAAAGTAGGTAACAGAGAAGTACAAGCCCACTGTCAATGGTGTCCCTTGTAAATGTATTGGGAAAAGATGTGTTAAGCAACTTGAACATGACAATCTCATTCATGGAGGAGGCGGTAGTGCATTCCACCCCTAGCATATGTTACTTGAGGGCAGTGATTATTGTGCACACACCAGGGAATGAAGGGGCAACTGGAGGAGTACCCGTGCAACCACTTGTTCATGTAAGGGGCTAGAGAAATTCTCAATGCAGTGCCAGGCGTAGGTAAACAGTCATGGAGAGTGCCATCTAAATCTTTGTTCAGGCCATTCCAGCCCCTAGACCATGTTGCTGGGACAATTATCACACTTGACTTGGAAGGGTGATGTTATCAAATGACAATATTGTGCTGATAGGGACAGATGCTGATGGAGGAGAATGATGCACAGTTTTCTGCAACGACCCAGCCTAGCCATTGCAGGGGGTGTAAGACAGTCAGCTGCTTGAAGACAGGGACAATGATGGAGAGATGATATTGGCAATGTTTGTGCCATGTGAAATAATGATCTAATACCAAAATGTTCCATGCCCCATGATGTTAGCATGGAATGCCCCACAGTTCGCTCAAAGAGATTTAGCGCAGGTGCCAGATGGTTTGTGGACAACAAATCCCCATGACTTAGGGTTATTGTGGAGTCTGACACCAGTACACATTACCCTCAAACCAGGTGCAGTGTTGCCCAGGGTAGGACAATATCCATCGTCCAAAGACACAGATGGGGGGATACATGACATTATCACGGCTCAGTTACATCAGGGTATTATAGTGCTACCTAATTCCCCTTGCAACATGGCTATATGCCCTGTCAAAAAATCTAAGGGATCAGGTTGGAGGATGATTCAGGATTTATGCCCCCTAAACAATATAGTGTAGGGTGAGTTTCTGTTGTACCAAACCCAGCCAATATACTTTGTAATATACCCAACACAGCGACCACTTTACTTCCATTGATTTGAAGAATGCCTTCTTCTCTATCCAGTTACATCCCGATTCACAGTTCCTAACCATGTTTACCTATCGTGGGATGCTATTCCTGCATTTTAGGCTCCCACTGGGGTACTGTGAGTCACCCAATATCTTCAACAGAGTAGCCACCGCAGATTTAGGCAACATGCATGTGCCCAGTACCATCATCCAGTATGATGAGGATTTATTGGTGTGTAGCGCAAATTTAAAGCAGTGCATAGAGGATTACAGCATGCTCCTGAAACTGCTTGCAAACAAGACCACAAGGCAGACAGAACGAAAATGCAGTATTGTCAACAGGTAGTGCTAAATTTGGTTCAATTGATTTCCATTGACGGTAAGAGAGGAACTGCTGAGAGGGCAGTGGCAGTGTGCAGCACCCCCAGCCAGTCACAGTAAAAGACATGCAGAAGTTCCTAGGGTTTTTTAATTACTGCAGGGCATGGATTTCTCAATTATACCACATACATAAGGCCATTACTGCATGCACTCAAGGAAGCACAAAAGACAAAAGGCACCATTGCATGGACTGAGGAAATTCCCACGAGCTTCCAGGAGCACAAAAGTGTTATTAGTATGGCACCTGTCTGAGTGACTATGGGATGACTATGCACAAGAAGTTTATCTGTTTTCACATTCGGATGGGCAGATGACTGCATTTTGACACTAAAAAGTACTATGCGTCACAAACCCCTGGCGTATTAGAGTGGTATGCTGGACTCAGAAATTTAGGGGCAGTTTCCCTGTGAGCAGGCTCTGGCAGCAGCAGCCTTCTCAATTGAAAAATCTGTCACTATTACAATGGGGTGTTCAGTGACATTGAATGTAGAACACACAGTATTTGCAATATTGGAAAGGTCTCAATCCACACTGACAACACAAAGGACCTCAGCATACGAGGTGATATTATCCAGCCCGTCCATTCACATTATCAGATGTAAAACAGTGAAACCATCTACATTTATCACTGAACCAGTCATTGAGGATGATGATGTACATCACTGTGTCACTTATGAGGGACCAGAGGATGACACACCCAAAGCAAGGGACTGTGCTCTTGATGATGCGGAAGTATTTTTCTTTGATGGGTCAGAAACTATTCACAAGGAAATGGGCAAAAGGCACACAGGGGCAGCAGTGGTCCACCAAATGGATAGAGAGTATGAAGTACTAGTGCAGAAGAGATTGCCCATGCATTATTCTGCTCAAGCTGCAGAGGTCATTGGCCTGATTGAGGCACTGGTGTCTAGTTACTATCTGCTCCGATTCAGCATATGTCACCACCACCATGCACTCTGGACTATCGCGATGGAAAAAGAGGGGTTTTCAAAAGGCAGTTGGGTCCCCCGTGCAGAACACTGCATTAATAGACAGATGGATTTATGCGCTCTCATGGCCTACACTGTCGTAGTCGCCAAATTGCAGTGTATACTAATAACACTGACCCAATTTCTCTTGGTAACCAAGTTGCAGATCAAGTGCTAAAATATCTCATATTTTCCAGTGCCAGAAGAAATGGTGGCCTTCCAGAAGTGGCAACTGCACAAGTACAAATAGAGGTCCCAAACACAGCACTATCCATTAACCAGGTTATCAAGTGTCAGGGTCAGACACCCCAGGAAGAGAAACTGTTATAGCAACAGATAAGGTGTGTCAAATCTCCCACTGACCTGATATGGAGCAGGTCATCACAGGTAAGGTAGGGATGCCTCAAGAGTTAGTGGTGGTTGCCTTTGAACAATTTTACTATCCCTTAAAAATATCAAAGCAGCACATCGCTGACGACATACAAGAGAATTGGTTTGTGAGTCTTTATTGCCAATGGCACTACTTGCCAAATGTATATGTGGCACAAATCAAGGACACTGGGAGGCACATTACCATGCCCCAGTGTACCATTCCAAGAACTACATATCGACCTTGATGACATGGGAGAGCGGTGCAACACTTACCGGTATCTCATCATTATGGTTTGGACGTTATACCATTATATTGGGGCTGGGCCATGTGCACATCCAGACGTTAAACCAGAGGCCATATTTTTAGTTTGAGAAGTCTTCTACCACTAGGGAGTGTGTGAAGTATTCAAGTCCGATAATAGCATGACCTTCTTCAATGGGCTGTTTAAAGAAATAGGTTTCCTGTTAGTAGGTCGATATAAAATATGCTCCATCTAACACCCTCATGCCAACGGCATTCTCAAGGGAATGCATGCCCCCTTATAGGGCACATTTTCAAAATTGTCTTTTACCCTAAAAAATAACTGGGTCCACTGTTTGCCCATGGCCCTATTCAGTTTGAGAATGTAGGCTGGTAAGGAGTATCAACGTTCACCTCACAAAACAGTGTGGGAGGAGAATGCAAATACCACTTTTGGCTACAAACAGTGCATCCGATGCTCACAGGGCTGCAACAGTGTTAGGAGAAGAATTTACAGGATATTTGGATTTGTTAACAAAGTGCAAAAATATGTGTTCTAACCAGATAGTGCCAAGAAGAACAGAATTGGAAATTGGTATGGTGCCAGAAGCTGAGATCTCGGCACCACTACAGCTACTACCTGGAGATGCCATCTATATTTTATTTGCAGCTGTGTCCATAGATGGAGCGAGCCGTGCTTTAACTGGCCATATAACATGGTCTATTCCACATCATTTGCAGTCAAGGTAAAGGATTGGTGGCATTGGGTATACCTTTCTGATGTCCGGAATGCTCCCTATAAAACTACCCCCCTGCCAGATTCTTAGTGCTTGTTTGAATAAAGTTACTAGCATTTTGATCCTGTGTAAATAAAAGTCGAACCAAATGATGTGTTTCCCTTTTTGGACCATATATGTCCAGTGGAACAAAGCGATCCTTTTGATACTGTATTACATGAGGAACTATATGTAAATTTCATGGTTGTCTCATTCTTCTCACCACCTGCAGGCTTGATATGATATGATAAGTCATTCATAACGCGCCTGTCCACAAGTGTTTCTAGGTACAACAAGACAAGGGAGGGAAGACAGAGGGAGGACATACAATCTTACTGGGCCTTGTGTAATTCAGACCGGGCAAGTGCGAGAATGAGAAGTGTAAGGGGAAAGGGAGCGGGGAAGTGCAAGGGACAGGAGGGGAAAAAGGGCAGCAATACTCTGAGTAAGTCCAGCCAGGACAGCGCAACTCGGGTAGTGAAAGGAAAATAAGGATCTGTAGGGTTACAGTTACAGCCCCTAGGTACATGGTAGGCCCAGAGGCAGTGCAAGGGGGACTGATCAAGAAAGAGCCTTGTACATAATGAGGCCCCTGCAGGTAGCCAAGCAACCAGTCGGTACACCAGACAGGTAGGTCAGGTAGGTCAGTAGGAGAGGGAGGAAAAGAGGAGAAGAGGAACATTTTGAGCTGCTTCCAGAACTTCAGGTGTTCCGGCTCAAGTTTGACACGGGCAGGGAGGCCATTCCAAAGAGAGGCACCTGCAGAGGAAAGATATGTACCCCTCACTCTCTGTATGGAGAAGCGTCTGACCCTTAGAGTGTTGGAGGTTGCTGAGTGAAGGGCTCAAGAAGGAGGGTACTTTGGAACAGAGCGTTGGATGAAGTGTGGGGCCCAGCCCCAGTAAGCCTTGTGGACAATGCGAAGGGTCTTGCACCTGATCCGTGCAGCCACTGGGAGCCAGTGGAGAGATTTCAGGGCTGGGTTTCTCATCACAAACATAGTGTATTAATGTCTATATTGTATATATGTCAAGGGTCTATTTCAGGACTGTGTATATACTTACTAGGTCAGTTTATATGCTTGGACATATAAAAGGGGGTGTATTTTAGGGTGTACTCAAATAGAATTTTGGAATATGGTACTTTTCAAAATGCTGTGCTGCAACATGAGTAAATTAAAATGAAAAGAACCTGAACATTCTATATAGTCACATGGCAAATAAAATATATAATTATAATTGTTCATTTATAACACGCTTAATACCAACAAGTGGTTTTTAAATGCGGGATTGGGATTTAAACCTTTGTTGCACTTCATTGTCTGCCTTCCAAGAGAAACATGCTCCTGATCTATCCTTCCTCCTTTCATGGAAACCAGGGGTTAAAAGAGGGCTTGAAGAAGAGAAAACAAACAAATGACATTTATAGTCAAATCCAGTTCATTGAAACACACAAAAACTATGCAGTATCAAAAAGAATGCAACCATAAAAAGATCAGCAATGATAAATGGTGCAACCTAAGGCCACACAAATTGACAAACAAATTGTAGATGCTTCTCTATCTAGCTAATCAACAATACAATTCAACAAAAATCCTACACAGCAATCAAGTCAGTGGGCTCAGGGGTCTATTCTGGTCTCAGATACCTAATATGAGAGACCTTCAACCTTTAGGGACATGTGGTTAACTGCCACTCAAGGCTGAGTACGTTTTGTCGGTGATATACTGGATAAATCTGCCTTCCTCAGGTCCAGCAAAAAGAAGTTGTTCTAAAGCAAACCCTGAGGAACAAAATATTTTAAACCATTTTTACTCTACGGTGGGCTCTCCCACTGTACATAGTTAAAACACTATCTACAATTGTTGGGCCCCCATCACCAGTGATATAGCAAAGAAGGTGAAAGATGCACGTGGAGAGTTAACTAACAACCTAAATCTACCAACAAAGCATCAAATCCACACCTAAAGTGTTGTAGTGCCCATACAGAAAGGAGCAAGCACTGTTAAAAGAGTGAAAGAGGGGAAAGGGAAAGGTGCAGCACATGTCTGTGGTACCGTGCTTCCAGATCACAAAAAAAAACAATGGATGATCCCTGTGAGGGGTATTTCTGATGTGAGTATTATTGTGGGAGTATTATCATGAGAGTATTATAGTCTTACTTACCCTCAGTAGAACTCCAACTTGAGGGTCTGTATTAGTATCATTAACAAATGAGGGCTTGAGTTGAAAGGCTGAGAACAACATAGGGAATAATAAACAGAGCATTTTGCTTAATTCATGTTGGGCATCCCATTGTCTATGCTTGATAAGTGTGGTGGGAACAGGGCAACTAGTTATGTATAGCGCTGGAAGGAGGATAGTACCATTCTATTTGCTGTGTTATCCTGCCCTTGTTGCATGTAGTATGTTCAGGATCCTCAGGTTTGACCTCGAAATGAACTTGCAATGTACTCTCAGCCAGAATGTAATGTTTCCTATATAAAATCGTGGGGAGAGACAAAAAGAACAAGCAAGAAGTTGTCATGCAAACTAAGAGACTTTAATCGAACGTGCATATATTTCAATGAGCATTGAGACTGACCTCTTTGTACCAATGCCAGGGAGCCATATTCCCAATGTCCGTATCTGTTAGCACTTGTCAGCTATTACTTGCTGTTTTACTGCATGCTACTTTTGTCAGGTATGCGTGAAGCTGAACTAAAGTAGAAGAGAAAAGGACACGGTTGTGTTAGGTCTCTATGAGTTATAGATCTACATATTGTGATCTAGCATTGGTGGCACCTTTATATTCTGTATGAGCAGATCATTAATGAGACTATTACAACTCACCTTGTGCTGCTGTCACAGGAAGGTTTGTCTGTAACATACAGACCCCTGTGTAAATAAATCCATACGTGTTCCTCCTGTTGCAGTCTTTTGTCAGTCCATATATATGCGAACAAGCTAAATGGGAAATGAAAATTCCCATTATAGCTACGTGCGCGGCAAGTGCAATGAGACTAATCACATTCATAACATGTATCGGATCGCTACTTTTTGGTGTAGTAGTGGGTATCCTCAGCTCGCTATACCCTGTAGCGACCGGTCTCCAGTGTTCCGTGGTTGTGTAGACAACAGAGTCTACTGACAAAGTCCACTGTAACGTGGTGCTTCTGTCCTTGAAGTATTAGAATCCACCACTGGTTGGAGAATAAATCATACCTGTATGTCGGCCATGTTGGGGAGGTCTTGAGCATGTAAAGATTGAAACTGTGACCTCCCAAAATGGGGTGTGAGTGTCACTGATCATACTGTATTCGTGTCACATATATGAAACCTCTTGCAGCAGATGGCTCTGTATGGAGCCCCACAGCTCTCCTGTGGTCGGTGTCCTGTATACATCCTGGGATCATGTTATTAAGTGAACACAAGAATGACTGCCTGTTATTGTGGTTATCTTGATTAGGTGTCATGTCTATGGATTGGTGATATGGATAGTTTATGATTATAATTGAAGAAAATAAATGTGCTTGTCTGTTCATGCTATTGCAAATTAGGAACATCATTATTGCGATTCTGGTGGTTAAAAATAAGTCCTGAGGGCAGAGCATGATGAGACTGCCCTGGCTCGGTGCTGATTGATTGGTACTCCTATAGGGAATTGTTGGAGCATAGAAATGGGTAATAGAAGCACATAGAGTGGTATCACTCATATTATATTCATGCCAGCAAGAACCAGGTTGCAGAAAAGTCATTTTGGGTGGATGTAAAGCATCCAATGCCTTCTTGAGTAGTACTTGGTTACTCCCTATGAACTGATTTTTGGAACATAGGCATTTCTTCATTCAGCCCTTCATGTAGACTATTAAAGCGGTGTATCTAGTGAGCCTCTTTATTTAATAAAGCCCTTTGTGAATTCAATGCATTTTTACTATATCCAGCACCCACCATTTAATGTCTTCTGCTTTGTGCTGTTTCTAGAGGTAGTGTGAGACAGGGGAGATGGCATGTTTTTGCACCTTAATCTAGACCTGTGTTTGTTTATTCTCAGGTGCACTGCCCTTGATGTCTGACCCACATATTTTAAGCCGCATGGGTACTGTAGGCAGTAGACAACGTTAGTGGTTTTACATTTAGACAGGAATCTGATCTCCAATTCCTTTCCCTGGACCATAAACAATGTAGTTTTGTTGGCAAATAGGTAAGCTTTGCATGTGCTGGGTGGGAAATGTCCTTTAAGTAGGCGTAAATCCCACGTTGACAGACTTGCCCTGGTTTTCTGTATTCTGGAATGGACAAGATTGTCCCTTAGGTTTTTGGGCTTCAAAAGTCAAATAAGGGTAAGGCAGTATTTTGCATGCATGTCCTGATCTGTGGCCAGTATTTACTGATCATTTTCTTAATCTGGAAAGAATTTGTGTTGTACGTTGTTATACAAAAATGTTTCTCTTGCGACAAATCTCGCTCTTTTGAGGGTATGTGACACCAATTTTCTCAGGTATCCTCTTCCCTAAAGTTTGTGCCCAGTTTGGTGGCATGTGTATAGTAGTCCTGTGTTGTGGAGCAGTTTCATCTCAGACGTAAAAACTGACTGAACGGTAGGTTGCCCTTGAGGGATCTTAGATGTAAGCTGTCATAGTGAAGCCTAGTGTTCCTGTCTGTGGTTTTCTTGTATAGTGAGTATTCTAATTTGCCATTTGCTTCTTTAATAATTAAGTCCAGCAAATGTGTCTGTGTTTTGTCTGCCTCCATTGTGAATCTGATAGTTGGGTGGCAGCCATTGAGCCAGGAGAGGTAGTTGTCCAATAGTTCCCTAGGGCCCTTCCAGATGAAAATAATATCATCAACATACCTATACCACTAGGTAATGTGTTGTCTGTAGACATTCCTCTCACTTAGCATATGTTCTTCCTCAAAGGCCACCATGTACAGTATTGCTAGGCTCGGGGCAAAAGCTGCCCCTATCGCTGTTCCTTGAATTTGCAAATAGTACTGGTTACTATAAGTGAAAGTTATTTGTTAAGACAATACTCATCCAGTCCACAATGAATTCTGTTGGAACTCTATGTTGGGTGGCTCCAAGTGTGAGTGCCACTCCATGGTCAGCAATGACAATTATGTTATATCCTGTGAGACCTAAACAGGTTCTCACTTATGTCTGAGTAGTGGGGTCTACAAATTGTGTACAGCTTGTACCTTGCTGGGTAAGGGCATTATTTCACCCCCTCCTACCTCGTGTCCAAGGTAGACCACTTTGCTCTGACCAACTTGGCATTTTCTTTGTCTGATGGTTAGATTTGCTGCTTGAAGAGCCTGCAACACCATGGCAAGATGTGATAGATGTTCCTCCTAAGTAGGACTGAGCACTGCAATCTCCTCCAATTATGCCACGCAGAAGTTCTCTAGCCCATTCAGAACATGGTTCACTAATCTTTGAAAGGTGGCAGGTGCATTTCTCAGTCCATAAGGCATAATGCTAAACTGCTAGAGACCTTCTCGGGTAGAAAAACACATTTTTTTCCTTCGCACAGTCTGTCCTAGCTATTTGACAATAGCATATGGTCAATTCAAATGCACCGAGGAACTTGGCTAAACCAAGTCTATCCACCAGCTCATCTGTCTTTGGTAAAGGATGTGCATCAGTCTGTGTTACTGCATTCAAATCCCTGTAGTCCACACAACATTTAATCTCCTTAAATCCTACCTTTGTCACTAGTACAACTGGACTAGACCATGGAATGCTGGAGTGTTCAATTACTCCAAGTTCAAGCATCTTATTGAACTCTGTCTTTATGTGATTTCTTATGATTTCTTACATTATCTGACAGTCAGTAACCCTGCTCTTCATAGGGAAACAATCACCATTGTCAATGTCATGCTGGCTCCAATGAGTCAGGACTGGTGCAAGTGAAAAACAGAGGCGCAAACTGATTTAACAGTGCTTTGCAATCTCTCTGCTGGTCTAGAGTCAGAGGCGTTGCTAGGGGGTGCTGATGGGGCTATAGCCACGGGCCTTTTGGTTGTAGCCCCGGATAGAAGCTCAGGAGCTACAACCAAAAGACTAGCTAGCCCCGAGTCTCGACAGTCCCAACATTAGTGTAGCCCTGGATCTTTTCCAGACCTAGCAACACCACAGTCTAGAGTTAAATTAGAAGACAGTTGGACTCATTATAAAGACCCATCTGAAGGGTGCCCCTGAAGGAGGTCATGGACAGGTTTACTCTCCCCTACTTCATGATCAGGAGCTAAGAGCAAATCTCCTATTTCAGCCTGAGGGACATAGGCCTTCAAACAGTTGGTGTGAAGGACCCTAGGGGCCTCCTTGGGTTGCCCAAGTCCACCAAATAATTAACCTCTGCGAGCTTTCCAACAGCTTTGAAGGGTCCTGTCCCCTTATCCTGTAAAGCTATGGGCTTTAGTGGAATAATAACAAGATCTTGCTGGTCTGGAGGAAACTCCACCATGTTAGCCTTCTGATTGTTCCAATGTTTTGCCAGGGCCTGATCAGCTTTCAAGTCTTCAGTGGATTCTGTCATCAAAAGTGCCATCCGTTTCCCAAGGACCTAGCACATAGTGATGTTCACTGGTTTGGAAGGTGGCGCATCATCCAGACCTTCTGTCAGTGTCCAGTCAGAGGTGCCTGGGACTGTGTTGCTTGTCAATGACCTGAAGGCCTTGGGTGTTGCCGCTAACACAGCAGAGCACCCAAGTCTTCTGAATGGCTGGTAGCAGTGGTTGATTTTCTATTGATTTTGGGAAGCTTACATCGCTGACTGTAGTTGCAGCTGCGGTAGGGACACATGGGGCGCCATTGACCCAAAATGTTGCCTGGCTTCTTTTTTTGCCAACTTGCGATGACTTGTAATTTCTTGAGCTTTCTTCTGCTGAAGTAGGTGGGGCTAGTCCTGCTCATTCTTATGTATTTGATGGGCTCACATGTGGAATCCCACACAGAGGTAACAATGTCTGGGAGGACAGGAAAGGGGGGGGGGGACCTCACAACTCCTCAGGCTCTAGTGTCCCTGCTTAGATCCAGTTCTGACTGGGTGCCTGACTGTCCTTTGGCGAAGGGAGAAGAGCTAGAGGGGGTGAGAGGAAGGAGTGAGTCGTTCAGCCAGGAGTCAAAGATCTCGATGAGTACTGGCCTATCTGTGACCAGGAGTGAGGAGAGGGCACACAGCAAGGCTTCTGCCAGGCCAGGTAATATCCTGATCTTGTTCCAGCACTTGACTGGAATAGAGGTATAGAGGAAGCATTGAAGGTAGGGGTGTGTGCAGAGAGAGAAAGATATGGCTGAGTGGTCTGTCCAGATGAAGGGTTAAGGAGTGGATGGGAAATGGGGAAATGAGGTCGGGAGAGTTGAAAATGGCATCAAGAGTGTAACTGGCAGTATGGGTGGCTCCTGATGGTTGAGTGCCTCTAGACTGTCAACCAGCGGTTGAGTCATGGAGCTGTTGGGCATGTCAAACCAGATATTAAAGTCCGCTTTTTGGGTGAGTGCTGGGTAGCTAATTAATGTGGCTGCTAGCGATTCGCATAGGTTGTTGGAAAAATGTCTACTCTTTCCAGGGGGCCTGGAGATGAGTAGGACACAGTGTGAGAAAGTGGCTCTAGAGAGAGTTTGACTAGTAGAGATTCACAGTGTGCTGTGCAGGGCTGTGTTTTGGTAAAGGTTATGTATATGTGTGGTCTGTGGAGGATTGCTACTCTACCTCCTCTAGAGGGTCTGTTCTGGGGGTTGAGTGAGTAGTCAGGTGGGAATGCTTCGTGTGCTATTGATTTGAAATGAAAATGAGATTGTTGCAGGTTAGAAGGTGCGTTGATAAGGAGTCAGGTGAGTTTGAGGGAAGTTGCAGGGGCAGTGCTTTCCCAGTTGTCCGGGGCCAGCAGGCCTGGGGTGGTTAATGTGCCCAGATTGGTGTAGGTGGTCACTGGGAAGGACGGTGTAGTCGGTTGAACTGGGTAGATTAGTGTGACTGGAGGGAAGGTGTTGGTCAGAGGGATGGATTCCGTTGATGGGTGTGGGTGGTGGTTCTGGAGCATGAAGAGGGAGCGGGCAGAGGGAGTGGGTGGTCACAGGCCTTCAAGACAGTCTAGGTGGGGAGTACAGCAGTTACCGAACTCCATATAAAAAAAATAACCACTCTTTTTACCTTACATAATTTTGCATACCCATGTTATCCCGCTAGTAAGTCGTTTTCCAATCACTGCAGTGTCCAAAAGAGGTAGTCTTCCATCTGCTGCTGCATCTCAAATATAGGTGTTTTCCCTCTTTCCAGGTATCTCAATTCTGAGTGTTTTCTACTTGCTGCTGTTTCTCGAATTTAGGCATTTTCTCCCACTGCCAGATATCTCAAATCTAGGTTTTCTCTACCTACTGCTGTGTCTCAAATATAGGCGTTTTTCCCACTTGTCAGGTATCTCAAATCGAGGTTTTCTCTAGTTATTGCTGTGGCTCAAATGTAGGCATTTAATCCCACCAACCAGGTATCTCAAGTCAAATCTAAGGGTTTTCTACTTACTGCTGGCTGTGTCCCAAATATAGGTGTTTTCCACTTGCCAGGTATCGCAAATCTAGGTGTGCTCTAGTTACTGCTGTGACTCAAATTTGGTTGTTTTCTCCCACCAGCCAGGTATCTCAAACCTAGGTGTTCTCTAGTTACTGCTGTGGCTCAAATGTAGGCGTTGTCTCCCACCAGCCAGGTATCTCAAGTCAAATCCATGGTCCTCATTGCAAGGTGGGTGGTAAAACCCATCGGTAGGCAGTGGACTACCGCTGACCACGTAACACTGTTAACGCCGCCTGACATCCCAGTGCATACAGTCATAAGGCACATTTTGCTTGACACATTTGGTATGTTGCTAAACCACCTCCCAAGATATACATTCCATATAGTTGGTCGATTGTTTAGTGGGGCATAGAGGTTAGCCATAATGTTAGGATCAACACATTTAAATTGACTAGCTTGTGGTGTGTCCAATTATATTTTTGTCACTTTAGCTACATTGTTGTCAATGTTTCTCTTTGCGTTATTTGTTGTGCTCTAACATATAGTAGATCCTCTTAGACTTTGCTGAAGTGGCCTAGTTCTTGCCAAACTGTTTTGTCTCTTGTTGACACACCATCGACCAACACAATTAAAGATTGGTTTAGTTCACATCCTGTTCCTGGAGTTTTAACATTTCTTTTGCAGTCTAATGGTAACTCTACAACATTGACACAGAAGCCTCTTAGTAATTTTGATGGAAACAAGTTAGCAGTTTTGGGTTAGTATCACATGGTAAATTAGAATGGTTCTAACATAGATTCAATTGTTTATTTATTGATGGATACAGAGCATCTGGTTGTCATCAAGGCCATCATTGCAATATGCGCACATGATAATAATTATGGTAATGAATCAGTTAGATAATATCAGCTTTGTGCATCATGGAGATAGGCATTTCTCTGTTTTAGTGTAACTGCAACTCTTTTACCTTCAGCCTGCGTGCTTTGGACTATTTTCCCTCGTTTCATAAAGCACTTAATACTCACCTTTTTCTATAACCTTTTGACATCTGCAGTTTGCTTTTGCTAATTTCTGCAATAACATCTGAATCCAGATGCAGTTTATTCGGCTAGGTTTTTGCACATTTCTAAATTAAAAATAGATATACTTACGTTCTACAGTGAGGAGCAAGGACAATTTAAACCTTCTCATTGTCCTATGTTTTCAGACATAAGTCTACTGTTGGTGTGCTTTGTTTGTGAAATGTTCGATGACAGCAGGTACATATTTTGTCTGGATTTTCAGCAGTGGTGCTTTGAAACTTTTCCATTTGTTTTTTAAAAGTAGTGGAAAGGAACGAATTGCTTGAACACTCTTGTGTGATAGTGTGTGCTTTGGTACCGTGTTTCAGTACCATACCGTGTTCTTTCTCTATTGCAGTACCAAATTATAAATGTAGCTTGTCATTTATTTGTCTAAGGACTGCTTGTGCTGAGCATGATAACAAAGTTTGTTTTGGTTTTAGTAATTCTGTAACCACTGTAAAAAAATATACACAACAATGTGCGTTATAGTGAAGCGTTTTTCCAGCATTTATATATGATGAAAGGTACTTTTGCATGAGGCTTCTGAAATGCATCCCAACCAATGCCCACTTAGCCACATATGGATGGAAACAGGAAAGGAGCCCATGTTTTCAAGCGTTTTGATTTGACCGTTTTCTTTTGCATTTATGTGCTGTTTTGATTTAAACGCATGTGGTCACACATTGCAGATTGAGCTGCATGATTGTTTGTATACTGGGCATGGTGCCCAGTGAAGAGGAAGAGTTGGTTAAATAATTCTAATGGAAGGTTTTGAGATAAAAGTTTATTTTTTTTTTCATGTTTCCTTTGAGCATCTCAGAGCCCGCCATCAACTGCCATTGCAATAGTTTGTGTTGTTCATTGTAGTCGGCCTCTTGATGATAGAAATGTTCGAGGTTACTAGTATGAAACCAGTCATCCTCACTAATGTTGCAGACATTATCGACATGCAGAGTATGCATGTTTCTAAATGTATTTTCTAGTTTTCTAATTTTGTTTACAGATTCATTCTGTTCAGGATTAGAATAAACTGTTTTCTCTTTAGTTTGAATGTGCTATGTGCTATCAAGTACTGCTTTTGAGACAAGTAGTCATTAATAATGCATAAGTGAGCAACAGATTAGTGAGTACACTATGATGGAATATGTTTTGTAAAATGTGTTTGTTTAATACAATGTTAGTACCACTTTGCCTTGGAAGATATGCCTTCTTTGTCTGTGGTTGGGGTCAGGATTTCGTTTTGTTGCAGGTGGAGGAGTATAGACTATCTTAGTGCTTATTGTGTAGTAGCAACCAAAGATGACATGTAGAATTAAAATTGGTTAGCTGAGAACTATGGAGAAATATTCGATATTCTGACGGGGTATGAAGCGATTTCCGAAAGACAATGATTGTGAAGTTTGAGGTGTGTACAATGTCTGTCAGAAACTTCATGTGAAATGGACTCTGTAGTTTAAAGCTACCAATCTAAAATGGTATGATGTGCGTCCCCCTTCACCCGGTGTGCTGCACATTATAGACCAACATATCAAGAGGCCTAGAGTGGAGTCATGAGGGATTTTGTACAAGACAAACCATACAAAGAGCCTGATTGTGAGTGTGGTGGTGTAGGATGACATGCTGGTAAAGCATTAGTAATTCGATTACAGGCAATTTACCAATCATTTTCCACACCACTCAATTTTGATTTGGGGCTGACGTGGAGGAAATATTTAAGCAATTTCTGCAGTTTTTTCCTCCACTTAATCTCCACAAAATGGAGCATTTACTGTGGTTGAAATTAGTGTCAGCAGTAAATCCAAATACACAATGAACTCATGCGAACGGCAAGGTTGGGGTTAAAAACTACCCTTTGCCCACTGGTTATCTGGTGGATTTTCCATGGTAGAAAAAAAACATTTATTTCCCAGTTTGTATTCCCAGAACAATTTGCTAAACATCAATAACTGAGTACATGCTCAATGTAACTGTGCAAGAGCAATATACATATATGTATAACTATAATTGCTGTATTTATCACACGCTTAACACAGAGACGTTTCTGAACACGGGCCCAGGATCACACCTGTGCTGTTCAGCATCATCTTGTTTTCACGGCGAGGGCGTTTCCCCTGAGCTATCCTATGGAGACAATGCTAATATTTTAGAAAGTGTATACGGCCATTCTTAATATTTTTGTTGTTCAAACTGCAACTTCATCTTCAATAGGAGAATATAAGGCAATCATGTGTGTATGTCCAACGTGTTCATTCAACAGTATATAATTACAATACAAATACGAGATTGTAGAACATAAGCTTTTGCCATGTCTTAAAAAACCTTTAGTCTTTTTGTGTTTGTTTCTGCAGTAAATTAATTGCACTGTAAATGAACATCTAACTGCTTTGTCTGTTGTGTTTATTCTGGACTTTTGAAAGGGATTATTATACTATTCTCAGGAAAGAATTGGTTTAGGCATCCATTTTTCTGTTTTGCATACCCTTTTATAGATTGGTAGTTTTTCAGTCTGGGCTTTGGTATGTGGAAGATTAGTTCTGGGATTGGTAAAGGTTTGCCCTTTGCTCTAGGAGAAGTCAGTTGGGTGTGAGGGCTGTGCAGATGAAACTGGAATTCTCTTATGCAGGTTCTAATGGGCCATTTATTTAACTGGCGTACTTAGCTCCCTTGGGAAACAAAGGGCCTCATTACACGGTAGGCGGAGAGCCATGGCGCTATTAGCGCCATGGCTCATGCCGGTAAAATACCGGCACCGCCTTGGCGGAAAGGGGATTTACCGCCCCATTCCAAGGTTGGAGGGGCGGTAAATCCCCTTTCCGCCATTGCCCTTCCCCATTCCCATTTCTGCCCCATAGGGCTCTATGGAAATGGGGAAGGCGCTAATTACGGCGCCGCAATTTTGCGGTGCCGTAATTAGCTCCGAGGTCCATTAGCGGGTTGGATTTTAACGCCTGCAAGAAGCAGGCGTTAAATCCTCCAACCCGCAAAGGGACCTCGTAGTACGGCGGTAAGGGTTAACGGTCACCGTTGCCATTAACGGTGACCGTTAACCCTTACCGCCGTCCGTGTAATGAGGCCCAAAGACTTATGTTGATTAAGTACTCTCTCGTTGTGCCTCACGTGTCTGTGAAAATTAGGAAGGAGCTATGTGGTATTGTGAGATTTATGAAAACTATATCATATATCGACAAGATACACGAATTGTTCAGGCAACATGGAATGTGTATGGTGTTGCAGGCCGTTATGGTATGTTGAGGATTGAGGGGACGACATAAGAGTTGTAGTTAACAACCAAATGCTGGTTGCAGGGAAATCTAGAAGATGAACAGGTAGGTTTATCATTCTGTATGCATGATATATGGCTCAAAAGCACATGAGGTGTGCAAAAGATTGGGAAGGCCTCTTCTTAGAAGAGGTTGATACACATCTCTGGTATGGCAGTAAAACAAGCACTTTACACCAGTCCCCACTCCCAGACAACAGATTGTCCCCTTTAAGGGAATTACACAAGATAAATGAAATATAATTCCTCATGAGCCATCCCTTGACCATTATAGAATGCAGCTTTGTGAATTACATTCAAGGTAACAAGGCCTGCTGCATGTTTTATTGCTTCTTTGTGCATGCATTAAATTGATGCAAGAAATATGGCTAAAAGAATTTCACACAGGCCGATATGTCAAGTCAGCTTTAAGCTGCCATGATTTGACCAACACATATTCCTACAGTCGGTACCTTTCAACCAGATGGCTTTGTAATGTAAAACATACTAATCTGTGAATCACCTGATCTTGTATTTTGGTTTGACAAATTTTAGGGCACTACCCTGATTATTTTATTTCCTCTTTCAGAGGTTGCAAGCTCGGTAACATGTTGACATATGTAAGCACCACAATTCATAGCATGATGTTTATATTAAGAAGCTAAGTCACAAATCACTAGAAAGCCTTGGGTCAAGCTCTCTTTTTTGGGGTGAGCACATACTGGACAAAGTGTGTTTTAAAGTTGTTAGTCACTGCCTCTTCCGTAATCTGGTCACACAAAGACAGATTCAATATTTGCCTTTTAAGTTTAGCTTGTCCATCATGGCTAGACTTCTTGGTCAAACAGGCTTGCAAACATAGGCTAGAGCAATGGTAGATGCTTTAGACATAATATTAGCAGTTGTCATGCTTCCATGCATTCTCATATTGCATTCTGATATGGTTATGTGTGCTAATTATGCATTATGTGCTGCTAAATATTTTCTACCCTGCTAGAATTTTGATGTTTCCATAAACATTGAGCCTATTGTTATCATTACTCCCTTTCCGGCAGTGACCTTCCCCCATGTGGCGAGGGGAAGGCGCTGCTACCTGATCCTGACTCTGGGGGCGGCTATATGAGGCAGGATCACATGTGGGCAGAGAACCTCAAGGAGGGATTGCTGGTATAAGAAGATGAGACATGGTATCCTCCTTTTCCCTTGCAGACATGCAACACTCTAATGGCCTATTGTGATTCTTTGCCTGCTCCCTTACGGGAGAGTACTTAACCTCTCTCATTTCAATCTACAGATCAACGTTCAAACATTGATTTGTCCTCAAAATCTCATGGAAACATTCCTCCAATGTTTTCGTGCAAGATAACTAAAAGGGACTACAACCCCAGAACCACCTTGACATTGCGACAAGAAGAGGAGTTGAGGAATGCAGAGCAGGAGAAGTCCTGAGCACAGGCAATGATCTAGTTGTTGGGAGTGGACACCAGCCCCCAAGACATTTAAAGCAGGATGGCCTTAAATGAGGGTACACTGCTGGTCTAAGCAGGGTTGCTCCTGTCTGTGCTGAGAAGAGGAAAGCTGCCCGAGAATGCCAGAATTAAGAGCAGGGCTCCTGGACATTCAGCAGTAGAAGGAAGCAGCAAGACACTTACTGGAGACCTCTGTAAAGCAGGGAAGCCCAGCTGGAACCACATGAAGCAATGACGTGGGAAGTTGAGTTCGAAAGGAAGACATCACCCGAAGACTGTCATCGGGATTCTGTGAAAAGGTCCAAGAATGCCACGAATAGCTGGTGAGTCTGCGCTTGGAAGAAGAGAACACCGGGCATATTGACAAGCAGTTTGCATGCAAGTAATTAAACAAAGTAGAACAGAGAAATAAAGAAAGCTGTTTGTTAAGTCTGAAAGAGAGAACGTGCAAGTGCACCATTTAAAGAAGGGAGCCTTTTAAGTTTTCCATATGTACAAACTATACATATAACAAACAGTAACCAGTCAATAAATAATGGACAAAGTGTACTAGCCAACAAGGTGAAAGTGGAAGATTACCAAGAGTGCAAGAGTAAGCAAAACACTAATGAAGCGATATGCCAGAGACAGAATGCATTAGCCAGAAGGGTTAATGTAGTGAATTGTCAAGGGTGGAAGTACAGTCAAGTCTGTGAATACGAGATGCCCTGGCAGGAGATTATACCACACACTCACAAGTGAGTGAATACAAGAAACCCTGGCAGGAGAGTATACCAGGCAATCACAAGTGTGTTAACTGTAGAAGTCCTGGCAAGAGAGTATAGCAGGCAACTGCAAGTGTATGAATTGAAAAGAGCAAAGATACCCTGGCAGGACAGTACACCAGGTATCCTGACAACTCAAATTACATTATGTAAGAGTTTTTGCATTGACAAAAGGAAAAGACAAGAACTGTTGTTGTTAAGAATACATGAAGAAGGATCCAGTGGAAGGGAAACATCCTCTGGAAAAGGGAACACTATCCTTCAGAGACATTTTTTGGAGTCACTTATTGCTTTGCCCATTTGAACATTTCTAGAACACTGAAGGCCAAAGACATTATCCTTTTCACTTTAGAATTCATTTCCTTAGGATTTGAGGGTCAGAATAGTACTTTGGACACAGGACAGTTTTGTTTTGGACATTCTGACACTGACAGATCCTTAGTTTTGAGTTTAGGTAGGGAAACACCTACAGTGACGGAACAGCAAAGCATTTTCCCAACCCCTTCTTAAAATGGTCAATAAATGTCTTTAGACATTACTATGTCTAATATGTGTCTGAGTTTCATTCCTGACTCCTCACACTTCACAGAAGAGAAACATAGGCTTGGAAGTTGAACATGAATATTATTGAGCTGCTGGTTTGCCGTTTTCTCAGAAAAAGGCCTCGTTAACAATAACACATGCCTTCCATTTTGTAGCTTCCATCTGGCACAGGGGTTGGCTAAACATCCTTGCAAACAAAAGAAATTATATGCTGTGGGAAGTGGCCTGCTGTGGTCTGCTGTCAAATTATCAGATCTTCCCCCCAGCCATGAGAATCCAATTCACACCTTTGGAGACCCGTTAGGTAATTCATAGAATTTAGCGCACAAGTGGCACACGCGGCTGGTGCACAGTGTGCTTGTGCGAATCTCTGCGCCAGCCGCGTGCGCTAAAATCCATTTCCACGCAAAGCGTATTCATGGATTTCAGCTACCAAAACCAGCCGTGGCGCACAGTGGCGCAGCGACCCTGCAGCAGCACAGGCTACGCACCCAAGAACGCCCCTCGCGCAGGGAAAAGCCATCAAAATCCCCAATCCAGCGCAAAGGGCTGCGCTAACCCTGTACCAGCACGGCAAGCGGGGAACCTGTATTACTGGGTTCGCGGGAAGTTTCACACGCGATTGGCCCTGTGCGAGTGGGGTACGTGTATATCAGGGGTGCGTGGGAAGTTTCACACGCGATTTCAGCAGGGTACGTGTATTTCAGGGGTGCGCGGGAAGTTTCACACGCGATTTCAGCAGGGTACGTGTATTACTGGGGATCGCAGGAAGTTTCACACGCGATTGGCCATGTGCGAGCGGGGTATGTGCATTACTGGGGTGCGCAGGAAGTTTCACACGCAATTTCAGCAGGGTATGTGTATTTCGGGGGTGCGCGGGAAGTTTCACACGCAATTCCAGCAGGGTACGTGTATTACTGGGGATCGCGGAAAGTTTCACACGTGATTGGCCCTGTGCGAGCGGGATACGTGTATTACTGGGGTGCGCGGGAAGTTTCACATGCGATTTCAGCAGGGTAGGTGTATTTCGGGGGTGCCGGGGAGCCCTACACGTGATTTGGCAGTGTGGGTCCTCCCAGGTGTTCCCTGTACACCCTCCACGGCCCCTGCAGGCAGCCCACACCACAGGGGACTACCCTGCACCCCTGGTCATGTCCCGCAGGCAGCCCACCCAACATGGGCATGCCCCCCAGCAAAGGCACATGTCTCCTTGCACTACTGATCACCAACTCATGTCCCCTTGCACCCCCACCCCCCAGCAGTGCGGGGCACCTGCCAGCAGGCCCCCACTCATGTCCTACTCATGTCCCCTTGCACCCCCACCCCCCAGCATTGCGGGGCACCTGCCAGCAGGCCCCCACTCATGTCCCCTTGCACCCCCAGCATTGCGGGGCACCTGTCAGCAGGTCCCCACTCATGTCCCCTTGTACCCCCACCCCCTAGCAGTGCAGGGCTCCTGCCAGCAGGCCCCCACTCATGTCCCCTTGCACCCCCACCCCCCAGCATTGCGGGGCACCTGCCAGCAGGCCCCCACTCATATCCCACTCATGTCCCCTTGCACCCCCACCCCCCAGCACTGAGGGGCACCTGCCAGCAGGCCCCCACTCATGTCCCACTCATGTCCCCTTGCACCCCCACCCCCCAGCATTGCGGGGCACCTGCCAGCAGGCCCCCACTCATGTTCCCTTGCACCCCCACGCCCCAGCAGTGCAGGGCACCTGCCAGCAGGCCCCCACTCATGTCCCCTTGCACCCCCACCCCCAGCAGTGCAGGGCACCTGCCAGCAGGCCCCCACTCATGTCCCACTCATGTCCCCTTGCACCCCCACCCCCCAGCATTGCGGGGCACCTGCCAGCAGGCCCCCACTCATGTCCCCTTGCACCCCCACCCCCAGCAGTGCAGGGCACCTGCCAGCAGGCCCCAACACATGTCCACCAAACACCATGCCATGACTATACAGACCAATGGCCCTAATGCCAACCCAAATCCCACCCCTACACCCCCCAGTGCAAACACCCAACAAACCACTGCACCCACTCCCTAGTAAATCACCCATTCCATGATAGTCTGAAAAGAACCAGCATGCCCATCAGCAAATGTCCTACAGAGCCACACAGTTGCAACACATGACTGCCAATGCTCATGGAGACATGCACCAAAATCATCACTGTACACCACACCAATAATGTTGAATAAAGAAATGTATTAAAAAGTATAACAAATGTCAAAATGAAAAGCACACATGCAAATGAAGAAATCATTTTTGAAATAAGAAAAATAAACTCAAATTCAAGCAAGAAAAGAAATCCAAAATATGAAAAAATATAAGTGGTGCATCCCCAAAGTCCATAGAACGAAATCCAAAGATGAAATGCATAAAAAACATTACTCCATGTAAATATGACTAAAAGAAAGTATATACATGTCCAGAAAATTGAAAAAGAAAGTCTGAAGGGTCCATTATCCCAAAAGCAAATGAACCCTACCAAAAACACTATCTAAAATACAACTATATACAAAAAGTGGAGCAAAGTCCGTGGACTCCAAATCATAATAATAAAGAAATTATACCTAAACCTAAATAACTATATACAAAGGCGGCGGGCTAGTCCGACGGCTCACTGGTTGATGTCATGGGCCAGGGCATCATCGAACTCCTGTTCAATGGCTTGGAGGCGGGCATGTTCCCTGGCCCTGAGGTCTTGCAGGGATAATGCGGTGTCCAGCTCCAACTCCCTGCGAATACCCTGGAGGCACTCAGCCCACCTCAGCACCCTCCGCATGGAGTTCTCCGCCCTGACCATTGTGAGCCGTTCCTCCTCCGCCCGCCGCCGCTCCGCACCTATCTGCTGGCCCAACCGCTCCCACACGGAAGACACTCCCATTCCAGGGCTGTCCTGCCCTCCGGCCAATGCCTGCCCCCCTGATGTTGATGGCCCCAAGCCATGATGCCTCCCACGTCGAGCCTGCCGCTGCCTCCGACGCAACTGCCTGTGCCAGCACGACGGCATCCAGGCTGATAGAATCCACCGACGCCATCATGCACGTGCCCTGCCCGATGATGCCGTCACATCCTCCTTCTGCTGGGGTCCAGTTGCTGGTGTGTCCACCCCTGCTGGACCTCCGACTCCCGACTGTGGCAGGGATGGGATCCCCACCGAGTTGGCTGCGTTGGTCGGGGCAGGTCCACAGGGGGTCCTGGTGGCATCTGGGCTGGAAGACGGCATGGAGAACGACTGGCGCATAGCCTCCACAGAGGAGGAGAGGGTCGCCAGAATGGCCGACACATGTACGAAACCCCCGACCACGGCTGCTCCCAACTGGGCAACGTTGGCAGGGTGCTCTTCGTGATGACGTGTGTGCTCCACCCAGGAAGCACGCACGTCATCACGAATGACACCCGTGCGCAATGTGACACCAATCAGGACCTTCTCCATATGGCCAGGGGTCCCCTCGTCCGCAGGTGGAGGGGAGTCAGATGACATGGACATCCCCCCTACCAGCGGACAACCCTGGGATGGGGCATCCCTGCTGGTGCATGGTGTTGCAGTCTCAGTGTCAGGGACAGTGACATGCACAGGCCCCTCCACGGCGACCTGTGCTGCCTCCTGCCCCTGCCCCTGGACTGCACCACTTGCACCAGCAGGGATGCCCCCACCAGGCCCCATGTGCAGCTCAGTAGCAGCCTCTTCCTCCTCTGTGGAAACCACCATCTGGATGGCTCCACCCCGTCTTCCGCTGTTGCAAGCCCCTGTGGGGGCTCACCCACCCCTTCCGCTACAGCCGTGGGGGCATCCCTGCCGCTTTGCTCCACAGCGCCGTTTCCGCCCTCTTCTTCACTTGCCGCTGTGTAGAGAAGACATAGAACACAAGCATCAGGGTACTGTACAATGGTCCCCTAGACAGGAAGCAATAGCAGATGAGTGGCACTGTCAAATATCACTTCCATCATGTCCCTCCACAACACATGGGTCAGTGCAGGCAAAACACATGCAGTAACAGGCATGGCGCATGCTATGGACATTAGCATACATGTCCAAGGGACTCTTGAAACATACAATGTTGTTTTGGAACTCACATGCATCATGGGTCATGCCTATCACATGCACACACTTCACCGTAGTTTCATCCATCTGGGCTCGTACACCCCAGACACAGTGGATGCAAGGATAATTAGGCTGCATCAGTGATTCTGAACATTGTCACAGACATGTGTCATGCATCCATGGCATTCACAAGTCACAGACACGCAGGTCAGACACACAGACATGGACACCATACATGTGCATGGCATCAGCACCCATCCCTCACCCCCACCCATGTCCCGGAACAGACTGGCATGCTCTCATGTGTCCATTCCGCATAGGGCTCCCCATGTTGCATTTAAACAGATATACCAACCGTGTGCTTCACACATTACTGGTCTCACATGCCTGACCATGATGTGCCTGCACACTCACATGCGTACATGGCCTATGTCACACATACAGGCAAGTATTAGACAACCAGCACACTGCAACATGCCCTGTCTCACACAGCAATGCTTGGCCACTTACCGCTCGACTCCAGACGGGTCTGCCTCTCAAGGATCTGGGCATGGAGCGCTGGGCGTACGCGTTCCAGGACCCTCATCTGGATGGTACTCATGCTGCCCCGGCCCCACTCCACGAGGCGCCGGCCCTTTATGAGGGTCCTGGACCTCAAGTCCTCCCAGCGCTTCTTGACTTGCTTGATGTTGCGGGTTGCCACCCCCTCCGCGTTGATGGCAACCACAAAGTCGTCCCAGATCCTGTCCCGTCCTTCCTTGTCGGCGCGTGATGATCCAAAGAGGGCATCATAATGCCCCAGGACAAGCTCCACCAGGACACCAACTTCTTTCTGACTGAAGCTGGTGGCCCTCTGCCCCTCTGGCTGGGGGTCACCAGTGGTCTCAGATGGTGTTTGCCCCGACATGGCGACCCCCGAGGCAGGCGTGGGTGGGCAACTGGGTCCTGGGGCTGGGCTGTGGAGCAATGGTATCCCAGTCGGGAGTCTTCTGTTCCAGCAGGGGTGGGCACCGCAACTGGACCCCTGCAGATGGCTGATGTGCAGGCACCAAATGGCAGGGCACGAGGGCAGCAGGCAGTCAGGCAGCAGCAGATGGCAGGTGGGAGCGTGCTCGGGGCTCTGGGGGGCAGTGATTCGGCCATTTGGGCAGGAGCATGGTCTTCCGTGTGTTTTCGCATTGCCAGCTTGATACGGAGTGATTTGGCACATGAAAAAATTGCACGTCAGCGTGTAATTCGAGGAAAGGCCCTTAGCGCGTAAGCGCGTCTGCACGCATATGCGATTTCATTGGACCAAAGGCCCTTCAAGCGTAAGCGCGTCTGTGGCGTATCGCGCATGGGCGTTGCCCTGGCAGAGCTTGAGGATCCCACGTGGATTTCCATTGCTCTGTACGTGGGGGTGCGGTGCGTGTGTTTTCCAGGCGTTGGGGTTCACACACTATTACTTCACAGCGGGTGGGTGTTGGCTACGCGTTCTTCTACACGCAGACGATGAGTAGTACCCCGCTCGCCCAAGGCCTATCGCGTGTGAAACTTGCCCTGCACCCCCGTAATACATGTACCCCACTCAAACGCGTGTGAAACTTCCCGCGAACCCCGTAATGCACATACCCTGCTGAAAACGCGGGTGAAACTGCACGCGAACCCCGTAATACACATACCCTGCTGAAAACGTGGGTGAAACTGTACACGAACCCCAGGAATACACGTACCCCGCTCGCTAGCACAGGGCCAACATTCTTGGGGTTTGCGTGAATTTTCACCCGCGATAGGCCCTGTGAGAGTGGGGTACGTGTAATTAAGGTGTTTGCAGGAAGTTTCAAACGCGATTTAGCTGTCAGTGTGGGGTATGTGAATTTCGGGGGTGCGCAGGGAATCCTACACGTGAATTGGCAGTGTGGGTCCTCCCAGCTGTTCCATCTACACCCTCCACGGCCCCTGCAGGCAGACCTCACCACAGGGGACTACCTTGCACCCCTGGTCATGTCCCGCAGGTAGCCCATCCACCATGGCCATGCACCACAGACAAGCCACCTGTCCGCTTGCACCACTGATCACCAACTCATGTCCCCCTGCACCCGCACCCCCCAGCAGTGCAGTGCACCTGCCCGCAGGCCCCCACTCATGCCCCACTCATGTCCCCTGCACACCCACCCCCCAGCAGTGCAGGGCACCTGCCCGCAGGCCCCCACTCATGTCCCCCTGCACCACCACCCCCCAGCAGTGCAGGGCACCTGCCCGCAGGCACCCACTCATGTCCCACTCATGCCCCCCTGCACCCCCAACCCCCAGCAGTGCAGGGCACCTGCCCGCAGGCCCCCACTCATGTCCCACTCATGTCCCCCTGCACCCCCACCCCCCAGCAGTGCAGGGCACCTGCCTGCAGGCCCCCACTCATGTCCCCCTGCACCCCCACCCCCCAGCAGTGCGGGGCACCTGCCAGCAGGCCCCCACTCATGTCCCACTCATATCCCCCTGCACCCCCAGCCCCCAGCAGTGCAGGGCACCTGCCCGCAGGCCCCCACTCATGTCCCCCTCATGTCCCCCTGCACCCCCACCCCCCAGCAGTGTGGGGCACCTGCCAGCAGGCCCCCACTCATGTCCCACTCATGTCCCCCTGCATCCCCACCCCCCAGCAGTGCAGGGCACCTGCCCGCAGGCCCCCACTCATGACCCACTCATGTCCCCCTGCACCCCCATCCCCTAGCAGTGCAGGTCACCTGCCCGCAGGCCCCGACACATGTCCCCCAGCCAACACATCATCACAATCTAGATCCCTGGTCCTTATGGGCAGCCTCCACATGCCAAACACTTACCCAAGTATTGCATCCACCCATTTAGAAATGCCAATTACATGATACAACCCCAATGGCAAGTATGTAAATGAACACATGTCCCTCACATACACACAATGGGTGTAAGTGAATGTCAAAACCCATATCATGACATGCATGAAACCAATGAGATGATACTACACATTGAAGTTTGATGAAACAAATGTATTAAAAGCAACATAAATGGATTAAAGATAAACAAACGACAATGGGAATTAAAAACGAAAAGCAGCATGTCCGTAAAATAATGAAAAACAACAAATCATAATCCAAAGGAAAGGTGTCCAAAGTCACAGTTCAAAAAAGTAAATCCAAGGGAAAAACAAAACGGAAAACCATTGCTCCATGGGTAAATCCAAGAAAAAAAGTATAATCCAACAGTCAACTATATACAGATAATCAATCCAGGGTCCACGATCCCAACTGAAGAAATGAAACCTATCTAAAAATACTACCTAATAAAAAAAATATATACAAAAATGTGGTCCATTGTCCAAAAGGTCCAAAATAAATAAAAAAGCAAAGGAAACCTAACACTAACTACATAACTATTTACAAGGGCAGCGGGCTAGTCCGACGGCTTACTTTTGGATGTCCCGGGCCAGGGCATCATAGAACTCCTGCTCGATGTCCCGGAGGCGGTCCTCTTCCATGGCCCCGAGGGTTCGCAGGGACGATGTCATCTGGAACTCCAGGTCCCTGTGAATGGCCTCGAGGCACTCGGCCCGCCTCAGGGCCCTCCGCATGGAGTTCTCTGCCCTGACCATCGTTGGCCGTGCCTCTTCCGCCCGCTGCCGCTCCGCATCTATTGCCTGGCCCAACCGCTGCCACACGGAAGACACTTCCCGTCCAGGGTCCTCCTCCCCTCTGGCCGATGCCTGCCCCTCCGATGATGAAGGCCCCAAGTCATCATGGCTCCCACCTTGTTGCTGCTGCTGCTGTGCTGCTGCCTGTGCCCTGGCACCTGCTGCCTGCACATCCTCCTCCATCTGGGGTGCAGTTGTGGAGGTGGCCACCCCTGCTGGACGTCCGACTCCCGACTGTGGCAGGGATCTGTTGTCCACCAGCCTGGCCGCAGGGTCAGAGGCAGCTCCACAGGTGATACATGGGTGGGAAGATGGCATGGAGGACGACTGGGGCATAGGGGTTCAGTTGAGGAGGGGGTCGGAACAAGGTCCAGGAAATGGAGGAATCCGGCCCTGGTGAGCTGTCCCAGTGGGTCACTGCGGTCAACGAGCCATGCGAGAAGACGTGCAGTCTCCTCATGAAAAGACTGCAGCTCACCTCGCATGGCACGTTGACGCAACGCCACCCCACCCAGGACAGGCTCAACCTGGTGCCGGATAGCCACATCCGAAGGGAGAGGAAGGCCAGTTGGTGTAAGCCAATCCCCTCCCTGAGAACGGGTCTGGACGTAGGCATCCCTGCTGGTGCAAGATGATGCAGTAACAGTATCAGGGACAGGATTGCACACAGGCACCTCTGTGGCGGCCTGTGCTGCCTCCTGTCCCTGGTCCTGCACTGCACCACTAGCACCAGTGGAATCCCCACCTCCAGAACCCATCTCTGTCCCTTGCACGGCCTCCTCCTCCACCAAACCCCCCACCAACCTGCCATCTTCCTCCATTGGGCCCTGTGGGGTCTCAGCTGCCCCTTCTGCTGCCGAGGAGTCCAACTCCGACCTCCGCCTCTTGGACCCCCCTCAGCAGCTGCAGCCTGGGACACGGTACCGGACTCCTCACTCCCCGACGAGATGGCAACCTGGGAGGGGAGCCGGGCCTTGCGTCTCCAGCTGGCGGTGCGATCCCTGCCGCTGTGCTCCACAGCACCTTCTCTGCCCTCTTCATCAGTTGACACTGCAGACAGGGAGAAATAAACACAGGCATCAGGGCACTGTACAATGGACTCATACACACATGACAGTTCCACATGAGTGGCATTGTCAAACTTCAGACAAGGCATCACAATCCCCAACACACATGTCATTTTGACTCACACACATGAGCTATTCCACAGCCATATTGCAACAGCCAGCACCATCCATACACATACAACAGCATGAGCAGCCAAAGGTGAGCCAGACATCACATGAAACACAGGGAGTGCACTACACATGCACACACACCAACACACTTACATGCATGTGTACACCTCCGCCAACTGTCGCAGTGTTGAGATCGGCATCCATGTCACATCTGCAAATCTGTTTTCCACATATCAGTGTCACATGCATCCATGTTGCATCACTGTTGCACCCTTGTCAAATAGACACACATGCACATGTACACGGTGCGCATACATGCAGCTGGAACCAACATCCATGTGTGACACCACAACCATGCCAACTGACATACACAGTAATCCAAACATGTGTGCTCACACATCTGCATTTGGCTAGCATGCTTACCCACACATACACCAGCCATGTGTCTCACACATGAAAGGACTTGCATGTGTCTGCCTCACAGCCCTGTACATACACATCCATACATGGCCCTATAAAAACACATGTACAACCTGCACACTACTGGCACGCCACCACACGCACAGCTTCCAATCAGTATGCATTTACACTTACCGCTCGACTCCAGGCGGGTCTGCCTCTCAAGGACCTGGACGTGGAGCGCTGGGCATATGCGTTCCAGGACCCACATCTGATGTTCCGACAGGTGGCCCGGCACCCCTTAGCATCCGCTGCCTTCAAGAGGCGCCGGGCCTTGTTGAGGGTCCTCGACCTGAAGTCCTCCCAGCGCATCTTAACATGTTGGAAGTCGTGGACTGCCACCCCCTCCGCGTTGATGGCAGTCACGATGTCTGTCCAGATCCGAGTCCGTCCTTCCTTGTCGGCGTGGGAACTTCCGAAGAGGGCATCATACTGCCCCAGGACTTGCTCCACTAGGACACCAACTTCGGTGGCAGTGAAGCTGGTGGCCCTCTGCCTCTCTGGCTGGGGGTTGCCAGTGGTGCCAGATGGTGTACTGCCGACATGGCAACCACAGAGGCAGGAGTTGGTGGGCAACTGGGTCCTGGGGCTGGGCTGTGGAGCGATGGTATCCCAGTCGGGAGTCTTCAGTTCCAGCAGGGGTGGTCACAGCAACTGCACCCCTGGCTGATGTGCAGGCAGCAAATAGCAGGGCACGTGGGCAGCAGGCAGTTAGGCATCAGCAGATGGCAGGTGGGAGCGTGCTCGGGGCTCTGGGGGGCAGTGGTTCGGCCTTTTGGGCAGGAGCGTGGTCTTCTGTGTGTTTTCGCGTGGCCAGCTTGATATAGAGTGATTTGGCACGTGAAAAATGTGCATGTCAGCGTGTGATTCGAGGAAAGGCCCCTAGCGCATAAGCGCGTCAGCACTCGTACGCGCTTTCATTGGAACAAAGGCCATTCAAGCGTAAGCGCCTCTGTGACGTGATGCGCGCGGGCGTGCGCGGACGCTTCCCTCGTGACGTTAGCATAGTGGTTCAGCGCGTGTGAAAAACTGCACGTCACGTGGGAATGCGTGTAATCCGAGGAAAGGGCCCATGCGCGTAAGTGACGTGACGCGCGCTGGCGTTTCCCTCAGCACGGGTTAAAGGTGAGCGGGGGCAGCAGTTCGCTGTACATGGCTTTCGTGGAAACCGACGTGTGTTGCTGCTTCCTGTTGTTTCGCGCGCCATCACAACTTCACAGCTATCAAGGACGTATCTCTTCTTTTGGCGGGGTATTGGCTACGCGTGTTTTTCTGCATTGCGCTAGTCAGACGGTGAGTCGCACACGCTATTTTTCCCACTGCGGGTGCCCCTGTGTATCGCACCCATTTTCGAGGTCATAGTAGCCTGTGTGTCCCACGCATACGTGTTATTCGTGTTACTGGGTGCCACCGCGTACTGTGGGAGGTTGATTCCACGCATGTAGGCTGCAGGGTTGCGTGCACAGTTTTACTGCAGTTTTGGGGTGCCTGAGTGTTGCGTGACCCGTCACTACATCACAGGGGTCACATACAGCCTTGCAGGTGCAGGGGGGCTGTTAACATCTTGCTTCCCACCCCCTTCACCCCAATTGCCCAGGTCAATTGTGGTGTACACCTCCCATTGGCACTACTCCATCTGTGCCGGCACTACTACATCTGTGCCATGGTTGGGAGGCCACCAAAGGGGAGGGGCTCCTCAGCTGGGCGTACTCCTCGTGGCAGGCGTGGTCGGGGACGTGGTCGTGGTGACCAGGGAGTAGGGGGACTCCAGGGTGTCCAGGGCGGCCACAGAGGGGGAAGAGGCAGGGGTGCGCCACTTGAGCACAATGTTGTGCCATGTGTTGGTGCAGTCATGCCACCACCCCCTGTGGTTCCAGGGGATGCAGCTTCTGCATCTGGCACTGGCGCCCGTGTGACCCGGCAGTCCGTTCCATCGACTGCCACGGGCCCAAGGGTAGTGGTAACTGAAGGTGCAGCTGTGGACACCGCCACCCAAGCTCAGGGTCTGCCAGCGCAGGCTGCGTTGGCACTTGAGGAGCCCTTGGTAGATTTCCAACAGGCCAGGAGGGAAATCATAGGGGAACGCAGGGCTGCTCTGACCAAGACACGTGTCCCTGGGGCAGTTATGTCATCTGCTGCCCCGAACAGCCGGGTGTTGGCAAGTGCAGGGGCAGATGCATCCAACAACACCCCGGTTTTGAGTCTGCCAACCAGGACCGTTAGAGGGCACCCAGCTGCCACTGAAACAAGTCAGGCCTTTGGTCGTCCCTCCACCTGCCACTCCCTTGGCTCAATCCACCGAACCCACTGGCCATACTGGTCAGGGCGGCATTAGCCAGCCAGGGTCTGCGCCACAGTCAAAGTGGATGAAGGTTGCACCTGCAGCACAGGCTGGGACCCCACACACAGCCACGACCTCCTGCACATCGAGGAAGAAGCCTTTCTGCAAGCAGGAACTGGACTTCCTCGTGGACTACTTGCGGGGCCACAGCCGTGACATGGTAGTGGGTGCCAATAGTCAGACTACGGCTGCCCACCGTGACACCCACTGGAAGCATGTTGCGGAACATGTCAGTTCATTCGGCCATGAGGTGCGCACGGCGCAAGAGTGCAAAAAGCGTTGGAATGACCTCAAACGCAGTGCTAAGGCTAAGCGTGCCTCAAATTACAACTTGACTCTGGTGACTGGCGGTGGGCCTGCACCAGAGGAGGAAGAGCTCACTCCGCATGAGTCACTCATTGCAGAGTTCATACCACCTGAATCGGTCGAAGGAGTGGGAGAGATGCTGGACTTTGATGCCCAGTCCAGTGAGTGTTGATGCGTGTTTGTTGAGGACGTGTGCGTTTTACTTGTGGGATGTGTTGTGTATGATTGCCACTACATGTGACGTGTACACGATTCTGATGTGTAAGTAATGCAATGCTTCCATGATGCATGTCTGCTCTGCTGGATGGTGGACATGTGGAGCAGACAGGGACTGTCTGCATCACCACTATTGCACCCTACTCACATGCTGGTTACCAGTATACCCCTCTGGTGCATGTTCCAGCTCACTGGACCTTCTGCATGTGGCGTGGGGTGACCTTCCTCTCAGCCCAGGCACAATGTTATAGCATGACTGACGTGCATGTGTCCTCTGCCTGCATGCGGGTACTCCATGTAGGCATGCTCCCTTGCCCCTCCTCTGCCACTCTGCACCCCAGTTCCACCTTTGCACTGGTCTGCTTCATTCTTGCCATTGTGTACTTTCCTGTTCATGTGTCCTGTGTTCATGCTAACTTCCAGCGTACAATCTGCCAGACATATGCTGTGTGGTACAGCCTTAGTACTTGATGCAGGGTATCTCACATGTATTGTGCATAGGTCAGATGCCCCGCAGGGACATGAGTGCCCATTCATGCTCCATGTGCATTTCACGCATGCCCCTATGTGTCCTTGACTGGATGATCACTGTAATACAAGTCCTGGGTGACATACATTGCATGGCATCTCAGCAGCCTTCCCATGTCAACTGTGGCTCAGTTCTGCGTTGCACACATGTTTAGGGTCTGGCAATCTGTGTGGGTCACAGGCCTCAGCCTGTTTAATGGCCAATGACTCTGTCCGACTGTTGTAGTGTCTTCTTCACACGTGGGCGGCCTCCAGAGTTTTCATCATGTGTCCTGCTTACAGTCCCACCATCATTTGCAGTGTTGTCACTTGAATCAAATTAAGCTGTTGATGCCAGTCAACACTGCCTGTCAATAGACAGGTCTATGGTCAGCCTTTTGATACCATGCTAGGCATCCCTGCATTTGTACTTGGGTGGAGGGGTGCTTTGCTTGTAGATATGCTACCCATTGAATGCACAGTGCACGTGATGCCTGAATTTGACCTTGCACTTCCTTCACATTTCCTGACACACACCATGGAGTCCTTGGACATGTAGGTAGTGAGTGACATACACATTTGCTGCACTGCATAGACCCACTTCTATGCAAACTGCCACCTTTCAACAGGTCTGATCACAGAAGGAATTCAAAGTTGACCCAGCATGCATGCCAGGTTCTATTTTGTGTGTCACATGTCTGCCTGATGTGTTTGTTGTCGGTGTGTGTGTGTGTTGTGTGCTTCTGACATGTGTAGTGACCTTTTTTCTCTCTATTTTTCAGGTGATGACTCAATGGAGGCGGAGATGGTGTTGTCATGCCAAACACAGGGTTGTTACCACTAAATCAAACCGGCACAAGTGGGGGTCGTAGGGTGGTAGGCCACGAAAACCCCCAAGTGCTACAGTTCATCTTGTCTCTGGCTGCCTATGACTCCAGCCCTGATGACGACTCTGACATCCATGTCGAGTTGGATGAGCATCAAGTCCATGTGTCAGGGGTGAGTGATTCTGATGTGGACACTCCTCTGTCTGTGACACCTGCACTGAGGGGTCAGACAGTCTTGGTTCCTCCGCCCGTGGTGGATCGGGACGCAGGGTCACCCACCACACCAGTCACTGATGTGCCTGGGACATCACGTCGATGGGGCATGTAGTCGTGCTGCCGCGGGCGGTGCCAACACAGCGAGGACACCCAGTCCTTGGGTACAGTAGGGGTCAAGCCCAGCAACGCGGTCGCCGCGCGCATCCGCAGTATACTGAATGGGAGCAAGACATGACTGCCAATTCAGAATGGCAGGGGGCAGCAATGGAGAACATCGCTGAGAGCATGGAGCGTGTGGCCCGATCTCTACTCACCCCTGCTAGGCAGGTGCTTCTCCAGCAGCAGGCGGCACGGTCCACGTCCCGCTCGCTCAGGCTGGGCATTGCGGCCTCAGACAGGGAACGCCAGACTGAAATGTCGTCTCTGCGTAAAGCAATTGCTGCTCATGCAGAGGCGCACATGGATGCCCTGAGGGAGGAGTATGCTTCCCTCAAATCCACTCTAGGTGTCCTTATGATGTCCCAGAGACAGCTGGCAGAGGAGAGGTTTGCACAGCTTGAGTGTACCATCTCGGCTGAGCTATAGGCTTGCCGGGAGGTGCAGCGGTTGTCCAGCCAGGCTTGCAGGAGGAATTCCGTGTTACACGTGCTCCCTTGCAAGAGGAAGCATGTGTATCACGTGAGGTTCTGCATGCAGACCTACGTCACATCGCCACACAGAACCAGGCTCACCCGTCCGGCAGACTTGCTGCCGTCGAGGAGCAAGCTGCGGCTAGGCATGGCCAGGCTACTGTGCCACGTCCTCCTTTCCAGGATGAGCCAGACTTGGACGACCATCTATCTCCCACATAGGTCGGGCTGTGCAGGCGTTGAGCCCATGGGGTTTTTTTTTTGGCTCAGCATCATCGCATGCAGGTGTTGAGCAGCACCCTGTACCTCCCCCCTCCTGGGTGCATCCCCTCCCCCCGGGTCGTATGTGGCCATTTTTGATTTTTCTTTTAGTTTAGTTAGTTAAGTTTCTGTTTGATAGTTAGTTTAATTAGGTAATGTAGGTTTTTCATAGTTAGTGTAATTAGTTAATATAGTTTAAAATTGCTTGTCTATTGTGCTTTCATGTGACGGTGCGGTGCTTTGTGGCTTTTGAAAGCATCCACTGTCTGTTCCAGCTGGGCTCTTCAGGCTTGTCTTGTGTATGTGTTTGCTGCTTGGGGTCCTTGACTCACATATGCCACTCCTGCCTCCCTTATCCATGGGCTCGCAAGGATGGTTTGGTGTAACAGCCTATTACACAAGGGCTTTGGACTGTCATATCTGTGGCATGTCTGGTGCTGTGTAACTTGTGTTAACACCCCTAGTGGGGATGATTGCGGTGTTATTGACCACTGTTCTGCTTTTGCTAGATGGGGTGTTTCATGATTAATGTGTACATTCATTGCTATGCATTGTGTAGTATGTTTCTTATCTTTACTGTACACGTCGTATTTGTTGCAATTCATGCCGTAGATAGTATGTTCCACACTTTGGAAGTGAAAGACGGACTGATGGTGTAATTTCTGATGTACGTCTCTGACATGGTCCAGTAATGAGATGCCTGAAGAGACACACACAGATGACTTTAAAGCATTAATCATGTGTTTCATGCCCTTTTGCAGGTGGATGAGCCTCCAGACCACCTTTGCCAGCAGACATGGCCCATTGGACGTCTGGATTCTGGACACGTTTGTTGCTGCCCACATGCACATTTGTGCGCAAGCATAGGCACATGGATTGCAGACATACATCCTAGAACTGCTGACGTGTTCCAAGGAACTCCAGGCAAGGTGAGCAGCACAGGGGGGCCACAACACAGCAAAGCTTCCACCAGGCCAGTTGCACATGCAGGCTTAGTAGCAGCACTGAGGGTGAGCTTGGACGAATATTGGTGTTGAAGCACACAATACAGCTCAGATGCGTTGGTGGACTGATGGCTAGTTGATTGTAAAGTTTTCTGGGGCACCTGCAGGGGCAGTGGCACATACCCTCCGGTCCACCATGGACCATTGAGGTACTTGTATCACCCATGTAGCCTTCCGAGACATGGAAAGGAGCAGCTCACAGGGACATACAGCAAGGGACATACTCGGGTTCAGTGCATTTGATTTCCATGTTCATTTTGAAACATGCACTGCCTACTTTGTTTCGGTCATGGTGGAACACGACTTGTTCTGAAGTCATACCTTGCTATATGCGTCTGTCTGCTTACCCAGGGAACATTGCATGTTGTGTGAATTGTGACACATTGGTGTTCCATTTGCCACGCACCCACCGGCGGCTGACTTACTGCATTGACTGTGTATGACCCATCACAAGGGTAATGTTACATATAGGTACGAATCATCCACACCAGATTGTCTGTTTGTAGAGTAGTTTGTTGCTATGGGGCATATTTGGTGGTGTGTTTGTGTGTTATGGGCACGCACAGATTATTAACTGTGGCTCTCTTTGCAGCATTGAAGTGCTCCTGTAACCGGACCTGAGAGTGCGGAGACAGGAGGCCAGAGCTAAGTGTCTTGTTGTTTTTCTTTCAAACTGCTCTGCATAGGCTTGCTGGGGGTGCACTAGTGCATAGATGAATGTGTAATTCAATTTGGTATGTTTTTTTTTCCCTAATCACCCCGAGTCCTAGCCAATACTAAACCCTGTACCCTCTACCCGGTGTTCCTGCTTCCCGTACCTATCCAACCAACGTTCCCTAACCCTCTTTACCCACTGGGCTTGCGGATGCCTGTGTAAGCCCCAAGCTTACAAGTGCCGAAACCCTAGAGGGGGTGGTTGGTTCGTGCCACTCCTAAGCCTGGACTCCAGAAAGCCCTGACAATGATGTACAACTTTGTTAGGATTGTGTATGTGTTCATGCAGGTAGTACATTTTTGTGCATTCCCCACTTTCACGTGTCATTCCTCCTCCCCTCTCCTGCCACTCATTCCAGTTATCCAGCGTGCCAACGCCTTTCCTGACTGCATATCTCTGACCCTCCTTCCCCACTAGGGTCTCAGAAGCCTGTGTGAGTTTGACCTTGCAGGCACCCGGGCCACGGTGGGGGTGGTTGGTTCGTGCAACTCCTGCGCCTGTACACGGGAGCTGTGACAGTACACATCCGTTCGTGGTGCATCATTCTATGTTATGTACCACACATGGTTCACATCCTGTTGTGACATTGTTTTACTGTGCTACCTTGGTTGTTACATCATTGTGGTAGTACTTGGCCTTTGTGAGGTACTGCTACTTCAAGTCATCTACTGGAGGCTGTTCTGGTTCGTTTTTCTGCCTTGGATTTTGGGTTTTTGCAAATCAAGGTGGACTCTGAGGGTGCAGGCAACTTTTTACACACAAGGTGGGAGATGGTGACGAAGGGGAAGGGTGATCCTGTGGCCAGGTGAAATTGAGGGTTGAAGGCTCCATGACCCAGGTGCAGTTGTTCAGTGGGTCTTGGTGATTTGTGAGGGAGGGGGGGTGTTTTGTTGTTGATAGTTGCCTTGCCCTGCAGTGTGATGGGAACCCTGGCATTGTAATTGTGGTATCCTATGTACATGATGTGTTCTGCTGATCAATGCCTGTTCATGTCTTGTGTTTACCTTTCAGGTGTGAGGGGATAGTTGTGGTTTGGCATGCTGGGGTGTACACATGGTGAATGTTCACATATGATGTGTAGAGGAAACTGATGGTCACTTGATTGCACATGCATATGTTGAGTGCATGTCCTTACTGACCCACACACTCACGCTATGATGCACTACATGTACAACCACCCTTGGATATCCACATGTACACTCTGTTTGCCTTCTGGTGCCCACTGTGTCCCTGCAGCACATGTTCTGTGACCAATTATGGATCCTGTACATGCCTAATTTGCTTTTTGATTTAGTTTGTCGCTTAGATGTGATGCTCAGGGTGTGCATCACACACAATAGCTGTTCACTGCGCTGTGCGCTGAGCAGTGTGTTGCAGGAGTTGGACACAGCACACAGAAGCTGCTGTGTGGATTTTGCAATGCACAATGTGCATGTAGACAGGCATTCATTGTTATGTTACGGCTACAACTTTTGTAATGCATTTGGGAATGACTTATTTTGGGTGGGAGGTTGTTGGTCAGTCATTTCATCTGATTCCATGTCAGGCATCATTGTCTGATGCCAATGTACATTTTTAACATGGCAATGTGTACCTTATTGGTACTGTGTTGGTATATGGCTATTGCTTGCCATGTCATATTGTGGTTTGGGAGGGTTTGAGTGACATAACAGGGATGGTCATGGCCTGTTTCGCAGGTGTGTGTGATTCACACCTTGCATGTCAGGGTCAGCCGCTTCTCGAAGCAACGAGCTGGGGGTAGATCTCTCTCTGCAGCAGGGGCCTCCCTCTGGAACAGCCTTCCTGCCTCCCTGGAACTTGAGGAGAACCATCTCCGGTTCCGGAAGCACCTCAAAACCTTCCTCTTTGCTTCTGCTTTCTCTCTCCCTCTCCCTTGCTAAATTCTTCAATGAAACTGCACTGAATCTGCAACTGGGCCACTCTCACCAACCTCGGTCCCTGGCCCAGCCACTCTCCACTTTCACTGCCTCCCTGGCAACCCCTGCACTGCGGGACTGTCTCTCTATCCCTACAGCCCCCCCTTCCCAGCACTTGTCTGCACTTACCTTTGCACTTGCCAACAGATGGCCTATTTATTTATTTTTTATTCTACTTACCCTGTACTGCACTCCCCCGCTCTACTTCCCCTTGCACTTTTCCCTTCCCCCTACCCCTGCACTTGCGCAATCTAAATGACACCTGGCCTAGTAGGAACTTTGTCTGTCTTCCCTTGTTCCCCCCTCCCTGCCTCGTCGCACCTTGAAACACTTGTGTATAGGCACGTTACAAATGCCATATCATATGTCATATGTGTGCCTTTTGGTCACACATGATAGCTTATGTTTAAGTAGCTAGGGATGCAGACAATGTGGCACTTCCATGGCAACAATCTCAGGGTGGTAAGGTTGTGACAGTTGACTGTCTCTTTGTCATCACAGATTGTCACCTGGTATGTGCCAGGCCTGTGTGCACTTCGCAGGGGTGGGAGTTTAGGTGACAAATGTGGCCACAAGCTGGGTCCGGGCTTCCTCGCCACGTGCCCTGTCCCCTCCCATGGGCAGCGCCTGTGCCTGTGGTTGGGGATGTGGGGGCACCACCATGTCCACCGGTACACCCTGTCATGTTGCAACATTGTGCAGGACACATGCTGCCACAATGATCCTGCACACTACTCGGGGTGCACCAGAGGAGGAAGAGCTCACTCCGCATGAGTCACTCGTTGCGGAGTTCATACCACCTGAATCGGTCGAAGGAGTGGGAGAGATGCTGGACTTGGATGCCCAGTCCAGTGAGTGTTGATGCGTGTTTGTTGAGGACATGTGCGTTTTACTTGTGGGATGTGTTGTGCATGATTGCCACTACATGTGACGTGTACACTGTTCTGATGTGTAAGTAATGCAATGCTTCCATGATGCATGTCTGCTCTGCTGGATGGTGGACATGTGGAGCAGACAGGGACTGTCTGCATCACGACTATGGCACTCTACTCACATGCTGGGTACCAGTATACCCCTCTGGTCCATGTTCCAGCTCACTGGCCCTTCTGCATGTGGCGTGGGGTGACCTTCCTCTCAGCCCAGGCACAATGTTATAGCATGACTGACATGCATGTGTCCTCTGCCTACATGCGGGTGCTCCATGTAGGCATGCTCCCTTGCCCCTCCTCTGCCACTATGCATCCCAGTTCCACCTTTGCACTGGTCTGCTTCATTCTTGCCATTGTGTACTTTCATGTTCATGTGTCCTGTGTTCATGCTAACTTCCAGCGTACAATCTGCCAGACATATGCTGTGTGGTACAGCCTTAGTACTTGATGCAGGGTATCTCACTTGTATTGTGCATAGGTCAGATGCCCCGCAGGGACATGAGTGCCCATTCATGCTCCATGTGCATTGCAGGCATGCCCCTATGTGTCCTTGACTGGATGATCACTGTAATACAAGTCCTGGGTAACATACATTGCATGGCATCTCATCAGCCTTCCCATGTCAACTGTGGCTCAGTACTGTGTTGCACACATGTTTAGGGTCTGACAATCTGTGTGGGTCACAGGCCTCAGCCTGTTTAATGGCCAATGACTCTGTCCGACTGTTGTAGTGTCTTCTTCACACGTGGGTGGCCTCCAGAGTTTTCATCATGTGTCCTGCTTACAGTCCCATCATCATTTGCAGTGTTGTCACTTGAATCAAATTAAGCTGTTGATGCCAGTCAACACTGCCTGTCAATACACAGGTCTATGGTCAGCCTTTTGATACCATGCTAGGCATCCCTGCGTTTGTACTTGGGTGTAGGGGTGCTTTGCTTGTAGATATGCTACCCATTGAATGCACAGTGCACGTGATGTCTGAATTTGACCTGGCACTGCCTTCACATTTCCTGACACACACCATGGAGTCCTTGGACATGTAGGTAGTGAGTGACATACACATTTGCTGCACTGCATAGACCCACTTCTATGCAAACTGCCACCTTTCAACAGGTCTGATCACAGAAGGAATTCAAAGTTGACCCAGCATGCATGCCAGGTTCTATTTTGTGTGTCACATGTCTGCCTGATGTGTTTGTTGTCGGTGTGTGTGTGTGTTGTGTGCTTCTGACATGTGTAGTGACCTTTTTTCTCTCTATTTTTCAGGTGATGACTCAATGGAGGCGGAGGATGGTGTTGTCATGCCAGACACAGGGTTGTTACCACTACATGAACCCGGCACAAGTGGGGGTCGTGGGGTGGTAGGCCACGAAAACCCCCAAGTGCTACAGTTCATCTTGTCTCTGGCTGCCTATGACTCCAGCCCTGATGACGACTCTGACATCCATGTTGAGTTGGATGAACATCAAGTCCATGTGTCAGGGGTGAGTGATTCTGATGTGGACACTCCTCTGTCCGTGACACCTGCACTGAGGGTTCAGACAGTCTTGGTTCCTCCGCCCATGGTGGATCGGTACGCAGGGTCACCCACCACACCAGTCAGTGATGTACCTGGGACATCACGTCGATGGGGGCATGTAGTCGTGCAGCCGTGGGCGGTGCCAACACAGCGAGGACACCCAGTCCTTGGGTCCCGTAGGGGTCAAGCCCAGCAACGCGGTCGCCACACGCATCCGCAGTATACTGAGTGGGAGCAAGACATGACTGCCAATTCAGAATGGCAGGGGGCAGCAATGGAGAACATCGCTGAGAGCATGGAGCGTGTGGCCCGATCTCTGCTCCCCCCTGCTAGGCAGGTGCTTCTCCAGCAGCAGGCGGCACGGTCCACGGCCCGCTCGCTCAGGCTGGGCATGGCGGCCTCAGACAGGGAACGCCAGGCTGAAATGTCGTCTCTGCGTAAAGCAATTGCTGCTCACGCAGAGGCGCACATGGATGCCATGAGGGAGGAGTATGCTTCCCTCAAATCCACTCTGGGTGTCCTTATGATGTCCCAGAGACAGCTGGCAGAGGAGAGGTTTGCACAGCTTGCGCGTACCATCTCGGCTGAGCTACAGGCTTGCCGGGAGGTGCAGCGGTTGTCCAGCCAGGCTTGCAGGAGGAATTCCGTGTTACACGTGCTACCTTGCAAGAGGAAGCACGTGTATCACGTGAGGTTCTGCATGCAGACCTACGTCACACCGCCACACAGAACGAGGCTCACCCGTCCAGCAGACTTGCTGCCGTCGAGGAGCAAGCTGTGGCTAGGCATAGCCAGGCTACTGTGCCATGTCCTCCTTTCCAGGATGAGCCAGACTCGGACGACCATCTATCTCCCACATAGGTCAGGCTGTGCAGGCATTGAGCCCATGTAGGTTTTTTTTTTTGGCTCAGCATCATTGCCTGTGGGTGTTGAGCAGCACCCCGTACCTCCCCCCTCTCCCCCTGGGTGCCTCTTCTCCCCCCCGGGTCGTATGTGGCCATTTTTGATTTTTCTTTTAGTTTAGTTAGTTATGTTTCTGTTTGATAGTTAGTTTAATTAGGTAATGTAGGTTTTTCATAGTTAGTGTAATTAGTTAATATAGTTTAAAATTGCTTGTCTATTGTGCTTTCATGTGACGGTGCAGTGCTTTGTGGCTTCTGAAAGCATCCACTGTCTGTTCCAGCTGGGCTCTTCAGGCTTGTCTTGTGTATGTGTTTGCTGCTTGGGGTCCTTGACTCACATATGCCACTCCTGCCTCCCTTATCCATGGGCTCGCAAGGATGGTTCGGTGCAACAGCCTATTACACAAGGGCTTTGGACTGTCATATCTGTGGCATGTCTGCTGCTGTGTAACTTGTGTTAACACCCCTAGTGGGGATGATTGCAGTGTTATTGACCACTGTTCTGCTTTTGCTAGATGGGGTGTTTCATGATTAATGTGTACATTCATTGCTATGCATTGTGTAGTATGTTTCTTATCTTTACTGTACACGTGTTTGTTGCAATTCATGCCGTAGATAGTGTGTTCCACACTTTGGATGTGAAGGAAGGACTGATGGTGTAATTTCTGATGTACGTCTCTGACATGGTCCAGTAATGAGATGCCTGAAGAGACACACACAGATGACTTTAAAGCATTAATCATGTGTTTCATGCCCTTTTGCAGGTGGATGAGCCTCCAGACCACCTTTGCCAGCAGACATGGCCCATTGGACGTCTGGATTCTGGACACGTTTGTTGGTGCCCACATGCACATGTGTGCGCAAGCAGAGGCACAGGGATTTCAGACATACATCCTAGAACTGCTGACGTGTTCCAAGGAACTCCAGGCAAGGTGAACAGCACAGGGGGGCCACAACACAGCAAAGCTTCCACCAGGCCAGTTGCACATGCAGGCTTAGTAGCAGCACTGAGGGTGAGCTTGGACGAATATTGGTGTTGAAGCACACAATACAGCTCAGATGTGTTGGTGGACTGATGGCTAGTTGATTGTAAGGTTGTCTGGGGCACCTGCAGGGGCAGTGGCACATACCCTCCGGTCCACCATGGGCCATTGAGGTACTTGTGTCACCCATGTAGCCTTCCGAGACATGGAAAGGAGCAGCTCACAGATACATACAGCAAGGGACAGACTCGGGTTCAGTGCATTTAATTTCCATGTACATTTTGAAACATGCACTGCCTACTTTGTTTCGGTCATGGTGGAACACGACTTGTTCTGAAGTCATACCTTGCTATATGCGTCTGTCTGCTTACCCAGGGAACATTGCATGTTGTGTGAATTGTGACACATTGGTGTTCCATTTGCCACGCACCCACCGGCGGCTGACTTACTTCATTGACTGTGTATGACCTATCACAGGGTTAATGTTACATATAGGTACGAAGCATCCACACCAGATTGTCTGTTTGTAGAGTAGTTTGTTGCTATGGGGCATATTTGGTGGTGTGTTTGTGTGTTATGGGCACGCACAGATTACTAACTGTGGCTCTCTTTGCAGCATTGAAGTGCTCCTGTAACCGGACCTGAGAGTGCACAGGCAGGAGGCCAGCACTCAAAACCAGAGCTAAGTGTCTTGTTGTTTTTCTTTCAAACTGCTCTGCATAGGCTTGCTGGGGGGTGCACTAATGCATAGATGAATGTGTAATTCAATTTGGTATGTTTTTTTTTCCCTAATCACCCCGAGTCCTAGCCAATTCTAAACCCTGTACCCTCTACCCGGTGTTCCTGCTTCCCGTACCTATCCAACCAACGTTCCCTAACCCTCTTTCCCCGCTGGGGTTGCGGATGCCTGTGTAAGCCCCAAGCTTGCAGGTGCCGAAACCCTAGAGGGGGCGGTTGGTTCGTGCCACTCCTAAACCTGGACTCCAGAAGGCCCTGACAATGATGTACAACTTTGTTAGGATTATGTATGTGTTCATGCAGGTAGTACATGTTTGTGCATTCCCTACTTTCACGTGTCATTCCTCCTCCCCTCTCCTGCCACTCATTCCAGTTATCCAGTGTGCCAACGCCTGTCCCGACTGCATATCTCTGACCCTCCTTCCCCACCAGGGTCTCAGAGACCTGTGTGAGTTTGACCTTGCAGGCACCTGGGCCACGGTGGCGGTGGTTGGTTCGTGCCACTGCTGCGCCTGTACACGGGAGCTGTGACAGTACACATCCGTTCGTGGTGCATCATTCTATGTTATGTACCACACATGGTTCACATCCTGTTGTTTCATTGTTTTACTGTGCTACCTTGGTTGTTACATCATTGTGGTAGTACTTGGCCTTTGTGAGGTACTGCTACTTCAAGTCATCTACTGGAGGCTGTTCTGGTTCGTTTTTCTGCCTTGGATTTTGGGTTTTTGCAAATCAAGGTGGACTCTGAGGGTGCAGGCAACTTTTTACACACAAGGTGGGAGATGGTGACGAAGGGGAAGGGTGATCCTGTGGCCAGGTGAAATTGAGGGTTGAAGGCTCCATGACCCAGGTGCAGTTGTTCAGTGGGTCATGGTGATTTGTGAGGGAGGGGGGGTGTTTTGTTGTTGATACTTGCCTTGCCCTGCAGTGTGATGGGAACCCTGACATTGTAATTGTGGTATCCTATGTACATGATGTGTTCTGCTGATCAATGCCTGTTCATGTCTTGTGTTTTCCTTTCAGGTGTGAGGGGATAGTTGTGGTTTGACATGCTGGGGTGTACACATGGTGAATGTTCACATGTGATGTGTAGAGGACACTGATGGTCACTTGATTGCACATGCATATGTTGAGTGCATGTCCTTACTGACCCACACACTCGCACTATGATGCACTACATGTACAACCACCCTTGGATATCCACATGTACACTCTGTTTGCCTTCTGGTGCCCACTGTGTCCCTGCAGCACATGTTCTGTGACCAATTATGGATCCTGTACATGCCTAATTTGCTTTTTGATGTAGTTTGTCGCTTAGATGTGATGCTCAGGGTGTGCATCACACACAATAGCTGTTCACTGTGCTGTGCGCTGAGCAGTGCGTTGCAGGAGTTGGACACAGCACACAGAAGCTGCAGTGTTGATTTTGCAATGCACAATGTGCATGTAGACAGGCATTCATTGTTATGTTACGGCTACAACTTTTGTAATGCATTTGGGAATGACTTATTTTGGGTGGGAGGTTGTTGGTCAGTCATTTCATCTGATTCCATGTCAGGCATCATTGTCTGATGCCAATGTACATTTTTAACATGGCAATGTGTACCTTATTGGTACTGTGTTGGTGTATGGCTATTGCTTGCCATGTCATGTTGTGGTTTGGGAGGGTTTGAGTGACATAACAGGGATGGTCATGGCCTGTTTCGCAGGTGTGTGTGATTTACACCTTGCATGTCAGGGTCAGCCGCTTCTCGAAGCAACGAGCTGGGGGTAGATCTCTCTCCGCGGCAGGGGCCTCCCTCTGGAACAGCCTTCCCGTCTCCCTGGAACTTGAGGAGAACCATCTCCGGTTCCGGAAGCACCTCAAAACCTTCCTCTTTGCTTCTGCTTTCTCTCTCCCTCTCCCTTGCTAAATTCTTCACTGAAACTGCACTGAATCTGCAACTGGGCCACTCTACCAACCTCGGTCCCTGGCCCAGCCACTCTCCACTTTCACTGCCTCCCTGGCAACCCCTGCACTGCGGGACTGTCTCTCTATCTCTACAGCCCCCCCTTCCCAGCACTTGTCTGCACTTACCTTTGCACTTGCCACCAGCTGGCCTATTTATTTATTTTTTATTCTACTTACCCTGTACTGCACTCCCCCCTCCACTTCCCCTTGCACTTTTCCCTTCCCCCTACCCCTGCACTTGCGCAATCTAAATGACACCTGGCCTAGTAGGAACTTTGTCTGTCTTCCCTTGTTCTCCCCTCCCTGCCTCGTCGCACCTTGAAACACTTGTGTATAGGCACGTTACAAATGCCATATCATATCATATGTCACATGTGTACCTTTTGGTCACACAGGATAGCTTGTGTTTAAGTAGCTAGGGATGCAGACAATGTGGCACTTCCATGGCAAAAATCTCAGGGTGGTAAGGTTGTGACAGTTGACTGTCTCTTTGTCATCAAAGATTGTCACCTGGTATGTGCCAGGCCTGTGTGCACTCCGCAGGGGTGGGAGTTTAGGTGAAAAATGTGGCCACAAGCTGGGTCCGGGCTTCCTCGCCACGTGCCCTGTCCCCTCCCATGGGCAGCGCCTGCGCCTGTGGTTGGGGATGTGGGGGCACCACCATGTCCACTGGTACGCCCTGCCATGTTGCAACATTGTGCAGGACACATGCTGCCACAATGATCCTGCACACTACTGGGGGTGCATAGAGTAGCTGCCCGCCAGAGCGGTCAAGGTAGCGGAAGCGTGACTTGAGCACTCCGAATGTGCGCTCCACTATGGCCCTGGTTGCAATATGGGCAGCATTGTATCTTACCTGGGGTGGTGTGGTGGGGTTCCGGATTGGCGTCATCATGTGGTTGCTCAGAGGGTAGGCACTGTCCCCTGGGGAGGTGTAAATGGTTGTGATTATTGGGGTTTGTGTATTTGTGTGTGTGTGACATGCATGCATGTGCAAGGGCATTTGTACTCACCTAGGAGCCATGTGTCGCCATGCTGCCCAGCTTCCAGGGCCCGGCTCAGGGCAGACATTCTGTATATGAAACTGTCATGGGTGGAGCCAGGGTAGTTTCCATAGACAGAGGTGATGATTCCCTTTGCATCGCATACCACCTGTACATTGATGGAATGCCAGTGCTTGCGGTTTCGGTAGATGTGCTCAATGGCCCTAGGTGGACGTAGGGCCACATGGGTGCAATCTATGGCACCGAGCACTTAGGGGAAGTGTGCCACCCTGTAAAAATCCAGGACAACGACCTGCCTTTCTGCGGGTGTTCTGGGCATGTATATGTACCTGCAGACTGAGGGGCGCGCTGCCATGATTGCCAAGACCTAGTGTAGGCAGCGTGACTGCGTGGCCTGTGAACCCCCCCCCCCACTATGGCAGTAGTGCGCTGAAATGACCCAGTGGCCAAGAAATGCAGGACATTGAGCACTTTCTCCAAGGGGCTCAATGCTTGGGAGCAAAGGGTGGGGGATGTAAGGTCATCTTCCCACTCCCAGACCAGGTCTAGGATGATATGGGGTGGAAATCTATACCTGCCGTAGACCTGGTCATCAGGCATCCCAAAAAGGCTTGTCCGTGGTGCGAAAATGCGTGCCCTAGCTATTCTCCCCCTCTTGCGGTGTCCCACGATCAGTGCTGCGACAAATGGGGCATTCATCGTAGCTGTATATATGTGTTTGTTGTTTGCGCGCACTTTTATACTGTGCGCAGGGACGCTTCCACCTGCCTTTGTGTGCGTCTTTTGCTGTGCACGGGTTTCCCGTATTCGAATCCATGAATACGGGTTGTTCGCGTGCGTGTGGGCGTTCCGTGTAGTTCCCTGCAGTACTTCCCCAGTTACGCCTTCCTTTTCACGTGTTATTCCCCATTCCGCGTGTTACACCCACTGTTCTGCCCACTTTGGTTGTGTGTGCCACGCTATGTGCGCTTTTGCTGTGCACGTAGCGCATGGCGTTTGGTGGAGTGTGTGCCCGCGTGCGCCATGCAAGGATTTGGCGCACGGACAGCAGGAAACACATGCAGCTTCTTTCTTGAATCGCACGCGTGCACGTGCGCTGGCTTTCTCACGCTTGTGCCACCTTGCGCCTGCTTGCGCTCGGATTTTCGGTGCACGTTTGTTCCATGAATCGACCCCCTGATGTCTGACATAAGGGACATAATATTAAAGTGAGAGGGGACCAGTAGATCAGGATGGCATAAGTAATTCAATAATTACAAATTGTAATCAATAATCACATCAACATATAACTGTATGTATTCACTAAAACAAATGTCTCGTTCCATCAACATATCTTTCATATCTCAGACATCAATTCTCAATCCCACATTTTATCATTCATACTTTCTTACATAAAACCAATTTGGCATATTATACATTGTGTAGTCATGTTCTAGTTCTACACCAAAGTTTCCATACATTTTGCAAATGTTTATGACCCAGTCCTTATTTTTAGGTACCATATCTCATCTGATTCTACTTGCCAGATTGTTCATATAGTCGTCGACATGTGTTTCGGTCCAAATATAACAGAAATTGATGTCTCTCTTTTTTCAAGACCTTCTTCAGGACGTAGGGCAAGGTATAACTGTTCTGCCCTTCATGGAATTGCATAAGCCATTCTTAAATCTAAAAAAACAAACGGAATAACCCATCAGAGTCTAGTTTCATCCATATTTAATCTTAGCGTTGACTGATATTGTCACATGTGTGGTTCTCATAAGTAAACACATAGCGTCCTACTCACCCCAATGTCTCAACTCTAGGGATAGCGAGTAGGTAGTTGGATTTAATCCTTCACTGGCATCTATAACCTTGTTAAGACCCAGTGAAGAAACAGAGAAAGACTCTGAATTCTCTGTTCTTTTATTCGTATGAGGCATCTTCAACTCAACTCTTATTCCAAATCCAAAAAACGTATAAAATTTAAAATGTCAAAACTTACAGTGTCCACTTGTCTCTGCGCCAAAATTTATGTCAATGGCAAATATTTTCCTTAATTGTCCTCAGACATCAACAAGCCACATCCGACCCAATAGGGACAGAACCATTCTGATATACCCACTCACTTCAGAATTTTAGTTTTACATATTTATTTCACATATGCTCAGACATGCGGATGCAGCACGAGCAAACTCACCCACACACAGAATGTTACTATGTGCACAATCCGAGTGCTAGTTGGTTTCCCTCAGACTTTATGGGATGCACCCCCAATGGTTTGTAATGAGATTTTGAAATTCCTACAAAATGGAGAGAACACTCCTTAGTGGTACATCCATACTTATAGCTGTTCTGTGCCACATATAACACATTTCACTCAATGTTCATTTTTGCCACTGTTGGGGGCTATTCGGTTAGAACATTGTCAGAGTTATAAATTGTTTGTTTTTGATCTTGCATAGCCACACGTTTACATGCCCACTGATCCCGTGCTAATAAGGCCCCGTTCAGCGCCTCAAAGTTTTTGCACTGAGATTCATCATTCCATTTGCTCTCCCATATTCCTTTGCTCACTCTCCTCGATACGTAGAGTCGCAGCGCATCCCCAACTTTATCCAGGACAAAGTGTTTCACTCGTGGAATCAAAATAGACAAAGGACTTTATTTTTATCCATTCTGGGCCCGTAGTAGACATAGAAACTGGACTATTTATTTCCAAACATCTATCCGAACGCGGGACTTCCTGCATTGTTCACCTCCACATTCATGATCACAGAAACAGGACTATATCTACTTTATGTGTATTTCTCTGTGCCTGTCTTACAGAAACCAAACACAGCCAATCGAGACAAATCCTACTAAGGGGGAATTTTTCAAACTATAGAAATAGATGACTTCTATATTCCCAAATGAAATATATACATTAACTACTCCACCTCTTAAGATACTGTTTCATATGTGGCTCAATGGACCATACATGTTATAAACTGAACACTGACAGATCATGGTGGAATGCCATGCGTCATCACAGTGATCAATTCTTAGTTCACTAGTCACGCTCAAATACAGTACACTAATTAATTCATTTTGCTCACTTTCTTGTTATAAGAGCATTCCATTCAATAGAAACATTGAGCCCATTCTGGACAATGTCCAGAGTATGGATCCAGCGTTGCTCAATACGGTGCAGTACTGTTCTTACGTCACCTCCTCGCATCTTTTTTTTTATATGTTGGAGGACAAACCATTTTAGATCAGTGTCCTTGTGTTGTAATTTCATGAAATGCTCCACAAGATGCTTATCTGCCACTTTATTTCTTATGCAACGTCTATATTCTGATATGCGCTGCCTAACCTCTCTCGTGGTCTTTCCCATATAGAGAAGTTTGCAGGGGCAACTAATAATGCAAATCACGTACTTAGTGAGACAGTTAGTGCGGTTATTCATTTTCCATACTTTATTTCCATAGTGGAATTCGGGTTTAGTCTTGGTTAGTGGACATGCCACACATTTGACAAATTTATAATGCCCGATAATGGGGGCAAACCCCACTGGTTAGTGATGGATTATTCTTTAATGGGTTTTTTATAGGTATGGACCAGTTTTTGTCTCAGGTTTTGGTTTCTTTTAAACGCAAACATAGGTTTCTGTGCTAGGGAGCCCGGCTGTTTGACTAAATTCCAATGCCTATTGATGATCCTCTTTACATCTCCACTCACAGGATTGAATGTGGTAACACAGACTAGACGTTTGTTCTTCTGTTTTTCTCGAGTGGTCAGACATATATCTCTGCTGGTGTATTCTGCTCTTTTCATATGGTCTCTCACCATTCTCTTGGGATACCCCCTGCTCATGAGCCTCACTTTCAACTGCTCAACATGAAATTTAAATTCCTCTTTTTCCGTACAATTCCGCCGTATACGTAGGAATTGCCCATATGGTAAATTCTGACGTAAGTTGGAGGGGTGAAAACTATTAAAGTGAAGGAGAGAGTTCTTATCAGTAGGTTTCTTAAATAGAGTGGTAATGAGCCGATTCTCTGATTTTTTTATCAGGAGATCAAGAAAGCTCACCTTTCGGTGACTTCACTCCATGGTGAATTTGATATTAATGTCACATTTGTTCAACCACTCGTGAAACTCCATCAGAGATGTAATGGAGTCTCTCCAAATGAGAAAGACATCATCAATATAACGGCGCCACAGCCGAAGGTGGGAGCGTAGTGCCGAATGAGCCTCCAGAGAATTATCAGTCCCAAGGATAAATTTGTTCTCATAGTTGGCCATATACAAATTTGCCACATTGGAGACAAAAGTAGCCCCCATGCTCCCTCCCATCTCTTGTTTGTATAATTGTCTCTTGAAAAGGAACAAGTTTTCAGTCATAGCCAACCGTATACACTCTTGAATAAATTCAGTTGGTGTCTGGTGGGGTCTTGTTCTTGTATTAAGATACTTGCCAAGAACTTGAAGACATTCCATTTGCGGGATAGCCGTATATAGGGACTCAACATCCATGGTTACGAGGGTGTCTTCCTCATTGATCTGGATGTTATGAATAATCTTAATCATGTCCATTGAATCTCTTACATAAGATGGCATCTCAAGTACAAAAGTCTTCAGGAAGATTTCCGAATATACAGAGGTTCCAACAGGGAATCTATTGTAGACACAACAGGTCTACCTGGTGGATTTATTTGATTTTTATGGATTTCTGGCAGTATATAAAATGCTGTCTTTTTGGGCCCAGTCTAATTGAGAAAACTACCTTCGTCTTGGCTAATCCACTTCTCTTTTACTGCATGATTAGTGAGACTTTTGATCTCCTCTTGAAGTCTCAGGGTTGGATCCCTATCCAGCTTTTTGTACGATTTCCTGTCATCCAATAAACACATACATTCTGCTTCGTATGCTATAGATTCTAAAATAACAATCCTGCCCCCCTTATAGATTCAACCCCACATAATTTAGTAAGGCTTTCCTTTGTTAGATTGTCAGGTTCATAGTTCTTTTTCTTGATAGCATCCTTTACTTCTTGGGTCACAATATTTTCAAAGGCCATCATTTCGGCTGAGCAGGTGTGTGGCGGAGGAAGAAAAGTAGATTTCACCTTCAAACCACTCACGTTGGGTAAGTTATCAGAATCTTTTCCCTTTTCCCCTTGGTGGGCCGGAAGATAGATCTAAAAGAAATGTTTGAGGCTTAGGTTTCTGAAGTATTTTTGTAATTCTAATTCTGTATTGAAAACATCTGCTCTCGTGGTGGGGAAATAGGACCGTCCCTTGGATAATAGATCCAGGTCAGAGTTCTCTATATGGTAAAGAGAAAGATTAAAAATAGGCATTTGATTGTGGGTACTTTGACTCACTGGTTTGAGTACCACTTCCTGGTTCTCATGCCTTGTCCCTGCCCGTATTGTGGTTGTCTCTGTCTCGGTCTGCCTCTCTGCCCCCCTCTGAAAAAAAAACGTTGTTGGTTCTGTCCTCTCCCCCACACTCCCACATTAGTCCCAACTTGGGCATTCAGGGAAGAATCTGATCCACTCGAGGATATAGAGGTGTTAGAGAAGGTGACATGTCTATTATTAATTTGGTAATTGTTACCCCCAATAGGTGGGTCAATGATAAAACCTTGTGTTAAAATAAGGATAAGTTCTTTCCTCATTACAGTTTGTAATATCCTTCTGTAGTTTGTTAATTTTGCGTTCCAGATTGAGTTGTTTGAACTTCTTAATTTCTTCCTCTAACCCCTCAAGTTGTTTCTTTGCATCACTCACTGTAGTACTTTCCAAAAAAGCCTTTTCCAGAGCTTCTAATTCTTCACCCTGTTTCTTTGTTTCCTCTTGTGCTGTTTCTACAATTAAGATAATCCAATCCCGAGAATACTTGTTGCTAACCCCAGTGAAGTTTATTTGTAACTTGGGGTTGTCAACAAATATTCTTGGGATGTTCTTTGCCTACAAACCCTCCGGAATAATGCTGGATATGAGATACTATAACATAAATTGTCCATGTAGATCAGTGCGTGTCAATTTTTTCATTTTTTTGTAGACTTTTTTCAACTTCATTTGTTGCGGCCACCTTATCACCAAGCAGACCCTCTCCAAAGGGCAACATAGGAGCTTCCAACATTTTTTTGTAATGATCTTCTGAGATATAACACCTAAAAATAAGGACGGGGTCATAAACCTTTGCAAAATGTATGGAAACTTTGGTGTAGAACTAGAACATGATTACACAATGTATAATATGCCAAATTAGTTTTATGTAAGAATGTATGAATGAGAAAATATGGGATTGAGAATTTATGTCTGAGATATGAAAGATATGTTGATGTAACAGGACAATTGTTTTAATGGATACATACAGTTATATGTTGATGTGATTATTGATTAAAATTTGTAATTATTGAATGACTTGTGTCATCCTGATCTACTGGTCCACCTCTCACTTTAATATTATGTATCTTACCTGAAGGACCAGGGATTTGATTGCAGGTACACCCCTTTATTTATAATTTGACATAAGGGACAGGCAGATGCTGGAGTCATTCAATGGGGTTTAACTGGGTACACAGATGGTCCGCTAGCTTTGTGCTTCAAAAAGTGACACTGGTCTCTCCGCAACCAAATTCTGAGGAGTCATGAATGGTCTGGGTTACAAAATACCATTTGGCTGTTATTAGGTCATGAACTGTATTTACCATTCATATTTTGTTCAACCCACTACAAGTAACCAGGAAGTACAACCTATGTAAAGTTTGCATATGGAATGTTATATTATTTTAAAGGTTCTAATACTGTGCACTGTTGCCACCTGAGAGGTCTCTTGGGTTTCTGCCAGGTCTGTAATGCAAGGGAGGTGGCAGGTATGTTAGTAGATTGAGCGGGAAAGAGAGCAAAAAAGCTGTGATATGCTGTTGGCAGCTTTAGTTTGGGTACACCGGTCACTGAGCGCATGTGTGTTTTTCGGTTGGTGGCCGCCATGTGGTGTTGGGATAGATTATGTGAGGTTTGTTTCATTGTTGTGGTGTGAAGTATATGCAGTTTGGGGTGCTGTAGAGGTATGGTTGTGTTTAGTTCAGAATTTGAGAGGTGTGTGCAGGAGGGGGAGTTTTTAGTATGTTTAGTTAGTGGCAGTACACACACTTTGGCTGAATGCAAAGCTATGGCTCACTAATACAGATGGACTAAATGCGAGATATGGCTCACTAACAAAGATGGTCTAAATGAGAGATATGGCTCACTAACACAGATGGGCTAAATGTGAGATATGGCTCACTAACAAAGGTGGGCTAAATGAGAGATATGAAATGGCATTTAGAATATGCCTATACACTAGTGTTTCAGGGTGCGACAAGGCAAGGGAGGGGAAACAGAGGGAAGACAGAGACAACAATCCTACTATGCCAGGTGCATTGAGATTGTGCAAGTGCAGGGGAGGGGGAAGGGGAAAAGTGCAGGGGGAAAGGGGATGGGGCAGTGCAGTACATAAGATAACAACAGTAAAATAAATAAAGACAGTAAATAAAAGTGCAGCCAGCTGGTCGCAAGTGCAAGGGCAAGTGCAGACATAAGGTGTCAAGTGCTAGTAGAGACTGTAGGGATACAGAAACAGTCCCCAAGTGCAAGGGTTGCCAGGGGGGGGGGCAGTGCAGTTGTGCACCTGGCAGGGGGACCAGGGCCCGAGATCAGAGGGTAGCCAAGCAAACAGTGCAGTTTCAGATTCACAGGAGATCAGCAGGGGAGAGGAGGAGAGAATGCAGAAGCAACGAGGAAGGTCTTGAGGTGCTTCTGGAACCAGAGATGGTTCTCCTCAAGTTTCAGAGAGGCAGGGAGGTTGTTCCAGAGGGAGGCCCCAGCAGACGAAAGAGATCTACCACCAACTTGCTGCTCAGAGACGCAACTAAACTTGAGAGAGTTGGAGGCAGATGGCGCACTAACACAGATGGGCTAAATGTGAGGTATGGTTCCCTAACACAGATGGGCTAAATGTAAGCTATGGCTCACTAATACAGATGAGCGAAATGCGTGATATGGCTCACTAACACCGATGGGCTAAATGAGAGATATGGCTCACTGATACAGATGGGCTAAATGTGAAATACGGCTCACTAATACAGATGAGCTAAATGTGAGATATGGCTTACTAACACCGAGGGTGACTAGACTAAGTAGGGTGACTAAACCCATGAGGGGTTTCAGGCAGCGCTCAAAGGGCTGATCAACGCTCATGGAGGGGTGTGAGGAGGCAAAGGGAGGGAAACAGGAGGAGGATCAGGGAGGCAGCTGAGCAGTGATTGACGCTGAAAATTGACCCAAATTAAATTTTAAAGCCAACAAATGCCAAAACTACTAGAAGCTGGGGCTGCACAGCAGGCAACGGGTGGGACACTCACCAAACTAGGAGAGGGGGGTGGATATGCCACGAGGGCTGCAAAGCAGGGCAGGGCACAAAGGCCCAATCAGCGTTCGTGGGAGCGCTGGGAGGAAGCAAGGGGAGGAAAGCAGGAAGAGGGTCAGGGAGGCAGGGGGAGTGGTGAATGACACTGAAAATTGGCACAAAGTAAATGTTAAAGCCTATAAATGCCAAAGCTACTAGAAGCTTCTATACTCACTGAGCTTGAGGGTCCAATCAATCACCATTTTTGTTTATAACCTTTGAAGGCAATGCTGTATTAGCTCACTTTTTGAATTGTTCAGTTTAAAAAACGTTATCAGCTGAATCTAAAACAATATTTTGTTTGCATTTGTGCAATTATGTAAATTAGGTGAATGTGCATATTTTCATGCTTACACAGTGTGTGTTAGCGATTCAAATAGCCTAGTGTCCCTACAGGCTACATCATTATTCTGAGATGGAAAAATAACTTGTATATAAAAGTATCAGAGGGAAACATGTAAACATCTATAATACACATCACACGTCATGCAGAGATGAGAATTGCATGAATGGATTCACCTGAGTGAGAGCAATCTTGTGAACCGATTAGTAACATGATCACATGTGAAGAATATGATGTGTCTGAAAATGACTATTGTTTAATGTATACATTTCCACAATGCTGTCACATCAAGTGGGAGGATAACTAGGTTTGGAAGTGACTCCCATTAGACTTCCCTCTTCATCAATATGCCCAATGAGTACAAAGGGAATGGCTTAGTGTGATGGCACTTTTGGAACATTGTCGAATTATATAGACTGACATATTGGACTAGAAAACCGATATACACCTCTAAAGGAGGGATTTCTAATCTATGAAAGTCCAAACTATTAGAATGTGGGGGGAATCACTTGTTCACACACTGACCAACTGGCTGACTGATGGATTGGAAGAAGTAGAGAAAGGAGACTTGACAACAAAGAGAATAGATTGCTTTCCTTTTGGACCCCTTTTTGGATTACTAGCAGGTCGCAGTACGAGAGGACTCCCTACGGTCAGATTACAGAACCTTTGCACAGATGCAAGTGCAAAGTTGCACATTATTAGCACTAAGTGTTCCCTATTTCTAAAATCCTGGGACATATTAGAAAACCATTGCACCATGACAAGTGCAGTTTGGCACTGTATACAATGCAGTTTGGCATGGTATAGGCCACAGTGCAAAAACTGCCCTAGTGCAAAAAATATACATTTTCACTGCATTTGTCTACAGGCAACGTTTGCCCTAAGGCTAAAAAAAGAATGACATTAGCACTAGGGCTAACTTTTCCCTGGTGAAAATAAGCATCCAAAGTGTATCTTTTGTCCACTGGGGAAATGTTTGCCCCGTGCTTATACCATGCCAAACAGCGCTTGGCATGGTGCAATGTTTTTTGTTTTTTTAAACTTCATTTAACAAGTTGGCAGTGGTTTACAAGGAACTCATCCTTTTGTTCATAACATTAGCATTATTCATACATTTGTCTTGACAAACGTGCACATTCCTTCCACAGTTCGTTACGGTGAAGTCGTCTATCATGATACATATACTTTACTTTGTTTCTCAACATTGTAAGGCAGAATGACATGCAGTACCCTTTAGAACACTACACACAATTAAGACTGCAGGTGTAAGCACAATCTCACCTTTGGTATAAGTCTGTACTGCACAGTTTTGTGGTAGCAGGCCTAAGCAACCAGGCTTCTCTCAAGAGGGATGTGAGCAGTACAAGGTGTTACACAAAGGACTTGCAATCACAGTGGTTCAAACAAACACTTACTCAAGGTTTCTTGGTAAAGCAATATTAATTTATGTACACAGTCGTTCAGAAAACATTCGACTAGCAATAAGCAGCTCAATATCACACTATAATAAATTCCAGTACGTAACCAATACGTTTCTGAACAAGTTAGGCTCCTCAGAAGTGAGAGCAAAATGGCACTTCGGTATCTTTAAATTGGAGAAAAAGACACAAGTTATAAGTATTAAACACAAATACTTTCTTAGGCAGGGCAAATAGGTTCAGTTCACTACAAGGGGCAGTTCAATTGAATAGGCCCGGGCCAAAGTCAGTGGATCAGTGTCTTGGATAGGATAGCACAGTTCTGGTAGTAAACAGTCAAGTCTTTGCCAATGTTCTTAGAAGTAGTTTGAACGAAAAAGAGTCGGATTAGGAGCGAAAAAGACTCCAAAGTTGGGAAAGTTTCACAAACTTTCACCGCGGCAGAGAGGATTTCTCAATTGCATTTGCACAGTACCTTGGTAATGAAGAAAAGCTGTAGCTGAGGCAATTGTTCCTGGCAGTTCCTGCAGATCTCGCTGTTCCTGGGCCTCAGTTATGGGGACAAGAGGGAGGAAGTCGGGAGGTTCCTGCACTGCACGGGGACGGATCCACAAGCTTGGCAAGACGTCGGTTTAAGGTGTGAGTGCCTTAAAGTCCACAAACTGGTATCCTTCTCACTGGCTATCTGGTTTTCAACAGCACTCTAAAGAAAACTCGACCAGTATGGAGATGGTTTCCAGGTGGCTTGCGAGTTGGTTGTTCCCACCAGCTCAAGGGAAGAAGTCGTCCTTGAAGGGGCTTCTCTGTCGAGGGAGTTTCAGACTATTCGGACCTTCAGCAGGGCTTCACCAGGCAAACAAAAGGTCCAGGAGTTGAGGCAGTTGTCTTCCTTCAGCTCATCTTTGGTTCTTTCATTCCAGTGGTCAACTCTGCCGTCTAAGTCCCAGAGACCTGCCTTTAAAACAGTTTTCTCCAACTCATTCCAGTCTAGCTGCCACTCACCCAGCAGGGTGGCTGTCCTTGCCGGACAGTCAGCCAGTCAATCATGCCAAAGTGCATTCAGGTCTCTTAGGAGATTAAGCACAGGTAGTTTCGGGCACCTCCCTCACTTCTTGTCCACCCTAAACACTCAGGCGCCAGAGGCGGTCTTCAGGTCTGAAGCGCGCCAAAGGCAAATGAACAAAGGGACCAAACCTGGTTTGGCACGCAGAGACAAATTCTAGAAGGACCTTTCCAAAAAGAAATGGCAAAAAAAGTCGATCGGAACCTGTTTTTACAGAGGGGGCTCTGACGCCATCTTGAAAAACATGGCTCTGGTGGATTTAATGCAACCAGAGCGTTTAAATGGGTTGCGGTAGAGAAAATCATGGTCATACCACTGCCACCAGCCATTCTGAGAGGAAAGGGTAGCATTTGAGTACACATGAGTTTTCTAGGCATAGGTCATACTAGATATTCCCTCCAGCACTCTGCTGTAAGGCAGCGTGTGCTGGGTCTAGCAATTTAAAAAAACTAGCGATGTCAATTTAACTTTACATTCACTGGGAGACAGTAGTCAGTACCAGAGAATGTATTTAAACCTTGGGAAGTCTGAAAGGCATACCTGTGCCACTGGACTGAGGGTGCTGTGTGACACACAAGAAAAGATGATGCCTATAGAGTTGTCCAAAACTCCATATCCAAAGGGACAGGTGGATTTAATCCACTCCTGGATGAATCTCCAGTCGGTCAAACATCCTCGAGAGACTATCAGCATTTTGGTGGTTACACCCTGACCTGTGTTCAATGGTGAAATCAAATCCTTGCAGGCTGATTCACCTTCTCAATAGTTTTTGATTTTCCCCTTTCATTTGCATCAGCCATCTCAAGGGTTGGTGGTCAGTCTGAATCACAAAAGTAGATCCATACAAGTATGGCCTAAACCTCTTCAGTGACCACACAATAGCAAAACATTCTCTTTCAATAGATGCCCACCTGGTTTCTGGTTCCTTCAGCTTCCTGCTGATGAAGCAAATGCGGTGCTCCCTACCTTTCTCATCCAGCTGACTCAGAACTGCACCTATATCTGTATTGGAAGCATCTTTTAGCACAATGAAGGTTTGGTTGCAGTCAGGAACTCTTAAGACTGGAGCTTGACAAAGGGTTTTCTTAAGTCCTTCAAATGCATGAGTGCACTCCTCATTCCACCTGACCTTTATGGGAAATTTGGGTGAGGAGACTACATTCAGGGTTGAAGCTATGGTCCCATATTTATCTATGACGTTCCTATAGTAACCAGTGAGGCCTAGGAAGGCTCTCACTTAGGTTTGAGTAGTAGGGGTGGCCCAGTTTGTACAGCTTGTACCTTGCTAGGCAATGGCCTGATTTCACCTCCTCCTACCTCATGTCCAAGGGAGACCACTTTACTCTGACCAATTTGATACCTACTTGCCTTTATGGTCAGATGGGCCTGCTCAAGAGCCTGTCAAGGTGTCAACATTTTCTTTCCAAGTAGGGTTGAACATGCAGTGTCATCCAAGTATGCCATTCAGAGGTCCTCCATCCCATTCAAAACTTGATTAATCATCCTTTGACATGTTGCAGGTGCATTCTTTAGTCCAAAAGGCATTACCTTAAACTGGTAGAGGCCTGCTGGGGTGGAGAATGCAATTTGTCCTTGGCATGGCCTGTCAGATCTATTTGCCAATAGCCTGACGTGAGATCAAATGTATTGAGGTACTTGGCTGATCCAAGTTTGTCTACCAGTTCATTTGTCCTTGGTAAAGGATGGACATCAGTCTTTGTGTCTGCATTAAGAGCTCTATAGTCCACACAGAATCTCAATTCTTTGCATCCTGCCTTTGGCACTAGTACAACTGGACTAGACAATGGACTGGTAGATGGCTCTATTACCCGGGATCAAGCGTCTTGTTGACCTCTTACTTTATGTGGGTTCTTACATGATCAGACATCCTGTAACCTCTGCTTTTAACAGGTAAACAGTCACCAGTGAGGATATCATGCTGGCCCCAAGGGGTCAAGCCTGGTGATAGTGAAAATGTCAATAAATGGGAGGGTAGGGTATCGACCCCCTCTCCTGAACCACAGAAGCCGAATAGATCGACCCTCCCACCGTGGTTGGCACGGGCGTCTAAATATTAATATCACAGAGAACCACGTGGCAGCAAATGGGGGGAAGATGGGGTTAGGGAAAGGGTATGGACTGACAAAGGGAAGGTGGGGAAGAAAAAACATACATATCTCTATAGCTAGCACAGATACCTATTACTGAAGAGATTATACTCTTGATCCTGACCTCCACCATAGTTACAGTCTCTTCATACTCCACTCCGACCTGCCTACATACATAACTAGCATACTAGACAGTGCTGTGCACATAACATGATTGGTCAACATACAGAGATCAAAATAATATGGACCCACATTCTGGACATACAGTTAGCAGCAAGCTGGATGACACAGATAAGGAAGCTGCTTCCATGATGAATAAACATGACACATGGCCCAATGAGCTTGCAAAGCAACATAAAACATGATTTCCTAATGTGGCAAGACTCTGAAACCCTACAGCTGCACAGATAATGTAGCCTGTTGCTACTTAATTAGCCAGGAGCCATGTTCTGAATGACCTAGATTGCCAAGTTATACCCAACACTCTGATATCGGTCTTCCTGGAGAGTATTTACTTCATACTCTGTGACCAAGATTGCCAGAAAGATAATGCTGTAATGCTTGCATAACCCTTAACTCTCACCCTTAACTTTTTCCTGAGCATACAGTTTGTAGGACTCAAGTTGCAAGATTAGGCATTGCCCCAGATGAGGATTACCCAACAGAAAGCTCGAAGCACACCGCGCTTAAAGGGATAGTCCCCTAAAAAAAATGTTATTTTAAAAATAGATAGGCAACATTAAAAAAAATAATACCAGCACTTTTTTTAAAAAAAACTTCCTATGTAAAATGTTGAGCTATTCAAGCTCAAAATTCGCAAAAGCAAGCACATGGGCGCATCCATTTTGTGAAATGGATGCCCGCCTGTGCTGGCTTTTGCTTTTGTGGCACTAATGAAGGAAAAGCCAGCCAGCTGTAGTAAACAAAAGCTACCGCTGGCTGGCTTTTCCTTCATTGGTGCTGTACGCGGAGGACGGGGACCGGAGACCAGAGCAGGAAAGCTGCAGCTGAATCTCAGTAAGTGCTATTTATTTTTTAAATAAAATAAGCACTAGCTGCGTTTTTCTTTCTAACTTTTCCAGGCTGGAGGAAAAAAAAAACGCAGCTTTAAAAACGTTGTATTTATGTTTGCGGTCGCTTTTGAAGCGACTGCAAACATAAATACAAGGTTGTGTTTGAAAACGCTGCGGTTTTTCTTTCCAAGTTTCTCAGGCTCCTCCGGCTCGAAACCGCGTTGTGTTTCTGCCTGCTCTGGCTATTACTTTGGGTCTCCGGTGCTCCCCTTCACTCTTTTTTGTAGAAATATTATACCGGCCAATTGCATGAAGCAAACAATGTACTTGTGTATCTGGATATGGAACATATGTTACTCCTCTTAGCTTTATAAGTGAAGCACCTATCTGCCCACTAGCCACACTCATTCTGATATGTGATGCCCTTATTCTGCAACGTTTTGCAAAATGTGTTTAACTACAGCTCTCATCAGTTCTACCCAGAAAAGACAATGGCCCTCATTACGACCCCGGCGGTAAGTAATGGACATTACCGGCATGGCGCAACTAAATGTCCGTGCTGGTCTGGAACCATTAAAAGCAGTAAATTACGACCTCTCGGGCACGAGCATTGCGCCATGCCAGTAATGTAATCTGCGCCATGCCGGTAACGTCCCAAAAACGTCAAATACCGGCATCGTATGTCGTGCAAGCTGCACCACCACCAACCTACCCACCGATATTAGCGAGCACCGCTATTAGCGGTGATCGCTATTAGCAGTGCCTGTAAAGAAGCGGATCCGGAACTTACGCCATCGCACTGGAACGGGAAAGAGCGCGGCGGCCATCTTTAAAAACACAATCCATTGCAATCCTCCACAACCAGTGCACATCTGACCCTGAGACCTGGTTCGAAACTTCACCCACATCCATGCATCCCCACAATGCCGAAAGTTGTAAAAAAATCTTGCGATCGGCAGCGGCAGGAGCGATTCAGTAGGGAAGAGCTTACAATGTTGGCGGAAAAGCTCCATGGAAAACGCGGACATCGTATTCTCCACTGAAATGACCAGAACGGCAATAGGGCGGAAAAAGGCCACATGGAAACTAGTCGCACAACGGGTCAGTGCAGTAGGAACAACACTCCGCACCACCAAAAAGTGCCATAAAAGGTGGGACGACCTCCGGCCCCGTGTAAGGAGCATACTTTCGGCCAACCGAAACATGGGCATGGCAACTGGCGGAGGAGCACACTCACCAATTAAAATGGAGCCGTGGGAGGAGATATGTGCCGCAATGATTGGCATCGAGAGCATCGAGGGGGTCGGTGGAATGGAGAGAGGAGCCCCGACATCAGGTGACACAGGTAGGTGCCTCAAATTAAGCCATGCCAAACTCCCTAAAGTCCACTTACATGGGAATCACAATCGTGCCCAATAGGGTTAATGCAACACATCAGCAGAAGGACTGCCAACAGGCATCATTGACCTACACCCTGTACACATGCAGTATGCACACTCCACTGTAGGCATCCACATTACAGCATGCTTAACCCACCCAAAAGGGATACAACCTGCATGTCACTTCCTCCAAAGTGCACCATCTATTCATCAAATTCATGGCAGTCATCACAATGCCTGCTCAATGTCCGCAGACCCATCAATAACACTTTCCTTCCTTTGCTCCACCACAGGCTCCCATTCGGACCCCGGTGAGGACGAGACTGGCACCACACCTGCCAAGAAGGCCAGGCCAGAGGCAACACCACACCAACCCTCCACCTCTGCTGGACCCAAAAAAAAAACAGAGCAGCCAAAATTGACTGCCACAACAAAGCCCAGGGCAGCAATGATCCCCAAGGCAAGCAGCATGGTACCACCAGCAACAGACATGCAACAACTGGTGGCCACTGAAGGGAATGTGTCTGCAGGAAGCAGTACACTTGGGGAGACTGCTGCCATTGCAGCTTGCTCTGATAGTGATGTGGGGAATGATGAGGATGACATAGAATGTCCCCCCACTGCCCACCCTCATTCCCCCCACCTGTCCCCATGTAGCCTGCACGCTGATAACACACAGGGGCTATCCCCTGATAACTCCTGGCCAGCCACTCCATGCCCAGTGGGAGGTGTGGAGGAGGGGAGTAGCCCAATGGCCCCGCCAATTGCATCATTCAATGCCTCAAAATACCAACAGTCGCTGGACCAAATATTGACAAGGCAACACCAACTGTCCTCACTCCTCACGCAGCATGTGGCTGATTGTGTAGGTGCCAGTGCTGAAATGCAAAGATGTGCCGAGACTGTGAAGGCAGCCAGCCAATCCTCCAGCAAGGACATCTGTGCTGAACTTGCCGCGGTGCGGCACGTGCTCTCTGAGCTCGTACAGACAATGAGGGACATGCGTCCTAGCGAGCAGCCGAGTTCCTCCTCCGCTGCCAGTTCTGCCCCAAGCAGCCCCGTCCGCAGGTCAGCCAGGAACCTACGGAGTACAGGCAGGGGTGCCCCGGGGGCCGGCAGAGGGGGCTGCCAGTAGAGGCCACCCAGTGGATCAATTTCACATGAGGCACTTCGACACAGGGATCCACGCACTCTTGCGGGGAGCTGAAGGGGGAGGGGGGAGTGGGTGTGTTGGGGAGTTGAGGGGGTAGGGGGGAGTGGGTGTGTTGGGGAGTTGCGGGGGGAGGGGGGAGTGGGTGTGTTGGGGAGTTGAGGGGGGAAGGGGGAGTAGGTGTGTTGGGGAGTTTAGAGGGGCGGGGGGAGTGGGTGTGTTAATTGAATTCACATTTACAATACAATTTTTTCTTGATCACAAATCACATGTGTGGACATTGCTCATTGCGTATGTGTGATTTATTGGTGAACAGTCCACAGTGTCCATATTCCAGAGAAACACAGTGCCCCAATTGCCATCTCCATGTGACACCCCCCATCTGTGTGTGCTAGAAACATTGGTTGATCAGAGTCCGACGCATTTCACACCCCTCCTGTGCATCGCTGCCTCCCTGAGGTGCTGCCCCATCCCCACCCTACTCATCCTCATCGTCAGGTGGTTGCAGTTCTGCGTCAGAGGGCAGGGGCACATTTCGTCTGATGCACATATTGTGTAGCATGACACATGCCATGACGATCTTTGCCACCTTCTCATGGTGGTACAGGAGTGCCCCACCAGACCTGCTGAGGCAGCGAATCCGTGCCTTCAGTAGGCCGAATGCCTGCTCAATCACCACACGGGTACGTGTATGTGCACGGTTGAAGTCCTCCTCGTGCTGGTTCTGTGGGTTCCGGACTAGTGTAAGGTGCCACCACTTCAGCGGATAGCCTGTATCACCTGTATGTGGGCAACAATGTATGTGTCAGTCATGACATCAAATTCCAAACATGACGTGCCACCATGGCATGCATTCAACTGTTACTTTGTACCACTTTTACATGCACAAATGGATTCACACTATGTGACCGGTATATGTGTATTCCTCTCATGGACTGTTTTGCATGGCATCAACCAATGTATGCAGGGGGGTCAAGTGCCTTGTGAGTGCCCATCCACTGTGTTTGTTCATGGCGTTTGTTTTGGTGACCTGACAGGTGTCCTGTGATATCAACGCTCTCATCATGGCAACATTGCTGTCAGCCTCATGATGACCCCACTGAGCACTACTAATGTTGATAGGGATTTTTTTGGGGCCTCGGTGTCTCCGTAGTGGTGTATTGATGTTTTTGTCCGTCATGTGCCTACTTTGTGCGCAGTTATGGGGGACTGGCCTTTCAGTTGATGGTGTTTGGTGCCGTGTATTGGCTAAAGTCATTGCATGTAGGTGCATTTTGTTCAAGTCAATGTGGTCCGAATCGGTAGAATGCACTTGCAGATGGTTGTGTCATGGTTGGGACACACCTTCATTCACATGGTACGGCTGTTTACATCGGGCATTATGTGTACAGGTGTCAGTTGACGTTTGTGCTGCTTTAGGGTATGAGCTGGCTCCATTGCCTCTGCTACTCACAGCCAGGTAAAGTGTGCATCATTCCCCCGCCCCCCTTTCAGCCAGGTAAAGTATGTATTGGTACGTCAATCACCTACCCACTTCACATTTCCATGGCCATGACATGAGACTCACTGAGTAGCCAGGATCTTGGCCCTGCATGTCGCCCCATGCAGCGTGGTATTGTGGAGTTCCGCAGGACCATTGAATCATGGGTTGATCCGGGGAATCGGGCACAACAATGTGTGATGATCCTGTTGGAGTCACCGACCATTTGCACGTTGATTGAGTGAAATAGTTTACGGTTGCGGTACGCTACCTCCATGGCATGTGGGACCACCAATTCCGCATGGGTGCAGTCGATGGCACCAATGCAACCAGGTATGCCGGCTAGTGCATGGAAACCCACTTTGGTGTTTGCAATCTCCTGGGCAGACCGTGGTAAGGAAATGTGGTCATCTGTGTGCTTGAGGAGGGCATCGAGCACTTGGATCAGTGTACGTGAGAATAATGTTTGTGAAATGCCATGCAAGTGCCCCACTGTGTGCTGGTAGGTGCCTGTGGCCAGGAGGTGGAGCACAGACACTACCTTCAGTAGGGGGGGATGGCGGTGGGTGTTTCTATCATGCTGACGATGTCGTTGTGTATCATGTCAACAATGGTGGTGATGGTGTCCCGGTCCAAACGGTACAAGGTATGGATCTGCTCAGCGGTGAGGTTGAATGGACTGGCTCGGATGCGTGGGATTGGGGGCTGCCTGCGTGGTGGCACTGGCTGTGCTGGTGGGGCTTGCTGGCCCTGCCTTGCCCTCCTTCTCCTCCTGCGTCTCCTCTGTGCTGCCTGTTGTTGTTGTTGTTGTTGTTGTAGTTGTAGCACTTGCATTGCAATCAGGTCCTCCAGCCCCAACATTGCTAGCCGCATTGGAATCATTGTGGAGTGTGACTGGGTGTGGGAAGGGGTGGGGTGTGCTCTTTTTGTACTTGGTGAGTCTGTATTGCCTCCACCTGTGCTGATTCTGTCCACCTGTGGCAGCTGGGAACACTGCACATGGCCATTTACGGTTGGTTCGCGATGGCGGAATTAGCACCATGGCGGTAAGGTACTTAACGGCCTTTGTGATGGCGTTAAGAGCATGTCCGCTTGGTTCATGATTTGCCTACCTTTGCGCGATGCTGGTACTTACGGCGTGGAAGGTCGCGTGCGCGCGAACTTGGTGCTGTTAGCGGCACCGTTAACTACGATACCGCTAATAGCACTTTCACGGGTCATGATCGGACCTAGCGGTAAACAATGCCGGTAATCATTTACCGGCATCGTTTTTCGCTTACCGCCGGGGTCGTAATGAGGGCCAATGGGTAGGGATGCGTGGAGTTACTTTCTAAAAAATCTTGAGAGCCATGGTTGGAGAACCAGCCCTATCTTGATATGCATAGCTCAGCATAGTCATGTACCCCCCCAGTGATTAGTAATGTCAATTGACATGAGCTTTTTGACTTCTCACATGTCTGCCCCACAAAACGGTAGAGATGTAAAAACAATGGGCCTCATTACGAGGTTGGAGATGGCCTTGCCGGTAAAACCAGCAAAGATACCTCCAAACTCGTAAAAAAATCTGGCACTTGGCAATGAGGAATTAACGGGGTATTCCAACTTTGCCGGACCCGGTAATTCCTCCATTGCTGGGTGCCGGTGCCTGTCAGTCCCCATTCCCATTTAGCCCCACAGGGCTAAATGGGAATGGGGACGTTGGATGCACCAGCACCGTTTACAATGGTGCTGGTGCATCCGAATTCTTGTGCTCGTGGGTGCCGCTCTGCCCGCCAGGTCAGACCTGGCAGGCTGACAGGCACACACGAGCACAGCTCGTAGTATGGCAGTACGGTAGCAACGTTGCCGGTAGCACTACCGGCACCATTGTCACCTTACTGCCATACTTGTAATGAGGCCCAATGGGCCTCATTACAATATTGATTGATCGATTGATTGATTGATTTATATAGCGCTTTATACCAAGGCACTGTACAGCGGAACAACATAATACAAAATAACAACAACATTTAACAATGAGAGCAAAATTTACATCATGAATCATTCAACAAAACAGTGCAAAGAGCAATTAACTTAGGTGGGGGGGTGGAAAGGGGAGAGGCAAGAGGTGGGGGAGTAGGAGATGGACAGGGCGAGGGAGAATGGAAGGGGAAAAGAGAGGAGTAGGAGAGGGGAGAGAGGAATCAGATGAGGGTAAGAAGAGGGGGTGTGTGGGGGGAAGTGAAGAGGGCAGAGGAGAAGTTTTCAAGGAGGGGAATGAGGAGGAGGGATTTAAGGGAAGTGCGAAATGAGGTGAAGGTTGTGGTAGAGCGGATTGTAAGAGGGAGCGAGTTCCAATGCAGGGGTGCAAGGAGTTGGAATGAGCGGAAACGGGAGGAAGCGGAAGGGGAAGGATGAACAGTGAGAAGGAAATGGTCAGCGGAGCGAAGGGAGCGGGAGGGGGAGTAGAAGGAGAGGAGGGAGGAGAGATAAGGAGGAGCAAGACCATGGAGGGATTTGAAGACAAGGCAGAGAAAGTAGAACTTTAGTTATGAGTGGAAAGGTAGCGAGCCAAGGTGAGAGAGCGAGGAAGAGATTTAGTCACGGGAGGTAAGGAGACAAAGGGTACGGACAGCAGAGTGGTATATGGATTTTAGAGGGGTAAGCTGAGATGCGGGAAGTCCAAAGATTAGAGAGGAGCAGTAGAAGAGGCGGGAAAAGATGAGAGAGGAAATTAGGAGTTTTGTGGCATGGAATGTGAGGAAGGGACAGATTTCGCATATATTGTAGAGATGGTATCGGCAGGAGCGGGAGGTGAGTGAAATGTGTTGTGAGAAGGTGAGAGAGGAGTCAAAGAGAACGCCTAGATTACGAGCTTGGGAGGAGATAGGGAGATTGGAGGGAGGAAAGTGAATGAAAGGAGGAGGGGAGGGAGGGAGGGGGAAGAGAGTTAGAGGGGAAGAAAGGACTTCGGTTTTATCTGTGTTAAGAGAGAGAAAGCGGGAGGACATCCAGTTCTTGATAGCAGTGAGACAGGAGGAGAGTTTAAGGTGGAGGTCAGGCGAGAAGGAGGAGAAAGAAAGAGTTGAGTATCGTCAGCATAGAATGGTGAGAAATGCCAAACGAAGAGATGACAGGGGCAATGAGAGAGGTGTAAAGAGAGAAAAGGAAAGGACCAAGTACAGAGCCTTGAGGAACACCGTAGTTAAGAGGGAAGGAAGGAGAGGACTGGCCTCCCCACGATACAGCAAAGGAACGGGAGGAGAGGTAGGAGGATAGCCATTTTAGAACAGGGCTGTTAAACCCGAAGGAGGAAAGAATATGAAGCAGGAGTGGGTGATCGACAGTGTCAAACGCTGCGGAGAGATCAAGTAGAATAAAGATAGAGGATTGCTTAGCATGTCGAGCAGTTTGGCGGTAAGGCAACAACGGCGCCGGTATCGCTACAGGCACCGTTGCTACCATACTGCCATACTACGAGTTGTGTTCACGGGTCTCGCTCTGCCCGCGAGGCCCGACCGGGCAGGCAGTGCGGCACCCAGAAGCACAACTCTTGGATGCACCGGCACCGTTATGAATGGTGCTGGTGTATTCGAGCTCCCCATTCCCATACAGCTCTATGGGGCTGAATGGGGATGCGGAGTCCCTTATTGCTGGCACCCGCAATGGGCAATACCGGGTCCGCCAAACTCAGCATGACCCAGTAATTGCCGATTCGTCAGAGCCGGTAAAATCACGGTTACGGCGGCAGCCATGCCTTCGTTACAGGCACGGCTACCGCCAAACCGGTAATGAGCACCAATGCGTTTTTAATTCTTTATTTGGTGCTATTGATTGATCAGGAATAGGGTAGAACAAAACATTGTATGTTGATATAGCACATTCCAGAGCCTGATTCATATAAAGATAATAGTAACCCAAAACCAGTTCAGTAAATATAATCCAAGAGACCAAATGATCATTGCATCGTTTTTCAAGGGAAACAAGGTTTATTACATGCAAAATGGTCGCAGATGCTCCTGTAGAATCGAACTGATATGGACCTCGTCACACCCCAAAAAGTTACAGTCTACATAGGGGGAAACCGCAAATCAGCATACATAGGTTACAATGTCATCCCACAACCCTCATTGGCCACCACCTATAGAACATGAAAATACCCCTCTATACTCCCTGGAATTATTGGAAACACCTTATCTAAACCCATTCCCCCATTCACGCGGCCCACTACGTTGTCTTCGTTAAATCCAGGTAAGGATTGGCTAATAAGTAAAGTGTTAAAATAATCAATCATGACCGCCATGTGATGTGTACCCCTCCAATCCAGACACATTCAAAGTAAAACTGGCGAGGCCAACTCTGCTTTGATACGACAAGGTAAGGTTCCATACATGGCTACCCCTCTTATCTCCTTCATATCCCATGTGCCCAGTAATGTCATGCTAGGGCACAACTCTTGAGTCTGAATTTCAGGGATTTATTTGCTTTTGGTTATGCATCTACCTGTAAGTCAAATGGGAAGATAGCCCTTGGGTGAGGGCAGTAGTGTTCTCAATCTTTGCCTGGCCTATTGGCATCAAGAAATCTCATGCCCTATTCTCATAAATTTGCCCCTTGAGGGGCGTATCCCCAGATATCCTCCTCACAGCTAACATTCTGTTCCCTGAGCTTTCAGGCCCTGTAGCGAGATAAAAGTGCACTGGTGCTGCCTTTTGCCACAGCTTCTACCCTGGGGCCAGAAAAGGTATTTATCTGGGGACTGAGCTTAACGGAGCCCCAGCTTCACATCAAGGCCTGTGTTCTATTCTGTTCATTGTGAACTAGGCCTTTAAATCCAATATGGGAGCACCCCTGCCATGTTAACATGCTGACCTTGCTCCTGCCACAGTACCTTTCTGTCTCCATCTTCCACCTGCTTTAGCTCTTTCCTCACACCTCACTGAAAAACATAGTTTTGTATACACCTCCTGAAGACAGGGTCTATAACACGGCCCTATCTATAACATCTGCAACCACAAGATTTATACATTTGTCGCTCCTTCTGTGTTGTTATAGGTTGGTATCTAATATGTGTCAAAACTAACTAAAAGTGACATGTGCACCTTCTGCCATTCCAACATCACCCTGCTCACACTGTGTACATGCTAATAGGGTTTTGTCAGCCTGAACCGTTTTTCCTGGCTGGCACACTGTAAATGCATACCTGCATTTATTTCTTTAGTTATTTTTTTATTTAGAAAGCACACCTTTACCAACATGGGCACATGGTGCTAACTGAGTTAGATAAGGCAGCAGAGGATCAGAAGGAGAGCCTAAAATAAAAAAGTATTCAAAGCACAACAGAAGGGACAGTGATCCTGCGTGGCACAAAAGGCCTAGGGAAGAGAGTTCCAGAGCCGGGCAGCCACAACCAAAAAGGATCACCCCTCTGTCCTGCAGCATTGAAAATGAGGGATCTGAATGCGAAATAGAGAGTCACAGCGGAGAGGACGAGATGGGACATAGGGACATAATTTAGCCTGTAGATCCTCAGTCCGAGTGCCATAAAAAGCACAATGCACAATGCATGTAGCCTTAAATTCAACACGCTTGGCCACAGGAAGCCAGTGTAATGAGGCAAGAATAGGAGAAGCTGATGCCCGAAAAGAAGCCTCGGAAGACACTATTGCTGCCATGTTCTGAAGGACCTGCAGATGGCAAAACAAATAGAGAGGCTGGGCCAGATACACAGACAGAGCTAACCTTTGGCTCCAGAGACAGAGATCAGGCCCCTTTGATTCCAAGATTTTTAACTACCTGAACAGGCTTAGGTATAGGTCGAAGAGCCAAAGGACACAAATCTATGGTCCGTAGAGAGGAACTTGAAGCAGGACTCACCATCAAGACCTCAGTCTTGTTGCCATTAAGAAGAAGCCAGTTTTCACTCATCCAGGTATCAACTGAGAGAAGCCAAGTATGGAAATGTGAAGCCATAGCCTTCTGCATAAGATCCAGGTGCACCAATATCTGGGTGTCATTCTCATAAGAATAACACCTGAAACCAAAAGAGTTGATACGTTTATGCATATAGGCTGCATACAGATATTAAAAAGAAGAGGAGACAGAAATGAACCCTAAGGAACACCACAAGAAATAGTCACAAGATCAGAGAGAAATGGATAAAGGGGGAGAGATGGAGAATGACCAGAGAGAAAAGAACACAACCAGATGAGAACCGGACCAGCAATTCCCACTGAGGACATCCTGTCAGCTAGAATGGAGTGATCAAAGGTGTCAAATGCAGCTGAATGTTCTAAAAAGATCAGCACCCCGACACCACCATGATCCACCAGACGAGCAAGGTCATCCACGATTGACACCAGCGTCGATTCAGAACCCCGCCCAGGCCAGAAATCTGATTGAAAAGGATCATGAAAACCAGAGTCCTCAAGAAAAGAACGAAGAAGAGACATCACCAAACATTCAAGCAGCTTCATAAAGAAAGAAAGTAAGGAAATAAGCCAACAATTTGAGGGACTGGAGGAATCCAGAGAAGGTTTTTTTTCAATAGAGGAATCACCATTGTGCAGATGACACCCACTGGCCTATAAGAGGCATGATCTTTTTCAAAAGAAACGGTATGGGATCCGAGTGAGTGGTAGATTTTAGGCCATTAGAACCCCTAATAACATCAGCGATGTTGAAAAGTGGAAATGTCACCCAAGACAGAGAAGGATCAAGAAGTCACTTCACCCGGCAGATGAAAATGATTGTGACTTTGAATCTACAATATGCTGGCAGGAAGTGACAATCTTATATTGAAAGAACTCACTGAGAGAGTCACACATTATTCAATGCTGCCAACGGGGGGTGTTTCACCTACCAGTTGTGGGACTGATGTTGGAGGGGAGGGGGAATTCCCAGAGGTGGGGACATCATTTACAGCTGCAGGGTGTAACTCATGTGCCATCTGTGAAGGTGCTGCTAGAGAACTCTGTGGGGAAGAGCCGGCTTGGGGGCACCATGGAAAGGAGTACATAAGTGGACTAGGGATCAGGGGCAGAGACAATAAGGAGAAGTGGTAGTGCCGTATAATATGAACCACAGAACAGCCATTTTGGAGCATAGGCCGCAGTTAAGTAAACCATTTGTCTCATTACAACCACAGACCCTGTTTAGGGCAGACATGAAATTCTATAGTGCTCAGCTACAGCAGTGTGCTGGCGATATTTAACAAGTTGACTGTTCCCAGGAGGCGGTAGTCACTGGGAAATGGGACGAGCAGATACTTTTGAGGTCAATGAGCCAGTCACATGGGCGCTCGCTGTGAAATGTAGGGATTCAAAGAATAAATACAGGCATATAGAAGTAAAATCACGATGGGGTTAGCAGTTCCAAATCGCCCCTTGAAAGATGGGGCTGGGAAGAGTATTATGGGGTGATTGGGTGAGCCAGGAGGGGAACAATCATTGGGAGAGTTTTGGTGTCACTAGGGTGCAACAGTGTTTTGTGTTCTTGCTGATGTCCGCGGGGCACCACATTGGTTGGATACCATGTGAATGTCTCCCCTTTGCCAAGCTTAGGTTTTCATGTGTGTCTCATGAGAACTGACCAATGGCAGGATAACAATGTTCTAGCGGTCAGCACAATAACTTAATGTTAATAAAAGTTATAATGGGGTGGTATGGTAAGGTGTGTGACATCACAACGGACTGTTTTGGACAGCGTGGATCATGATGGCCTGCTCCAATCATGAGTAGGTACTGTATGCTTAGCTATAAGGGATTGATGTGGTCCCACCAATAAGCTTTGTAGGATGATTTAACAGTTGCTACAATTTATTCATGCTAATTATGTGAGGAGTGCATAACATGTTTGCCCGGAGTAGGCAGCGTCAACAGCTCTCTTCATTCAGTTTAGTTCCACCATGCTTTTTGAGCCGTGCTCGTCCAGCTGCGTCCGGTGCTGTAATAAACTGCATTACTTCTTGCTTGGTGTACGCTCTCCTTTTTGGATTCTTTGGTGTTCTAGTCGTTACTTGTCTTTGGAGGTCTCCTGATACAACAATAAGATCAGAAAAGCACTGATTCAAATGTGCAATGACCTCTGCAAAGGCCAATGGAAATGTAGAATCAGAGGAAGGATGTCAGTATGTTAAACAAAAATGAATTACTTTAAAGGAGGAAATAGCAATCTGCCGGAGGAGTGCTCCATCTTAAGATCATGGGTAAAAGTAAGAGCAGTGCAGGGAAAGCGAGAGTGAAAGTTCAGCACCACCCACCACCAACATGGAGTGTGGGGTCTATCATGCCTTAAAGTACTATAATCTCTCAGAAGCGCAAGGACCACCCGAGGACCCGATGCTTCATTAAGAAAGGTTCCTGTGTTGAAAACCAAGTTGGCCGTGTGTTTCTGAAGTAAATCACGACATACTAGAGCATGTGCCCCCAGCGAACCCGCAATTAGCAATAGACACTAAACCTAAGTAGGCACACCTGAAGTGGCTACTGTATGAGACGTCGCCGCCCTCCTTGGGGGCATAGCAGTATGACGCGGTGCAAGCTAAAGTAAAGTTTCATGAGTAAGCATTACCTGTTGCCCCTGCGAGCACAACATCCATAACCCGTCTGGAATGTGAATAGACGCAGATGTGCTGGACTTTGGCATGACTGTGGCACATAATAGGCACTTCCATTGCGCTCGCTGATGGAAACAGCTGCCCTTAACAAGACACATAATATTAGCAGGTGCCAATTGCCTTGATCAAATGGTTAAAGAGCAAGAAAAGACTTGCTGTTTATGCAAGTCAGACAAATAAAAAACCTGTGAAGACAGGCAAACACGGCACAAAACCCCAGGAAAGCCAAATGTGGCTACCAAACTCAGCTGACTCCAAATGGCCTTAAAAGGAAATAAAACTAATTAAATAAAGCAAACAAAATAATAACACTGAAAGCAAAATAACAACGTGAGCTGAATGCAGAAAAATGAAAACCGGCGACCAGTCAAACGCCCAGGTAGCAGCAAAGCGGACCGCCTGTAAAAGGATATTAAATTACCACAAATCAAACATAATAATACATAAAATAGGGGCATAGGGCTAAAATAATGCCGTACCTGGCCAGGTGTACTTGAGAATATCAAATGAAATGCTGAATATGTAATGACCCAAATGATGATTTTAGCTTGAAATTGAATGTAATGTTACTGTGTGCAGATTGGCCTTCTTGGTAGCAACATTGTCAAGTGGTTATTGCGAGATAATGCTTGCCTGCTAATCGTAACGGTTTATTGAGAGACCATCCTCAATACGGGTAGTTCCATCCCTCCCCACTCAAGGTGTTTGTAACACACTGTTTAATTGATTATTTTATTTAGCCATATCTCCAATCAATCTAATACACCTTGGATCCCTCCCCCTGAGCTACCAATGAGCTAAGAACCTGGCCAGTGTACAGGAAATATATTTATGTTTATTTGAATTGGATGTTAAGAAAAATCACACAAACTACACCCACCACATTCTTTGTGGCTCACAATCAACTTCTTTTACAAAAATAAATCACACAAATGAATTGGGGAAACACAAAAAATCACATTACTTTATCTAAATTTCAATTCAAGAAATAATTTGAGCCTGTCTGCGAAGACAAGCAATTACAAATGTAGTTCTGTGCAATTTCAATTTTCCTGCATGCTTAAAAGCCTAGCAGTTTTATAAATTTAGGCATATGCATGTGGCAATTATTATTTCACCCATGTTTTAAAATAAACTTTGTTTTTCAACGCCCCCACTGATTTGGTCTGGGTTGGGGAAGTCTGACAGAAAAATTATAATGATTGAAGAATTTTGGATTTCAGACCCCTTTCACTGAAAGGCATCTGTTGGGGAAACTGGATAGCAAAATGGGATGATTGGAGAATTTACGATTTCAGACTGCCCCCTCCACTTTAAGCCCTGTGTTAACGGAAAATTGGACAAAAAGGTTGGACTGATTTACAAACAAAGACACCCCTCTTCCTTAAAGAAGTCGGGGTCAACAGAAAAAAAAGGATTACCAAATTAAAGTATAGGCTATAGTTTTTCAGCGCACACTGGGAAGTGAGCCTTGTTAATTTTGAATTTTAACAAAAATCAACCCGTAGTGTTCAGCCAAAGGGAAGTAATTAAATTAATATTTTTAGTTAAATAGGCTAAGGCTCTACACAGTTTTACCCACACCCACCGGCTACAAAGGGAAATGATCTAAGGCCGGCCGATTCCCCCACCTTTGGGTTGCACAGGGTGTGCTTCTACTTACATAGAAAACCTCTGTTTAAAATTCATGAAAGCCAGCTGCATTTCAGGACCCTCTGGAAAGGTAGGGCCTGATCACTCAATTCTCAAGGATGGCCCCCAACACTCCACCATAGGACCCCGTTAGCTTTTAGGCCTTCCCAGAAATAAACAGCTTCAGCCAGATGCACTCACAGCAGTCTCCTCTGGTCTTTCCTTGCATGCAGCTGTCAGATGGTAATTTTCAGCAGCTCTCTTGATGGTCATTTTAACAGCTCCTCTTCGATGGTTATTTTACAGCAACTCTATCGCTTCCTCATAATGCATCCCCTTAATATAGCAGTGATGATACCACCAGGTTTACAATCCTGAGGAGTACCCTGTAAGAGTTCTTGTAAATAGTATTGGACAGTCACCCTTCTCTCTCGTCTCAACTCCCACCTCTCTGTACGGATTGCACTATTTTGCATGACCGTTTTGCAATTTTCCACCATTTTCACAAAAAGCATAACAGTTATGAACATGTCATTTATTCTCCACATTCATAATTTCACCCTTCGCCAGTTTGACAACTTTTAAATTTGGAACTTTTTCCGATCAGCCAGGAACCTAGTTTTAACTGGACATTACAGTTCTCTAAGTCACAGGTAGATTACTTTTTTATGGCATCAAAATCGCCTGAACATTATCTAAAAAAATACACATCAATAAAGAAAATCTGACTTATGGTTGCTGGGAAAATGCATAAATGATAATAGTCCTTTTAAACAAAAGGAATCATCATATGTGCAAACATGAGCTTCCCTTCCTCCAAGCCATTTGTCTCTCTCGGCCAGTGTTTATATCAGTCTATTTGAAGTTGGTTGCCTGTTTAAAGTTGGAATTTCAGCTTTGCTAAATTGCAGCCTCTGCTTTCACACCTTGTTCGTACATTCTGGTCATGCATCAGCCAAAACAGTTGGCCTGCATATAGCTGCCTTTGGAGACAGCAAGTCTAAAGGACACTTGGTTTTCACACCTTTCAGGCAAGTCACATTTTATTGTTGTTGTAAACCACTCGGATGCAAGCCAGGCTTTCTGGTGGGGGAGTCTTTGTGGCATTTGTTCCACAGAAAGCAAAGAGTTTGTCTTGGGCCTACAGAAACCTTTTTCATGGAAAACAAAGTGGGATTTATTTTCTTTTCATGTTGGTATTTTGCATGCAAAACATAATATACATTACGTTTTTGTCAACATGCATTATGTATTTTCCCTGACATTTTTATTTTAGCAGGGGAACATTTTCACATTTAAACTGCAAAGCCGTTTTGGTGACAATGTTTAAAAATTCTGTTTTTCATGTAAAAGGGACCTTTGATTTTCTTCTGCTTTTTTTAATTAAAATGCTGCTTTTCATTTGGTAATGACAGGTAGGCCCTTTCCACATGACAGTTCAGTTCTGTTGGTTTTGGGCCTTTGATTACGCCCCACATAATTCTGATGGTTTATTGTTATGTATGGAAAACAAAAATAATGATTTAAAATAAAATTAAAAAAACAATGAATACATGATTCTGTATTCATCAGGAATACCACCTGATAGGGGAGGAGCTTCGTGGTGTGTTGGGCAGAGTGAATGGGAGTCATTACGACCTGGGCGCAAAGGGATACCCGGCACCGGTAATGGCACATGTGCCGGTAATCCCTTTGCACCCTATTCCGAGTTCCCTTTGCGGGTCCCTCCCTTAAGGACGGGACCGGCAAAGGGATACCAGGGTCAATAATGGTACCACAATTTGCGGTACCGTTATTGATGCCTTCCCCCTTCCCATTGAGCCCTATGGGGGCTCAAATGGGAATGGGGAATGGCTTTTCAAATGGGGTCCCCATACCACCAAGTCAGTGGCGGTACCGGTATTGGTGCTAGTCATGGTGCTAATAGCGCCATGACTAACACCAACTTCAGAATGAGGGCCAATGTGTTTTGACTGGATGTGTTTCCTGGCTAATGTCTGCGCCATTTCTGTGCAGACGGCCGTCGCGAGGTAAGGAAGCCCTCCGGGCATGCCTCCGTTTATGGAGCCTACTAGGCCCCCAGGCCCTTGGAGCGTCCCTCTCCCACCCCGCACCCTCTTCCTGTTTCCCGCCCCCCAACCCGCCCACCCCCGCTCTGATTGGGCCGTGAGCCCGAGCTGGAAGGGTCTAGCGACCCTCCTCGCGGCGGCCCCTGCATTTCTGTGCAGACGGCCGTCGCGAGGTAAGGAAGCCCTCCGGGCATGCCTCCGTTTATGGAGCCTACTAGGCCCCCAGGCCCTTGGAGCGTCCCTCTCCCACCCCGCACCCTCTTCCTGTTTCCCGCCCCCCAACCCGCCCACCCCCGCTCTGATTGGGCCGTGAGCCCTTCATCACAGGTCCTCCCAGGGCAGCCCTCTGCCCGGCAGCCCCCAGCGGCTAAGGGCCCCAAGGCCAAGGGCGGCTCCAACAGAGGCGGCTCCAAGATGTGTCTGCAGGTGTCCGCAGGGGAAGCCAATGAAGCCAGCAACTAACAGACACCACCAAAAAACCGTGAGTGTGGTGTGGGTGGGGAGTAGAGCAATCACTCCACTCCTGAAAGCCCATGCCACTCTATCTTACATCCAAATAACATAGACTGCCATAATGTTTGCATGTCCACACTTAGATGGAATTCTGAAAGTTATCATGTCCACTCTTTGATGGAATTGTGAATATTCGCATGCCCACACCTGGTTGGAACTGTGAAAGTTAGCATGTCCACTCTTTGATGGAATTGTGAATGTCCGCATGCCCACACTTGGTTGGAACTGTGAAAGTTAGCATGTCCACTCTTTGATGGAATTGTGAATATTCGCATGCCCACACCTGGTTGGAACTGTGAATATTTGCATGCCCACACTTGGTTGGAACTGTGAATATTCGCATGCCCACACTTGGTTGGAACTGTGAAAGTTAGCATGTCCACTCTTAGATGGAATTGTGAAAGTTAGCATGTCCACTCTTAGATGGAATTGTGAAAGTTAGCATGTCCACTCTTAGATGGAATTGTGAAAGTTAGCATGTCCACGCTTAGATGGAATTATGAAAGCTAGCATGTCCACTCTTAGATGGAATTCCGAATACTATCTTGCCCACACTTAGTTAAAACTTTGAAAGTTAGCATGTCCACTCTTAGATGGAATTGTGAATATTAGCATGTCCACCCTTAGATGGAATTGTGAATATTAGCATGTCCACCCTTAGATGGAATTTTGAAAGTTAGCATGCCCACACTTGGATAGAACTGTCAATAGTAAATTTAGAAGTATACCCAATCGCCTCTCTGTAAAAAGGGAATTAGAAGTGTACCCAACAGCCTCTCTGTGAAAGTTAATTTAGAATTGCATTTAGAAGTTGCATTTAGAAGTGTGCCCAATAGCCTCTATGTGGAAAGTTGCATTTAGAAGTACATTTAGAAAGTTGCATTGAAAGTGCATTTAGAAGCAGCATTTAGAAGTGTACCCAACAGCCTCTCTGTGAAAGTGAATTTAGAAGCATACCGAATATCCTCTCTGTGAAAGTGAATTTAGAAGTGTACCCAACAGCCTCTCTGTGAAAAGGGAATTAGAAGTGTACCCAACAGCCTCTCTGTGAAAGTTAATTTAGAATTGCATTTAGAAGTTGCATTTAGAAGTGTGCCCAATAGCCTCTATGTGGAAAGTTGCATTTAGAAGTACATTTAGAAAATTGCATTGAAAGTGCATTTAGAAGCAGCATTTAGAAGTGTACCCAACAGCCTCTCTGTGAAAGTGAATTTAGAAGCATACCGAATATCCTCTCTGTGAAAGTGAATTTAGAAGTGTACCCAACAGCCTCTCTGTGAAAAGTTGAATTTAGAAGTGTACCCACTCTGTGATAAGTTGAATATAGAATTGCATTTAAAAGTGTGCCCAATAGCCTGTCTGTGATTCTAGAAATGTGCCCAACAACCCGCTGAATTTAGAAGTGTGCCCTGTAGCCTCTCTGTGAATCAAGAAGTACGCCCAAGAGCCTCCCGTGGAAAGTTGAATATAGAAGTGTACCCCATGTAACCCATCATATCTCACCAACACGCTTACTCTCTCCTTACATCACCACTCAAATAGAACACAGAGATACTATGACACCATTCGGTATAACTGTTCTCATATCAACATTTGCCGCTCACCCCACATCACTCTAAGTAATCACTGCTGGTTACGCTCCCCCCAGCGAGGCGTTCTCCTCAGGCCTAACGCAGCCACATCCGATCTGGATAAATCCTGCCAGAACGAACACATACCCCTGACCTCTCAACCACCACACCTACCGCTAGAAAACAGCTATTACACCGATACTGCACGAGCTGTACACATACCCGGTGCTCACACGCACCTTTTTAACTCTCTCGACTCTCTCTACTGATATGAACTTCGGTTCCCAAGGGCGTTCAACCTACCAGCGCCTTCAGACCATACCAATGGTATATAAGGCGCTATATAAGTGCAAAATAACAATAACAATAACAATAACAATAACAATGTAGGTGGGGTCAGATGCAGTTGTGTGGGACTGCAACAGTGGCCATAAATGTCAGTGGAAGAGGTTGAAAAATGTGTTTATTCTGTCCTTAATGAGCCAGTGGGATAGCTCAGGGGCAATGCATTTCTCATTGAAGCAAGAGAACACAGAGCAATACAGATTGTAATCCTGGTCCAACGTTTAGAGACTGATCTCCGGAAACATATTGCATTATGAAAGATTAATTAATTAATTAATTAATTAATGTACTTGATGTGATCACCCATGAATCTTGCTTGGGCAAACGACAGAATCATGGTACTGAGATTAAGCAACAGGGATAATTGATTTTGAGATTTTGTTTATCATTCTTGATATTTTTGAAAGGTATCAGAATTTGGACCTTCTCCTCATGGTAATGGCTCATAATGGGTAGTCGGGCAATGGGGAATGAGAGCTCTTATTCCGTGCACGTGTGATGAAGGATCCATGCTATGTCAGGGAGAACCTGGGGCAAGAGGCTGCCTGGAGGGATGGCCTGGCTGTATACTGATGCCCATTACACATGGTTGTAGTGTTCTGGTGGAAGCTGCCATGAGTGATGCTCTCAAGAAGATAGGTGTCAAGAGTGGGGCAACAGAGAGATTGGGTGGGCAGAGTGTTGAAGATTGAAAGGGGCACTGGGATCAGCAGTCCTTAGAGCACTTGTAGTGCCATTTCTGGGTGCTGGAGTAATGGAGCACGGCACAGGCCACACTTCATGGTCATGGCTTCTTCATGAAAGAATTGATCTTCAATGGTATATTGTAATTCTGTAGTAGAAAGTGAACTCTGGTGCAGTGGAAATTGTACAGCCAATATCCAGTGTTCTTTTTGCAACATCCTGCTTAACAGGCACACATTTTTCTTCATTACGTGTATGGTGGTATGGTAAAAAATTAACATACATGCCACCACTTTTACCACACTGCCACTGGGGTTGTCAGCTCATGGAGGCTTGTCCTCCAGTATACCTCAACAAAATGGAGGAAACACTATCTGTTGAGTTGCTAATGATGTTAATTCTTCCAAACCTCAATGAAGTCATATGGGACTAACACTACCTCGGAATCAAGTTCCAAGGCAGCAATTTGGCAGTAAATGTAAAGAGGTTCTGCAGTGGTTACATGGAGAATAAGCCATTTCCATTGGGGGGTCCAAATGTGTATTCCCATGACACAGTTTGGAGCAGCACATTGTGGTGGCCACCCAAAAGTCCTTCTTCAAATGAATAACATTCCTCTACCTCCTTAACATCAGTCTCACCACCAAACTCATAAGTAGGTTTTGAGACCTTATCCTTCCCTCACACAATGGTGACATCCATTGTCTTATTGTGCATTCCTTTCATCTGTCCACAACTCTTCTCTTTATTGCCAAGGTTGGAGGCAGTTTGCTCTAGACCCTAGCCTGTGTCCTCCATTGTTTCATCCAGTGATCCAACTAATTGTATTATCTATTGAGAATGCAAATGGATACACAGAGGTGTTGGCACTAAAGAAAAGAAAAATACAGAATGTTAATTAATGTCATAGTCCAGACATTACTGTACCCCCATTCCATATCAAGTCATTAGAATGTCAATAGAAAATGCATTACACATATGCAAAGGGAAGGACTCTAATGGTTTGCAATTTGAGGAACACAACGGTCACCAGTGTACACCCACAATTGTCAAATCCCGCCAATGCCAATAGAACATGCATACAGTGGATGCAACAGGCTGCAGTGAGATGAACACAACGGACAGTTCTGCACTTACCGGTAATAGAATACTATTTGGTGATTGTGGAATAGCTAGAGCTTTTTTATTTGTATTACGTAAAATGGTGCAGGTAATTCTGTTGCACAATCTGAGGTCGGCTAATTATAACCCCAAACCATTAATGCTCCAATCCAAAATTATAGTGCAAACACGTCTCTTAATATAAGCCATGCAATGTTGCGGCATGTTGGCTACTAAGAGTACACAATTATACAGCCAAAGAAATTTGATCTTGCCTGGTGTAAGCACTGTGAGCAGGACCAAGCTATCACAGGACTGATGTGGATTGGTATCAGGTATGCATGTCTCCACAACTGCCATGTGGAACAATAGCCCGGATGCTGCTTCTTTGAGCCCCACGATGAAGGCCAACACTTTCCTCCAAGGTCACAGGATCCTCCCCAGAAGTGCTTCTAGGAACCAACACCTCAAAGGTAGTACTGATATAACAAATGCAATCTTGCTAGAGGGTGCTCAACAGTGGAGTTCCTTTGAAGTCCGCAGACATGTGAAAAGGATCAAGTTAGAATAGCCAGCAGGGAAAGGTAAGCTAAGAGAGGGGTTCCACCAACTTGGTTTCTGTTAGGGCGCTCCACTACTTCCTGTACTCCCCATTCCCTGCAGGACAGGCACCCTGGTTGTGATGTCTTAAGGCAAAGGGCACTTGTTACAACAGCATGGGCTGGACCCCTCACAGTAAGCTTTCTTTGGACCAATTCTCTGTGAAATGTTGCCTTTATGAGGAGAGGAAAGGTAAACCTCTCATTCTTTGATTCATCTATAGACTCGGTAAGGAAGGCATGGCATCAACAGTAAGATAAACATAAGTGGCCGCAGTTCAAGGGTGTTTATTAAACTTTTGCAAGTGTATGATGAACGCCTATCTAAACCTAAATCTAAGATGGGAGCAAGCTATGACCATCAAATAATAAAGAAGGAAGTCCTAGTGGACTGGCATCAGCATAAAAGGGTCTATACTAGAAAACCCAATGCCAATCCTTACCACTAATTTACAAGTACTGTGGGGTGAAGTTCATGAAAAAGAAAGAAGTGTTCACAAAATGATAAGTCAGGATGATTGGGTCATTGGCCTCCAGTGCCCACATTTTCAACAAGGGGCAAGGCGGGTCACTCAAGCAAAGCACACACTCTGGCACTGTGGTACAAGGATACAGTTCAATTTCCACAGTTCAGGACCTTCTGGGTCCAATCCTCTTTACTCCTGATAAGCCTCTTCACTCAGAGGACCTGCTGTACAAAAATAATAAGACAACTTTCCTTTCTCTCGGTCTGTATTCACGTAGGGTTTTCACTGTGGAACCCCCTCGCCGGGCTCAAATTGCTTTCACACCAATGTCCAAGATGTTTCACATGTAACGTACGGTTCACCCGGATCCCCCCAGCCGGGCTTGGACCAATTGCGATGCACTTTAAACTATCAAAGACTTTTGATTGTGCACAGGATTTAGCAAGACCTGTTGCATGACCACTTTGATCTCAGTATTCCTTTTTCTCACACTCTGCATCAGTTGGATACCTAACAGAGACCTTTGAATGAGAGCCCTGTGGTGACAGACCACTCTGTGTATGGTATTGTGTTTGCCTCACAAAGTTCAATTTCTTTTGGTTCTAATTATACTTGTGTCGCACATCGTTAACACTTCACACATTGTTCTCTTCGTTCAATGTTGCAGCTTGCAACCTTGGTTCAAAACTCATGCTGGTTTGGTATCAGTCTCTCCGACTCACCGGCTGTGTTGTCTTTTCTGATGCCACTTTCTTGCAGGAGCCAAGACCAGTAACACGGTGGCAATCGCTCCTCCCGAACTTGGTTATCGATGCAGGAGAGCTCTGGGTACCTCTGACACACTTCGTAGGTTCGATCAGCGTTAATTCCTAGTCTTTGATTTCTTACTTTTCAAGGCTCACGAAAGTAATGGTCCCTAGAGGTCACCAGTACTTCCCTCCTTGTGACTGGTGGTCTTGCCATCTTTTTCCATGTGTAAAACTGCAATCTTGAAACTGCTGTTTCCTCGTGTGGTTTGCCTCGCTCAGAGTGTGCTTTCGTGCTCTGCCTTTATGGGTGTGGGGAAGTGTAATGGAAGTCAGGTGTGTGTAATAATCCATAATTGCCTGACCTTGCCTGCCCATGGTGTTGGGACATGTCAGGTATAAGGCTCTGGTGTTAGTCCGTTGTCGTTCATGGTGAGCTGTCCGTGAAAAAGAGTTTGTGTAGTAGGGAAAGGGGTGGGGGGGGTTGAGTTCCTAGGTCTCCTGGGGAAAAGGTGTTATTGGGAAGGGGATACCTCGCCTCACCTTCCGGTGTCCCACTTCCACTCCCTGAGGACCCTTCATCCAATTGATCCGCCCACACTGATCCACTCCCAGGAACTGGATCCAAAAGTGATGGCCGTATCCTGGCCACCTGGGTGACAGATCCCCAGGGACTAGTGGGTGAGACACCTTCAGGTTTCTCATAACTCCTACAAATACAAGAATGGTTCTCTGGGCCTATATTAGAAATACAGACTGTTCTAAAGTATGTGCCAGATATATGAAGACAGTAGGCATCCACAGAAGAGTATAACATTGGTGTTTTACTGCTATGGACCAAGGCCAGGCATCTGACTGCCCTGGAACCAGGACCCCATTAATTGGAAGTGCAGTATCTGCTGTCAGTGCCAGTAAAACTCCCTAGAGGGGGAGTCCAGGACAGAATGACTCATCTTATCCTGGAACCCATGGATTGGGACTCCCAACAGGTCAGAAGCCCAAAAGCAGATGGAATCCTGCTATGTCACCTAAACACAACTTTGAGTTCATCCACCACTCTCAACAAATTTCAAGTCACCACAGAACCTGCAGCACTGCCTTTGTCACTCTACACACTCTTTGAACTGCTAGCAGCATTTTGAGCCATCCAAATGCCAACTTGACCCATTGAAATGGACCAACTCGACATTCTCAGAACAACTGACTCAATTGCTGACTCAACTGCCGGAAACATCAAACTTGCTATATATTGAACACTGACTCAATCCAGCAGATCCAGAGTATCACTGCTGAATAGCCTGCAGCACTGAACTGTTGGAAGCCAACATCATGCCATCTTGAATGTCAACTCAACCCATTGGTAGTCTGCATCTTAAACAATAACTCAATGCTGACCACCAGTATGATTGCATTGACCTGAACACCTTGATTCCATCTTGACCCCAACAAAAGCACCTTGCGCAGCTCAACTTTGTTGAGTGCCAAAGTGAAGAATAAAGTTACTTTGAAGAGGCTCTTTCCTAATGGTCCACTTTTTGTGACCGTAGTGCCCATTAAGCACCCCTTCTCCACCTTGATTTTCAAAGAGATATCCTTGAACATTGTTTTTACTACTTACCACAAGTGGCGAAAGAGATATGCCTCTTGGGCTGTTTCTGTTTCACGTTTATGATTGCGGTCCCTGTTGTATTAGTAGTAGTGCAGGAAAGAATAGGCAGTTTAACCACTACATATCCCTGTACTCCTGCATAGCAGTAGTCATTTTGTTAAACCATTCTGATTGCAATGCAGAAAAAGAACATTAATTACTAACAGTATAGTTTGGTCCTGCACCTTCCCCGGGATGGTAAAGAGGACCTTGTTCTTTGTTGAGGTGCTCAGGTGTCACCATTATCTTTGCCTTCCGAGTGCTTTATTTCAATGTGGGCATATCATGTCCCAAAGGTGACCTACTGGTGGAGGCAAGATTTTGACTGTCAAGATATGTTTCTTGTTGTGGAACCTGTTTGCCTCCATTTAGAGATTGTTGTTATTGAGCTGTTTTGGGTATAATCAAATACATTGTTCAGAATTGAACAAGCACTAAAGCTCAAGCACAGCTAAAGCCCCTGACTGTCCTGCTTTGCTCTGTTCCCCTCAATGTCAATCACCCATCCGACATGGCCAGTTTTAAACTGTATACCTCCCATTGGACGCATGTCATTCAAACAATCATTTAAGACGCATGTAACCTTAGGTCACAGTGCTTCCATTGGATTTGCTTTTGAATGTACAATAGTTATCTACAGTACTTAGAAATGACATTTTTAATATTAGTGGATACACAATGCATCTTTTGCCAAGATAAGAGAACAGTTGCCTGGGCTAATGGACTCTGGTGAATGCATTCCTTTTTTGCCCTATGGGCAGTCGCAGCTTAAAGGATAACAGGGCATGCTAGGATCACATATGCCACTTCTGGTGATTCTTGGCAGCTATACCCACAATTCAGTTTTACAATGACACTGAGAATCACTACTGTAAACATCAAACAGTTAAGTGTGCTGAATACTGTATCTCCCAACCACACAAATAAATAATTAAATAACAATACATTAAAACTAAACATATAATGCTCATTAGAGTCTCTTGTATACAGTGACAACATTTAAACCTGGCACCAAATGATTGAGTGGCTCACCAAGTTGATGAATGGTTTACCAGGATCAAACTCTGTCTCCCCATCAATTGCGGCACACCAGGCAAGCACTGAACCTGGCATCCTTCAACGTTAAGGGGAACCCAGGTGCCTTAACGCACCCACGTGCTTACAAGGATATCAACAATTGCTCCTCCTCACAGCGCATCTATGGACATTTTCGACACAGCCAGGGAATATCGGAGTAGGACTACCCTCTTTGAGTGACAAGGAGTCATCTGTTGGCAAAACGATAAGTAACATTTCAGAAAGCCGTGTTGAGTGATTTTCTGAGGAGATCTGGGCCCAAAACAGTAGCACAAAGTGAATGTGAGGAAGCCATTTTGGGTGTATACTTGTCACTCTAAAGTACAATAGATTCGAGAATGCATCCAAAGCAAAGCCTAACGAGGCAGACACATGATCAGAGCGATTTCCGAAGTAACGCTGGAGCGTGTCTGCTGAAAAGGGCAAGCCATCAAATTGGAGTACCAAGCATATGTTCAACAAAAGATTGATCCTACTTTTGAGCAGCTGTGACTGGCTAAGTCCTTTAAACCGAGTAGTGCGAAAGTTAAGAAAGCATATTATAGAACCTGATAAGTCACACCAAAGGGCCCTTTTCTACAATTGAAAGCATTGTAATGCAGAGACTTTGGGAACAGCGAAAGCCACATTGATGTTTGCTTTGAAAATGTAACTGCTTATTTTTTATTTGAACCTTGCACAAGTTAATTGCAATAGTAAGCTGATAAGAACGATCCCGGTGTTCAAAGTGCTCCCTTTCTAGGGCCTAATGAATTGCAGACTGCCCTGGAAATCTTTTGATTTTTTATTTTTATGTTTGTATTATTGTTGTTTGGCAATTAAGCATTTAAAAAAATCCATGAAAGATAACAATATACACAGAGTACATACAAATGCATATTATGTTTAGACAAACAACAATTATTCATAACCATTAAGAACCTAAAAAAAATCATAATTTCTTTAAAACACACCCAGCAGAGACACTAATACACAACACTCCATAATTCCCATTCTAAAAGACAGACATTATGGCTCTTCGCAGTTAGTGCGTTCATCGCTTCCCAGGTTAAGTGTTAAAACATAGCAACAATTTAGTATCCATAAAAAAGCAATCACAGTCAAAACACCATAAGCAGCATTAGCCAGGTTTAAAAACGTAGAAGCCAAGCAGGCTGTTAGATTTGATTGACATGTCCCACTTTAGAGTCCACCAGTAAAGAGACAGAAGCAGCCTTCTAAGTTGAGACTGTTAACAAATCCTACTACAGGGACAACTGTACTGGTGGTATATCGAGATAACAATCCAGGCCACATATACCCAGTAGCCATACCATGAATTCTGTGGAGAAACTTTCGGAAATATAATACCCGGTTTGTTATTAACACTGGGCAGGATAGAATCAGATGTTCAAGATTTTCCACCCCATTGTTGTTTCCCCAAAAGCGACAGTTACCCATAGCAACCTCACACTGGCCATAATGAACCAGTAAGTCATTGGTCTGCTGCAAATAGAGTTGAAACAATAAAAAGCTCCTCCTTGCCCTACAAATAGGATTCATTGACAAGTAGGGCGCAAGCACCCCATGACTCTTATGTTCCCTATTCAAATGTTTTAGGGAGTCGTGGGAGTGCATGCGCACAACCATCTCAGTCCATTCCTGGTGATAGAGTGCTGTTTTTACCGTGGTTGGCTCTCTCCCAAGATCATCCGTAGAGAGACCCAGCTGAGCCAAAATCGACTCACAAAAGACAGAGGGCCTAATTACATGTATGCCGGCCTGGAAAGAGCGCTGCTGATAGCACTGTACCAGCGCCGTTTTTCAAGACCGGCACATTCAGAGTCGAAAGTGCGGAAACACTATCACCGCAAACTGATACCCACGGTGATATCGGACCCGGTAGCACCAGGACCGTAAACAGCGGGAATAGTCGCTGGACGTCCCTGAATTACCGGCACAGCGGTAGTACGGGAACATTCAGAGTTCTGCCTATACAGAAACACATTCATAAAAATGCTGGTGGCACCGTGACCAGAGACTCCGCCAAAGAGGAGACAATGTTCCCTTACATTGTTAAAAGCCTCCATGTTGCTTGTGACCTCAATGAATTTATACTCAGTTTGTATTGAATAACAGCTAAAGTGACTGACTTCTGCAAATTTAAGGATTTTTTCCATATATCATTTTCAATCTGCGGAAGGGAAGCAATGGTACAAAAGAGATGGATTTCACAACCGTATAATAATTTAGGAACAATATTCCCCTCATAGAATCAAGTGATGGTAATAACAAAAACCTAACATATTTTAAGTCCACTCATATCAATTGATTTCTTAGGCCAATATATCGAGCCCGCAACCACTCAGTAATCTGGGCTTTACAAGGTCGGGACACAATAGGAAAACCCAGCTAAATGAAACTAGCAACCCATTCCAGGAGTTGATCTTAAACCCATCATCGAAAAGTGGTTGATGTCTTTCTCCATGAACAGTGCATTATTTGAGTTTTCTTTGAGTTGATGATAAATGAGTGACTGTTTACAAAGCTGCAAAAGCCTTCAACTGTCTTTGAAGTCCAATTTCTGTGGTGTCAAATAGTAAGAAATCATCAGCATAACTTAAATAAGTAACTCTCAAATACCTCAATTTAGGTGGAACAAGTACCGCCGGATGTAAATATTCCTCCACATCAGTCATGTAAAGTTTGAAAAGACAAGGAGCCACAATGCACCCCTGTCTGACCCCCGCTTGATGTGGTTGTAAGTCTAGAAAAAGCACCAGGTGCATTAAGTCTGACCTTAATTACAGACTGTTCATGGAGAGCCTTAATCTGTGCTCTCAGCACCCACTTTCTATCTACTACCTCCACATCATAGATGTGGACATTTTGGCCATTAAAAAGTTTAAATCCGTTTTCAAGCTCACAGACTTATTGGCAAAGTGAGCTACAAAAAGCTCAACACGGTCTACTGTGAAGGTTTCTAGTTTCCAAGCATAAGAAGTCTCTGTCAAAGTTTTACAGTGCATTTATTTGCCTGCTTCTGTAAATACTTTCTTCTCCTTCTCTATAAATGAAGAGACAGAATGATGTTTGAGAAGTTAATTTGAGCATTGCATGAATTCAGTGTAATAAAGAGCTTTACTGTTTTCTAATGTCTCATATCTAACCCTAAGAGTTGTGCCTATGCCACACTACCCTTAGTTGGCAGATGGTATTAATAGAGCCAGAGCTCTGAGAATCAGGCCCACAGTCTCTGGTGATGTTCTTTACAACACTGTCTATATGACAGCAACTTTAGGGGACAGTGCAGTCAAATGAACACTAAAGACTTTCCTACACTTAACTTTAGGAAAATAAATTAGATTGCACCTTCATTTTATCCCGAAACACCTATATAATAATAATCTTTATTGTGATTTAGCTCAAAGAGCTTTACACAAATAATGATGATAATCTTGACATAGACATTACATAGCAATTTGATCATCACGACTTCATCATTTAACCATACAAGGACAACTAATTTTAACGTCATCAGCAATCAATTTCATTATTTACAATTGAGCTAAAAACTAACAACTAAAACACTAAAATCTCCATATAATCAAAAGTTAATTGTAAAAATAAAATATTCATCGTAACAGTATCAGTATCAGTGTCAGTGTAAACAATAAATGAATTGATGGCATACACACGCCAGGCAACCGAGCAGACAAGCACCCAAACATACTTACATATATATACTTACATACGATCTTCTAAAAAAAAACTACATTTCCTGTAAGTAGGTAACCAAGTGGATAATACTCCCTTTTTCCACTACTCTGTTACAGATAGAGAGAGAGAGAGAGAGAGAGAGAGAGAGAGAAAGAGAGAGAGAGAGAGCGAGAGAAAGAAGGAGAGAGAGAGAGAGAGAGAGAGAGAGAGAGAGAGAAAGAGAGAGAGAGAGACAGAGTGGCTTTAGTCATGCAGTTTGGGAGGGGGACGGGGTGTATCTAACAATTAGGTCCTTAGGTTGTAAATGTTCTTTTACACGTGTCCATACACAGTACTGTTGTATAGTGCCTGTAAGTGCGTGTGGAAGTCTGTGATGTCATGTGGAATGTTATGTTGTAGGTGTGAGAATGTTCTGGTGAGGGTTCCAAGCCCAGGCAGTTAGAGAGTCACTGTCTGGGTGATAGGTGTCAGTGTTTATGTTCTATGTAACTTACCTATGTGACTGTAACTGAAGAAGCTGTTAATAAACTTGAAGTAACCTAAAGAGGCCGAAGAAGGTCACTTCATTACATTGGCGCCTCCAAACAATTAACACCCATCACCAGGACTGATAAAGAGGGAGGACTTTAAGCCTTGCAGATCAAAAAGGGAAGGTCAGGGAGAAACATACCCCAAAAGAGACTCAGGGCCGTAGAACCCCAGAAAAGATCCAGGGCTGATCCAAAAGGAGAGCTGTTCCTAAACCTGGGCAGAAAAGGGGAGGAGTGCAGGAGATTGAAGGTTTCGGTGTTAAATGCTAAGTGAGAAAGTAGCTGGGTTTACAGGAGCTGTAAAGCAGTTGTCTGTCTGAAGTGAAAATTGCTGGTTTTACAGTACTGGTAAAGCGGTTGCCCTCGAAGTGAAAATAGGCAGTGTTTGAAAGGAGAAAACAATTTGTTTTGCCTTGTTGTTTGCTGGGCCATTAAGTGACCGTTGATCAGCTGGAGCTCTGCAGTGCTCCGCTGTGGTCCTGTGACTGGTGATGTCACAGCTTCTTCTTCTTCTTAATTATCGGATGCATGGGCGGACCCACGCAGGTGCTTCCCCATCCTAAAGGATGATGTGCACCAGACCCACCAATCAATACTTAGCTTACATAAACTCACAACTCCTCCCACCACCCCGTTTGCCTCACAAAATCCAACATCACACTATTCCTCCTCCTGCCTCTCTCCCCTTCACCTCCCAGCAAAGTCTTCCCACTCAGATCAGCCACACCCAGCGCAGACAATTGAACCCTCATCAATCCTCTCTCCTCAACATGTCTCTCACACCTAAGCAGGAAATGTCCCACAGTCTCAGGCACCCCACACACCGCACAATCCCTCGACTCACGCTTCCCCACTCAAAACAAACAATCATTTAGTCCCGCATGCCCTATCCTCAACCGATTCAGCATCACCTCCTCGCCCCTCCTCCATTCCAGACTCCCCGCATCCACCTTCACCGACACTTTCCCACGAACACCAAACATCCACCTGCCCTTCACCCCACTCACCCACCTCTCCTACCACTCATCTATGACCCGTCTCACCACCACTGCCTTCACCTCATCCACACTCAAAGGTAATCTCACATCAACTGCTCCCCTTCTCACACCCTCACCCACCGCCAGATACACAAACTCACTACCCAAAATACCACTGTGACGGGGGACCCACGCCAACTCCAAATCCATTTCCTGATGTCCATAATTACGTCCTTCCTATCACCATCTCCTGCCATAATCGCCTGCAACCCACTCAATGAATCTGAAAATATCACCACCTTATCTAACCCCAACTCGCACACCCTATCGATCGCCTATGCAATTGCCACCAACTCAGCCGTACAAATTGACACATCATTCGTCAATCGTCCCCCTTTATACTCCCCAGTGCTTTCCAGATAATACGCCATACCCACTCTCCCAGACACAGGATCCTTCGAACCATCCGTAAACACCTTGCATCCTTCCTTTCCTGCCACATACGCCTGTCCCAAAGCTTTGATCTTGCTCCGCAATCCTATTTTCTTCGACACCACATTCGCTAACTCCAAACACACCTTTGGAGACCCCATCATCCACCTCGGCCATCTCTCCAAATCCGTATCTGTTACAGTCATCAAATCGCCCACACCCCACTGCACTCCCTTTTCCCACATGTGAAACCCTAAAGTGCCTCCTTTCCTCCTCCACCGGTCTCTATAATAATCAAACCTCCAATTATACTTCAAACATTCACGCACCGGATGAGCCACACTCTTCGCACTGCACTTCACCCACCATCTCATATTCAACGCATCTCTCCTCAACCCCAACGGCATCTCCCCCACAAGCACCTGAACCGCATTCGCTGGAGAGGACCTCATCACACCCGAACACACCCTCAATGCCCTTGCCAGAAACCTGTCCAGCCGCAACTTCTGACTTGCCGTGAAACCCACTGACACTTGACATCCGAAATCCATCACACTCAAAATTAACCCCTTATACAACATTCGTAGACACTTCCGTTGAGCGCCTCATTCTTTCCCAGTCACTGCCCGCAACAAATTCAACCTTTGTTTGCTCTTATCCACCATTCCATTCACCTGCAAATTCCAGTTTAACTTCCTATCCAAAATCACCCCCAAATACCGAAACTATTCCACGCTTTTCACCCTCTCACCTTTCAAAACCAAGTCCAACCCTTGCTGCACTCTTCTCCTTGAGAAAACCATACTTACGCTTTTATCCACAGACATCGAAAAGCCCCATTTCCCACACCACTCCTCCATATGCACTATCGCAGCTTGCAACCGATTCTGCATCAACAAAAAACTTTGCCCTCTTACCCATACCACACCATCATCTGCAAAGAAATCCACCTGATACCCTAAACCCTCCAAATCTCGAATCAACCCGTCCACCATCACATTAAACAGCATCGCACTAATCACACTCCCCTGCGGTGTCCCATTCCCCATCTTCCAAACCTCAGACAACACCCCCCTCACTCTCACCTGAAAGGTCCTGTCAGCCAAAAATGCCTTAATCCACCGAAAACATCCTCCCCTTCACACCCATCTCCAACAGTCTCACCAGCAACCCATTCTTCCACACCATATCATACGCCTTCTCCAAATCCAAAAAGAACGCCCCCACCATCTCCCCATCACACAAAGCCTCCTCCACTCCAGTCACCAACCTCATTAACGGATCTGCCACTGACTGATTCTTCCTGAACCCACTCTGAAAATCGCTCAGACACCCATTCGACTCCAAATAGAACCCCAAGCGCTCAACTATCATCTATTCCATAACCTTACACATCACGACAGTCAGCGCAATCGGCCTATATGACTTACACTCCGTCGGGACCTTGCCACTCTTCAAAATCGCTACCACAATCGCTCTCTTCCATAATCTCGGTAAAACTCCACTCTTCCAGATCTCATTGAACAATGCTAACACCTCCAATTTGCATTCCAGCGACAACTTCTCCAAAAATACATACATGACTCCATCCACCCCTGGACTTGACCACTTCCCCTTTCGAATCGCCCTATCCAACTCTGCCATAGAAAACAGAGCCTCATACTGCTCTTCCCAAGGCCCAACATTCGCCAACAACTCCCGCATCTCCTCCTCAACCACTCCCATACTTAGTCTCACTGCCTCCGGAAAGTTCTCTGAACTGTGCACTCCCGCAAAATGTTCCCCTTCTTCCCATCTTCACTGACCACCTCCACCCCTTTCAACAACACAGACATGCCACCCTGCGACTTCATTAACCCGGACATCCGCTTGAACTGCTTCCAAACCTCACCCACATCAGAATTACTCCCCAGAGACCCACAATAGCTCCTCCAATATCCACGCTTTCTTTCACTAATCACCCTCTGCACCACCGCCTTCGCCTTCTTATATGCCAACAAATCCTCCAACATTCCCGTTCTCACTGCCCTGGCCCTCGCCTTCTTACACGCTGCCACAGCCCGTGAACATTCCACCGACCACCAAGGAACCTCAACCTTCCCCCCTTTCCCCTTCTCTACCTCCGGAACTGCCGCTACTGACACCGCTCTCATTACCTGCACCAAATGATCATTCCATTTATCCACCCCCCCATCCCTATCCCGAGAAACAATCAATTCCTGACACAATTTCTTATACAACTCCCAATCAGCCTTCCTAAAATTCAACCGACTTCCAAGCATCTGGGATCTGACCCCTACCTCACCCCTCACAGTCACTAAAATGCTAGAGTGATCACTCCCCATATCCCCATCCTCACGCACCATCCAGTCACATTCACCCGCAATCGCAGCAG